>NW_027210615.1:5275000-5875000 GCF_029030835.1 Brachyistius frenatus
CGTTTGCCTCTAATCTGCAGGGGGGACAAATGGCCACCAAATGTTTTAATTACCATTAAAAAAAAAAATTGTTTTAAAAACTCTCATATCGGTCCAGCTAAACACTTCAGAGGTGTTCAACCATGTGAGCGATGGTACTTTCCACCTTCATCAAGAAAACATCATGTGATGTCATGGCTTGTGGAAGGATGGTTTCGCACCTCCAGCTGAATTGCAGACACATATTGAAGGTGTTTTGGCATCTTCTGCTGGTACGACACCCAGTTAAGATATGTAATGCTGGTTTGTTTTTATTTTGGCAGTTATCTTGAAGTTTTAAACACACAAGCTTATGAAACCTATACTGTAGAGAGAGTCCCCTAGCATTCTTAGCAGCAACATCCAGATAGCTGTTAGCTTAATTTCTTCTGCTGCCGAATTTAACATGTACCATTACACCCATAACGGCTGGGAGGAAATGAGTGGGCATGGAGCACACACACACACACACACACACACACACACACACACACACACACACACACACACACACACACACACACACACACACACACACACACACACACACACACACACACACACACACACACACACACACACGCACCCACACATGTACAAAATGATTCATGCTTTCCATGGTGCATGTAATGGTTCAGTAAAAGTGTTTTCACAGTCTAATAATCTCTTATAGGGTGACTAAACAGCCTCATCAGATGGAGCAGAGGGAGGGAAAAGAGATCCAATGTCACAGCAGTTTTACCCAGGACAGTGGGACACCTCAACAGGGCTGCAAGATGGGTTGCAAGTATTTAACTAAGAAACTATAAAGTACGAAGACAAAACTTGGAAAAACAAGATAAAGTATGCAGTCATAAGTATACATGTATAAAACCAATATATTCATTATAATATTACTTTATTTTATTCATACTGTAAATGTATGCAGATTGAGAAATGTGCATGTTTCAGAGGTGTAAGAATTGTATTTATGTATTTATTTAAAATAGGTGGAAATTATCCAATCAGGGTGCACCAACACTGTAGGCTACACATTAAACCTGATTTAAACCTCAGTTGGTCACCTTCAAGTACAGAGTTGGGCATATTGGTGTTGGACATGCATTTTAGAGCCTGAAGAATCACAGATGTGGTCCTCAAACATTTCAATGGATTTGTTTCAGCAATTATCATTATAACACACCTACTACTAAAAAAAATGTTGTTTGTTTTTTGAAGAGTCTGTTGACTTGCTGCGGGTGAAGGGGGAACGTCAGCTCAGGTACCTCAATTGGATGTGGACTTCTTCTTTTTCCACTTCCCTCCTTTCCTCAAACACAGAAAGGGGCAAGTTCTTTTCTAAACAGAGGGTTTCTTTGTTGTCTCTGGGAGGACTTCCTCAGACACCTCTCTGGGTTCGACATCAGGTGAGGCATTAGGGGTGGACACCTCCTGCTTGTATGGTTCTTCACGCCTGGTGAATTTTCTCCGGGGAGTCCCATAGTCCTCTTTTTCCATGAGTTTGGTGGAGGGCTCAAGGTTTATGGAGATCTGCTCGTTCAGCTGAGTCTTCAGCCCGTCCCGTTCAGCTCTTCTTGAAAAGACATCTCCTTCTGGGAGGAAGTATTGCTGCACCACTCCTGAGCCATCGTTTGACACGTGGCTTCGTGCTCAGCTGTCAGGTTGTTGATGAGCTGCGGGTCCGGTATCACCATGTCTGCGTGAAGCTGGATGTGTTTCTTGAGCTCCTGCTGAAGCCTGTCATTCTGTTGCTTCACTGCGAGGATATCGGTCTTATCCTTCAGGCTGAGCTCCTGGTATGAAACCTTGCTCTTGTCCATTTCTACTTGGAGAGCTTTGCTTTTGTCGTTCGCCTCCTGGTGTTCACGTGGAAAATGTAATGGAGGACTTTATAGGCCACGCAGCTCCTCATAATTTTTCTGCAGGTCTTTCTTCCTCCTCTTGATGGTGTTGTTCACCTGAGAAGCTATCTTTCCAGTGCTGAGAGTTCCTCCATCAGTGTACTTCTGCAGCCTCTCCAGCTCCCTCTGTTTATTTTCCCTCGTTGATCTCTTTCAGTGATTTTTGTTTGTCCAACTGTATTTTTGTTTCCTTCAAATCGTTATACAATTGGGTTGCTTTGGATTTTTCAGCCAAGCTGTTGGCCCTCTCCATTTCCAACAGCTCATTCAGTCTTTGGATTTCTTCAAGAAACATAGTGTGCTCCATGAAGTAGTCCTGCTTCTCCTCTCTCATGCCAAACCTGTCAAACCCTGGCTTTGGACTGCTAATTTTTTCTGAGTGAAATCATAGCAATCTTGTTTAGAATTGTAGTTTGTCTCTGGTTTGTATCAGTGGTGGTACTTTTCCACCCAGTGGTGTCACTCACAAGATTGTAGTGATCTGACTGCCTGATCAGCTGAGGCCTTAAAGACCTGGTGATGTCACAGTGCCAATAGAAAGCTCCAGTGCTCCAAAGTTCCTTTTCTTCTTCTTTTCCTTTTTTTGTGTGTGTGCGTTTACATTTAAAATCACCATAGAGGAAGAGAGCAGGCGGGAAACATCAAATTCTCTGGTTGGGTTTAAACCCGGGTCATCAGGCTCACATGTGCAGCAGTGCTGGTTGTATTGATGTTGCCTAGATTAGTGGGTTGTATGGTGAAGCGCTTGAAGACAGGAGATGTGATTATGCGTTATAGGAAACCTGATTTGGACTAAGTATCAAATAACAGCATGCAGTAGGCATTAACAGAGAAGCACAATTGATTGGCAGACAGTGTACAGAGCTGAATGAGGACTGCACTACAAAGTGTCTTTTTTTGCAGTTTATCTAGGCCTACTTGCCTAAATCAAGTATTATAGGCTGGTCTCAGGCTTTTGATTAAATCTTTCAGATTTAAAAACTGACTGAAAATCATGTTGAAGAAATTGTGCCCACATGTTGTGCCGTGTGTTCTAAGGCCCTATTATTGTCTTTCAGTTTTACAGGGGATGTCTCCACACGAGACCAGTCATCCCAGCCCATCCCAATACCACAAACAGAAAACCATACGACGGGATCAAAGGCTGGTAATGACGCTAACCGCTAACTGCAGGTCTTAAAGCACATGCTAGAGGGACAACTGCAAACGTTTACTTTCTTGAACTCCCATCAGTCACTAATTAAATAAATTGTACGACTGTGATTCCTTCCAGCCCGAATGGATTTACCTGCAGTCAGTGCTCTTGCATGTCAAAATCAGCCTTTTTATACAGTTTAATTTCTACTTAAAGATTTCTAAGTGATACAAAAGGTTTGGGCATTTTCTCCGCTCTGATTGAATTTGGAAAAGTGCAAAAAAATGTTACACTATCTTGTTGGCTAAGATGTATTCACATTGTAAGTAAAACAGGATGAAAAAACATGCCGCTATGAAAAGGCTTTCACCTGGAGAAATCTTCATTTCATTTACTGCAGGTCTGTACATGCTGCTGGTGTGACGAATGATACAAAAATGTGAAATACACGCTGGTGAATATTTCACATCACAACAATTCCTACTGGCAGCAAAGCAAATTTGAAACAGTTGTTAAAGACAGGTATAACTATATTTGTGACAGCTAATTCTTCAGAAAAAATGATGAATGCAAAATGGCAAGAACACCTTTTTAAAATCAGAGCAGGTGGTATTAAGGTATTAAGGCGTACCGCTGCAGGTGAAAAACACTGTTGCGAACATATGCTCCTTTTTCTTTTAAACTGACACACAGATGTTTCAACATGATGTACTGTAGTGCATAACAGTCAGTCATGATACTGGCAGCTGGACAAACCAGCAGACAGACGATCTGAGGAAGATATTTTTAGCCAGCCAACACAGATGAAGCTGTGTGCTCTATCTGCTCAATGCGAGCTGTTGAGGTGGCCAACGAATGCTTCCGCATGCCAGCTTCAAGCGCAGCATCTGAAATAATATTCTCCACAGAGGAAACTAGAGCTGTCAAAATAATTGAAATGCAGAATGGTTGATGGGTTTCCTTTATTTGCAGTGCAAAAGTTTCAAATAATCAATCTCCTTACAAAAAAATGAAATGTTGCTTTTTCGCCACAAAATATTTGCATTCTGTGTGAAAGTACTCATGACAAAAACAACTGGTTGAAAACATACATTGACGTGCTAATTGATCACGCAAAAAAGCCCTCCCCGTCGCGTAAAACCCTTCATGTGTGTAACAGCCACAAGTGTATTTATTAGTTCATTTGAATTTTGGGAATATTAGTAATTTAATTTCTGAATTATGCTCATTGTGCAGGAACTAAGATATGTAAAATATATTGAAAGACATTTATGTTAATGATTGACGTTGCCTTTTTTGTGTGATTTAATGGCGTCATGACGGCAGCAGGTGCCAAACAGAGAGCTGCACCGGGCACGGGAGCATATAGTTTTTCTACCGTGACAGAGTATATTATTTTGTGCTTTCAGTTAACGCTTTGCTGCGTAAAATAAAGATAAAAGGAAAAGAGTTCAAAGATCTCTTATCATTCGCGTAAGGAAAGGAAGTTATTTCTGTTATAGAGTTATATTGACAAGACAATTCCAAGCGAAGAAAAATATGAGTTTTAGAAGTTTTGTGAATAATTCATTTTTTTGAAACTCTGAGGTACAGTCTGCAGCAGCGGTTTCTAATCTGTCAATCATGACCCCCCCTTTAGAAACTCAAAATAAAACTTGCTACCCTGAATTGTGATGGCTTGCCTGCATTCAAACAATCTTGTTTCTTCATCACTCTCCATTACATTCACAGCCCTTTTTTCACACCACAGTTTAACTTAAGCACAGGTGGAATGAATTAGATTAACAATGGCTCCATTCAAGCAATTCATGTGGTGCAGCAATTCCATATAATAATGTTATTGGTTAGACCTGTGTTAGAAATGTCAAAACATGTATTTAATGTTAATTTGACTCAACATTTCCCTTGTGGTCAGTTTTGCACTTTTAGACACTAATTTCTCTGCCATATATGAATATGTACAAGCATACAAATTGGATAGCTACAATTTCTGTCTTCTCTAAAGCTTACTAATTAATATCTCCTTTTACGCACATTTGTACACTAGTATAAAAGTACAAAGTACATGTTTCTTACATTTGGATAGAGCCTGGCTAATTGTTTCCCCTGGTTTCAATCTTGTTATCATGTTAAAGTAAACTAGTTGACTAATGTATCTTTCATAATGGAAAATGCAAACTTGCAGTGATTTATATACTATACATGAAATCAACTCGCCAAAATGAATCTGCGTGTGAACACAATCAAAGTACTTTGCAAAATCATGCAAAATGCTAACCAGGCTATTAGCATAAGATAACTGTTTATCTGTTAATCTGTTAATAGCTACATCAACACGGGTAATAAAGAAGAACAATTGTCAATGCATGTGTTACATTTGGTTTAGTAGCACTAGGTAATTGCAAGCTAGGAAAAGCACGAGTTGCAGAGGAAATTTTTGGCCGCTTAGTCACTCTTGAATGAAATCAAAATGAAGGTTCAATGGTTTCCGCAGCACGCAAACAGGCAAAACGCTAACTGGCTATAAGCATCAGGAAGCCTATGACTCAGATATCTGGTAACCTATATATATAGTATATACACTGCCTGTTTGCAAGCATTAGCCTTTGCCCAAAGTACTAGTGAGTGTGCAGGTGATTCGACTCCAACATGTCTAGCTACGAAGAACTCGTCAGTGCCAAGTAGGGAATAGATGGAGCTGTGTGGGTGGTCAATAAACCATGTGCTGGTGACAGTTGTGTGGTAAAAGCTAACATTGGCCCAAACAACCACATAATTTGCCAAGTCGTCCCTAACCATGCCTCTCTCATTCTCAGGTTTGAGATCTGTGTCAAGTGTTTCCAAGGTCTAATGATGGGCATGCGTGTAATTATAGCATTCTCAGATATGGCAGCAAGAGTGGTTATTTTGCTCACACACTGACCTGGCACTTCCTCGGTGTCTCAGTCTCTGCCACGTCTTTAGATAGGTTCAATCCTGCCTTGGAGGTATGCAGTTTTGACTGTATTTTGGAAGAAAAATCCAATGCTGATAATGACATTCAGTAGTAAATGTCATGTTCGTGCACTTCTTTAAAGAAGAAAATAACTGAAGTAGATGGAAACTTTTGATAAAACCATCATGTTCAGTGGCCTCAAGCTCAGTGTTCTGTTTCTTGATAAATTTGCCATCTTCCATTTTAACACGTTCAAATTTGTCTTGTCGTGATTCAAAGCAGCCCAAGAATTCATTGCTGCATTAAAGGAAATAAAGTATTCTCTTGATTCAGTTCAAATTCATTTATATTTTTAAGTCCTTGGGAATCCAATGATCACTGAAGTGCCATGTCATGCAACAGAGCCAAGAAAAACAATTGGAATTGTCAATGTTTTCATATTGACATTTAATGTGTATTTAAGCTTTATCTCGGTCCACTACCAGCTGCCCTGTCAGAGTTACCAAATTACATGTCAATAAAATACAACACTTTCTCTGTTTCACATTAAAGGCCCTTTTACGTTTCAGTAGACAGAAACCCTTTATTTCTGAACAAGGCTTTTATTGTGAAACATTTGCACAGGCGTTGTGCGACTGAAATTGGATAATACAACTTTATATTATCAATCCAGAACAACTGTTGAAAAAGAAAACACCACAGTGGTTACACAATCTTAAAAACAAGCCACATAACCGTCCGGACACCGACATGTGCACTTGTGTGCTTCAACAAATGTGCTACACCCCTGGACCTGGCAGTCATAGTAATCATGTTTCAGAAAAGACTGTAGGGAGAAACTGGGATAAATCTGCATATTGTAGGCTGAAAGTTAAGAAGTCCAGATGGCGAAGTTTGACAATATAATCAATCAAAGAAAGAAAACTCTAATGTAAAGCAGGTGTAAAGGTACTGATCCTTTACATTTTCTGGAATTAATTCACCCATAGCTATCTTTAAGGCTGATGAATTGTTGTGTGTGGGCCCACGTTCTCTCATATCGCATGGCAGTGTACAAAGCAAGAAGAAACTGGGTCAGTACTGCTGCCACATACAGTGACACAACAGAAGCACAATGCTTAATTTCCCTGCAGCTTCTGTGTTTGCAATCTTAAAATTAATATGGGACTGAAAATAAAAAGAGGGACTACAGATATTTGACATTCACAGCAGGCAGCCAAAGCTATTCACATTAGTGTACACACTGTTTGTTTTATATTATTTTGTACTTTCTGGCTCTTTGTGGTAAATGTTTATTCGTCTGGAAGTAGAATGAGACAAAACATATTTATATTTTTCCACCCACCTATTTCATAAAACGTTTTGCCAGCGTCACGTTGTTGTCAGTTGATGTAGGAGATACGCTGTGACTGAATGCTGCCTTAAAGTGCTGCTCGTAAATGCATCTTGTACAGACTGTTATTGAATAAAGTGAATAAAGAGTGGACGCACACACATTTTTGATTTAATGATGTCAAAACATCTTGCTCCTACTGTTTATGCCATAAAGGATACCGGACTAGTAGGCATACATCAAATTGAAAATGCGACTTTTCAGTCGGGCTTTAAATATGCCAGCAGGTTTTGAACGCACCATCACAGTATGGGGGGAGAGGGCGCGTGAGAGAGGAGTGGGTTTGACGTCATGACACGGTGCCCCGTCCATGTTTGGCGAAGAAGTTTGTGTAGCATCGACAAACTCTCGACGCCATACGTGCGGGTAACAAGTAGCGCTCAGACGAAAGCGAGACTTTTAATTCTTTCGTTTTTCGTTTGCTTTCAGACCTGTCACATCAACGTGACAATATTTAATGTTTTACGTAAGGTGCCATTAATATTATAAAGTTAACGTTGTATATTAAAAAAAAAAAAAAAAAAACCCGGTAAAGACCAGAGCGAGCGGTTCTGGATTTGTGCCCCATTAACGTTACATCTGTACTGAGCCGTTGAATAGACCAGCTGTCGTTATCCCTGGATGGACTTTTAGGTCTTTTCGTATGCCGCAATTAATAAATAAGTTCTTTTATTCGGAGTGTCTGGCACCCTCCGCCGGATGGTTTCGTATGAACCGTGTCGAGGCAGCGACGAGGGGTCGGGGGCTCCGCCAGCAGAGCCGGGCTTCAGGATGAAGATGCCCCGAGGAGGACGCCTGTTCTTGGCGACGTGCCTCGGCTCGCTCTTCGTTCTCGTGCTTTACTTTCAGACCATCACCAAACCAGGTAAGACGCCACGCGTATTCTAGATTTCGGAAGAAAGGACAACACGAGCTCAATTGTGATATTATCTAAAAAAAAAAGCTGTTTTGACGTATGCATTGAACAGACACACGGCTATACGTGTACGTCTACAGCTCCGTATTTGGTGGTGGGACTTCTATCACGAATGCTGATAACTTCCTTTAAAAATCTAATTTGTATTTGGGGGGTAATCCAAAATTAAGTAGCCATAAGAATATGACAGAATAAAGGGTATTTCATGACATGAATGTGGCATGGCTGCCGTATATACCTTGACGGTAATAGGTAGGGTGCAGGGGGGGGTCTGGCATGCACTTTGAATCCAACTTTCAGCCTTTCATGTGTTTCATGTACATTTATTGGGCAAACAGTCGTATTCACACACGTTGCAACACTTGCACTGAGCGTCAATGTGCTTGCGTAAAACAGATGGCATGATGAAATGTGAATCGAAAGGAAGTATGAATAAGCTCACTGTGAAAACTGGAGTGTTTTGAAAGCTCCCCCCCCCCCACACACACACCTTTTGGAGACCCCCCACAGTCCTCCTGCTGTAAACCCTCCTCTTACCTCTGCTCTCCTCTGCCTTTTGTTTCCGGACACTGAAAGATAGATTGGCTCCCAGGGGACCGCAGACTCTCAGGAGGAGGGAGTCCGAGGGAAAATATATATAAATAAAAAAAAGAGAAGAGAAGGTGGAGATGATTGATTTGTGCTCACCGCACACACTGAAGCCAAGGGTGGACGAGCATTCGATACGAAAGAATTGCTTTAAATGCGGTTAGTCGAGAGGAGAAGAAGATGGAGAACGAACGTGGCGAAGAGCGGAGGCTGTTGGGTATGAGGAGCAACATCAATCAGTGTCGATTTTTGTTTTGGTTCCAAAAGTATCGAGCTCACCGCCGCCGCACATCTGGCTCCGGATAACGTTGTGCTGCTTTGATGAGATAACGTGTCCGGGCACATCGTCAATCACACCCCAGTTGTTACGTTTTATGGCTTAGGCGTAAAAGATAATGATGGAGAAATAGTTAACAATTAAAAAAGCAACCTTTTTTGGAAATATGAACGTTTTAACAAAAATAATGCACTTGAAATGTCGCCATAACTTAAACCGTTTCGGGGAAGAAAAAAAAAAACCAAACCAAAACTTAAATCACCTTTTATAGCGCTGTCAGTGGCAGACACACAAACCACATGTTGCCAAACCTATAAAGCAGCACACTTCAGCACTCTCGTTGCCCCCCCCCCCACACACACACACACCCCTCCCTCCAACACACACACACACACACACACACACACACACACACACACACACACACACACTCAACTCGCTGCATGTAGCTGTCGCTGCCCGACCGGTTTAGGCTCGTGTGCTTTGAAGCACCAGTAAGCAGCACAAGCCACATGAAAAGTGCTTTGGAGCCACATTAGAGGCGACTAATTCACAGGATGTCAACAAAGACTCGGGGCTTCCTTGATTACTGCGTCTAGTTAATGTGGGTTTCAAACCGACACCAAAGTCTTGTTTCGTTCTTGCGTTGTCCTGACCATTCCCATCTTTTTCTAATTTCTCACTTGTACTGGTTTTTTTTGTTGTTGTTGCTGTTATGGACTGGAAGTGAAAGAAGAAAGAAGGAGTCGGCCCCTGAGAATAACCAGCCGTCCTCCTGGAGTTATCAGATCAGGTGGAACTATATTCTCCGCTAATGTGGCAGACGAGGCAGGAAGATTTCCATTTCGCATGTGTCCAGGAGAAATATCTTGACCATGACCTGATGTCACACCTCAGCCTGGAGGACTATTCAAACTGAGTCGAGAAGGCTTTTTACTTTTAGGTTTAAAACGGTTGTATTTTTTGAACAATTCGTTTTTCCGTCGTGTCTTTTCTTTCATCATTTGCCAGATTTTCATATTTCAGGATATCTGCGCAGATGTTGTCAAAATGAAGTAGCGTGCCGGAGGCGCTTCTGCTTTGTTGCGGGGTTTGAAAACACTCAAATATAAACACATCTGCCGGCTGATCTCTTTGTTTTCTTTGAAACGTCGGCGGGCGTTTACCAGCTTCTGATTATGGCTCCTCAAAGCTTTGCGATCTATGACTTCTTACGCTGTTATCAACTGAAATACATCATTTTATGACCGATGTTCCCGCGCAACTGGAATATCAAGTCAGGAGACATCCTCAAATTAAAATAAATACCAAAAAAAATGCAACATAACGGCTCTCTTCGGTCCCACGTCTACACGTTTGTTAAAACGGGACATTTAATTGAAATATTTCGATCGTAACCTTTTATATAAATGACGTGTTTTATTTGGCTTTTCCACTGATGCTACAGATGTCGCAGCAAAAGGTGCCAAGCGTTATTTTACAAGATGTGTATTTCCCTTCACGTGTGTTTCTGCCCATTTTCGACTCTCACACCAAAGATCAAATGGATACGTGGAAACGCCAAAATAAATATAGAGATCAGACACCCCCCCCCCCCCCCAGAGATGGGATCTACACAGCCGTGTGTTTTGAACACCCGCTCGCCCCGCCGTGCCACATCTGCCAATTAAAGAGCCCGGTTTAAACACTGGACAGGAAGCACGGCGTGCGTTATTGTGAGTGCCTCCATTGTCTGACTTCCTGTGGCAACACCCTGGGTTTGGCGCTCAGGCAAGGAAATACGAGCCTGCCGTTATGAAGCCGTTACTTAAGTCGCGTGCGTCGCTCTATTAGCTGCTAATTCACTTGAGGAATTTCTGGTCGGCGGCACGGAGACGCGTCACCTCACACTTGGTTCGGCGACGCGGGTATTTTAGTCCCGCCCGCACACTTGTCACCAGCGCGGAGCGACGGATCCATTTAGGCCCAAGAGGGAGTTCACCAGACAGCCGGCACCAGTTATTTCCTCCGGCTGACGTTGACATGTGATCATTTACGTGTCGGCTTAATGCCGTGTTTGAGAGCGATTCATAAAACGACGGCGACGACAGCCGGGTTGGAATTGCGGCTTTCGTGCTGTTGAGTTTTAGTCGATTCATTTGAAGTAATCCAGATCTTCGGGTGTGCAAAACCGGACTTTAGGAGACGGTCGCTGCTCGTGGATTGAGAGCGTGAAGTTTTGTAGGATTTCACAAACCGCCACCCAGTAAAGGATCAGTCCATTTCTATTCATGCATCGGTTTACGGTGATTGAATGCAGATCAGTGCGACGTGCCGTGGGTCCAGTTACAGCTGATGGACAAGAGGAAGTCGGCCCCGTAATCACCTCCCCTCTGTTTAGGATTAGACTCAGAACCGCTTCATTTGAACACGGAGTTTGTTTCCAGGAAACTTTTATGCGAGTTTATTTATTAATTTTTGTGTGTGCAATTTATCAACCAAATATGAATTCAATTCCAGAAGTGTGTCCCCATCACTACTTCTCTGGGATTTTGTCCATTTAAAAAAAAAAAAAAAAAAAAAAAAACAACCTCCAGCCAGTGTCAAACCAATTTTTCACGTCCTGTTGAAATTTCCCCGACGTGCTATTTCCAGTCAACCTCTCTCATCAGAAACATCATAATTTGAACGAAAATAGAGACGAACGCTCGGTTCCTTTTTCCTCTCAGACTGTTTTCTTTCATGTGGTTGTATTGACTCAGCAGGGCTGCAGCGCTGTGTGTGTGTGTGTGTGTGTGTGTGTGTGTGTGTGTGTGTGTGTGTGTGTGTGTGTGTGTGTGTGTGTGTGTGTGTGTGTGAGTGTGTGTCACTATGCCAGGTATCTCAGTGTAGAGTGGTGGTGCGTAATGTGGGTAGTTGTCAAGTGCGAACTTGTCAGCATTTAACCCTCTCGAACCCCGAGCAGTTTCTGGCCTCTTTTCTTTTTTTGTCTGCTCCCGTCACAGTTTTACTGACCTCATTTTTCAACGCAGCAGCGAAGTCCCGCACCTCTGTGGAAACACTACAGCCTCCTCGTTTGTGCTCCGGCCGGCGGTTCGGTCAAAAAGCCGTCGAGTTTTTGTCACGTCGGGCGTCTCGGCCGTTCAAAGCTTCCCAACTTGCCCTGAGGAGTGCAGCATTTTGGATTCTTTTTTTTTTTTACAGAATTGTGCTGGGCCGTGCTGAACACTTTATTCTTGGGGGGGGGGGGGATTCGGACAAGTGTTCAGTTGGTGTGATTGGATCTAGGACCGTAGAACATTTGAAAACCCAATTGTTTCTGTTCTTAGTTTCCGGCGACGCTGAGCGGTGCAATTTTGGCAAACGGAGAAAACTCGAGAGAGAGAGAGAGAGAGAGAGAGAGAGGGCGACGCAGCACCTGCCGACACCTGCTGGCTATTTACATCGCCTCTTTCATCGGGACAAATCAAACGTGTAATTGTTTAACGGCGTTCTGTCTTGTAAATCATTAAAGCCTTCTGGCTTCTGCTCCTTCTTGTTTTTTTTTTTTTTTTAAACCGTGAAGATCACAGACTATTTTTGGAAGAAAAGGAAAGAGGAAAAAAAAAAAAAAAAAAGAAGAAGCCCGAAAGCACGAGTGGATTTATGTGCCAAGACGACAGCTCGTCTCTTCTGTACTTCAAGACTCTTCCTCTGACCTTCCTCCCTTCCTTCCTTCCTTCCTTCCTTCCTTCCTTCGTCAGCTGGCAGCGTCACGCTTTCTGCTCCGGGATGAATCGATGCGTTATGAAATCATTTTCACCGGAAGATCGTGAACAATAGAAACGCCGATCACCGGAGAGAGAGAGAGACTTCCAACGCGTTCTGGATTAGTGGCGTTGACGGAGCTGAAGATTCACGAGGTCCGAACGTCCTCGTGCCGAATCACCACCGCAAGAAACACACAAAAAAACAGACCAACCCATGAATTGGACGTGCCGTTTCTAATTATTTGATGTGTGGACGAGCGGAACAGATTGACTCGCGTCAATGTTTTTTTTGTCACGAGGTAGTCGTGTTGAAGACGTTCAGGAAGGACTCCAACCGGTCGAGGCAGATGGCTCCGCCCACCTCTGAGGCAGATGGCTCCGCCCACCTCTGAGGCAGATGGCTCCGCCCACCTCTGAGCCTGGTCCTGTGGGAGGTTTCTTCCTGTTAAGAGGGAGTTTTTCCTTCCCTCTGTTGGAGGTTTTTCTCCCTTAAAGAGGAGTTTTTTTTTTTCCCTCCTAGTTTATGTGGGACTTGTTGAATTGTCGGGTTTCTCTGTATAATATTGTAACGTCTTGCTGTAAGGACTTTAATGTGTTAAGTGTTGTGATTTGGCGCGATATAAATAAAGTTGAATCGAATTGAGTAAAATGCAGCAAAGGTCACCGGACCATCAAGGTCGCCGCATTCATCTTCAACTTCACGTATTTAAGCCCGCGTGAACTCCCCCGCCGGTCGTCCCGAAGCCGTCGGATCCTTCAGGAGACCCAGAGGAGGCGGCGGATACATTTCAGCTCGGCCTCAACTAAGACCTCCCATTTAAAAAAAAAAAAAACGTTTTTTTCACTTTGCGACTCTTTTCCAGTGAAAACGGAGCCGGTGCGTTTCAATGCGTTTCATTTGTAACATCCCCATTTTTCACTTTCGCCGTGAAACCGACTTTTCTGCAGCTCCATCGAAGAGCATCGCCGAGCGCTTTTTCTTCCCACTCGTGGAAACTTCCATCACGTGGAACCTCGTAAAGACAAGACTTTCTCTTCAAGTGTAATTAAGTGCAGTTAAACCGCTTTTGAGTTTTTTTTTTTTTTTTTTTTTTTGCCTTATTAATGCCACGTAATCCTTTGTGCTGGCTCAGTCACAGAGGGGAAGAGGCTCTTCAGAAAGAAAAAAAGGGAAGCTCACTGCCATCACAGATTTGTCAAAATGAAAGAAAAAAAAAAAAAAAAAGAAGGTTCTTTTGGACGTATTGGGACCTCGCAAACATTTTTTGTTTCTAGGAAGCCGTATCTCCGAGGAGTCATGAGACAGCGCGGTCGAGTTGTGACGCTGCAGACTCGTCCAGGCCGACTAGAGAGACTCGTTCGGTGCTCGGCTTCAGGTTGAACACGGCTCTGGTCGCGTGTAAATAACACCGCGGCCTCGTCTGCTCTTCAACCGTCACTTCCTGTCTCTTAAGAGGAAGTGGCGGTTATCTGGCGCATGTGATGATAACACGCTACACAGGAAAAGATGCGGTTGGTGACGACCCCCCCCCCCCCCCCCCTCCCCCGGTGTGTACTTTTCCACTAACGAGAGACGAACGTTGCAGAAGCTCGGAGGAGCGTTCCTCCGTTCTGCTTCGAAGACGGATTCAATTAAAGGAATTAAAAGAGGACTTCTAGATCGGCTGCTGCTGCTGCTGGTGCGATGCCGGCAGACGTGGAGCCGTTTCTATATATTTGAGGTTCTTGTCGATCTACAAAATCAAAATCGCGTGTCGGAGGAACATTTTCATAAAACGGAGCGAGACGCAAACCAAACTCTCCAAACCAAAGCGGACACAATTCACAGCAAATGAAACGCTCGCGTGTTCGGAGACGGTGTCCAGACAACACATAATACATGTCGTACATGTCTACATACGTTCTAACGCCTCGAAGGCCGGGTCGAGGTTGGAACCAAGACTGAAGGGCTTCGCCGGCCTCCTCCTCCTCCTCCTCCTCCTCCTCCTCGGTGTGCTTCGGTACGGTGGCGCGTCGATTATTCTGCTGAAAGTAGAACCGAGGCTGATGGGAATATTATCCGTTCTTCCGACGTTTGGTCAAAGTTTCTAACGGTGGCAGATGTTGACAGATGTGGCATTTCATGCATCGGTGTCTAGTTCACTGGTCCGGTGAAACGTCGGATGGAAGGAAAGAAGGAAGTCGGTAAGATTCATGAACATTTGAAGGTAATTAAGCTTCTGGTTGTTGACGCTTCCTGGACCGGTCCGATGCGGCAGACGGGCTGACCCAAGCGTTAGTCTGGCTAAGATAGTAAATCATTGGACCCGACAGAAGAACTTTTTTTGAATTCCAAAGCGATTTGTTGAATCGAGCACGCAGGCCGAAGAGGGTCAAGGGATGTTCTTCAAAAGTGCTCCAAAAATAGAAACTACTTCTTTGTTCTTTTACGAAATCTCCACATAAGGGAAGTCATTCCCCAGATAGGGACGTGAAACCAAGAAACGTCCTGCGCTTTCGGGCCGAGAGGGTTCCCGGCGTGCCGCTGAGGATGAAGCGGACGTAGATAGCGGAGAGATGGATGGACGGACGGACGGACGTGTCGTCTCGGGTGAAGCCCCCACTGGATATTAAATGGTTTGTTGGATGTAGCTTTAAATGGATCAACACGGTGTAACTCGGCCTTA
This sequence comes from Brachyistius frenatus, assembly GCF_029030835.1. Classification (NCBI taxonomy): domain Eukaryota; kingdom Metazoa; phylum Chordata; class Actinopteri; family Embiotocidae; genus Brachyistius; species Brachyistius frenatus. The sequence continues at coordinate 5,290,558 of NW_027210615.1, forward strand.
AAGCAGAAAGAAAATGAAGAAATTCAAGTAGCGGCTGCTTTTTGTTCATCTAACGGCCTCTTTTGAATCTGCTGACTAATCAAAAAAAAAAAAAAATATATATATATATATATCTATATATTTCTGCAAGGAACGTTCCAGAGAAACAGAAAGTGATTCACAAGATCATGAGTGTGAAGGGAGAAGGAACCAGGGCGCGGTTTCTACCTCACCAGTTCCCCTTTCCGTCCATTTGCAGCTGGAGCGTGTGAATCATTACAAGCCGGTTGAAGAAAACGTCTCCTCGGAGCTTTTAAACAGGCCGCCCGTCGCTCGCAGCCTCGACACGCCTTTCGGGTTTCAGGGCTGAAAACGGCGACGCCCCTTGCCGTTGACACCTCCTCCTCCCGCTTCCCGTCGTCCTCCCCGTGATAGCGGCGCGACTGAAACGCTCTTAATGGTTCCGCTCCGTCGCGTCGCTTGGAGCGCTTACGAACGAGCCCATAAACCGATACTGTTATCGGAGTGTTTCCTGTCCCGCTTCCCGGCTTCCTGAGGACGTGTCCTGTGTTTGCAAGAGAGCTCATCTGCTCCCAGAGCTTCCACGCACCACTCATTATGTTCACCGACACTCAGGCGGCCTCGCGTCGACGCCTGCGTTGCTGTCGGGGTGGCCGTTTCAAGCGCGAGCAGTATTCCAAATGCGCGCGTAGCTACTCGATTATCATAATTCATATGAATTATTCATAATTATTTGACGTGCCGGCTTGCGTGTCGCCCGCAGAGTTTGAACTGCAGCTCCTCTTCATTTGTGCGAGGGGAAGAGTTCCGATCAGAACTTCTACGGTCGCACGGACTAATTATTTGTAATTTTTTTAATATTACAACGACTATTTGAATATTCCAAAATCATGTCCCATCCCTTTGTATGTTTCAGACATGTGGGCCGCCAGCTGTTTCTGTGCCCCCCCCCCCCCCCACCACCACCTCTACAGGAACTCATTGCAACTCTGGTTCAGCGCGAGCTGCACAAAACGTTGTTGCCATACGCACGCATGTACTTTATTACACAAACAAGCATACGTAAGATGATGTGAGTTTTGTTCGGGGGCCCGAAGACGTCGCGTCTAAATGGACACAGTAAAGCTTTCACGCCAGACTGAGATGCCGGTCTGCCGTGTGCAGATGACTCTCCCAGAGGAAGTCTGGGATTTGGATGACTCATGTGAGCTCACGCAGAGACGAGGGAACAGGGAGAGGCTGCATCACCGCCGTCTCTCTCTGTCTCACCGTGCGTCTCCGTCTCACCGTCCGTCCGTCCCAGGTCCTCCCCGCTACATGCACGCTAACTGCACACTCACCAACTGCTACTAACTACTTCTCCTTTTTTGCGGGGTTTTTTTTCTGCTTCCTCAAAATGGCAGGAAACCGTTCTGATTCGCATCTTTATTTTCATCTGTATTATTGTTCACCAGCAGTTTGTACGTTTCTGATAATACTGAAGTCCCAAGCTGAGATTCATTAAATACGGCTGCTGTTTTAGAGCAGCGCAAGCTCCGTTTTATTTGGCTGTTGACGTGAATTCAGCAGGAGAGGAATTGCTGACTGATATTCTTCCCACACGACGGTACATGAGGTTTTTTTGTTTTTTTTGTGTGTCATGGATCCGTAGGTCGTTCTTTCGAGCGGTTTCCCTCGTGCTAATCTACGTTGGACCGCACTCGTCTCTCCGTCCCACTGTGCAGCAGCCCCGCGCGTCGTTTAGCAAACCGGTGGGACGGGGAGGGGGAAAGGGGGGGGGGCGGAAAGAGAAGACAGATGTGTCGCCGGAGGAGGAAGGAGCGACGGCAACGAGGTCTCCGCGCTCACATTTCAACTTTGAACTGCCTCCGGCGGTTCTGTCGCCGCCGAGCAGCGTTCAAACCGACGGCGAGTCGAACGTCTGCCGGTTCGGTGTCCGGTCGCGGCGCGGCGCGTCGGGCGTTCTCCGAATCAGCTCCGTTTCGTTCCGTCCAGTAAATTGGCAGCGGAGACGATAAGCGCCTTCCTTGAAGAGTGAAAGCAGAAAAGGGGCGAGAGGTCGGAGAACAATGCTGGAGTAGAAGAGACTGAACGAGGAGTTGCACAAGAGTTCCAGGCAGAGTTTGGAGGGAACACGCTGTTCTTATGGAATCCATAAATGAAAGGAGGGAACCCGTCACCACTCAACCAGACCACAGCAGCGCTGCAAAAGTTGGCTCCGGATGACTTTCCTCTATAACTCCGTTTGGACATCTTTTAAAGTGTAATTTACACCTCTGCAAATATCAGAGGCGTTATAAAAACAACAACAACAACAACAACAACAACAGTCGTGACCTACATACAGACTTTATTAGAAATAACAGAGTGCTGCGGCTCGACTTAAATCAGCGTTGACAAAGTCAACAAAGCACACGCGGTGGAAAGTTATAGGACATGTAACACGCAACATGTTACAGATTTACATTTGTGTGTGTGTGTGTGTGTGTGTGTGTGTGTGTGTGTGTGTGTTGTCCATTTCACCGTGGAAAGGTGGGGACATAACAGGAAGGTCTTTTTTGAATCATGTGGATTTCAATTGTTTCTCTGTCGATCTGCAGAAGCTGGTTTGAAGACGGGCAGCCAGCCGGGGAAAAGCAGGAGGAGTCCTCTGCAGACGCTCTACAATGGAGACCAGGTGAGGACACACACACACACACACACACACACACACACACACACACACACACACACACACACACACACACACAGACACAGACACAGCTGCAGAGATAATAGCATATTGCCTCTCAATTCTTGCGACATCAACCTTTAACTTAATGTGTCTTTTGTTCGGAGATGTTTGGTTGGTAATGTTCGTACCTCTGCGGACGCGTCCTGCTGCTCAACACCACGTTTACTTCAAGGTGTAGTTTGATCATTGACATGATGTTGCAGCATCTCTCCAGTAAAAGACGCGGGACGTTAAATGTAAAGTGTTATTCTCGCATTCCTCAGGAAACCGTGCCTCCCGTTTACCGCACTCAGTGAACGCACCGCACCCGGTTTCTTCCGTCTGAACAGCTGCAGTGAGAAAAGAGAGCACTTTTTGGCAGGTGTTCAGGAACAAGCTGCAGCTTCCTCAGACACCTTCATTTGGAAAATCCTGTGACGCCGGTTGCCCCGCCCCCTTTCCTCCACGTAGCCAAGATGGCGACCGTTTAGGGTGGAAAGCGTCCGATGTTTCGCGCTTCTTTTCTGGGGCGTTCTGAACCTGATCACCGGCTGTCTTCACGACGCTCACTGTCACATTCATAATATTAACGCCGTCGAACAGCTCTTTTTGTAAACCAGAAAAAAAGAAAATCTGAACTTTTAAACGCGTTTTTTTTAAGTGAAATATTTGACAGGCGACATTAAAAGCTTTTCAGAACAGCTTCAGCTTTGCCCAGCGGCGCTGTTTAAGAAAACAAACAAACAAACGTGTTTACGTTTCTTCTTTCGTCTGGTCCTTTTCAATCCGTCGTCCTCGTCCCAAAGCAGCCGGAGCTGCTGGCAGCTCAGAGTTCCCTCCGAGGCCGCCGGGAGCTGCTGGAGGAGGCGTGTCTGAGCCACACCAAGAAGCGCCGCGTGCTGTCGCCCGACGACCTCAAACACCTCATCGTGGACGACAAACACAGCCTCATCTACTGCTACGTACCAAAGGTGGGTCAGCTGGAAACTCCAGAGCGCAGGGTGGGATGTGTGTGTGTGTGTGTCAGGTTGAGGTGAACTAGAGGGGTAATAATAATACACTTTATTTGTACAGCACACCTTTCATACAAGAAGTGCAGCTCAAAGAGCTTCACAGCAGAAGAATTACATGCAGCGTTTCACATAAAAAACGAAATCAAGGAACATTTAAAACCATAGAAAATAAATGACATAAAAAGCATGAAAAGAAACCCGGATGAAATGCGTAAGAAAGAGATAAATCGCATAAAACCAAGGAACTTGATTTGGGTCGTTCTAAAAGCGACGGTTGCAGCTAAAAGCGAATTCGGTTGATTTCAACGGAGCCGACGTGTCAAAACGTGACAAACGCCGTCGTTCACCATCAGAGTCGGAACGGTTCCTTTTCAAACGCGAGACGTGAACGGAACCATTTAAATGGCTTCGTCAAATCAATGGAACTCGTTTACGTTCCATCACTTTTTGCTGACTTTTCAGATTTTTTTTTTTTTTTTTTTTTTTTTAAACCGAGCGATAACGCAGAACAGTTGTGACGTTTACAGACGTGAGCAGGTGTTTACAGATGTGAGCTCGGCAGTGCGAACCTCCCAACAGCTGGCCGGGCGATACGACGGGCCGGAGGAGAATCCAAAACAAAGCTCGCTGCAAAAAATGAATGTCCGGACGTTATTCTGTACGGAGGCTGTTTATTGAAAAGACGACATTCAGATGTAAACTGCTTTGATCGCCACCTGTTTTGAATAGATTCTGATTTTCAGCAGCAGCGCGGCTGAAAGAAGACGTATTTCCTCCAGAACCAGAATCTCACTCCTGTCGAGAAACGAGACGATTCGGTCAGTCCGGGTCGAAACTGTTTTCTTTTACCCTCCTCATTCCACGTGCCTGTGCTTCACCCCCCACCCCCCCTCCTCCCCCGCAGGTCGCCTGCACCAACTGGAAGCGCGTCCTCATGGTGCTGACCGGCGACGGCCGCTACACCGACCCGCTCTCCATCCCGGCCAACGAGGCCCACGTGGCGGGGAACCTCCGGGCGCTCTCCGAGCTCTCCGTCCCCGAGATCAACCGCCGCCTCCGCGGCTACCTCAAGTTCGTGTTCGTGCGGGAGCCCTTCGAGCGCCTGGTGTCGGCCTACCGCAACAAGTTCACGCGCAGCTACAACACCGCCTTCCACAAGCGCTACGGCACCAAGATCGTCCGCCGGCACCGGGCCGACCCCGAGCCCGAGGCCCTGGAGAAGGGCGACGACGTGTCCTTCCAGGAGTTCGTCCAGTACCTGGTGGACCCGCGGACGCAGCGCGAGGAGCCCTTCAACGAGCACTGGGAGCGCGTCCACTCGCTCTGCCACCCGTGCCTCATCCACTACGACGTGGTCGGCAAGTACGAGACGCTGGAGCCCGACGCTCGGGCCGTGCTCAGCGTGGCCGGCGTGGAGGGGTCGCTGCGCTTCCCCGCGTCCGGCAAGAGCACGCGGACCGACGGCAACATGGCGGCGCGCTTCTTCAAGCACATCAGTCCCTTCTACCAGAAGAAACTGTTCAACCTGTATCGGATGGACTTCCTGCTCTTCAACTACTCCACGCCGGAGTATCTCAGGACTCGATGAGCGGCGGAGAAACCGGGATCCACGTCGGGTGTTTTTTTTTTTTTTTTTCTGCCCCTTCGCGGACTTTTCCGGCGGTGGTACTTTTGCACTTTTTTATTTTTTTGGGGGGTCGCCATGGACGCGGCGTGCTTCGTCTCCGCCCGCGAGATGTCCGTCGCGGGCGCAGACTTGTCTCTCTGACAAACCCCCCCCCCCCCAACCTGCCGGCTGTGGGGAGTGACTTCATTTTCTGGTTTCAGTGCAGAACTTTTGAAAAAGGAAACCGAAATTCCGCCTGACGAAAAGACGGACGGACGGACGGCGTGCTCCGTAATCCACCGAGCATCTGTCTCGGTTGTTTTCCAGCGTGACGTCGACGCCTCGTCTCGCCTCGTCTCGGTGTCTTTTATAAAACTGCTCCCGTCCGTATTTATTTCCTTTCCTCGACAGAATATGGCTTCGTCCAGACGTGGCTTCGACTTCCCTCTTTTAGGTTTAGCGGTCGTCGAGCTGCTCAGACGTCGCCCGACCGGCGTCCCTTCGGTGCCCACTACAGTCCAAAGAAAACCAAAATCCTCTCGTGGCTTCTTTTCTTTTTTCCTGATGTCTAATGAGCCATAAATGAAAGAGTCACTTGAGAGGAGCGGGCTCTCCTCTCGCAGGCCGATGTGCTGACTGTGAAACTGAACGCAGCACATCGTTTTCAGAGCCACCTACAGTACAGTTTCTCCGGAAGGCCTTTTATTTATGTCCGTCGGTGCATTAAGTATTTATTGTTATGGAGACGTGTCGCGGCGAGGACCCGAGCCAAAATGAATTGTCCGGGAGAGGAACGAGGAGGTCGGTATTCTTTCCGAGAGGACGGCTGCTTTGCCTTGGAAAGTTACTCGCTCGTCTCGGCCTCTTTGCACACGGACCGGTGCCAAACGGCAAAAGAATCCGACCCCCCCCCCCCCCCTCTCTCTCACACACACACACAACACACACACACACACACACACACACACACACACACACACACACACACACACCCGTCCTGCTCACGAACGCATCCGTCGCCGCCGCTCGCTCACAGGAGCGACTTCTTTTCCGGGGAAACTCGCCGTCACTCCCTCATTCCAGTGGAAGCTGTTTGCCGTCGCCCGTCTATCGCCGTCTGTGTGGAGCTCCGGGCAGGTAGGCTGAGCAAACAACCGCACGGCTGCGGTCGGAGCGCCCCCCCTCCCCCTCAACCCCCCCCCCCCCCGACCCCTCTCCCCTTCCCTCCTCCCCCGATCAGAGCTCCCCTTTGTTAAGAGTCCGGGCGGGCGCACGAAGGGTTAATCCACCTCCAGTCGTCAGCACTGCAGCGGCCTTGTTCGGCGAATGTGACGGGATTCATGCAACGGAAAAAAAAGAAAGGGGGGGGGAAAAAAAAAAAACCGGGGGGCTCATTACAGGGAAAATGTTTATTAACGGGCCGCCCCGTCCTCCTCTAAAGGGAAACTCCAGCGGTTGTACACATCACAGGGCATTCCTGCTGCAGGTGTGAAAGGAGCTTTCAAGGCTTTCCTGCCCAAATCTCTTCATCCGTCTGCGGCGGAGTTGCATTGTGGGTAATGTGGACACCGGGCTTAGCGTGCACCGCTAAATCATTCAAGTGTCACTTTAAATAGTTCAAGTTGCTGTGCATTAAAAAAAAACAAAAAAAACTTGTCTTTTAAAACGGGAAGAGGAGAGCAAACTGTTCTACAGGAATTCATTTTGTTTGTGTGGGTTGTCACTTTTATCTGTGAACAAGATTTAAAGAAAGAATACGCGTGTGAATAAGAGAGACTTGGAAGTTGTTGCCAAAGAAAGAAAAGAATCATTTCTCCACTTCAATGTCTTTTCGGTAAACGAGGCAGAGCTCAACACGACGGGTCGTACTGCAGGAGCGGCGCCGCAGAACAGAAGTCACGGCTCTTCACGTTTCCCGCGGCAACGGATCCCTTTTTCCAGCCCGAGCTGTTTATCGGGATACAAATGTGTCCTGTTTGATGGGAAGCGTGTCGAAGTGGGATTGACCTGCGCCTGACGGCGGTGCGCGTGAAGACGTGTTAATCAGGAAACCGTTCCATTTCATCTCTTTGTGTCTCATGTAAAACGTATGTCATGCTTTGAAAAGTGCAATATCAGTGTTAGTTTGGGTAATTTCTTCATTCTTTATAAGCGACTTTTCCCTTTCTTCAAGCCTCGCATATTTAATTGTTTCCGTCGCAGGTGTTTTGTCGATTTAAAGCTTTTCCTGTGTAGCGTTGTTGTAATTTAAGACTTCGTTTGCGAGAAGCCGCGACTTGCCGATCGCAGCGTTTGTTTGTTCTTCCTCCCGGCTCAACGACGCGCCGCACAAAACGTGCGCTTGTTTTTTTGTTTTTTTTTTTCCATAGAAAATACAAAAACTCAAAAAAAAAAAAGAGGGATTAAAGAGATCTTCATCTCTTGACGCTGCCGGTCAAAGATCTTCAGCTCTTCTCTGTGGAACTGCTCCTTCGGGAAGATCGGCGGCTCGGTGAGTCGTCGTGAACTAATGAACAAACCCGGAAGAGTCTCATGCACGTGTGCCACAAAACTGTGAATGTGATAACTGAAGTGCACTTGAAGTTTCAGCAAATACAAATATCCCAACAGCAGCACCGAGTCTGTCTGTGTGTGTGTGTGTGTGTGTGTGTGTGTGTGTGTGTGTGTGTGTGCGTGTGCGTCAGTCACGTTGACGTCTCTTTTAACATCTGGATACCGAAACCTGATCTGAAGAAGAGAAACGTCGACAATGTTGAAGGATGATTCTCCTTCATTTAAACCTGCACTATACAATATCGAATTAAAGGGATAGCTATTCATAATAATAATAATAATAATAATAATAAACTTGATTTGTATGGCACCTTTCATACAAGAACTGCAGCTCAGAGCTTCACAGCAAGAGAATGACATGGTGTATCACAAAAAAACGTATAAGGGAGCATTTCAAAATATAGAAAAGAAATGAGATAAAACATAAAAAGCATAAGAAACGGATACAATTGAATACAAGTCGACTTGATTTGCATCGTTTCTAAAGGATTCAATTTATTCAAGTTGTGTTTTATTGAGGTGGTCGTCTATAGAACTTGTGTGTGTGTGTGTGTGTGTGTGTGTGTATATATATATATAAAAATAACTGCAGCAGCTGCAGCAGCTCAGCTGTGTTCTGCTGTGGACCGGATCAGCAACAAAAACTGTTTTGGTTCTTTTTGCCACCTAAAAAGTTGTCATGAAAAAGTGTCCTGTGTATTTATAACACGGGTTCTCAACAGGGCGGGGCCATTTGGAGCGGGTCGCAGATGTGTCGAGGGAAAACCAGTCCAACTTTTATTTTGGGGTCTGCAGAATCTCTGCGGCGGCACTTTTGTTTTGAAGGACGTGTGTTTCCAGGACGCAGCGGCGCGTGTTCAGTTCCCACAGAGACCGTAACGTAGAAGTGGACGTAACGTCCGGGTCTGAAAAATGAGGCCGATCTTAAATTTTGGTTTTGCTGGCAAAAAAAAAAACTCTCCTTCTCATCAGTTTTCTCGCGGTCTATCTAAAAATAATTTGGTCGTTCATTAGAAAGGAAGCCACAGAACAAGTGGGGCGGGGGCGGGTCTGTTTGATTGACAAGGCCTGCGGTGCAGTCAGGTTACAGCCAGCGGTGGGCGGGACGTAGTATCGTCCGGGTTCCAATCAGATTCCCCCGAGCTCGTCCAAATATGGTCACTTCCTGCTCCAAACCGCTCCGAACTAGCAAAGTCATCAAAAAATCATCATCAGATCACTTGATGAAAAACACGTTTTTATTTAACGGCTGGGGTTGCACTTTTTACGGCTTATTTTATGTACTTAACAGCGCATGAGGACGTAATGCACTTAATTCTTATAAAACACATTTTAAAAACGTATAATAAAATGAAATGTGCGCCGAGGTTGGACAAGTTACGAACCGCTTATCCAGAACATCGTCACCACATGATCTTCCCCTCAGACATCCTCTCTTCAAACGCTCCAGATTTCCTTCAATTAAAAACAACAATTTGACCCCACCGAACACAGCAGTTTCCAAACCACCTGCGCCTTCACGTTTTACTTTGTTTATGTTATTGAACGCAAATTGTGGCGTTCGTTTGGATTTGAACCGACAACCAAAGTCTCCCCCACCGTCGCCATACGAGCCCGAACACGTTAACTGCAGCTTCACCGGTTGACGGAGGAATAAAACCTTGAAGAGGGCGTTTCTGGTCAGACATACAAACGATTCAACCGGTTCATAATTTAACATTTTGAAAAGTTGCTGTTGTTTTTTTTGTTTTAGTTGTTTGTTTTTTTAGGTGATTATAAAATCCTCCAAATACAGAAGAGAAAACACATTTTGAAGCTTTGGCGATAGACGCAAGCTGTGATCATGGAAAGCGACCAAGCTTCGTGTCAAGTAACACAGACTTCATTACTCTGTTGGTTTTTATTAAAATATAATTCATAGCCACAAAAAAAAAAAAAAAAAATCACACAAACACTCAAGAAACGTTTTTTTGTGTTTTTGACTCCACACTTCGTCTCTGCGCACACACAAGACGTAACACGTGTCTGGAAGCTCGGGTGACAGTGAACGCAGCACAATTAGAAAATAAAGGCATTTTAAAAAGGCCCTAAAGTCATAATGTGGCAGTGTTGACGTTGGACGTACAGTACAAAGTTTGGCCTACAGGTAGCTGAAGAGAAAAGACCGTTGCAACGTTAAAATGAAGCCTATTTAAGACATTGTTCTACACGTTATTTTAGTTACGACACGTTTGACAGTTTTGTTTTCAAGGCAACTCCAGACGTCTTCATGAAACAAAAGTGCAAGCTCGCGGTCCGATATTTCACCTTCACACTCTTCCCGTACCGGTTAACAGAGCTGGACGATAAACCACATTCACTAAAGGATGAATTCCATGCTTTGGGAAAAGTGCTTTTTTTAATTTGTTTTTTTTTCCCCACCCCACTTAAAGATAAGCTAGCAGGTTCATCGCAGTAGTTAGTGAAACAGTTTGGGGTTATTCCACGTTGAAAAAAGTTCCCTCCGTAGGAACCTCTCAATCGTACGAATTGGAGCATGTTATGTCGACAGGAATTTCGGCGTATGATATCCATTTCATTGCCAAGTCAAAGTTTTCACTTGTAATCTGTTGTCTAAAGATTACGCCATCGTTCTGTCAGTTGTTATAGACGAACCCCAGTTTAACGTCAGCCCGTGGGAGACGGCTTCTACAAATAATAATCATAATAATCATAATAATAGGGACCAACATCAGATTTTTTTTTTTATATTGTCCTTATGCGATTATTTGGAGTGAACCACTTGGAGTTTTAGTTACTTGTATTTTTGGGGGAAATTTCAATGGGACTTTCCTGGCAATAAGATGAATAAACATATCCCCCCCCCCCAAAAAAAACAAACAACAACAACCTGAACTTCTCCTTTAAATGACCATCATTATGCATTTCCTATATAGAGCCCTCATCGACAATTCAAATCATTTTTGTGACTTCTAGCGATCTCAAACTTTTACCGTACGAGAATTCAGAAGTCCGGTTTACAGTTTAACCAGCATAAACGTCAGAAGTACACGCGGACGATAATAACCCAGCTGATTTGAGCTGTTGCCGTCCGGCCCGCCGAGTCGAGACAACACGGCCGGCGTCTCTCAGCATCACGGTGAACGCACTTGCAGATCTCCTTCGGTGAGCTCCAGCGAAACGAACTGCGACTCGAGTAGTTCATCCCTTTCTATCCGTGTCACCGTGTCACAGCAGAAGCTGTCAGCAAAGCGCCGGTGACGCCGACGTGCCGTGTGGAAATGGGAGGTTTTTCTTAAAAAGACGAGTACGAGAAGCAACAGCAGCAGCAGCAACGACCCCCCGCGTCGTAATGAGCGCGTTGAGACAACACGCTGGTGTTCCAGTAGTCTCTCTGACATGTCGAGTAAATCTCTGAGAAGAAACTTCAATCGTGAGACATGTACCGTAGCGAGGACGTGGTTGTTATTAGTAGTCTGTTACAGCCTCTCAAATACTTTTGTAGTTTTTTTTTATCTCGATGCTCAATGAGTGAATAGTGTCAGTGTGCTCACACGTCACTCGGGACACGACGCCGGGGTCGAAGGTGAGTTGGGAATCGTTCGGAGGCTGAGCTCCACAAAAAACAACAACACGGAAACAAAATGTGTGCGTCTGAAACGACGTAACAACAACAACAACAACAACAACGACAACAAAAGTGCTTTTGCTTCCCGTCTGAACGCGCCTTCGACTGTAATCCGTCCTTTGATGAGGTCTGATGGTTCTGATCAACGTCCTCATGAACGGTAAGGCTCGGAGAACCTCCGCTAAAGGGACCGGTAGTGTCAAGGAGGGACGGATCCCCTGCAGCTGGAGGACACCCAACAGTCCAGCCCGGGCTGATGGATGAGAACTACTGGGACTGCTGTTTTCTTTTGTTTTTGAACACCGGGCGGCAGCAAAATAACACACGATAAATACAAATATTGCAAAAATATTTGTGGGACTCTGAAGGTTGCTTTAAGCGGCGGTGGGCGAGGACACATCGTCAGGCTTCAGTGTTGTGGAACGCAGTTGGTGAAGTGAAGGGGGGGGGGGCGGTACGGGAGGAGATACAACGTTTAATAAGTGAGCTTTAGAGGTGCTGGGAGGCAGAACTGTTCCTGCTACCAGCCTTCTTGGAAAGCTCAGTTTTATGTCTAAATATGAATACCATTCATATTTAGACATTTTTATTTAACCTGGTAAACAAAAACAAATAACTAAAGTCCATTTCCCACAACATTCAACAATTGCTCTCACAAAAGGGTTTTATTTAACTAGTCACGAGAAACGGGTCGTCCCGTGTGCGCGGAAGCTGCCGCGATGGACCAACAAAGTCGGGACCGTGAACACCAACACGTTTGGAGACGTCAAGAACGTCCCTCCATCAAACGGTCTTTGTGGTCAGTCCCGTTTTGCTCTTCGCCTCATTTTGCTGAAATATTCCTTATTTTTCTCCAACTCTTCCACTTGGATCCCACCAGTCACCTCCGTCTGTCTCAGGATCGGGAAAATAAAAACAAAGTCTAAACATGAATTAGCGGGAAACGCAATGAAAACGGAGGATTTTGGTGATCGGACTCTCAGAGGTACGTTCTGTGGATTGGAGAAGATTTCCATGAGACGATAAAACATTCGATGTATTCAACCTGATGTGAACAGCAACATCTGTACCGTTCACGCTAAATGAGTAATGAAGATGCCAAATGGTTTGGCCTGCCATATATCGGACAGTTCCAGTTAAGTGAACAACACACTGTACTGTATCTGTCCTCCAGCATGTCCTCCAGCATGTCCTCCAGCCCACTGAAACAGGCCGCTGGCAGTCTTTTTGTTCACCAACAAACAGGTGAAATGTTCACAGTAAAGGCCGTTTGAAAAGAAAAAAAACAAAAACCTGAACTACTTCACTGATGTGCTGTCATGTTGACTTGCTTTGATGAGCTGCTACAAACCCGTCTGACGAGCTCAGCGGAGTGCAGAGGGACCAAATTTGCAGGGAAACTAAACGACAGACATTTTTGCCCTGAAATGAAAAGGACTGGATTGGCTGTTGAGCTGAACTCGGACGTTCGCCCGGATGAACGGGTGTAAATGGGTGGGTGTCACCTGCGCCGCCTCTCCACCAGCGTGAAGGTTTGACTTTGTGAAAGAGACTAACCCCTCGGTGTGAACTGGCCTCGTGACGAAGATCAGAAAATGCTTTATTCTCCAATCAAAAGCATTTCTGTCAATGCAACAGCATTGGTGCAGTAGGGCAGTGGCTGGCGGAGAGTTCAGGGCTCGGCGGGGAAAACCATTATAGACTCAGGCTCTGAACCAATGAGACGCAGCGGAAGCAGAGGGCCAAGAAGCCGGTGCCCAGCAGGTCCCCCAGGGCGGTCAGGTAGGGGATGGAGAAGTTGTCAGGGTCCAGACTCCGTCTCCACATCGAACGGACGATGAGGTCGGCGAGATAAAGAAGGATAGCCACCTGAAGAGAGACGGCAAAGTCGTGGATAGGAAATCAATACGAGGAACAGAGTGAGCATCAAAACACAGTGAAGGACTTGAACCCTGCGGGGGGGGGAGGAGGTAGAAAAGCGGACAGAAAATGGAAACAGTTGACATTAGCAAAGAGGGATTAAATAGATAAAACATTATCCAAGGACAAAAAGATGAAATAGTTCACGTAAGATAAACGTCATGGACAAAAGGATAAACTAGCTAACGAGTGAATGTCATGTACAAATGAATAAAACAAAAAAACGTTTGAAATAGTTCATGTGAGCTAAAAGTCATCAACAAATGGGTGGAAGTGGTGACAATTCACGGATGAATTGCTGAAACAGCAAATAGTGATGAATTCACAATGGAAATCGATGAAAGTGGTTAAAACTGAAGTGAAGTGAGATCAGTAGAACAGCGAGATAAAAGGAACGGATGCATTGGTTGATGTCGACGTCAGCGAAAACAGTTCAAACCTCCATATTTGAGAAACAATTCAAGGACAGCAGCAAAAAAAAAAAAAAATAATAATAATGGAAAGAAAAGACGCTTGGAACGAATAGCTGCAAAGTCTCACGTGTTTGGTTAACCGGTTCAAATCGACCAAACTAAAAAGCGTTGCAGAAACAGTTGAAATAGTTCAGTCGAAGCAGTGTGCTCTTTTATCACATCATCTCAGTCCGAGCGGCGAAATCATTCAGTCAGTCCAAGACTTTTCTGGACTCGAATACGACATCTGATTATTTGCGACCGAGATTGCCAAACATTCGTTGACTCGGTACCAAAGGACACGACGTGTAATTCTGTGCAATAATACCGTCTCGTATTCTTACCGTCAAACGCGATTTAACGAGTCTCAGGTTTTTACAAACACATAACGGCCGAGAAGATGTTACGAAAAGGAGGTCAGAAAGGCGACGGGCGTACGTTTGGTTCTGGAACGAATCTTCATCTCAGCCGGCTGCTCAAATACCAACAGCTGGCACCGGGTCATTTCACAGTTAGGTAACAGGCGGTACCGGCCATTTTTATCCCACCGTACAAAGTCTCGCGACGGACCTCCCGACGGCCGGTTTTCACGGTTGTGTGAGACTTCAGGGCCGACCGCCGGCCAGTGTGAGTTGGTGAGAAACCTTCTCCGGCGTTAAGTCGCGCTGACGGGGAAAATCCAAAGCATTTCTTCTTCTTCTTCTTCCTCCGCTTCCCGGGGAAGCGTGGGGCAACCTGTGCGCGCGGAGCCGAGTCCTACCTGGAGCAGAGCGGCAGACAGGTAGCAGACGGTGAAGGCTATCGTGATGGGAGCCTCCTCTCCCTGCAGCAGAGAGATGGCGTAGAGGAACACCAGGTGACCGGGGATGACCAGCATCAGCAGCACCCGCGCTGACCTGGAGTTCACCCCTGGGAGACGCACACAACACAGACAAGGCCGTCATCCCTTCAGTTCGCTGCATTTTGATGCCGTTATATGAAATAGTCAGTCTGCGCCTGGATTTCCCTGTTAACTGTCATGTCTGATGGTTTTTTTTTTTTTTTTTTTGCATCTTTAAAATCAGCCAAAGTTCAGTTTTCCCTCTTTTCATCACCGGCGTTTAGACTTCATCTGCTCGTGTGCTATCTTCATGGAATATCTAAACCAGAAAGGTAAAGATCTCCTGCTAACTCCAAACTATTATGTCAACAAAGATGACGGCAATGCTGCCGTATTGTATTTTCTTCCGAACCGTCAACTATCAAAATGGCTACCAACGGTTGTCCAGTTACACAACCCAGACGGTTTTGATCAACACACGAGCAATTTTATTTGGGGGGGGAGGGAGGGGAGGGGGGGTGGGTTATGTTTCCAGTCACCTGACCAATGTAAGCCCAGTATTCACTCTCCTTGTAGCTCTGTTTTGGTCTAAAAAGTACTTGAGAAAAATGTCTGGCTCTTGAGCTGCTCAAACGCTTCAACGCTTCCTCCAGGTCCGTAAAGTTCACCGGTCTGCCGGTGTCTCCTGTTCGGTTTAGTAGCATACGGAGGGTTTGTCGAGTTCCCTGCTGAAAAACAGTTGTTTCGCTGCAGAAAATGAAACAAACAAAAAAAAGAAGATCCGAGACCCGACAGGTGATCCAATCACGAAAGTTGTGGGCGCTAAATTCAAAACCATGAGCTCGAAGATCCAAAAATGCTCCGTCGGTCGGAGAGGAGCTGCAGACGGGGATCGTTGTCTGTGGGTTTGTCTTCGCAAATGGAACATTTTCACGTCGCTCACAGTCATTTGATCCTGTGGTAATATATCAATATTGACTAAATGGTAAATAGCAAATTGTCTGCACTAACAAAACGTTTTCACCAAATTATTCATCCGCACCCCAGCGGTGACGGAGCTGCCGTGCACGGTGCTCGCCCGCCACCGGCAGCGACTTCGGGTTCAGTGTCTCGCCCAAGGACGCTTCGGCATGTTGGCTGGAGGACACATGCCGCCCCGACTAAAGCAGCTTCAGAGGCGAAGTAGACTATGGCCGTGTGTTATGAACGCACAACGTTGAAGAGGAATACCTTTGCACCAGAAACTGCTTACAGTTTTTTTTTTTTCTTTGAACAACTGCTTTTGGAGAATTTCCATTTAATCGGCGCGGTTCAAACGCCTTCGATGTTGTGTTAGCCCGATGACCAAGCTGTGCCTCCAAACAAGCCGGTGTTACCTGAGGAGAGGAAGGTGATGCAGGGATTGGGCCAATGCTGCCTCATCTTGTAGGGCAGCACGCCCGGGATGCTCCAAAAGTGCAGATAGGTCGAAATCCTGCTGGCCTGGATGGCGACCAAGTTACCACCCACTCCTACACGCGGGGACAAAAGACAAGAGGACGGAATGAGCAACGGTACTTTTGCAGTCGTGAATTGCCACTTTATTTCAACCCAAAAAAAAACATCAGCATGCGTTGCGTGTCCTGTAAAGCCTCAGCAAATGGGAGACCGGAGCTGTTATTGATTTTGTGTCTTCATGATCAGCTGAAACACAAAGTTCTTTCCCAGAAGGGACGATAAACACGGGTTTATAATCAGTAACGCTTAATCGGTTTCGTCATCGCTTGCGCCCAATTTAGGCCAACCGATGACACATCGACGGCTCGGCCGCGTTATTGAAGAGTCCGTCTAGATAATAGGGCGCCGGTCAAAGCAGCTGAACCCTGAAGAGAGGAGTCACGGCAACTGAAGAAATAAGAGAGATGACTCCAAACGAAAGCTCCACCCGGTACCTAAGATAGTAAAGAGAGCAGCCACGTCTACGTACGGAAAGAAACTGGAGCGCCTGCAGCTATAAGGTTCTGACGGGGAAATGTAACCGGTTGTGCAAAAATCATTATTTCTCAAAGTCTGGCAGATAACTTGATTCTTGAGAGTCTGTGTCGAGATGCCTGAGCCGCTTGGTAAGTCATTATCAGATTTTTTTGAAATGTGTTCCAGATGCACATTTGCCCAACAGTGATATGATTTTATTCTTTCCTTCTGCTGCAAGCCGAGATGATTTTGTTCGCTTCCTCGAAGCCACATTTCTGTGGAGTGCAAAACAACTTTATTTATTATTTTTTTCCCCCCAGAAAGATCCCACATCCATTTCATTTCGGTGTTGACAAAGTATCTGTGTCTAATTCAGTTACATCAAACACCTCCAAGTGTTTAACGCAAAAAAAAAATAAAAGAACAAAAAAAAAAAATTGGGCACAGATGTTCTTTTGTGAGATGGAAAATACTGGAGGGGGGGAGGAGGGGGGGGACTATGAATAAAACATAATATTGGTTTTATATGAAAAGCCAGTGAGGGAAGAAAAATGGGAAATTCAAACCAGACCGGCAAGTTTAGAATTTGAGCAGAAAGTGGCGCAAAGAGAGAGGAAGAGAAGGAGGATTAAGAATCCGTGGTGAAGATGGGTCGAAACAAACAGAACCAGTCACAGTGAGAGTGCGTGGTTTTTAAAGGCCCTGTCAGCTGTGCCAGGACGCCGGGTGCGCACCATTAGTGGTTTATATCGACTTCTCTGCTTTACTCAGTGGACCTCTGCATGCAACGTCACCTCGCAGCCAAACCGCTTCATCTGAAGGCAGCTTCTTCTCCGACTCCACTTCTCTCGCGTCTCGCTGCATTTTTCACCACTCATCATTCGCAAACGGCATTACGTGGAGAAAATCAGCACTCTGTGTACAAAGTGACTCCAAACCTTCGGACGTTGTTTTGTTTTCTGATTTCTACGGCTGATCGGGGCTTCCTCACGGAGGAGAGGGACGCATGCGAGTCCAACAAGTCTTATTAAACTGGGGTTTCAGGATGGGTCAGTTTACAAAACCATTTCAAAATGCTGCTTTCGCTCCCCTTTTCTCCTTCCCTCTGTTCCTGATTAGTTCTTCTGCTCCATTTAGTCCTGCCTTTAGGGCTGGCAGTGAATCACTAACGGAGCGAGTCGATCGCTCTTCTTTTACTTGGACTTCATGGGACGTTTGACACATCATCTGACACCACGGCGCCCTTTAAACGGACCATCACGTGTTACCGAAGCAGTTCTGCTGCATTTGCACCAGTGTAATGGCTCAAAAAAAAAAAAAAAAACGTGATGACATTCGTTTCATTGTTTGGTAAGCTCTCTTGATTGATGTTGCTCCGATTTCCATCTGGAGGGTTTCAGTACTTTTTAGACACAACAGCTGAATCAGCTTCTTTGACAACTCAAATATAACTATAGAGCTAATTAAGCTACACCTTATTTTAGAACATGAATCCTGTCGAAGGGATGTTAGATGTGCTCTCGATGGCTACAGACCAGCAAAACGTTTGCATCCTCATCAACTAATGACCAAATTAGAAACAAGTGACATCCTTCTTTTAATGCAGTGTAGAATAAATCAGTCCCAGTTTAAGGATAATATGGACAAACTAAAGGGACAGGGATTAGTTTTTATTCTTTATCGTTTGCATTTTCAAACAATGAGGGAGACATTTCATTGTCACAAGAGGACAACTTTTGTGGATGAGGAATACTCAATGTGAAAACTATACAATCTCAAATTCTGAGTTTAGCTGCTGCTGCTGCTGCTGCTGAATTGTAAACTCCCCCCAAAATCCAAAAAGGACCAGGACAGATTCGCTAAAGTTAGCCTCAACTTGAATGCTCTACGTGCTCTGGAACCAGTAATCACACTAAATAGAGTCACGTTGAACACTTCTTGGCTGCAGCGGTAACTTCGATTAGATCACTACTGCAGGTGGTAAGTTGCACATGCTGTTTGCAGCTAAGCATGTGGAGAAATCAACATCTTGACGAGACTTTGCAGTGCTTTAGTACAATCACTCGGCTATTATTGGACAATGACTTTTTGATTTATTGTTATCCATTGACCTTTTAAAACAAATTACAGCAACCAGGCTGGATTGAGCATTGCATTGGATGCATTTGCAGTAGTTTGTAGCGTTGATGTCACATCTCAACTTCTCCTGTTGAGATTCTCTAACTTTGAAGTGAAGAGTGATCATCGTGGCAGATGACGCTTCATTTCATGACGTCGGTGCATCTGAAAAAGCTGCTGCTGCTTCTTAAAACCTTCCCGTGGTTTTAGAGCTTCATTGGCAGAACCAGTTGGCAGCTCTGCACCTTTGAGCCCACAGACTTCAACTCGTATATACTTTAATATTTGAGCCAAAGACTTTCCGATGCGTCGCATATGAATGTCGACTGGTTTCCTGCCTTTCAGACAACCGCTGGTTTCAGTTCATTTCACGAAAGCAATTAAAATAATTTTGAAAGAAAAACGTAAGCCGCTCCAGATAGTTCATCACGCCCGGTCCTCGCTGGTGCGGCTGAGTGCCGTCGTCATTTTTTGTCCAGACTAAAAATGTGTCTTTAGCACCAAAGAGTCATTAAGTATTTACAGTTGGTAATAAATACCTGGTCAGAATAAAAGTCCTGATCTGATTTAATAATAAATTTGACAATTTCAGACATCGCCCAAAATGTGCGGCCTGTGCCTTTAAATCTAACCAGAACGTCGGAGACAGCAGCAGGTTGAAATGCATGTTGTTAGTTTAAATGACATGCTGAAAACCAGCCAATCACACGTTGAGCACACGGTACGCTGTCTGTCGATGTTAGTGTCGCGTTGACTTTTACCTGCCTCGCTGTTGTTTTTTTTAACAGCCCAAACTCATTTTTGGTATTTTCACTCGGATGAATACGTGCTTTTGTGTTTAGTTGCTGCACCTCGTTAAAAAAAAAAAAAAAGCTGCCACGATCACCACGTGCTTCAGATCTCATCTTTACAGGTTCTGGCCTCGGCTGTCTCGGCTGCAGAGGCGTCGCTTTGAGCTTTCGAGTCGGCTGAATCGCTCCGACTCCTTCACCTTCAACTTCCTTCCGCCGCGGTGAGGGCGGAGGAGTCTCCGTGCGTCAGCCGACTTTTAAAGCTCGGATCCGGACTCCACCGCGAACAGCTGCACGGTGCTGTTCAGGTGATGACAGCGTGCGGCCGTGATCGATCGATCGGCTTACCGTTAATGACGGGCGTGAAGACGGCCATCCCCTGAAAGTTGGGGTCGCTCACTGTTTTGTCCAGTATGAGGCCTCCGAAACTGGAAATCGCAAACACAGAGAGAACCAGAAGAGCAGCTGTTTACCGTGTATGTACACTCTGTTTATCAGGTCGCCTGCTGGAGCTCAAGATCTCTTTTCCGAGAAAGTTTTGTTTGTGCATTGCCTCGTATATCTCGGCACATTCACACCTGCAAATCCGTCCAACAGCGTAAAACACGTACGTCGCAGAACCCAGAAGATACTCACTCATAAATAAAGTGCTCTACAGCGCTACCTCTAACTGTTCTCTTTATGTTATTTTGTTTTACTCAGTCGGGTTGATAAACGCAGTTTGAAGAAACTAAACGACGTCAGTTTGCGTGTATACCTGCTGATGGACATGGCCACTATAACAGGCTGCCACCCTGAGCGGAGGACCTCTCTGATCTGGGGACTCTGTCGGGCCACGACCACCCAGAGAGGGATCATAGCGAGGAACACCAGGATCACCAGGGGGGACAGGTACCATACATCTGTGGGAGAGGAACAGACATGAATGGTTATCGTGGTTATATTGATGGTCACCAAAGTGTAAATAAAACACAGCTGTGCTTTCAAAAAAAATGATTTATGAGCAGTAGCAGTAATTTCACATTTCCACTGCATGGCGGTATTATTCATCATGACTCAAGTCTATTCCTGCTCCTGCTTTTTTACATTTTTTTATTATTAATAATAATAATAATACGTGGATAGTACCTGGTACTTTTTTTTGGAATCAGATACGCTAAGGTTCCAATCAAGCCGATATGAAAACACTGCAGAGCGCCACACGGTGCATCCTGCAAAACCATGCCGCGGTCACTTCAGGAAAGGCGCACATTCACACATTCGTCTTGTTTATTGGCTGACAAAAGGTCCAGCAAGTGCGTGTGTCATGTTGAAGACGACGACGCAGCAGTTTCATGCAGGGTCACTATGACAGCCAGCTACATGTGTGTGTCTGCAGTGGAAGAGGAAACCCAGAGAACCTGGTAACACAAGTGTAGCCAATGAAAGACGGTAATAGCACCGACAGCAATACCTGACAGATACTTAATATATCCTTAATATAAGGACAAAGACATGATAACTTCAAAAAGTTACACACAAAATTCGGTATTTATGGTTGTGATATTTTTCATCCACCATGTTTTCAGTATAGTTTTTGTCGATTTCAAGCTTTGGATATTTATGTCTTCTTAAAGGAGGTAAACTACCTTAACTGTATTTAACAACGTGTATTTAGAGCAGCTAAAAAACACTGCACTAAAGCACACACACACACACACACACACACACACACACACACACACACACACACACACACACACACACACACACACACACACACACACACACACACACACACACACACACACACACACACACACACACACACACACTGATGAGCTGTCTGGAAAAAGAAATCCTGAATTTTGCTGCCATCTTGTGGAATAAACTCAAAAAAAGTAACTTGATTATGGTAAAGTTCCCCCTCCCCCTTGATTTTAAGACTGATTTTATTTTCATAAAATAAAACATAAACAAAACAAAAAATTTAATGAGAAAAAGGGAAAATGAAATAGAAAAAAAAAGGTGTACAAAACAAAGAAAACAAGAAAGAAAATTCATAAAGCCACATGAGTCAAGTTGAAGAATTGATCGCTCGCGTAGTTTCTGTTCTTTCTTTTGCAGATGTCCCGTCATGGAGCTGCATGTCTCTGTCCTGCGCTTGTCGTCTCCACCAACAGTTCTTCTCTTTTATCTCTGTGCTGTCCTTTTCTCTCTCTGCTCTCCTCTCACCCCAACCGGTCGAGGCAGATGGCCGCCCACCTCTGAGCCCGGTTCTGTCGGAGGTTTCTTCCTGTTCAGAGGGAGTTTTTCTTCCCTCTGTTGGAGTTTTTTCCCTCCTAGTTTATGTGGGAATTGTTGAATTGTTGGGTTTCTCTGTATAATATTATAAAGTTCTGCTGTAAGGACTTTAATGTGTTAACTGCCATGAAATAACCCGTGTTGTGATTTGGCGCTATGTAAATAAAATTGAATTGAATTGAATTGAATTGAATTGTGACATGTCACTCACCATGATTACATCATTATGTCACCTTAACAGAAGCTGGTAAACTAGGTGAACTTTTGTCCGACCTGTGTATTTGGATCTGGCTGTAACCCCCCCCCCCCCCCCCCCCCCGGCTTTCCTCACCTTTATATTCGTAGAGCGTGCTGCCGACCCCAGCCAGCAGGGACAGAGTGATCAGATCCCCCAGACTGGCAGCGATGGGGGTGGCTACGTTGTCGGGGTTGATCCCCACCTTCCTGGAGCCGATGATCACTCCAATCATAACCAGGCCTGCAGGAGGAGAATGGAGGGAAACGGAGGCGAGAATGAAGACAAACAGAATGAGAAATCAGGGTGTCTCCACTTTCAACCGGGTATTTGAAAAGGTCGAATGCAGTTGGAGCAGATTCAGCGTCTTCTGAGAGAAAACCTTCATCGGGTTTACGAGACAACAGAATGCTGACAAAAGCTTTCTGGGAGAATGTGTCTTTCTTTCCACTTATGCAGACAATTTAAAAATATATATATATATCAGGCAGCCACTCAGAGTGACAGCTCACTGGAAAACAGAAGAGAAGACTGCATGTAGAACACAGCAAAAAAACAACAACAAAAAATAACATATAAATCAGAAAAACAAATCTACAGAGAAACAGAAATGTCAGCGTGGAGAGTCTGGATTAAGATTTCTCCCTGCTGAGACATAACTCAAAAAAACAGAAATCAAGGCACTTTTGTTCCCCCCCACGCATCACTCCATCTTAACACACAAAAATGGATGGTAATCATAAATTCTGGATTTTATAGTAATCACAAGTTGAGACAGGGTGATGCAGGTGCTGCAAATCAAAAGCTGCTGGGTTTCTATGGTTTCATGCTGGCTTGTGTGATGTGAAATCAATCACGAAATTCTAGAACAGATGTTTGACTGTATTCGGGCTGCCATGCAAACCAATAACAATATCCACGGTTGCCAACCTAAAGACAGAGCCGCTACGAAGGCGGTGGTGATGCTGCTGGCGCACAGGACGGCCGCCTGATCCAGCTCGACACCTCCTCGAGAGATTGCCCCTAAACAGACGGCTGCCACGGCTGCGAGGAAGCCCACCACCGTGGCCTGAACCTGAAGAGCGGAAAAAAACAACCAAAAACAGACGTGAGACTCCATCACAGCACAGCAGTGAGTTTAACGCGCAGTGACATCGATGTAGGGATCTTTTCCCGCGTGAACAATTTCTTGTTGGTTTTGTTTTCACCTAAGAATTGACTTGAAAAAAGTATTTATTTAAAACAAATTGCCAGCTGACTAATAAATGAATTGATTAATCATCTAATTGTTTCAGCTCTAATAAAATAGACTGTACGTGTGATTGTTTTGACGTTTTTTGTTTTGTTTTCTGTACAATTGAAATGTTGCATCATCTTTTTGTCGATTGGGAACAGTTTTGAAATGAATACTTTATTCGTACAGTAGATCTGCACTGAGTGAGCGCACCCTTCATTAGTGAGGTTCCGTCCTTTCACGATTTTGTACATCTGCTATGATTTCTGATTTGATCCTACTACTCGTGGATGATCCCAGTGTGTCGCGAATATTTGATGTTTTTTGCCATTCTTCACACGATTCTTTCCAGCTGCTCTTTGCCGGCAGGGATTTCAAATACTCCAAAGCTGCTTTATTGGATTCGCTTCTTTTATTCTTTAAAAATCCTTGCATGGTCGGTGCAACGCGTTTGGGATCACTGTCATGTCTTGTAATTCCTCTGCTGACAAGCTTTTTGAACAGTCGTCTGTTCATGTAGTACTCCGGTATATAAACTTGCATCCGTAGTTCCATCTACAGCTTTCACACTCGTGCAGACCCGTACCAGCACGCGTCCACCTTCACCCACGATGCAGATTCACAGTACACACACAGTCCGTTACCTGTATAAGTGCCAGATTGCTGCACACCATGGTCCACTGTTTACTGGGGTCGTCCATTTGTCCTGTGTTGGCCTAAAAGCATAGAGATGTTATTATATCATTATAAGGCGAAGGCAGTTTCAATTGTTCAACCTATATAGGTCTGACTAAATGAAGTGTTTTAGTTGTAATCACCCCCTGGTAAGACACGTTAGTTGATAGTTTAAAAAAAAAAAAAAAAAGTCTTCCCAAAGGAGACAGTAGGTCTGAGCTGAATGGTCTCAGGAAATAATGATCAAGGTCCCACTGAGGCTCCACTGGTCAAAGAATCCTTTTTTTTTTTTTTTTGTCTTATCACGCTATAAATTACAGGCTACAAATTATAATTGGGTATAAATGCATGAGAGGTATCTGTGGAATAGCTACCAGCTACCTCCCAGTAGGTGCGAGGCAAAAAGAGCAGCGAGGAAGCGAGTAGCATATTTGCATTTAAGAGAGACACGGTTATAAATCCGACTGCAGGTGCGTTTTAAATCACCCAGTACAGTCTGGGTGCCAACAGACATGTTTGTCCCTGTGCAGTAGCGCCACCATGAGGTCAGGCCTTCCGCTGGACACCGAAGCAGCTTTACTGTTCCTCAGTATGTTGTTGGTTGGCACACACATGACCGTTTATAGCTAAACACTGTGTAAAGATACTACCTTCTCCACAGCCTCGCCTTACGTTTTGATCCGCAGCAGTAAACGACATATTTTTTTAGCCCTCCGATATCTGTCCTCATTTGACCCCTTTTCACCAACATGAACAACAACACCGTACAATGAACTACAATCTGCCCTTACCCTCTTATTCCCTAACCTCTTGTGTTCTTCCCTTGTAGTTTCAGTTTAGTTCCTGTACGGCTACCAAGTATTTATTTCTTACACCATGTTTAATAAATAAGTACACTGTCATGTTAATGTGTGGGCTTTAATCCAAAGTGTTAGCAGATTTTGTTTCCACACACTTTTTTTTTTATTAAACACAAAACATTACAAAACTCTCTTGACAGATTTGAACATTGAAGAAGGTCAGTAGAGTGTAATTATAACCTCTAAAACAGGACGCCAAAACTGTGATAATCAGACCCTGACAGACTGTAAAAAAAATAAAAAAGCTCAAATATTGTGCCAACCTCAAAATCACAAGTACTACAACAAGATGTCGCTGTTATTCTGAATAATTCAAGTTGTTACATTGTGCATGGTCATTCCTTTTCTTACTTTATGAAGCAAACAAACCTGCCTTTCTGCAGACTGATAATTGAACCGATGGGGTGGACAGCTAAACAATAAATATATAGTATATGACATATCACAGTCATAATACTCATAGGTAGTAGTAACATGTAGTAATACTAGTTATCAGTAACACATGTGACATTGCATAAGGATCATACAATATTGAAAATGTGAAGATGTTTATGCTTATGCTATAAATAAAATGTAACTGTTGGTTCTTCTTACAGCAGTGGAGAGACGAGCGGCCAGGGTCATCTCCAGGTTTCCTTTGAGTCCAACCAGAGCAGGAACCAGAATGAAAATCTCTGTGATCACCTTGAACACCTCCCAGTGCTGGAACACACACACACACACACACACACACACACACACACACACACACACACACACACACACACACACACACACACACACACACACACACACACACACACACACAGGACCGTTATAGAGTGCTGCACGAAAACATAAAGACTAAGATCCTAATTAAGACTGACATTTACATCCTAAGAAAAGAAAGAAAAGCTCAGTGTCATCTCCACCTCCGCAGATGCACCCTCTGAACCTTGTCCCTGGCTGATGCTGTTAAATAAGACCATGGCATATTCTCGACTAACCCACTAGCCTACTTTCCGCATCTCTGAGCATCTTCAGACACCACGCCACACTGCACAGGTTCAGAGGGTTTGGAAGACGTACAGTTCACAGAGTTTGCTTCGTGTTTTCTCACTACAGCCCCCCGTTGGCACGTCCAAGACGGATCGAATCTATAAATAGATGACCATAAAAAAAGAACAAGGCGCGTCTTGCCAAGAGCCGAGTGATGTGGAGCGGCGACAGGCGGGGAGGCAGAGATTTACAGAGGAGAGGAGGGACACTCAGAGCAGGGCGGGAATGTGACGGAGAGACAAACCAAGCATGAGAGAAGAAGTTACGTTATATAGTCACAGCAATGACAGAAACGGACCAACACAGAAACGCATTGGAATATAAGCTATTATAGAGGCCACATCAAGAAATGATGTATTTTTTTATGGTTGGCGTGCAAAATCGTGTACTTGTTTGGCCAGAAAGCCCGTGAACACTGTAGAAACTATTGTGTTTTCAGTAAATGTGTCCTTGCATGAACTTTGAAAAGATGAATTCATGCGGCAAATATAGCTGCTTTTAAAGTGCAGTAAGAACGAAAACCGAGATATGCCTCTTAGCTAGCCTGCTCAGCTAAAATTAAGGAATAAAACGTTCAGGAATAGGTGAAACAGAAATTACTGAGTATCTTTTTCTTTTCTTTTCTTTTTTTTTTTTTACTTAAGCTTGTCCTTTGACATAAAAAAGATATAGACAGAGTCTAAGGGAAACTGGAACCTCTGTGTTCTGTTGTGACAATGGAAAATCCAACCTCAACAAAACAATGTAGTGGGTTCACTGCATTTGACTGGACCAAAGCTGGTACTTCACAAAAAAACACCAACAAGACAAAAAAACAAGAGAATGTCGTAGTTTATTCAAGACGTCTGGTATCAGAGGCCCTGAATCTACATGACATCCTGTGAAGCACAGGATCAAATTGAATTCAGGGATACTGGAGTCCATCAGCCCGCTTAGTTCTGAGATGGTTTAAGAGAGCATAAATACAATTTAAAGTTAGACAAATGACATCGAACGACAGCACTGATGGATATGGAAGGAGCAAACTAACAGGAAGTTCATTTCAATGGTCTCCATTGTTCTACAATACTAGCATAATAAACTTCACATACATACAATATATGCCGAATGCCTGCTCAACCAAGAAATGAATGTTATGTTGAAGAATAACTTACACCATTATCTGCTGTGCACTTGGGCTTCAGCTCCACCCGCCAACATTAATACAATCGATGAGATCACATGTGCATCCTGAATTGTTTATAGAGGTGAAGAGAGTGAAGGGGGAGTGAAGCCATGAGGCCATGAGGGAGGGCAGAGGCATGACTAAGAGCGTAGTGAACAGCAGAGGTGTACTCATGTATGTGTGTGTCTATTTATACACACTCCTGTCTGGTTCTGGACTGGTGGGCCTCGCTGATGGCCCATCATACAGGGAGGCTATCTTGGGACTTGACCCACTTCTGCTGCTTGCCACTCCAGAGCATGTTGAGCCACCAACACAGCTAAACACAGTTCTACTCAAGACCTCTCAGGAGAACAAAATGTTTATAATATTTCCTTCGTCGATACAAATATTGATACTACACTCACTGGCGACATCATCATTATGTTTTCAGAACTTCCCACACACACAAGCATTCAATATGTTGTGATCGCACTACTGTAGGAGATATTGTCTTTGACTGCATCTCTGTAAAACAGAATCTTCTTCTTACGTAGACATCAACGTTTTTTTTCAACGTCTCCTTCTCTGGCCTTTGTCTTTTTTCTTTCTTTCTCTGTCTGAACCACTTATTGAATTAAGTGTCCACTTTCATCTCCTCTCCTCTCCTCTCTCTCCTACATCTAAATCAGATTTACAAAGGTCAGAAAGGTGGATGTTACGCAAAGCTCCATCAGTTGATTAGAATACAGCACTGTCAACAGGGGAGCAGGAGTGTTAAGACTACGCAGGCATAAAGTAGCAGCTCATGTTTCCATCCATCCCTCAGTCCACTGAAACATCCCTCCCTCCACCCGTTAATCCACCTGGCCGTCAGTCTGTTTTTGAGGAACTCTATCTTCCCTCCGCCTGAGCAATAATTACTAAATTCTGCCTCTTCCCACAAATTTAACTATTTCTTTCTGGTCTCTAGAAATCAAATGTGCCTGACTGTGAGGGCAGCCAAAGAGATATAAAAAGGTAGACAAATCTGACTGGCAAATATCCAATATTTAATCAAAGGCCAATGTCAGTCTGACCCTAACTTCTGCTGGTTGAGATGAAATGACGCCAGCTGAGACTATTATCACCCGAGCAGCGGGTAAAGTTGATCGCTGCTTCTCACTCTGCTGTATAGACATCCTTCATACATCAGTACGGTGTACATGCCCACCTACATCAAAACCACTCATTCATGGCACAATGAGAAACTGTTTGTCGAAGGTCAATCCTCTGAACCACTCAGCATCTCAACCTCAGTGCTTCTTTTATACCGAGTGAAATGTTTCTGAGTATCAAAAACTGTCCAGGACAAAATGCAAGCATAGAGCACTTGCAATGATACCTTTCCTTTTTTTTATTCTTTAAACCAGATACTGTCATAATCAAATCAAAATCCGTCCAATTTGTTTCATCTTGTTCTTGTTTGTCTGTTCTGTTTCAGAAGGAATCACGTCCACTTGGGATGATGATTTACATCCAGCACCAACATGCTGTGCCACAACAGGAACTAGCGACCCTTTTGAGCAGCACTTACTCAGATAGATAGATAGATGGATAGATGGATAGATCTATACTTTATACTTTATTAATCCCACAAGCGGAATTTAAAAAAAAAGGATATCAAAGTTAGGTCCAACTAATGTTTGCCTTTGTATTAGTCACAGTCACCACATTTTCCAAGCCCTATGTAAGTATTTTTGTTTTCTAACACAAACCATACCAGTTTATTGTTCATTTGCTGTAATAACCACATTATCTCCATACCCTTGGCATACACTAGTTACCGTGCATAGATTATGCACAAAGTAAGAATTGTTAAACGCTAACATTAATGTAAAAACTATCACTAATTAGCTGAGATTGCACAGAATCACTGAATAACAGTGGTTTTGGAAGGTTATACTGAACAACTTCTGTTGTTGAATGAAACTAGTACAAACTAGTTTGTAGGCCTATTTGCTAAAGTAAGGTATCAAAATAAGTCTTATCTCTGTATTAATACTGATCGTAAGGCAGTAGTGTGGACCGACGACTAAGTCGTTTATGATAGACAAAGACGTTTTTCTTAGATTTTCATACTTGTATGAGATCCATAACGATGCCAGCGGACACCATTCCAAGTCCTGACACCAGGTACGGCACGATAACCTGCGCGGCAATGAGCCAGGAGCTCTCCGGTAGGAATCCATGCTCTGATCGAGTCAGCTTCCACGTCACGCCACGTAACTTCTTGCCCTGGTAACGCAGCTCCAGCTCCAGACGAGTCACCGCCATGTTGAATGAGGGTTTACTTTAAGTAGTATAAGTTCAACGTATAGTTAGCCCATGGTAAGAGTGACTTCAAAACACAGCTGATATGTCAAAAAAAGAAAAGAAAATTTCCCCGGTCAAAGAAGTAAGCAGGGTGAATGCTGGAGAGGAAATCAATCAATC
Organism: Brachyistius frenatus; assembly: GCF_029030835.1. Taxonomy (NCBI): domain Eukaryota; kingdom Metazoa; phylum Chordata; class Actinopteri; family Embiotocidae; genus Brachyistius; species Brachyistius frenatus. The sequence goes on from NW_027210615.1 coordinate 5,320,069, forward strand.
AATCTGGTTGTCTTTGGTTTAAAAAAGGCTAAGGTCAAATATTAATCAATCTTGGAAGAAGTATATTTGACCTTTGAAGAAAAGAGCGGCTGCCGTGTCTTCAGATGCTGAAAAGTCCAGAGGTAGTCAAGGAAGTAAGACACCAGTCACGTTTCTGTTTCTTCCTATTAATGATCTTTTTTTCTAACGCAGAGGTTAAAAGCTAAAGGCTTTACTTCTAACTTTGATGCCAATGGAGCGCGGCATCTTTGGCCCAGTGGTGAGTCAGCAGGGATGAGGTATCCATTTTTTCAGAACCGCTGGGGAACACGATCATTAACACCGTTTTTGATTAATAGGCCACGGTGCTCTACAAAATCCTAGTTTGTCTTGCCTCCTGCCTTTTTCAAAGTAAAAATACAGGTTTAGTTAACGATTTAAAATAAAGACGAGAAGGATGACTGACATCCAAACACAGGTTAAAGAGAATGGACTCGGATAGTTCATATTTCAAGGAGTCCTGATAAAGTCCCGTTGCTCTGAACCCCTCCAGAATCAATTAGATTCAGTTCAAAAGTCCTTTCAGTTGAGTTTAAGGTTTGATGACTGTGGTCCTCAATCCATTTAATCCCGGTCTGAAATCCACCTGACTTGACAGCTGTATCCTGCAAATGACAGCAATGACAGCTGAATGACTGACTGGAGCAAGAAGAGGAGGGACAGTCCAAAAAGTCTCGAGACCTAGGAGCAGCAGGAAGCTCTTGAGTCATTGCCACTGCAGCCCATGTTCTCTTTAGTCAGACTAACAATAAGGGTGAAGAGGGAAAACGAAAAAAGAGGTCCAGGATTTCAATAAGAGATCCACTGACGAGATGCAGCGGCCGACTTCTGGCAGGCTGAAAGTGTTGTTCCTTTCCTCCTGTCAGCGTCAGGGTAGTCCTGCTCCCTCCACTCAGCTCTGCTGTGACGTAGCAGGAAAAGAGGCAGGGCTGTCTGCACCGTGCAAACTCACGAGGGAAACGACCGGCTTACTGCCTCGCACTCCCCCTCTCGCCATTTCTTGCTGCGTGTCTTCCTCTCATCCTCCCTCCCTCTGACCATGTGACATCGCTCCATCTGCATCTGATGGTCTCGCTGCGTTTTTCTAATGTCATGACTCATTCTTTTTATCCGTCCGTTCCCCCCCCGTCTCTACCTTCAGTCCGTATTTGCACCGTGATCCTGTAATGCATCTCCTTGTTCTGTAACGCTGTAACCTGGAAGACCAAACCAACACATTCTGTGCCGTACATCACCTCCCTGGTTTCAATCGGCTCAACTGATCTAAAGATCGCAAAGCACTTTTAAGGTCATTGCAATCTACAAATTGCTTTTCTCTTCAGCCTTTTCTCTCACAATGCTGTCACTTTCTCTGCTGAATGGTGGTACTTGTTACCATTTTCCTTTTAATTACGATTTGAACTTTACTATTAAAGGTTTTTTGCAAATTAACTGATCTGATTTTTCGTTTTCATTCAAGCATTAAGTAGAACTCGGTTCACAAGACTGAACGCTTCAACATTTTAATGAATTATTTCTGTCAACATCAACATTAAAGTTTGTGTTAACCAAATCACTAAAGGTGAAGCTGTAACTCATCAGGATCACCAAAGACTACAGCAATTTATTATGTCATAAAGCATGGGGACGCACAGGAGACAAAGAATAGCCACAATCAAAGCAGCGGGGGCTGAAATATGGTGACTTTTAGTCATTTCCTGAGATGCAACACAATAGGCTCGTTTGTCCAGACCCCCTGATGATATCAACTCCACCGGTAAAATCTGTGACGTGACCCTTAAAAAAACGCAACATGATACGATAATTCTGGTTTTGGTGTAATTAAACAGTTCAGGCTGAGAATGATGGTGCAACGTAACTAAGCTGCCATAACTGCGAACCCAAATAACCCTGAAATATTTCTATCTCATGCTCATTAACATTGTCTGCCCTGCTGTTTGTAGACACGTCATTAGTGAAAGACTTTCCACTCGCGACTAATCGTGAGCAATATCCCCGTCAGCTGGTGCGACGAGTGATGTGTTCACTTACTGTTGTACTTACTGGAGTACTGATAAGTGTTAGTGACTATGAATCTCAGCAAAGTAATATGAATCAGAGATGTGTTCTGGGATTTCCACACTGTGCAAACAAAAACTATAAATGTCAAAATCTAAAACATGAGGTGGTGATTTGAATGGACAGACTAATATATTTTCACCTGCCAATCACGTACACCACACCGACTGCTCTGTGCTGTTATGACCTAAAAGGAGAAACCTACCTGCTAAATTTAATCAACTTTATTTCAGCTCATTCTTACGTTTGTATTCTGTGGAGCGTGCCAGCAAAGGATTAACCAATGACAGCTAATAACCAGTGTCTGTACATCGATCTGTTGCATCTTTTGAGGATTAAATGCCACTTGCACAATTCTATCTGTTGGAATTCCTCGATTAAGTAATGTGTCACATGATTGCAATGCAAGGAATCAATCAAGTTTGTTGATTGGTAATACGAGTAAAGTTTAAGTTCTAGACCTATCGGGCTAATTTAAGACCGTGTCTGCAGTATGTTAGGCGGGCTCAATTTTGTAATGCTCTTTTGGCGCAAAATTGACGCGCACACAAACCAGGCGTTTCCGTGTGTTGTTGCAAATACCTTGGTTATCATAAAAAAAAATCATAATAAAAAAAACTCTCCTCATACTGGACATGTGCACACGAGCAAGCTAGCCACTGAAAACCACCGAGGAAGAAAATGGATTCTATTTGGGTTTCCACTGGGGCTTCCTGTCAGTTAAACTCGTATCTTGCAAACCGATTAGAACAATTAAAATGACAGAAAGGTTTCAGCTAGAACTCCATCGCGGAACAATCGGAAGCCAAACTTCAGGTTTCTAACAAGTACGTATTCCACAAAGCGCTATTGTCTCCCTCTTCTGTTGTTTCTCTTGGTACCGCCACCATGTGCTCGGTCAGCAACACAACACAAACCTCCGATTTCCCATAACGACCTGCGACACTCAGCCAACGCTTTCAGAGTCACGACTGACAAAAAAGGAACGTGTTCATGGATTTAATGACAAAATGTGGACATGAGTAAATTTCCCTTGAAAAATCCAATGACAAGGAGGATAGTGATGGTGTCAATACATCTAAGAAAAATATGTAGACTCAACTATTTAAAGTAACGACCGATAACTCTTCCCGTGCTCTTCACTGAGGCGGCACAGTGGTGCAGTGGTTAGCACGGTCGCCTCGCAGCAGCCTTTCTGTGCGGAGTTTGCGTGTTCTCCCTGTTGTTACGACTATGGGGTTTGTGTACGTGTTTTGTTTCCGTATGAATGAGAGTTGCAGCCGGTGTGGTGTTTGTATGCAAATGAGTGTACAGCTGCACAAGCCGGATTGGTGGAAGGCATCCCTGGCAGATGATGATGATTGGTCCCTGGCAGATGATGATGATTGGTCCCTGGCAGATGATGATGATTGGTCCCTGGCAGATGACGTCCACTGCTTCAGGCCAACCCTGACGTCGCTCCAGGCAGGAGGATTTCCCCCCCAGACTCCAACCTGCCACACGCACCTTGTGAATTCTGACATTGCGTACCTTTAGTGGTGAAGCTGGTAGGGGTGAGCTGCCATTCGTGTTGACTGTTTTCCCCTGTGTTTGGTTTGGTTAGGAAGGTAAGCTTTTGTGATTTTGGTTTGGATAGGTTAGAAGATTATGTTCATAAGATAGTTTTGTTTTGTTTGTTGTTTTGGCCTTGGCTCACCCCGAAGGCATTTTTAGTTCATAGTCTCTGTGTATTATTTAATTGTATCAATACATTGTTAAAGTGCCTGAAAACACTTCCCGTAATCATGTGGCTGCTTGGGACCTGGGGGAAAAAACGGGGCTACAAATTGACACCCATGTTATGTCTCGGCCAGCCCTGGACGGGGCATAACACTGTGCCTGCGTGGGTTCTCTCCGGGTACTCCGGCTTCCTCCCACCATCCAAAAACATGAACCTCAGGTTAATTGATGGTTCTACAAAATTGCCCTTAGTTGTGAATGAGCGCGCGAATGGTCTTTGTTTCTGTCTGTTTCTGTGTTGGACCTGTGATGGACTGGCAACCTGTCCAGGATGGACCCTGCCTTCGCCCTAAGTGAGCTGGGATAGTCCTCCTGTGACCCTGTTCAGGATAAAGCGGGTATAGATAATGGATGGATGCTCTTCCCTCATTTGAGAAGAGTGGACGCAACCAAACTTGATGCGCACGTTAATTGAATCATGCTAGCAATAAAACAGCAATAAGGACGGGTTACTGTCAAGTGTGAGATTTGGTTTTGTTTCTCGGTAAAATGACAATTAACACCAATTCACACAGAAGCTCCCCGTAAACCGCAAAACACGAATGTTCCAGTGAGACTGATATTAGCTGGTAATCTTAGCTTCTCAGCTTAAGTGGTCATATGTCATCACCATCGACGAACCACTGGGTAACACAAACAATGTATTTCTCTTTCTTTCTCTCACCTACACACTCTTCTCATTTATCATGTTGTAACATAATAGAACATCTACAGCACCATGTGGGAGGATCATCTTCCCGCATGGTGCTGTAGATGTTCTATTATGTTACAACGGTCCGTTCTAACGGTTTTGGAAAACATTTGTTTGTATCCAACATTCACATCCAGTTAAAGACACCTTCGGGTCTCTTTTTACCGCCACAATCTCAATTTACAGAAGACGTCACAGGTGCAAATTATTTTGGCGTAAAGACACACGAGTACAGTTTAGTACTTCGGGAGTGATTCAAGGCCCCCGTGCCGATTTCAATCCAACAAATAATATTACGGGTGCGTCAAAGATATATTTGCATAACTGTTGTGTGATGCAGCCTAAGTTTGGTAAAAGTGAAAGCCATAACTTGGAAGGAAATAATAAACCACCAGAGTAAAAAAAAAAAATGTAAAAAAAAAAGCCAGTTGGCACAATTGGGATTCAACGTGTAACAGTTAAGATGAAAGTTACAGGTGTGACAGGAGATAACATAAGCTACAGTAACAATCCTAATTGCTGATGGCGTAGCGCTCTCGTCTTTATCGTCGTTCCATTCACAGAGACTACTCTGCATGTCCTTGTCTGTCTGCTGCGCGTTGGGACGCAGCTAATCATCCTCCATCAGACGCAGGAGGGTAACAGATACTGTAGACTGGCGTGTGGAAGAAATACTGATGAGCAACAGATGAGTGAAGGGAATAAGCCATATAAGGATAGACGTGCGATTATCAGCACCGAGGGGGAAGAGAGAGGAAGTAAAGCACACAGCCGTGCGTCTGATTTCCCTCAGCCCAGCCCAGCCAGGGACGCCTGACACAAGATAAAGACACCACTATTCTAAACAGACACACACACACACACACACACACACACACACACACACACACACACACACACACACACACACACACACACACACACACACACACACACACACACAAAGTGGTATCTTCTTCAATTTAAAAAGAAGAAACGCACAAACTCACTCGCATATTCCTCTAATATACAATCTGCTAGAGGTCTTTTAGAGGTCGATGTAATAATGACAGTTTGGAACAGGAAAAATCCATTAGTCGATTAATCAGCCAAAATACTCCCCCAACCGCCTGCCTCATTGTATTATTCTTTATCGACTTTTTTACAAATTGGATAACCATTGAACCAGATATACTTTTAATTTCAAAATGTACGGATTCATTTTCCATCAAAATCAACAGGAATTATAAAGATGATACTGCGGTTCTTTTCTTAAGATTGCTGTTGCGATGAAATCTTCCAGATAAAGTTTCTTTAAGCTCAAAAAAAACAAATGGTTATCAGCACAGGAGCTTTCTATATTTTGGGCAAAACAAAATACCAAAAGACTGCATAATTCAGAAGACGCAACTCACATCAGAGAAGCTACAATAATAATCTTCTTCAAAAAGGTATTCCCGCAGCATCACCAGGAGTTTGTGATGTTGTCGTGCATAATGTGCTTCACTAATGCTTTTAATCTACACAATCGGATACAGTTAGTGGTGGTATGTATCCATAAAGTAGGTCTGCCAATAACATGTGTGTGATATCACTGTTAGAACCGTGTGCACTCACCTGTATGCCATCCAGCACCATGCCAGCCATCACCATGCCCATCCCGGCCAGCAGGTAGGGAAACAGCACCTGAAGACAGATCGCTGCGGCCGACTCCTCCTCCACTTTGGCAGCAGGCACTTTGGTCCTCTCCTCCACGGGCTTTTTTGGAGGAGGCTGGAGGACGGGGGGTAAGAGGAGGTCATCCTGTCCGTCTAAGGTGCCTCCCAGGTGGGCACCAGGACTACCACCGGGGCTCTTCCCCTTGGCCTTGGACCTTTTGTTCTTTTTTCTCTGGCGGGTCTGTTGTGGCGGTTTGTCCTCACCGGGCATGATGGCGGTGGTGGCTGTGACGAGCGCGTCTGTAGTGACTTCATTTGGGGGGTACAGAAAACAACCGGACGTAATTTGGGTTAGGTTTTGTTTCATCACAATCCTTTGTGAATCCTTTGTGAAGTGGCAGAAAGCAGTGAAAGGTTATGAGACAAAAACAAATCGGGATACACGTCAACAAAATATTTTCATCGCTTGCAGTAAATTGCTCACATTGATTCAAAAAACGAAAAAAATAAATATATATATATATATATATATATATGTTTTTCTTTAACCTCCAGTGAGCTATTGCCTTTTTACTTCGAATTCAGTCAAATTAAAACTATTTTCCTTGCCACCTTGCTTCAACTTGCACCGCTGGTATATAACACTTACAAAGGTGAAGCTTCAACATGACGGCGTATGTGGATTTGTATTAATATTACCTTCACTGTTGTTTTAGCATGAAAAAATTTGCTTTAGTTAGGAAGCAAACAGGAAAGCCAGCAAGTCCCACTCGATTACTATACATATTAAATACACACCATTTTGAGAGGTACAAATTGGGAATAGATAATGAATGAAATGTGTGCTAAAACCCTACAAAAGTTTTTTTTTTTACAAAGTTTGGAATTATTACAGCAATTTACTGGAGGCTAACGTCTTCTGTGGAGTTTTCTTTCTTTTTTTTTTTGGACACAAACGTCTGTATTTTGAAGTTACTGCAGTTTTGCTTTGCAGGTCTGTCTCTGTCCCAGTCCTCACAAATATGCAAAGAATCATGCAAAGAGCCGAGCTGCCCTGCAAAGTTTGAACCTTAACAACAAGCCCTGCTGTTTGCAAACAACAGACATTAGTTCCGCTCAGTTCAAAAGCACAAATCACGTCCCTACTCTTTTGACAGGTGAGCACCATCTTATTTTCTACAATTCAGAAGGCTGCGAAACATTTAACGAAACTATCTGTATAAACTGCGTTTACATTATCTACGCAACGTTTGTAATCATCAAAAACAAATAAATACAATGTGTATCCAGCGTGTAAACAAAAACGTTGTGCTACAGAGCAGGAAGTGAGTTCACCTGGTGGGACGTGTTGAGGTTTGTAAAGTCGGACTCTACGACCTACAACCCACAACTATTGTGTGGTTACGTTTCATGGGTAAACGTCATAAGAGTCCTTCCTCCGCCTCGTTCCTCCTCCGTGACCGCATTAACAAACTCCGACTAAACATCCGCATTGTTGCCATTTCACGCTGTTGATCTTAACGAGCATCTGTTTACGCGTCTGACAGTTTTTGTCCGATTTATTCAATGCAGATCACATTCAGACGGGCAGATGGAAAGAGAGTAACGTTCGGCTGCTGACGCTTAAAAAGAGAAATTAAAAGATGAATGATACACACGCGGTCCCGGTGAGGTCCCGGTGAGGTCCCGAAATGTCGGAATTCATCTGCAGCTCCCAGAATCATGAAATGCGCAAGTGTAAAAAAAAAAAAAAAAAAAATCCTCTGTTGACATCGTTCCCTCACCGGGAGCTGCCATGTGTACATCCCATAATGCAACTGCTCCGGTAACCACGGTTACACAACTCGGCGCTTTCTGATTGGATAAAGACTGGAGTAAAATAGGGGCGGGGCTATAAGTAGATCTGCTTGTAGCCCCGCCCCCTATGGAGACAAGGAACAGCTGTTCAAATTAGGAAAGTCATTTATAGCTTTTGTGAATGTATTTCAGTGTTACATGCCTTTTATGTGCAGTGTTTTTCACTCTAACAATATAAACTAAGAAGAGGGGGTCCATGTCTTTTCAGGTCAGAGACCAGAGTTTTATATTTTAAAGCAGTATTGTACTGTGACACACTCAAATATCAATTCAAATTGAATATTTTTTTCTGGGGATTGCTGGGAGTCAGTGGGACCTGACATGAAAACACACACTCAAGAAATCACAAGAAAAAAAAGAAAAAAACACTTTTAAATTTGAGGCCTTTATAACTATAACTGTACACTGCATAGCCATTGCTGCTGCTATAGTCTATGGCAAGCATTGCTAATAATGAAGACACATGCTCAATCAAAACATTCATTAATTCATGGTTGAAACACACTTTACTGCTGTCAATATAAGGACACAAACAACAACATTACCCGTTATAAAAAAAATACACATAGAGCAGATTATTTTCTCTATAGAAACTAAGAGTAGAATTATCGTCCTTACCTTTGTCTCCAGCTAAAGCTTGTGAGAATGAGACGGTGCGCAGCTGAGGTGAACGCAAGCTGCCAAGTATAACTGCCTGCTATGTTCTGTGTATGTGTTTGAGTGTAAATGTGTAACTATATTAAGGTTATGTGTAAGTTCCACTTTCTGTTTGCTCGTGCATTTTTGTATATATGTTAGTACATGAAGGTCTGTGTGTGAGTGTGTCCAGTGTAGGAGCCAGTGCGCCTGCATCATAGGGCAGCGAAGTCTTGAATTTCATGGCATTGGCAGATAAGGATATCCCCCTCCTGTTTCTTTCCATCTCTGGCAGGCTGGCTGACAGCAGCATGGCAGGGACGCCATTTTCACCAAGTCATTCATTAAAAGAATAAACTTTACAGCAGGCTCATCGTGATTTGTGGCTTCACTCACTTCTCACTCAGGATTTCATGAATTCCAACAAGAACGTCAGACCTTCATTACAGCTGAGCAGCAGGTGACCTATTCAAAACCATTTTAAAGACCAGGATACCAAAAATTAATCATTGCTCGATCTCAATTTGTGCATGTTTCAAGAAATGTTACACTGGTTTTCCACTTACCTTCATTATAAAGAAATAGATGATTGTGCTCATGTAGTTTACATAGCTTCTCTTTAGTAGGCAATATGAAACTATTAAAATACTAAAAGTGTGAGTTCTGGATTTGTGTCATGGCTGTTCAGTTAGGCAAGTCTTATTTGTGGCTGTCAACTAACCTGCACGGGTAACATAGAACAACTTGGTGATCTTTTCACTGTTGCTTGCAATATGACACCAGGCCATGTGCATGCTTGTGGCATTCAATGGTTATGTCATCGTCATGCTGTTAATGCGCTAGTGGTTAGCGTCTAAATAGAATCCTCACTTGCGTATTTCACTCATGTGGATGAGTGAGAATGTCTTCTTCTATATGAAAAAAATAAAACGTATCAGATATCTAGCTGCAGCTGAATGTTCATAACTTTACCAGGACTGTAGTAGTAAAGTTCCATCGTGTCTCACTGTTGAGAAGAAGCCAAATAACTTTTAATGTAGTAAGGCAATACGCTTTTTATAAAGACACCTTGAAGTCTATTACTCTGTTTTGGAAAGTATTTAGAGCCATTCAAAGTGTCCAAAAAAGTCATGTTGTAGATAAAATTGTCAATTTAAATGTAATAATGAAAAAAAAAATTGCAGAACTTTCTGCAAATTTATTTAAAAAATAAAAGTTGGAATCTGTCATTTACCAAAGTGTTTGGATCCTAAATTCAGTACTTTGTGGAAGCCCCACTGGCAGCAGCCAAGCTGGATGGAAAGCAGGTGTGACCTGCCATATTATGGTCTCTCCGCAAATGTTCTGCTGGGTTAGGAAGCAAACATGACCAAATTTATGAGGCTGAAGTTAAAAATCTGCACGTAGTATTTTAATATTTTGTCAGGTTGTATTTTGTGTATTTGTAAAAATTCTTTCTATGCATTAACATTGCTTGGTATTTGTGTATTGATTGGAACATGCATGTGTACACCAGTGTACACAGAGTGTGTCCAGGATTATGGCTGCTGGTGTCTTTGTTTTTACACTCTGGAGCAGGTTTTCTTCAAGGAGCATTCTGTATTTGGCTGCAATCGTCCTTCCCTCAGTTCTGACTATCGCCTACCTGTCTACCTATCGCTGCTGATGAGAAACACTCCCATACCATGAGGCTGCCACCGCCATGTTTTACTGTAGGAATGGTATTTATCATTTAACAGAGCTTGCTCTTCAGCAGATATAGTGTTGTGAGTTTTTTCATCAGACTAAAGAATATTTTCCTGATCTCTCAAGAGTTCTTCAGACAGTATTTGGCAAACTCCAAGCAGGCTGTCGTACGACTTGTACATCAGAGTCTTGTTCTTCTCCTCATAAAGGCTTGACGAATAAAGGCCTACTAACATGGTCGCCTTTCTGGGCAGTTCATCTCTGAATAGGACTTCAGAAGTTCAGTTAGAGGGCTGTTGGGTTCATCATAACCTCCCTGACTAAGGCTATTCTTGCTTGGTCACTCAGCCTGGCTTGATGGCCAACTCTATGAAGAGTCAGGGTTGTGACAAGCCTTTTGGAGTATTCTGAGTATATTGTATGTTTGCACACATAACATCATATCCTGTTTCATAAACATCGAGACAGCCTAATCCTGTGTAAAAAAAAAAACACGTCACCCAGAAACAAAAAAAAGTCAAGGGTTTAACATCGATACTGAAAGAACTATATGTGAGATATAGCCTCCCAAGGTGCAGACCCCAAAGCCCCAGAACAGAAAGGCCAGAATGCAGTTTACAAAATTGAACAAAGAAACCAGGACAGTTCTAGTTTCAAAGTTCTGTGGACCGATGAAACAGAATTTAACCTCAGTCCAATTGCTGGAAAAAGGAAAGTGTGGAGAATAAAAGGAACATCTCATGATCCAAAGCACCACCTCATTTGTCAAACTGGCTGCCAGTAATAATTATTGCCAGTTCTATTAGGATACATGGAGAGGTATACAGTACTTTTGTGTCTGCTCATACTTAACCACGTGCATCAAAACTGATTGGACATTTCACACTGCATTTATATACAGTGAAGGTCTGTCAGAACATCACCCATCCCCCCCCCCCACGAAACGTTAAATATGATGACTTTTTCTAACTTCATGTGTATCCGTCTTTTGAACCCCTAAACTTTGGTCGCTATGCTAACAGGGCTATATCTCACACACACACACACACACACACACACACACACACACACACACACACACACACACACACACACACACACACACACACACACACACACACACACACACACACACACACACACACACACACACACACACACAATAATGTAAACCTTCTCACATTAAAAGTCAGAATAAGCACTTTAATCTAGTATGCATTATTATATTAGGAATTAGGAAAATATCTTTCTGACTGTACATAATGAAGAGCTTCACAAACTACAGTGTACTCCTCACTAAACATGACACTTTTTTCTGTTAAGACTTTGTTTATTGAGAATTTCATTTACCCAACAAATGAATCCAACTCCTTCTATTCTGTTCTATTCTGCTGCTGCCATTTCACCACCTGCTGGCAGCACTGAATGTTTCCTTAATCTCATTTACTGACATTACACAACTTCACCACTAGGTGGCAGCATGGATTAAGGAGAAAGAAAAAAACCCCTAAAAGGTCCAGTTCATTACATTTTGGACATTCTAAAATAGGTAACAGCCTGGCAAAAATCTCACTCCCTTGCAACATTATACTGAAGCTAAAAGCAGACCCCTGAGGAGAGACTTTGTGTTTATGAGTACTCTTGAACTCTTTAGGTCTGCTGCTAACTGTTGCAATCAAAACAGGGAGGCTTGTAAAAATGTTCAACATATTAGACTTGACAAGTATGAAGAGCAATTTTCCAAGATGTTGAAAAAAAACCTTTCAGGTGCAGTAAGTCTTGGTGGTGGTATCACCTACATGGTGGTCTGTCAGGATGATGTGTCTGTAACAGGCCTTAAGTCCACGTCTTATTTGAGTTTATAGTAACATGATCCACGTTATAGTTATGGATTCCTTTATCCCTCTATTCAGAGGTGGAAAGCCCCTGGAGGTTATAGAAATCTGGTTTACAGTCCCTCACTGTTTGTTTTCAACCTATATTAAGTATAATCAAAACCAGGATTGCCTGGCACTATATGTCCATATATGTTCTGTCTTTTTTGTGCTTTTTTTGTGTGTGTAGTATGTTTCGTGGTGTTCTTTGGCTTCACTTCACCGGGGCTGTGGGAGCCCTGGCATTTTCAGCACCTCATTAACGCCTTCATGCAGACATGATACACAGGCATGTGCAATCTAATACATATTTATAAAGATACCGTCCATATGCTCTCTCTCACACACACACACACACACAACAAGAACAAAAGGGATTCAGCTCCATTTAAAAAGCATTTTTCTTTTTCAATGCCGCATCGTTGACATCTTCTCCCGTATTTTTTTAAAAGAGTTTTTCTGTAATATCACTGCACAAGTGCTCAGCTGTGTCATAGTCACATTCATGAGTGTGTGAAAAAAAACAACAATATAACATGCATAACCTTTTGCAAATGCAGGTGCTTGATTGAGTTAATAGCACATCCCATAACTGTAAAGTAAATCTTCTTTAGGTCACACAGGTATTTTATATCTGTATTCTGTAGTTTCCCTCAAACAAAATGGAGAAACAGTGGTAAAAAGCAAACTGTACTGTCAGCTGGTTGCTGAGATTGCCTTGCTGAAAAAGAAATGTACCCACTTTTTCCTATTTGCTAAAAAAAAAAAAAAAAAAAAATCTGTTTTTATTTACCTTAAAATAATCTAACATGCTCATCAGTAATAGTTAAATATAGCTATTTTAAAGTAAATTATGTCTGATTGATGTAAAAACTCAGGAGTGGTTTCAGGGGTTTTCTTCTTAAATCATACAAAGTCTAACTGACCTATTTCAAGAGATTTCATCGTTACAAAACAACAAGAGGAAACTGTTTTGTATATACCACAGCAGATCTATACCATTTAACCGCATTGTTTATTGCACCCAGATCAAGCCAAATTCAGCAAGAGAAAGTTTCATGTGACGGGTTGGTCACAAATCAGCCATGCAGCCAAGTGTAGTTCAAGAAATAAAGGGGATCACGCTGCTGCCACCATCTGTTTTGTGAGTGATATAACAGCTTCTCCACAAACCTCTGGTTTTCAACGAACACTCAACTGCACCAAGCTGGAGTTCTCAGATTAACACTTGGTGCAGACTTAGCCACAGGTTCTGGAAAAGGGGGTAAAAAAGATGGCCTTTTAGTCTGGGGAAGGGCCAACACCGAGTTTATTGTGGGCATGGTCTATGGTTCTGAAGGGAGCTTTGTCCAGGTGGACAAAATAACACTGATGATGTCATTAGAGTTATCTCAGCTGGAGTTTGGAGGCCAACAATATCTCCTGCTTCACACATCAGAGAATCAGAGAGAGGGTGAATCAAAAAAGATGTTCCTAAACTGTGTTACCAGAGTTTAAATGCAATGTTTTTAGAGCTTGACTAATACTAAAAACACAAATCAAGATATCTCTGCCTAAGATTGGAAGTATTTTAAAATCACTGAAGGGCTTCAACTTCCTCTAAGCGCTGGCGGTGGAGTGCTGGTTCCAATCCACCACACCAGCACTTTATATAGGCTACTACTGTATGTGGAGTGAGGCTCCATACAAATGTTATAATATTCAATGTGAGTGATAGTGGGTCCGTTTCACTGTGTTGAGGAATCATGAGCACAAAGCAGTTGATTTAGCTCTGATAATTACATAACCTCCCAGAAGCGTGTTGACTTTGTTCAGTGTGGACAGTGAGCATTGCACTATATCTATACATACCCCCAGACCACGCTGCTGCCTCCGTGGAATCCGGAATCCGGGATTTTGGACAGTGAGCATGGTAGTCCATGTAGTGTTTTAGAAGTTGCTGTCGACTAAGGAGCTTTGGTGCTTGTGTGATGATAAGCGCAGCGGTTGACAGATAGCTATGTGCTTCCAGAGTCTCTGGCCTGTGTGGTGGAAACTATCATGGAAACTTGTAATGTTGCTATAAATAAATGTCTCTGTCCTCTGTTGCCAGCCATGCTATCAGCAATTCAATCAGTCTGTGGTCTTTCTGTGTTCTTTTGTGTCTTTCTCATTACCAGTTTGACTATTTATTGGTTTGTTGCATACTTGCACGTCTTTAAGCTGTCTGTCAAGCTGAAAGAGGGCTAAATGTTTTTTTTTTTTTTTAACCCAGCGGTGAATATCCTTTAATAGCTACATACTGCCACATAAGAGGAAAGTATGAGCTGTAGGGACACACTGCATCTGAAGTGGGTAGATATATGAAGGTGAAGCCTTCAGCAAGGACATATTAGTAAAGCGTCTCTGTTTCCCTGTGGTGTACCTCTGGTTTACCTTGGAGCACCTGTTGCTGGTCACACCAGCAGCTGTTGGCCTTGTGATACTCCCACTTCATCCACCCCGTCACCCTCTCTCTCCCTGTACGCACGCACGCACACACGTGCTCACACACACACACACACACACACACACACACACACACACACACACACACACACACACACACACACACACACACACACACACACACACACACACACACACACACACACACACACACACACACACACACGCACACACACACACACACAAGCCACTATATTCCACCCCAACATTGCAACACCCCCTCGACCATTACCATTTGAGATGAGAACTGTCCTCTGTTAACCCCCTAAATCTGTGTGTGTGTGTGTGTGTGTGTGTGTGTGTGTGTGTGTGTGTGTGTGTGTGTGGACTGTGAAACACATCAGAAGCTTCACAATTTAGAGAATAACTAATTTGTCCATCTCAGAACTGATTTATTTTACACTTGAACAAGTTAAAATAACTGAGATCTGTACATCATACTCAATTTTAAGCTCATAATTGGATACTGCTTCAACTTTGATCTGTCTGGAGCAATAGTTTTTTAATAATCACCTCACTCTCTGTATAATTTAAATCCTAATGCAATAGATGCTGGGATTATACTGTTAAACTGACAACCAACCACAGTCAAACAAATTCTGGATTAAGGGTAAAATAAAAAAGCCTCGTGTTCAGGCACTCTGTGCAGGTGCGTCATAGCCTAGTTAACTAATACAGCTACAATAGTATGGTTCATTAAGGAGGGACTTTGTTTGGCTGGAGAGAGAGCAGAAGACGGAGCTGGAGAGTGTATGTTTCATGCCAAAAAATATAACATGGTATGTTTCAGAAAAAAATGTGTTTGCTATTTAGGGATCCAAGCAGCACATAGCTGCACAGAACCCTCTTGTCTTTGTTCCAGATATTATCATTCCGCTTTCACTTATTTGTCTGCGCTAAAAGTGAGGCTCTCACTACTCAGGCACAAAACATGACACTAAATGACCCAACGGTGGCGCTGTAACAATCAACGATATGTTTATGCAGTTGTCTCAAAAACGGCATAGGCTAGAGTCAAAATATTTTTACTATTTGAATCTGTGAATGTATCTGGTTCTATGCTCTAATACACTTCTCCTTAAAAAACTTCAACATCCCTTATAATAACAAAGCTACAATTTTAGCATTTTCGCTATCCAAAATTAAACTTTTTTTTTATTTCAGGACATCCTTGAGGCAAAACTTTGGCTAACTGCAACCTATGGTCAATTAAGAAGTCTCTCACTGTACTTGTTAAAATATGCAAAATCATTTGGCATGTATAACTCCACAAATATTTATTCAAATGCCACCAAAACTGACACAGACATTCTTTTGAATGACGCAATATCATTTTCAAAGGGGTTCAGTTTGGTCAAATGGTGAGTGCGCAGTGATATTCAATATCTCCCTGTAATTTGTACTGCATGGATAACATTTTTTATTTCCCCAAACATTTGATCAAATTTAACCAACAATGTAATCTCCATTAGCAGTACAAGGTGGGATTAGAACCATCAATCCTTAACAAGGTGGCATCTTTACCTGTTGAGCTAAACTGCTTATTGTCTGACCCACTGGGAAGCTGCAGCTACGGTCAGGTGTGACCTACCTTTTCCAGCGGAAAGCAAACTGTTTGACTCTTTCTACCTGTGACTGAAGGTGAAGTGAATCCTCGTCATTACAAACCTCCATCTGCCTCCACCTCCTCCTCTGCACGATTGCAGTGCTGGACTCTGTGTGAACTCTGTTTCCTGTAACACTTTCTATGGCAGTGCTTGTTCCTCACTGCTGAGGATAGCCCAGTGGTTTACGAACATCTCTTCAGAGCAGGAAATGAGGACGGGAAGTCAAGTCCTGCTGAAGGTAGGAGCTGCGAATTTAAAATCAAACTAAAAATACAAAATGCACACACACTAACTCCCAAAATAATAAAAACAAATCATTTCAAAACCAAATAAGACAAAAAACAAACAAAAAGAGAAGCCACAACAGAAACTTAAAAACAAATGGGTGAAAATCAGGTGTGTGCATGGGGATGTTCACAGTTATCCCATAATGTCAGTGGAAATTAGGTACATGGGGAAAAAGCATAAAGTAAAAGTTGCGGTTAGCTCCCGCTTTACACACCCCTTAATCTTGGGTACAGATTGGCCCGGGTTTCATAAATTAATGGAGTAGTGTAACCAGTGGAGACTCCACCGGTTCCCGGATTACATTCCATGGAGGATTTTCCACTTGAGCAGTCTCGTGATGATACTCTATGCTTTGCCTTTGACCAAATGATAAAAATTGATGGTCCGTTAGTGCGCCCTAACGCAGCATAGTCATGTCCGCACTTTTCAGTGATTAGGGACAGACTGTATAGAGTGAGTTGTGACACTCAGACAGGGCAGGAAAACACCCAGTTGTTGGTGCTGAACAGCCGCCGGGAAATTATTTTCCAAGCGGCTCACTATAACACAACTATAAAAACACTGGACCGGATAATGACCCAATTTTATTGGCTGGGTATCTGGGGCGATGTTCACTTTCGGTGTGCATCCTGCCCGGAGTGTCAACTGGTAAACCAACCGACCATTTAGAGGGCGCCTTTGCATCCTCTGCCATTAATGGAGGTCCCATTTGAACGAATTGGCATGATCCTCTTTTGTTTGCAGTGCGGGAGGCTCTCCAGGACTCCACGGGATTTTCTCCTTTTGAGCTGCTGTTTGGCAGGAAACCACGGGGGGTGCTCGACCTGCTTAAAGAAAACTGGGAGGAAGGTCCGAGCCCCGGTAAAAATGAAATTCAAAACGTCCTGGAACTGCGAGCAAAACTCCACACACTGGGATGGATGTCACATGCAAATTTGCTCCAGGCCCAGGAACGTCAACAACGGCTGTACAACAGAGGAGACAAGCTGAGGCAATTCACACTGGGAGAAAAGGTACTTGTATTGCTTCCTTCTTCCAGCTAGAAACTCCTTCAAACTTCAAGAGGCAAGGGCCCTTTGTGGTCACACCACACAGCGAGTAGGGGACTTCGACTATGAGGTGGTGCGTTCTGACGGGGGTGGAGCTACACAGATTTACCACCTCAACCTCCTGAAAGCCTGGAGAGAGGTGGAGTCTGTTTCTCTGGTGTCCACGGTATCCGAGAGAGAGGAGTTGGGGCCAGAGGTTCCAAAGTCCACCAGTCCTGCCTCGCTCCCTTTCGACACCCATCTCTCCGGGACCCAGAGAACAGACGTTGCCCGGTTGGAGCAGCAGTTTGCTGACGTGTTCTCTCTCCTGCCAGGACGCACAAACCTCAAAGTTCACCAAATTGACACTCCTCCGGGCGTGACGGTGCGGTCGCAACCCTACAGGTTACCTGAACACAAAAGAAACGTTGTTCAGAGGGAATTGTCTGCTATGCTGGAAATGGGAGTAATAGAAGAGTCCAGCAGTGCCTGGTGTAGCCCCATTGTTCTTGTAGTCAAGAAGGATGAATCTATACGGTTCTGTGTGGACTATCGCAGGGTGAATGATGTGTCACGATTTGATGCGTACCCAATGCCCCGGTCAACAAACTCCTGGACCGACTGGGCACGGTGTGTTTCTTTACGACACTGGATTTAACCAAGGGCTTCTGGCAGATTCCTCTCTCACCAGAATCCAAGGAAAAAAGGGCCTTCTCCATTCTATTTGGGTTACACCAATTTACCACACTTCCCTTTGGGTTGTTCGGTGCCCCAGACACTTTCCAACGCCTCATGGACCGGGTGCTGCGTCCGCATGCTGCGTATGCTGCCGCCAACCTGGATGATGTTATCATCCACAGCCAGAACCTCCTGGGGTGGGTTAGGCCGGATGGCTCCCTGACCTAAGTCGGGCGGTGGGGGTATGTGGTAGTGGGGCATGATTTGGCTCAGCTGCAGGAGGGACAGAGTGGGGAAGTGGTTCAGGGAACGGTGCCGGGAAGAGGCTTAATTAGCCCAGCTGGACTCGATCACGGATCGTCTCTCTCCCCATATAAACCAGTGATACACCGGAGGGAGGGCAGAAGACAAGGAGGGAAGGACAGGCAGAGAGGACAGATTGTGGTGGAGCAGAACGTGTGGTAAAATAAAACCCATTGAACTGCAGTGGTCTGTGTGATTTGTGCAACAGGAGACCCATCGTAGTAACGGACATTCGTATACAAGTTGCAAGTTACAGCTCATGACTCTGCTTCTTCCGTTTTTTCCTGTTTTTCCATCAGCTCACTCCAATCGCGTTGAACTATCTTCACTCAGCTGACTGCTTTCAGTGAGAATATAATCGAAGCCTGAATGCATATTTCAAGGTGGACTGTTTGCATGAATCACCCAGCTTCCCACTGTCAGTTTATTTAATGAAATCATAAAACCAGACTAATGATCTAAAACCCCCTTTCACCCTCCCCCACCACACAGACACATTATTTGCTGAATAAAATACAAAGTGCAGAGTCTACATCAAAATATGCATTCAGCCATACACTATATTCTCACTGAAAGCGCTCAGTTGAGTGATATTTCTTAAGGAGGAGTGAGCGAGCCGAAAAAAGGAAAACAAACCAGCAGAAGCAGAGTGATGAGCTGTAACTTGCAACTCATCCAGTAAGAGCAAAGTTCTCGGAATAATTCGGCTGAAGATATTTGATACAAACCTGATTAAAAGAGCTGATGCCAGAAATGAACAAGAGTAGTGAGTATTTAACTCCTGCAGATGCTAGACACTGACAGAGCGTGTGTCTGAGTAGCAAAGTGGGGAAAGCGAGGCTCTGTGTGTAGATGTGTACACACAGCTAATGTCTGTTAGAAGCCTTCATCAACACGGATATTGACACAATTACTCGGATGATACTCTTGCTTGGCAAACGTCTATTATCCGAACTGGATACTCATTTTAACTGAGTACTGGTCTCATCCCTACTTTACTAGATGTTTACCTTCTCAGTTTACCGTGGTTTCACCTGCTGAATTTGGATAGTGTTCTGGCTGGACAATTTAAAAATCAGACCTGATGGTTGCGCTTGTTGAAGAGTGATTAAAATGAATTGTAGGTGTCATTAAAATGTAAACTACTGAATGAAATGTCAATCAATAAAATAATTCTTAGTATTTGACTAAAAAGCAAAAATGTCATGCTCGTGGTGGTGCTAAAGAAAAAACAAACCTATCAAACGAATATGCATTACTCAAATACTAACAGAAAACAAAAACAGATGCCCAAATTTATAATGTGCTCTCAATTTTTATTTTTGGGGTTTCTGCAAGACAATATTTTGGCTTTTTTTTTTTTTTCACATTTCGTTTGAAAGGTGGAAACATAGACCTTCAGGTTTTCTCAGAAAAAAGTTCGATTTTGTTTTATTAGTCTTAGTTTTGATAATCTATCTCACAATCCTTACTTCTACAGTGTCACACTCCCTGTCATATATATGTCACATGGCTACCAGTGGCAGACTATACCAGACATATCTGGTCCCAGTCTGCATGCCTGTAGGTGCCTCCAGTCCGGTATGTGCATGTACATGAGCAGTGGGTACTGTGTGTGTGTGTGTGTGTGTGTGTGTGTGTGTGTGTGTGTGTGTGTGTGTGTCAGCTTTCACTGAACGACTTCAGATGGCCCATCTGTTGATGTGTTGCTGTCGTGCGTCTACGCTGTGAAAGTGACTTGCTGCATAATCCTGCTGACGTTTACAGGATGACGGATGACTGTAGCAAGGCTGCAGGTAAAATAACTTTTATTAATGATCCAAAACAGACTTTTACTAATGTGCAAATTCATTAAAATGTATATTTGTGTAAGGCTCAAAATAAAAATAAAAAAAACTATGTGATTACATTGTATCCTGTGATAATATTTCTGCATGTTTTAGATCTCCCCACAGATTTTCACAAATGTTTAAGTCAGATAACTGAGCTAACCATTCCAAAAGCTTCATTTTTGTCTTTTGAAGTAGTTTAAAGTAGTAGTTCACCTTAGGGGACTGCATGACAACTGCATCCCAAGATTTAGTGGAATCCATTATTCCCTCTTTCTGTGCAGTGGTCCAATCCCTGGTCCGTCCTGTCCACACTCATCATTCAAAACCTCCCTTTGAAGTTCCAACAAGTCGATTAAGTTCTAATGAATTAATTCAGGTTTGAAACTTTACAAGCAGAAGGATGTCACTTTTTGAACGTCTGCAATATTATAAATAGCTTGCAATTACCAATCTTTTTGCAAGTGCAAAGAGGGTTCAAGTGGCATGACTGCAGCTTGGAGTTCAAGCATCGGTCAAACAGGCTTGTGCTCAGCATTTTGGGAACGTGTGTAATGGGATGGGGTCTTAGGTTGCTCAGTGCACCAGGCTCAAAGTGTCGAGGTCAGCCTGGTTGTGTGAGAAGGGTCAACTGACATGTCCCGCTGCAGGGAATGGGTTACTGAATGGGCCTACCAGGCACAGGCCCAGGGGGCCCAAGCAGTCAGAAGGCTGCTGTCCCAGAGCTTCCCCGGTGACTGTAACAACTCGTAACATTTCTTGTTACCAACAGACACAAAGGGATGAAAAATGAAAGTGTAAAATCATCAAAAAGAGACTCAGAACAACCAGCAAGGGACAGAAGACAACTATAAAAGTATGGAAGCGTGAGGGATCCTTTACATGTCAGTATCCAGGGGCCCATTGTATCATAATCCAACCGTGGTGAGTGCAGGGTAGTTCGTCAGGGTTATTCTGCCCACACATAAACACATATGTTTTGTTTTACTCTGATTCACTGCTTTCCTTTACTTTCTCTCTGCCCCTTTCTTATTTTCTCCTCTTCTCGTGAATAACATAACAGTAGCGGGTGTTGCCAGTTCTTTTCTTGCTCCACTTGAATATCTGATAAATATTACATTGGGGAAGAAATAAGGATTTATGGTTAAATCAGAATTTAAAAATATGAAATATCTGATTACAGTTTCTCATTATTTTTTAGGTTTGACAGCAACAGCAAAAGAAAAAGTCACTAACAATACCAATTGCATTGTGTCATCACTTGTGAATAAAGAACATGATGCATTCAAGCCTCTTCATAAAAGCAGCTTTCTGTCGCACTGAGGTCATGCTTTGCTGAGTGTGTGTGTGTGTGTGTGTGTGTGTGTGTGTGTGTGTGTGTGTGTGTGCATGTGTGATTTATTTCTACACACTGTCACTTTAAATCTCATTGGCTTCACCAGTTGTCAAACTCTGCCACGAACACACAGGTGCAGAGACACCAGCTCATGTTGCTTACACGTCACTGATTCATCTCACCCTGTAGTGTCATCATTACTGCTGTTGTTACTAATTTTACTGACACTGCTATTGATACTGATCTCTAAAATGATCACTATTTGAACAACAACTGCACCTCCTATTTGTACTAATTCATATTTATTTGTTTACATTTTTGTGTACCTTTGACAAAAATGTACTTTAGTTTCAGCGGCATTTTATCCATTTATTCATTTGCTTAGTTTTAGTCAGCAAAAGCTAGACAATTTATCTTGGTTTTGGTCTGTTAGTTTCATTTTTGTCATGCATTGTTTGTTTTGTCTTCAAAGTATTCTGAGGCTTCAGCTGACTTCCTCTGATTTGTAGTGGTAGCTACAGGTGTTGCTCTGGGCCGTGCTTTGTGAAATTTTCAACATGCAAGCTGCGACTGGTAACAAGGGTTCATTCTCATTTTCGACATCATACTTGCAAACCCTGTAGGGGCATGGAGAGAGGACTGCAGAACTTGACTGTCATTTGTGAAATTGGATGATGACTATGCAGAATCCGGGCATAAGTAGTGATCTTACAATACTAAGGTTAACACAGTGTCTCAGTAATACAACAAACTGACTCTGGGGCATAAAAGCAGTTTAACACAGCCATCACACAAACACAATTAGTGAAACAAGGTACGAAACAAGTTGGCATCTATTTAGATTTTTAAAACAAAGAGGGCATAAAAATGCTGTTTTCTGCCTCTTAAAGAATTGTAATTAAATTGTATTTATATAGTGTCAAATCATAACACAACAGGTTATTCCAGGGCACTTAACACTGCAATGTCCTTATAACAGAACTGTACAACATCATACAGAGGAACCCAGCAATTCAACAATCTCCACATAAGCAGCCAGGAGTAAAAGTTCATATAATGAAATGAGGTTTTGTTGAGTGAGTTAATGGGCCAACCTGAACGTGTAAGTGTACTTACTGGCTATAACCAAGTAACAGTAATGATGGCAATCACTCATATTTTGAACATCATTTTATGTTGGACATGCATTCAAATATGAGTTTAACCATTTATATTAGGCTTTTTTGTTATTGTGCAAAACACTAACATTTAATCAGAAATAAATTGTCAGTGGGATGATGTCTCAAAAGGTTTGTAAGGTCTGCGCAGGTAACGGTAATATCAGTAGAAATGTGTGTTGTCATTGTGATGGACACTGAGATGGATTAGTCTTTAGTCCAGCTAGTGATTATGTGGTACAGGCCTCAGTTCAGTGGCTCCGTTGACTGTGTTTGATCCAACGGCTGCTCTGAACTTTGAATGTCTGGATTATCAGTCAAATTCCAAAATATTGATTTTGGATTAAGGCCACCAAAGAGAGCAGGCAGAGTGTCCTGACCTGATGGTTAAGGTCCACCCAACAAAACTGCATTGTGCATGGTTTAGTTCCTGGCCAGGGGAGTCTTGTTGCATGTTGTATTCTCTCTTCACACAGCTCCACCCTCTGTGTCAAAAGTAAAGGAATAATGGCAAACAAAACCAACAAATAAAATTACTTATAGATGAATGGATGGATGGATGGACAGACTGATATATAAAAGGCAGATAAACTAAATAAACTACCAATAAAAAGTGAATTGTGGGCTGAAAACTAAAAAGGATTACCAAATACAAAAAGGAGAGACATTCCCTTAATATCCTTGAAGTCCTCTGACTTTTAGCTTTTTTATTAATACAGGAAGCATCAAACATGCTAACGCGAAACAAAAAGAAGATGAATAGATTCTGAATCAAACATGAGGTGACTAACAGCCATTATTAATACTCTCACCAGATATAAAGAGCAGAGTAAAAGTAACGTAACATTGTATGCACAGCTCTTGATTTTGTGAGCGCAGTGTTGGCTTGTCTCTTTAGAAATGTCAGTTTTTGTGGTTTGTGCCAGTGACCTTGTTCAATTTCCAGCAGAACTGGTTTCATTTTTAAATATTTCTGTTTTGTAAAGCAGATGATACATTTTACCATTAAGTGTCAAATCTTGAAGGAAACCATTATCAATGTGTTGACACAAATTGATAAAAGTCATAGTTTTTTTTTTTCCAAATCTTACTACTTACTCATTTCAGTTTAGATTTTTGTCATGAAAAAAGGTTGCTGATCTATATGCTTGACAATAATAATAACAATACAACAAAATACTACAGACTGATAATGATAAGAACGTGTTATCTGTATGCTTCTAGGCCCTGCTGGCACATGACAGTTCAGGAAGATTGATAACAAGCAGCAGTGCTCTTATATAATGAAGTGAGCAGAGCCTTTGATTCCACCCACAGGCCCAGCTGCCTGCTGTGAGCAAAGGGAAGCAGGCCAGAGAGCAGGCAAGGTTGTAAAACAGAGCAGAGGCAAAAAAAACAACAACCAACCCTCTGTGACTCTGACAAAACAACAGTGACAGCTGTGTATCACTTACTGTTTGTGTTTTTATGTTGTTGGAATGTCATAACCATATTTAACTACCCAAACTGTCTGTACTCCAACACTGCTGGTGGCATCTGTAATTGTTGCTTTCTCCCTTCTAGCCCTGAAATCACTTCCACATCAGCTCACCATAAACTTTTATTTTTCTGCCTCATTCTACAACTGATCCAAGACATGAAGTATTTCCTTCTGGTGTCTTCATCCAAAGCCAAATCAAGGAGGAATAAACACATTTTATATTGTTTGCTGGTTTGTCTGTTTGCTGACTGGTCACGACAAGCACACAAAACCAACTGGTAACGTAACCGTCGTCTGTCCTCAGGGAGTCTAGCCACTGGGCTTCCCCAGTGCCCACATACACACCACAGACCACCAGGAAATAAGGTGGGTCAGAAGGTTCAACTCTCACAAATACTAAGTGGTGTTTACAAATCTATCTTTTCTGTGCGTGCTTTGCTTTGAGTGTGAAAGTGCGACCTTGAGTGAGACTTGCTGCCCACGTCTGTTGTTTGTTTGGAAATCAGCTTGTTTGACTTCAAGCATGAGTGCACACAATGACGCAAACGAATGTCACTGGACCGCTTTTTACTTCTCTGCCGTGACTCACATTTTGGAAAACCTTCAAAGCAAATGGGTCTGATGGGAAGAAAGAGGAAAGGAGAGACAGCACAAGCACCTTTTATTACGTGTATAGGAGTAAAATATTGTTTTTACCAGCGGCATTCAAAGCTCCAACCAGCATGTCCTTGCAGTGTTACTTAATGTAACCAGTCAACAATCATGTTATCTAACACAGATAATAAAACAGATCTGTGCAGTGGATTCAAAACTTTACTCAGACTACACCAACACAAATGTTTGGAATAGCAGCAGTACTGCAGACCAGAGATACACCAATCAATATCATTGTGATATCAGCCTTTTATTTAACTATTGATTTATGCCCATTTATAGGATACACACTTCATTCATTTATACTGTATTGTTTATACATTTAAATGAATTCAGATGCATGCTATCCAAAAGCATAATGCTGCTGCTGCTTTTTACATTAAGCAGGGTTTAGCAAAGATGATGGTATTCATCAAAATCCACTCAGTATTTGAAGAAAAAGTCCCTATGGACGCTGTTAATGCGCAATGTGTATCAAGGCCATTGTATCCCAAAAGAGATGTGGTTGTAATGTTCACCTGCTTTTATGGAGCATCACAAAATTCCATTCTTTGCATTTGTAATCTTGTGGACAGAAAGCTGGAAACCTGGAGAAATAAAAGCTGTTATCGACAAGACCAGACACCACTATAAGCAATTGATTTGTTTAAAATCCTGACCCTTGAGCTGCTCTTTATACCGTAGATGTTTATCATAGTTGCATTCTTCCCAGCATGCACTACAAGATTCTTCATCATTGAAGATAAAAATGTATTCCCACTTATTTTAGCTGTGTTTTCCAACAACTCTTGGGATATGTCTGGCTTTTTGGCTGCTAAACAATCCACAATGTTCTCCAGCCGGCCATTTCATCTTTGCAAGCAAGAGTTCACTTGGTTTAACAGATAATTTCCTGAAAACAGCAGCCTGCTGTATCTGGAAATGACTAATAAAAGTAGAGAGATTGAACCAAAACCATAAAATCCAAACAATGCACTGGAAGACATTAAAACGTCTTTAGATCATGGAAATCATATAGTCCAGTAATAATTCTGTGTTCATCATTATGAGCAGCACTTTTTACATCACACAGAATGAATGTGTCAAAAATATAGACCATTTCTTCTCATTGATTGATTGATTGATTGATGACCCCGATGAGGTCACATTACAAGGAATGAACAGACATTGCAGGGTGAGTGATTTTTGTAGATAAGATTTTACAGTGTGTGGTTTTGTGACATGAATACACAGCTGGGGAAATAGTTGCTATCTTCTGAAAAAATGTTGGACAGAGTGGGTGAATATTAAAATCCCAAACTGTTACTATTAAAAATATGTTAGTCATATTAGGTCTAAATCTTCCCAAGTTCAAATATGTATTCTTCTGGTGACCATGACCGCCTGGTCATCTGTCATTCATTCACATCTACCACATGCTATTATTTATGCTCCTCAAAATATCCCACTGTAAAGGAAAACCACTTATCATTCACATTTCAATCCTGTATGACAAGGACACTTCGCCAAGAGGCCTTAAAGAGGTTATGTAACTTTTTAATGGAAAAAAAAAGCATTTTTCTTTTTACAAAAAATAAACACAGTTGAATTAAATTCGTTGCTTGTGTGGCAAAACTTCCATAGGCTCACTCTCAAGGGTAACCACACTATTAACTTTTGCTAATAACCTTTCTCTCAGAATATTAAATACTAGTAGAGTGGAGATTACTGTAGGAGGTGTGGCCTCATGGCTGCATTGCGTGTAATGTGGAGGGCATGGCTGTATAAAGACAGCTGGATAACGTTGTTGACAGAACATCTCCAACTGCAAACAACATTGGTTTGAACTCTTCCCATTATTATTTTTTAGTCCATGGAGGTTTCATGATTGCAAAATTTGTGTCTCCGATCCAGGTCTTCTTAGTACCTATTTGGAGGATGATTCAGAAGTCACGGGGAGACTGACTGACCACTGATCAGTAGAGCACGGTATGATTCTCGTTAAGTCAGTTTTGGTTGGTTATATTTTTGGTCACTCGTGTGAAAGGAGCATTTTTTTTTTTTTAAATGATCCCAGGTATAAAACTCCCTCCACAGTCATGTAATCATTTACTAGGGTGGATTAAACAGTTCTGAGATACACGTGTTTGTGAGCAGTGGTCCGTGTGCATTTGTGATTCCTACATGGACCTGAAACTTCAACAAAGAGCGCACATCAAAGTTTTGTTACGTTGTTGGGGAACAGAGGAAAGTAGTATTAGGCAAAATCCAGTGAGTGCAGGTGGTGGGAAGCTTTAATTGTTTTGTTGATGGCAAGAAACTATAAGAAATTGATTATGTTGCAGCACCCTAGTGCAATCGTACCAAAACTCAGGTTCAAATATTTTCTGTCCGACGCCTTAGAACTTCACAGTAGAGCTCAGTTTTAAAAGTCTGACCCACAAAATTCAGTGCACAACCCTGCGAATGGAAAAGAAAACCCACCCGGCTGTGCTCCTGATTTGACACACCTTTGGTTTTGTAAAGTGATGCTCTATCCCTCTGAAAACACAAATTCCTTTAAAAAGATCGCTGCCACATGATGCATTTCAAGTGTCTATTTCCCAACACTAACACAACATTTCATGTGCACCCTCTGCTCATGTTCATGGTGGCATGACAAATGTGCACTTACCAGTGATTACAAAGACAACCCTAACTCAATTTTGATCAGGCAACTTGTAGCTTCTCTGTGCACATCACTGTAGTGCACTTCATTTGCGCGTAACAGTAGCAGTCCTTGAACTTTTTGATCCCCCCTCATAATGTAGTTATGTAGCGTACAGTCTGTGTCATTTGCCTTCACATTTTAATGAAGGGTTGTTTAAGTGTTAAACACAGCACTTGTGGTAACCCTCCCGCACACAAACACAAACATACACATACACACATTCCCCGACATATAAAAACTCCATTCCCATAAGGGATCCTCTTTGAATCTAAT
The DNA here is from genome assembly GCF_029030835.1 of Brachyistius frenatus. Taxonomy (NCBI): domain Eukaryota; kingdom Metazoa; phylum Chordata; class Actinopteri; family Embiotocidae; genus Brachyistius; species Brachyistius frenatus. Next base: position 5,348,135 of record NW_027210615.1, read on the forward strand.
CCGCCAGAGATGTGCTGGATGTGATTTTCTCATCCCACTGAGGTTCTGGAACGTGATGTGGGATCATTTTACTGAATGAAGGGTTTCTCTTGGAAATGTCCAGGGCTGGTCTGACATTCATATAACAGTTGGGTAAATTAACTGGAGAAAACACACACACACACGCGCACGTGCACACACACACACACACACACACACACACACACACACACACACACACACACACACACACACACACACACACACACACACACACACGCACGCACGCACGCACGCACGCACACAAATGCGGAGAATAATCCGACCACAAAAGGAACTGTAACACTAACCAGGAAATCTTGGATGATGATGACAGTTTCTGGAAAACACATTTTCTGACTGGCCATGCATCTTACATAATTATCCCACAGAACTATTGTGTATTGTAATAAGCATCACCTTGAGTGAATGAGTGACTTAAACAACACATTAACTCTCTGGCTGCGTTCCTTATTGACTTTAAGCAGGCAAGCAGAGCCTCATGGTTTTCAGCCAAGTACAGCCTAATCACTCTTATAATTGGTCCGAACCATCAAAAGTGGATAATAAAACAGTCAGCTCACAGGCCACGCTCACTTTCTCTCACTCTCAGACACACTCAGATAAGTGAGCTACATACACAAACACACACCCTGCCATGCACAGACGCAAGTGTTCTGCATATGGTTGCATAAGCATGCACACAAACACACAGTGTCTCTCTCTCTCTGCTGGATTCGTAACATGTGGTAGTGTTTAAAACGCTGTCTTCAGGACAGAAGTCAGACACATTTTACACTCATGCAGTTCTCTGTGCATGTCTGTGTGTTTCTACCTCTCTCTTCTGCCTTAGATGCTCTACCCTGAAGTCCTCACAAGGTCTCAATTTCTCTACATTCCTTTGTAAAGGAGAAAGCAGATATCCCAGGAGGGGTGCTGTTTTATAACAAACACTATCCCAGGCCTCAGTATTGAAGCTATTACTTCCCACCAAAATGCTGAATAAACTCAGATGCAATCTCACACATTTTAACAATGTTTACAGGCTTGTTTGTAATATGGTGGACTATTTGACACTCATTATATGTTCTGGGTCCACTACCCCTATCCAATTTTTGCTCTCTCTGGAGGTGATTTTGAAATACAAGCTCATCTTATGGTGTAACATTTGAGGAAAATATATATTTTTTTAGCAAAACCCCAAAATTAATTCAGACTATTTCAACAATGTTTAGTACCTTTGAAACATCAGAAATGAGAGTCCATAATTGGAACTACTTAGTGTACCCTGTCTGCTTAAAATTAGTTTTATTTAGACTTGCAGCAGCAGATCAATTTGAAAGGAAACTTCCAACGGAGATCGGATTACTTGGCCAAAGTTATAGAAGGATCATGTTGTGGTTTAATGCTGAAAAAGTCCACCGTGATTTGAAACACAAGGTGCAAATTTAAAGTCAGGCAGAAGACACAATCCTACTGTTTAACCTTAATATGTTTTTATTGCCCAAACCTAACTACAGAGAGGAGTCTCGATGTGAGCACCAGTCTCTGGTGGGACATCCATGCACTTTGTATTGTACACCTACCATTCACTTCTGCTTTGGTGCAACACGTAAATTCATTATAATAAAGTTGCTGCTAAACGCACATTAATCAAGCCAGCCGTTATGTTTACCATCATAATATAAATGGGGAAACACAGCAAGAGTAACGGTATTTTGTGTGATCCATTATGTTACATGATGGTTTTGAATATTCCCTCTTTTTTTTTTTTTTTATCACACCCCCAACAATAGAATTAAAATATTCTATAATGCAAAAGTAAAAAAAAAAAAAAGCAACCATCAAAAATCTGTGAGGTTCATTAGCATCTGTTCAGGCAGCTAGGAATTAGTAAAGTTCCCATTTAAAAATGTCCTCTTTTTGAGTTGAGAGCATTCACAGAGAGGCCACGTGGTTGACCCCAGGGAATGTGCTCTTCTGCTGCTGAAAAGGAACAAACAATCTCCTCATTATCCATATTAGCCAACGCAGGGATGAAATGGTGCTCAGAAAGTCAATATAATTTGTAAACAACATTTTGACACCTTTAGATGTGGCCTACTGCCATTTAATACAGTGACATCAAGCCTTGTTCTGGGAGCTCTCATGTCTTAACCACAAGCTCACAAGTTCCATTTGAAGGCAGCGGATGTGGCTTCTCACCAGGCTAGTTGGCAAAGTAGTGCAAGTGATGAGCTAAATGGTAACGTGTTAGCCAGCAAGCATGCTCGTGCTTGTCCGTCCATACAGCGATTTAAACACACATATTCGTACATGTCTGCAAACTGGGTCTTTTTGTTCAGAACTGTCCCGACAGTTTCCCATTGTTCAACAACATAGATTCTCATTTAAGCAGTCTAAGTTTTCATTTATTGGTAAAATATTGTCACAAAAATTGTCACAAAAACAACAAATTCACCCATTCTCATCCCATCTGGGTATAACTTCAATGTGGAAAAAGCCCAGATGTTACTGTTAACTATTAAAATGAAAAATCATGTTAAATTGGCAATGTGACAGTGAACTAGCATGCACAATATCATTAGTTTTAAATTGAAGCAGCTCAACCATCACATACTATCTGCTAAAATAAGCAATCCATTCTTACTGTTTATGTAAAATGGGTTTTACTGTAGTTAACAATTTGAGACTTGTAAATAGGCTGTAATTACAGCAGGGAACCTTCCATGTGTCTAATTTAGAGCTTTATAATACAGATTTGTCTGATAAAGCTAAGACACAAAGAACATTTACTTTAAAAAAAAAAAAAAAAAAAGCCCATCATTGAAGGTAATTTAAAACAAACTTGATGCTAATATACTATTTTGTCAGGTTTTTAACCTTCACATAACCAACTCTGCAAACATACAATTGCTTTGATTTCAAACAGGTATCTTTCTTATCTTAATCAACCATCTCGTGTGCTATGAATGCAGCATCATTATTATCATGCATTTTGCATAAACCTACTGGTTAGTGTTTCTTTTTACATGTTAGGAAGTACAATTTAAGGAAAAACAAAATTTTTGTCACAACAGATGGATGTTTGCAGTGTCTTTATCCAGCTGGAAACCTTATTACCGTTTCCCAGAATGCATGATGGGTTGTTGGTCTGTTTCTGGTAAGGGCACAGTGCTTTTTCATCCAGGTTCTGGGCTCTGAAAAGGTTTGGAGCCCTCTCTCTATACCCTTTTTCAAAAATAGACTTGCTGCAAAGTAAAAAAGGAGTCTGTTTGTCAGTTGGAGCAACTAATGGACCCAGATTGATAATAAAGACAATGATCTCAAAGCTCTGCTTGAAGGTCGGCAGGGAGGAGAGGCAGTATGTTTGCTCATTGCTATCTTTAATCAGGCTGATTTCGCCAAAAGACACATCGCAGAGGAAAAAAACTGGTCACTTTACCCCGAGTTAACAAGCCTGAAGCTTAAATTAACACTCAGCTAGAGTAGTTTTATCCTCAATAACTTATTAATGATTATTAATAAGTCATTGTAAAGTAGGCTTACAGATGAAAAACTTTAAATACATTATGAACCCACTGTATCAGATGGAGTAACTTCTGTTACTTGCCTTCTATGTAAGTTCTGAGAGGGCATTCTGGCAGGGAGGCTGACTGGGAGTAGGAGACATGATGAGATCGCCTATCTGTTACAGTTAACACACTGAAAGCCCCTCCAATTCCAACAAACACTTGGCAGTACACACCACCGCAGCAATAACACAAAAAATATTCAATTTGACTTGCTGAATGCGCCGAGTGTGCGAGTGTGTGGCCGGTCTGAAGGAGCTGGTCAGCAGGAAGATACATGAGAAGATAACACAACAAGAAAAGAGGAAAATAATAGCTATAGAAAGAGAAGGATGACTTTGCATCGGTTTATGTGTCAAGAGAATAGACAGCTTTTTTTGCACCTGAAAGATACACTGTTTGAAACAGGAGGAGCCCCTAACTGATATCTGAAGCTGGATTTGTACCAGCTTACTGCTGACACAAAGTGCTGCTGTGTGTCTGCCAGATTTCAGACTGTGTGTGTAATGTCAAACTTGCAGTATCTGATTTGGAAAACATGCAGGAAGTTAAGCCCAATTACAGGTCTAAGATTGGAGCAATCTAAAATCCAAAGTAAGTCATTCAAATCACGTGTTTAGAGATCATGCTATATGCAAATCAAGTGAGTATGATTATGGGTTTTTTGTATGATGTATATGAGTGTATGTACAAAAAGGTATCAGGATACAACTCAACACTGGCCTGACAAAGACCTTTTTACTACAGGAAAATAAATGACCTTCTACAGAACATGTGATTCAAAACAGAATAGAAAAGCTGCAGTAAAATCTCCATCGGTGGCTTATAAATATGGCTGTATACGTAAAACAGCTTCAGATTGAGATATTTAGTTTCCAGGTCCTGCGTGCCACAGAGCCGCTGCCAGCTGCAGTAATAATGAATCAGCTCAAGTTTGTTAGTCAACTGGGCACTGAGCTGAGAGGACTGGCACAGCAAATGAATGAGGAGGTCACAGGTTCAAATCTCAGGTTAATGAGCAACTGGTAAGATGGAGAACACACACGCATTGTCCAGCCAGTAAAATGTTTTTCTTTGCCAGTGTGTGTTTTATATGTTAAAAAAAAAAAATAGACTCATTGGCAAAGTCTTTTGTACGGACCTTCAATAGCTCAACAGTAAGATAGTTGCCCCGCTGAAAGCCTCCTTCTGCTTTTACTACCAAGTTCGAGCTGGTTTGAAGCCATTATTGATCAGTTTGGCCTCTTTCAGATAGTCATTTTGCACTTTTCCTTTGTAAACAAACAATTTGCAAGCAAAGATCTATTCTAAATCGGATTATACCATCACATCCTGTAAACAATCAGGCATACTGCTTATCCATTCTTCTTGAGCAGAATTCACTGCAGACATGGTTTCCCTCATGAATCCCCTTTTTAAAGTGCAGCACAGTAATGTGCATGGAGCAGGGGGAAGCAATAACTTTTGTAAGTGAGTGTACCAAATTGTGTTGCTTGATCAACATCAGCACCTGTGTTACACACATTTTGTTGATGACTGTTACCGACACATTTGTGATTTGACTTTCTACTTGAGCATAGATTGGCTATTAAATTTTGTGTCAAACTCGGGAAATTGCCTACCCAGACCCTTGAAATGCTTCAGAAAGCAATAACCGGGTGAGGTGTTTTGAGTGACATTTGTAATTCAAGAAGGGAAGGAGCAAAACAAAAAGCATGCTGGTGGTTTTCGTTGACTTTCGCCGGATTGTGCACCATGAATTCCTCCCCCGGGTCAGACTGTCAACACCAAGTTCTGCTGAGATGTTCAGAAGCATGAGGGAATAAATTTGGCACAAACGACCTGAATTGTGATGCAATGGCAATTAGGTTCTCTGACATGACAACCTACCCGCTCACAGCATGTTGAAAATGCACAACTTCCTTGCCAGCAACAACACAATTGCTGCTCCCAACTACCCTTATTTGTTGGATTTGGCTCCCTCTGACTTTTTTCTGTTTCCCAAAATGAAGTTCAAATGGAAAGGTTGCCATTTTGAGCACCGGGAGCGGAGTATCCCAGTCTATAAGGCCAACATTCTGCCATTGCTACCTTACGAAAGAAATACTTGACTTCAGGGTCATCGCACTTAACAAGTATTTTAACAATGTTGCCAATTTATTGTTTTAAAACCAATCTGTAGTTTCTTTTTATGGTTTAACTCCATTTCACATGAATCCATGTAATTTTACATTTACTAAAGCAGCATAACATTATTTTTCAAGTATGCATATAATCAAATCAATAGAATACAGAGGAAAGAAATACAAGAAAGTGGCTTTCACCAGCATGCCAGAAGTTTAGACTGGCTTCACATGTGTACAGATGTTATTTTAAGAATCCTCACATCCCACTTGCCAGAAATTGCTCAGTAGTCTAATATTTGTACATAACAGACTATAAGTATGACATATTATACAATGCAGTCTATTATATAATATGAATGTATTCAGCTTCTCTGACTGATAAACGTCCCCACCAACAACACAATACTCAATTTATTACCAGAATGAAGATTCACAGTGCAAAAACCCAATCTCACCAATACATTGAAAATAAAATGTTTCTTTAAAGTGTTATATTGAAGGGCCAACATCTTAAACCTTTGAGCTTATTTATGTAAACATTTTGTTTTCAAAGGTCAAAACTGTACATCCATAATCTTGTATTGCGTATGTAAACAGTGCAACACTGCTGTTTTTCTTGAACATGAAATTGTGTAAAATGCATATTTAGGCTAAATTGTAAACACATTCTCTCGTCACGAAAGTGTGTATCCAGGATTTTCTTTAATCAGTACAAGAGACTTCCATTCATTACAATGATCCACTCCACTTATCACTTTGAGGACAGACAGGCTAAAAAACAAAATTCATCTGCACTGTTTGTACAAACAAGACGTCATGAGGATGGTGCGTCGTTGTGGGGAGTAATGAGGCCAGACACCAAATATCAATGTTGTAAATGATCTTAAGTTGGCTTCGACTATTCTATGGGTGTCATCAAAAACACTTATTACTTGGAGACATGGTTATTATCTGCGCATGTAATGTGTGTGATTTAGAGCCCTAATCAACATGTGATGAGAAGCAGAACTGAACAGAGATTTATTTAAATTGTAATCATTTTGTATCATTAATGATACACACGCCTTTTTGTCTGTGACAAAGTTGGCAGAAGTCGGTGGAAGTGACACTGGGAGGGTGTGAACTACTGCCACTAAAATATAATTAAACTAAGTAGAATTTGACTTCAACATAAACTTTGTAATTGAGATTTATTTTTCATTGTTGGAGCTTTTCGCCTGCTAATTTATATCCTCAGCACATTTTATGAACTTTGAAAGACATCTTTTTCCTGGAGTTCTGGCTTAGATTATAATCAGAGGACAGCACTGAGGTGATGATTAGCCTCCCAGTTTTGCAAACTGGCACGAAAGACAGAATAATTTGGATATGTGTGCTCTTTCCTAGAATGCATGGAGAGTCTGGCAAATACTGTCTGAAATGATCAGCCAGTACAGAACAACACTCAAGTGTCAAAGTTCTGTTTTATATCTTAATCTGGAGCTTGCCATTGTTATGATACCGCAGTAATTCTGTACCATTTCAGCACTCTGGGTTCACCAAGTCCTTTAGTTGATCTTAATCTATTAGTTTTACAGCAGAAGTGCTATTATATGAGCTCCAAGAAGCTTTTGGGAAACCATGGGCCCCAGGTCGGTAACTTTCCAAGCCTGGCTCAGTGCTTATACTGCAGTGTAAGGAATGTAGTGGTTGTTTTAACATTACAATGGCTTGGCAGGACTCAACTGTGGCCGACCACTTGGTCTCAGACACCCTCAGACATGCCCTGCAGGGAGCCTCCAACAGCGAGCCTCAGAGAGCGGAGGCAATCAGAAATGTATAATAAGATATGTTTGAAAATGTTCCTAAAAGCAGGTAGTGTTGAAAGAAAATCTGAAATACACTGCAGGGTGTCCCTGGAGGTGTTACTTTGAGACCAAATATCACAGTGATACAATTTACAGGCAATTTATGCTCTGCTTCTTATGTTCCATATAAAAGTGAGGAAACACGCAGACTCTGCAGGACATTTGATGAATGATGTCGTATTTTACAGTATATAAAAAACAGTTTAAGCAGTTAGCGAACCTGTGAGTTGTCTATTGGGTGAAACAGGATCACCCACTGAAACAACAATGAAAAAGAAACTTCAGAAAGTCTTTCCACAGATGTTCCTGGAACATTAGATCATGATTACACAAAAGATTATATTAGATTGAAACTATAACCCATGCTTGTGATTTTCTCGAGATTCGTTTTTTGTTTGTTTTGACTTCCATTCTCTGTATGAGTCTCTCAGCCCCAAGCCCACTGGTTACAAGTCAAATCTTAAAGGAAATGGAATGTAATATTCATAATCATTAGTGTGTAATTACCTGTAACAAAGAATTGTTGTGTTTTTGTTAACTTAGAAGGAGCCCTTAAATATCTGTATTGTAGACCGGGTCCTCTTCCAGGAGCCCTGAAGGGACAAACTAATCACTGGCTCAGGAGAGGGCCTTTTGAGTTTTTTGCGAGTTTCACGACCACAATAGATTTTCTTACATGCTTGGAAGGGGAGGACGAGATGATAGCTATTCAGTTGGTTCCGCAACCTCACCACCAAATTCTACACACTGCTCCTCCAAAAGATGGTTCACAATATGTGCCTTCAGTATTTTAAAGGTTTAGTGAGTTCATAAAACAGCTGGGCATTGTAGCTTTTAACAAACATTAGTTAAACATGAAGAAATGCATTTGTTGGAGATTATTTTTAGTTCTGGGTACAATACACATTTGGTGGTCTACAGATTATTTACAGCAGCAGCAGGGAAAATGTGGGCAAACAATGGAGCACAAAGGAATAAAATATCAGGCTTCGGAGACACAGACAATGCTTGTAATTAATTCATTATAGACTTTGATATTTTATTCAGATTGTCTGATGGTAAATTCAAAAAAGAATATAGCCAGCATTAATTTTGCATCTGATAACACCATATTTACCAAAATAATTTCTGACATCTCTGGATCCAAAAATGTATTTACTTGAAACAGAAAACTAAGTGAGATTAGTAAGATTATACATTTAATATCAAACTCCATTCAAAACAACAATAGAGCTGCTGAAGTAAAAAAAAAAAAAAAAACAACAACATTTGCAATATGTTTTCTGAAAACTAAAAGTTTGGCAGGTTGTAGTGAATTTATCAACCCGCATCGTCAGTTATTCACAATGTGTATGTTCATGTTAAGGACAGTAAAGACACTTTCATGTGTGTCAGTGTGTGACTACACTCATTGTCAGATGTACATAGAGAAAGTACCCCTATGAAAACATTTTATTGGACTATACTTTAGTACCGTGATTGAGCTTACTTCGAACAATCATTGGCATGACGTACATTAAATGCCTCTGATGCTGCATGCTGTTCAGCGTTACTCAATGTACAGCACCTGCACCCCATCCCCACTGACTGCTGCAGGGTCATGATACAACACTGACAGAGCCCCCCTGAATAACCTCTCCTCACCTGCATACCTGTTGTCCCTGCCTGAGCTCTCGCAGGCTGCCACATCAGTCCTCCTCCAGTCCAAGGGTGTCCACATGATGATCACCTGTCTCCTTTATTCTCTCTGAGACCATATGGGGGAGGCTGGATGACGATGTTTCAGGAGCTTCAACAGTGCTGAGTAAAGGAATCTTGGAAGTTTTTTCTTATTATAATTTAGGGGCTCCGTTTCAGTATTTTAACACTGTTTGGATTCCGACTTGTGAACTGAATAGTTAAAATCTCATATGCTTGTGATCTGTGATTGTGTGGGCTGGGATCAGGAATCTAACATTATAACAAAACACAATCTGAAACCTATATTGAATGTCATGCATCATTTCCACTGGACTGCAGAAGCAGTCATAAAGGTCAGTCAAAAGACAGATGGTGATAATCTAGTAGTCGTGAGCACACCTGTAGAAATATATGATCAGTTTAATTTCTTATTCTATTCCTCTGGTTCTCTGTGATATTTATTGACCTTACTTGGTCTAAGGCTACATGGGAATCCTGCTGCTCGCAGCCAGCAGGACATTCTGCAGATACCATCACTGCCCAAAGCATTTCCAACCATGATTTGAAAAAGAAGGATGAGAGAGTTGCAGTCTTTTGCAGAACAGTAGCCTTGTCTTATGAAAGTGTTTCCTCAGCAGTTTTATGAAAGCTCCTCTTTATGAGCACCCGAACTGAAGATGATTTTTTTTTTTTCTGTGCTATTTCTTTTGTTTGTTTAGTCTCCTTCATATCCCCTCTCTCCTCCTCCAGCCATTCCTCCCAAGCCACAACACAAGCCTGTTTACCCTCCAGAGGAGTCAAAGATGTTCAGAGGTCCAATTTTCAGATTCCAATACAAATGATATGGTGGCTGAGAAAAAAAAAGAAAAGAAAGAAAGCTTGGTTAGAACTGAGAGAAATTACTCTTTTATCTGTCTCTCTCTCTTCTCATTTCCCCCCTGCCACCATTTTGCATTTCTGGTGTCTGTTACAGAGCTGATGAATGATTGATGAAACTCTGACCAGTGAAACAAGTCTAATTTTTGCAGGCACATGGACAAGCAAAGCCAAAGGTAAGTAACCAACAGACTGCCTTTTGAAACATTTCTCAGAGCAGTTAATGACAGAGAGCATTGTGGGTAGTCTAGACAAACACTGGTGACATGACTACTGGCGACAGATTAGATCTTCAGTTATATAAACAGAAAGAATAAATAATCCCATTTGGTGAGTGGAAACAACACAGGGCAGAACCAGGTTTCACAGTATGAATTACACATTTGGATTAAGTAGTTTGTAAAGCCTTCTGTTCACTTTGACCTTCTGTTTCGCAATGTTTTTACACTAAATGAGTATCACTTTTTTTTTCCTAACCAGATATTCCTTGTTTTTCCAACTTGAGAAGTTAGAAGTCATGAATGTTTTTATCCCATGGTATATAGTTCTAGGAAGGTGTATAGTAGACATTAAAGGGCAGGATAGGGCAATCAGGGTTTATAATTTGAAGTTAGGAAAAGATCTTTGTTTTGGAAAAAAATGTAATAAAACCAGACTCGTCCTTCTTGTACTTAAAGACACCATTGCTTTTCTGGAATCCCTAATAAATAACCTTAACTACAAATAATCATAAAAATGTGTAATGTGTGAGGTACAGCATTTTCAGTCCTTCTGAGTTAATCATCTGTGATAGCCGTGATTCTTGGCCGTTTGACAGATTTTTTTTTTCCCGCATTGATTTTTGCAGGAAAGACATCTGGAGACGCTATGTACTCGTTTTCAGCTGTCGTGAAGTTATTATCAGCGAGACAGCAAAAGACAAACCTTCAGAAACTCAAACAAAACAGTGGTCCAATGAAACTATTTTAAAGCTAATTGTTTAAAGAATCACTTAGAGCCAAGCGTCAAAAACGTTTTGAAGGAAATAGTTGCACCCAGATTTATATTAATAGAATTACGAACAGCTATTACTGATATATTGACAATTAGCTAATGAATTGATACTGAATATAACAGTAATGTGTTTACAGAACATGTACTTTTCAGAATCCAAATAAGAATTCCTTTATTTTGGACAGAGTATAATTGCATTGAAAAGCAATCTAAATTAGTGTAATACAGAGAAAGATAGAAAATAAACATTTACAAGTATTTATGTGTAACCCGTAACCTTAAAATATAAGAACAGTGGGGAAGCATAGCAATGTAATTTCACTTTTGGATATTGCACATTTGGTGGGTCAACATGCTATCTATATCTATATACAAGTACTACAGTTATCAAAAAGTAAATACAGGTATATATTCAAATTCTATTATGATACATATGTAATATATGCATATAAATTGCAGTCAGATTGTAAACATGTTGCCATTAATGTAGACTTTGCTGTAACCTGTAAGAACATGGGTAGTTGAGCGACAGCACATTACACACCCACTATAGCACTATTTATATGCAGTTCATCCGGAAATTATTCACAGCGCTTCACTTTTTCCACATTTTGTTATGTTACAGCCTTATTCCAAAATGGATTAAATTCATTTTTGTCCTCAAAATTCTACACACAATACCCCATAATGATAACGTGATAACTGTACACAGTGCAGTAATAGAAAAATACAGTTAGGTGTAAAAATAGACATCATATACATTAGGTGCAGTTGAAAGTTTGCGTTTTATAACAGTAAGGAACAGTGCTGATAGACACTTGTCGCAGGCAGTTTCTGACAAAATATATTGTGGTACAATATCCATCTGTCGTGTCCACAGCATTTTTGTAAGATTTTATTGTTATGTTTAGACACTCACAGCACTTGGTTAAATTTAGGGAAAGATTGTGGTCTGGTCGACAGAGACTTAAGATTCAAGGGGCTCTCCCTTCATCAAGTATATGTGATTAGAAAGTGATTTTGTAACTGACCAACAAAAACCTGGTGTTATGTCAATGGCATAGTATTTTACTGTTATTGTTAGGGCACTTTATTAAGAGAATAATATGTGCCTATACGGTATCTATACACTTACACCGTGTTTGTTACACATAGGGATACCCAGTAGTGCACAAACATGCTAATGATGAAAAATAAAGCGATTAAAATGCGAATTACTCCAATTATCCACCATTAAACGGGCAAAACTGAATTTGGACATGAATTTTTTTCCTGAACTCTGATCTTTGGTGGGAAAGTCAAGGGCATTGTATGCCCTCCATCCACCCTTACCTCCTCCAATGGACTCCAACGCATTAATTCATCGATATGGCACTTCTTTCATGAAACAAAAGTTGCCTCTGAACTCAGGCAGCAATTATGTTGCACCAAAATGTAACTGTCAAAACAATTTAGTTGTGTAGAATCAGCATTTTTTTAGAGGGCAGCGTTGTATAATGGCTACAGTCGGTAGAAGTCTGTTACACGGGTAAAACACAATATCAGAATCGGCTTTATTAGCCAAGTATGTTTACACACATTTGATTCCAGTTGTAACTTGCTCTAAATGTACATATACAAAAATATATATATAAATAGACATACATATACACAACTAAAACATGTATACAGTGAAAAGACATATCTGATACTGTCCCAACTTTTGGGCCCAATACAGAAATCTAATTTATGGAAGTGGGATTTGATTGTAAACACAGAACATTTGCAGCAAGTGAGCAATGTTGGCTGAAAGTCTTCTTTGTCACAAAGATTTAATGTCTGTTAAGATCACAGTAACACAATAACCCATATTACTATATACTGTCTTTCCAGATTCACTTCTGAAGTCACACACTTTCACATTAGTGTTCATGCAGGCCTGTGGATGCATATGAGTCACAGTGTGTATGTTATGTGTGTGTCCTGTATCGTAACCAGACGGTACATCTGTTAAACTGTAACAGATACTGGTGAATGTTGAAATGGCCTGACCACATAATCTAGGGCTTCCCAGAGGGCATCATCTGTTGGACTGTGATCATCTTTTCTTGATTCCTGTGGAACACAGTTCAGGGTAAAATTACCCTCCATAGGTATTTAAGATGGCAGGGATACTGTATATACGACACAACATTATTCACATATGTGTGCGAATCAGTCTTTGAATCCTTATTTCATCACTAAATCATGGCTTTTAAAAAAAAAAAAAGTTTTCTTGTGTTTGTTCGCGTGTGTGTTTATGTGACAGAAGCAGATCAGCAGATGGAGACAGAAAAGCTAAGGAATCTAATTATGAAAGTATCTTTTGTTCTCTGCTGAATTAAGTATCCACAGTTTGTTGATTTTTTTTTTCTACAGCGGATGCCAAAAGAGGATAGAGGCATTACAGTGTTGTCATTCTTCTTCTAGTCTAACACACACACACACACACACACACACACACACACACACACACACACACACACACACACACACACACACACACACACACACACACACACACACACACACACACACACACACACACACACACACACACAAACGTTATCCTGCTGCAGAGGACTGAATAGAAACCATAGGAACACAGAAACAAAGGCAGGAAAAAGATTCGCTGACAAAAACCATAACCACCATCTTCACCACACGATGCAAATAGAAACCAGATGCTGAACGTGCTGTATATGGTATAATAATGGCAGGATCTCTGTATGAAAAAGCAGAGAGAGAAAAAAATCTTGCAATTATGGCAGCATTTCAGGATGTAATTTACTGCTGCTCTCTCTTTAATGACTGGAATAGCTGGGCATGTGTGCTGTTGCAGCTGAGCTCAAACTGTGTTTAGAACAAGGGGGTGATGACTTTCTAATCAGTCCCAGTCAGCACTTTGATTTGAGTTGGCTTTGTATGTCCTTTGTCTGAATGCAGCAATCCAAGTCAATGTTCTGCAATGTTCCTAAGATCCAATAAGATCATATCATTTAATGATACATACAATTTGCTGACAAAATTGCCAAAAGTGTAAAATGTTGTTCTTTGGGAGGTTTTAGAGAAATGACTGTTCATTATGTTGATGAAATGAAGAGAGTTTAATGTGTCTTGGAAAATTGCCTTTCAGATTTTGGGGTATCTACATATTGTTTTAAGCCACTGTGAGAGTTTGACCTGAGAACAGAAACAGAGATCCCTAACATCCTCAGCAGTAATGTAATGGTATCCCAGCCAGAAGAGGCTGAAATAAATAGATAGATAGATAGATAGATAGATAGATAGATAGATAGATAGATAGATAGATAGATAGATAGATAGATAGATAGATAGATAGATAGATAGATAGATAGATAGATAGATAGATAGATAGATAGATAGATAGATAGATAGATAGATAGATAGATAGATAGATAGATAGATAGATAGATAGATAGATAGATAGATAGATAGATAGATAGATAGATAGATAGATAGATAGACAGATAGTTACTTTATTAATCCCACAAGGGGAATTTGTTTCGCTACAGTAGCATTATAGATACAGGTCTGTGGAAGCTGTGGAGGATGTGAGGATGTTGTAGTTTGGTCAGATACATGGACGGACAGACTACTGGTAAAAAAAAGTGAATTTAATACACTACTGTACTTCATACAGATTGATTGATGACTGGATGTTTGAGACTGATAATGAAGCGTATGCATAAATTAATTAATGAAGATCTGAGAATATCTGATATTACTGCTGCTTTTCTTTCTTCTGCACTTCTGCTCTTCCACTAACCCAGTCTCACAAAAAGAAGTTTAATAGCTACATTGGGCCACAAAGCAAAACGTATTAATTCTCATGACTGTCCAACCTGTTGTCATCACCATGCGTCTAATACTGCTGAAATCACGCGATTATTTTCGGGAAAGGATCATGGTTCGGGTTAAAATAAGTATGTTACGTACATTAGTAACATTACGAACACAAATTAAATTAATTGAAATTTTTACCTCATGTAAGTGAAATATGTTTCATAAATCTACTTATGCACACTAATTAAAATACAATCACGTTAATTGTTGCTTCCTCATAGACTCACACAGCGATCCCCTGGGTGTAAGTCCTGTTTGATCCATCCAACAACCCCCAACCTACATCTGCAAGCTGACTTTCTCGGATGTTAAAGTGGGTTGCAAAATTATTGTACGGTTGATGGTTCAAGCCCCTGTTCCTCCAGTCAGTTTACAGAGGTGTCCATGGGCAAGACACTGAACCCCAAGTTCATCCTGATGGCAGGTGAGCTCCTTGCATGACAGCTTATCACACTTGTTATGTGAATATGTGTGTGAATGGAAGGCACATTTACCTTGTACCATTCTACAACACAGTCTTACACAAAGGCATCTCACACATTTTCACTTTTCATTTAATCCAGTCAGATTCTGTCTGCAAGCAAATCATTTTGGTCCTGACACACTGCTGTTGTGTCAGTCTTTTTCCTATTGCGCATGCTAAAGCATATCAATAATTTCCCTTTTAATAAACTTAATACATCATACTTTATTTCTGTCAGGAGTGAATTGCAGATTAAAAAACCGAACTGTATATAAAGTAGTTTGAATGATAAAATCAACAATCAAAAGTCATAGTGTTGTTTTGCAATATTAATGCAACATTCCGAAAGGGAGTATTCTACATAACTAATAGTGTACTATAGTGACAATGAACTTAAAGTGATGATAATAATAACATTTGATTTATAGCCAGAGTCCACGGAAAACATTCCAGAGATTACATTACTGACATTGGGGATTTCAAATGTCTGTTTGCAAATTTCATTGGATGAAACTAAGTAATGAATGTAGTCAGTAAACTGTAATGAGCTGCACTGTTCAGTGCACCACACAGCCTCATCACAGCATCAAACCCTAAAAATGTACATCTTTCCGCAGACTGTCGTGTGTTGCACTGTTAGCACCTTTAACTGCAGCGTGGAGCTATTGACCAAAATGCCAAATTCAGTCTTTTAAAATCCACCTGGGAGTCCTTGTGCTGTAAATCCAAAAAGTCAACCATTAGCCTGCAGCATAGAAAAGACTCCAAATCCTGTTTGGGGATTTATAGGACGCAACACACGCAGTCACAGCTGGACCTTAACATGGGGGCAAATGTTACAGCCACTGTCTCTGCAGCAAACACACACACACACACACACACACACACACACACACACACACACACACACACACACACACACACACACACACACACACACACACACACACACACACACACACACACACACACACACACACACACACACACACACTGTATCACTGGCTTCCACAAATCCAAAAAGCACTGCATTGCTTCACACTACTGGCTCGTGTATTTTAAGCATTCGTCTTTGTCGGTAGTAATGTTGT
This sequence comes from Brachyistius frenatus, assembly GCF_029030835.1. Taxonomy (NCBI): domain Eukaryota; kingdom Metazoa; phylum Chordata; class Actinopteri; family Embiotocidae; genus Brachyistius; species Brachyistius frenatus. The sequence goes on from NW_027210615.1 coordinate 5,364,686, forward strand.
GTACAGCGTGTGGCTCTGCATGTGTGTGCGTATCAGGATACAGCCATATAACTACACCACAGTGGAATAGATGGTGGTGCCAGTAACTATATTGCTGGCCTGGTTTTCAACAGCTCTTTCTTCAGGCATGTTGATGCATAATGTGACACTTAATATTGAGCTGTCAGCTGCAAAGTACAAACTGTATGTACAAATACTGGACATTTTTGTTGAGTTTTACAATGGAGCCCAGAGTCTCCTTTCGCTGCAATAAAACCTATGATAATGGACCCGAAGCCACACAGCTTCTGTGTAAAATGGTCCTCAGTGTTACTGCCTATTTACTGTCTCATTCATCTCAATCTACTGTAAAACATTTATATTGTTTGTGTCCACTGGGGCCTTTAAACGGAGGCCATATCATCCTCAGGAACTGACTTTTTGCACATTAGTACACATCCATCTCCCACTCTCAGTTAAACAATGTTGATAAATTACAAATGCGGTAGACAGGCAGATATTCAGAAACTTTCATTCAAGGACTGCATAATATATGTTCCTTCTGTATAGCGGGTTCCAAAAGTCTCATTCCATGTATAAAATTGGTCATATTGTCATATAAACCTGGAAAAAATTATCAAGTTTAAGGATTTTAAAACACAACAAGTTCTGACATGTAAAATAAAGAATAAATATTTCAGACGCTGCACTATTTCCAGCAACCAGTTACATGTGTAGGATTTAGGGGATATATCCTCAGAAATGGAATATAATTTTAATGATTATGTTTTCATTAATGTATAACCACCTAAAATAATGAATACTTTATATCTAGGTAGCAGGTCTGCTTGTTGCACCACCTTGTTTCTACAGTAGGTCAGAGACAAATCAAACATTGGCTTTTACATTTTTCACAGTTTCACAGTTTCTCTTACACACTTGGAAGGGGAGGGTGAGGTGAGGGTAAATAGTAAATGATCTGCAGCACTTTTTTACCGTTTACGACTCCCATTCACCCATTTATATTCACACACACATCAGAGTTGTCATGCAAGGTGCCTCCAGTCAGTAGAAATTTGGGGTTCAGTGTCTTGCCCAAGGACGCTTTGGCATGTGGAAAGGAGGAGCATGGGATATAACCACCAAATTGATTAGTAGGCAATTCACAATATCCTATCATCTGAGCCAGCGCTGACTGGTGCTCAGTTAGTTTCAATCTCCAACCTAACTGCGAGATGCCACTAAATTCTGCTATGCTCTGCTTCTTTAAGCTAATTTGCCTCATGGATTGTAAACTCCTTTGTATAAATGGTCAGACGTCCTTGAGTTGTATCCTTCCATTCAGGTGGCGTTCAGGTAACACTTAGGTCTCATCAGAGGCCTTTTCAAGTAAATCAACCTGCAGCCATTGGTCACCAGATGTAAACATGGTTGTGCCTTAAGTTTCCAGAAGAACATTGTTTTTTAAGTAGCACTGACTTGTGGGAAACATTGCATCAGTTAAATGAAAGGTTAAAAAGTCATTTTGCAATTCTATGCAAAGAGGACCTTTATCAGTGTCAAATCAAACTAGATGGAAGGTTTCAATCTTGCAATCCAATACACTTGCAATGATAAATTCAAAATGACATCTTCACTTGTGGTCTCAGACTTTTGGATCCCACTGTATGGTATATATCCAAATTTCTCTGAGAGGCCAAAAATAATAGCTCAATTATCTCTGAGGAAAACTATTTCCACAAGCTTGAGCGCAGGAAGTGTTTCCAAGTCCAGTTCTGCATGTAAGTTTCGGGGGTGATCATTTTGCCAGCAGAATGATTTAATTGAAATAGTGTGTACAGCTTCTGGGTTTAAACAGAGCAATTCATTCATCACTGATATTAAGCCTGCTTTACTTATATTATAGCATGGCAGAAATGAAGGCTGAAAGAGTAGTTTAAGAGCAGTTTTGTTGTTCAGCTCTCAAATGATCCTTTCTGCATGTGTCAAGACTGTTTGTTTTGTCAAAGAGATATAAACTGCTTCTGTCGCTGAACAGCAGGCTTCTGTTGTCCCGTATTTCCTGTCTGGATGTAACCAGTGAGGGAAACACAGAACCAAACAAATCAAATGGCAGAGCAAGTGCTGTAAATCAAACTGACTCATGATCCTATTTACAGTGTTAAACATAATTTTTTAAAGAAAAATAGTGAAAGAATGAATGTGCATATTTATACCACTGCTATGTTGTCTTGTCTTGTATCATTTTTTGATCAGACCGGAAATAACCCAAAAATAATGAGGAAAAATACATAAATTTGAGATAAAATAAAAAATATATATATAGTATGAATACTAGATGAGATAAGATTCAGTTTAGTCAAACAGTGACGTGAAAGTGAATTTTAGGAGAGCAGTAAGGTGATGTTTTTACTGAATAAAATTATGTTGTTCAGCATAAATGAGATAACATTATAGTAAGTGAGATTCAATTATATACACATAATTGAAACTGCAAGCAGTGATGTACGGGCCCTCCCACTCCGGCGCGCCGCCTCCCCAAAGCCGTACCCCCGAAGCCGTCCCCCCGAAGCCGTCTCCCCGACGTGCAGCACGCGAGGGACCGCGTATATACGTTTAAAGTTGCAATTTTTGTCTCGTTTCCTGTCTCCAGCGGGGGGCGCTGGCGAGCCCTTTGGCCACGCCCACTCGCAAAAGTGCAGCGGAAAGAAAGCCTTCGTTTGTGCCACTGACCGTTAACGCTGCCCTTCGTGTGTCCCCCCTCCCGTTTAATGAGGTTTCAAGCATCCTTTAACCTTAAACATCAACTTCCTGTGTCATGGCGAAAGGTCAGACTTTGTCGCATCGCCACAGCAACGCCCTTTGACAAAGTCGAACGAAATTCTCAATATATCATCAACCACATGTTTAGGCTATTCTGATCCGATTTAGGGTTCATGTGATCAACCAGTTCAACGTAGCATGTGAAAGTATGAAAAGTGTCATTTCCAGTTGCCACCAGGGGGCGCTATGACTATGAGTGAATATTACCACACAGATGTCTTCAGGGCCTGACTGTAACGTTTGGAGAAGGTCGGTCCATGTACATAAGATTTACAGCCATTTGTAGTTTCATGGCAAGACCAAGGAACGAGAAAAAGAATTCCTTGGACAACAATAGGGCTTTCACACCTTTGTTGCTGGGCCCCTAAATATAAATAAGCATACACTGTGTAAATATATAGTAAGAATTACGAAGCCCCTGAAGAGTCTTTTTGGGAAGTTTATTTTTGGAGCTACTTTTACTTTCCCCCTGAATACATTTTGTATTTTCTTATTAAAGTTCTTGCACATTCCGCTTGATGAATGGGTACTTTTCACTGTAGCACACCGTCATTGTAGGGAAGCAGTCATCTGTGGTTGAGTCTGTGGTGCAATGAATGTGTGCAGCAGCTGTACTGGAGTATTGAAAAGTAGAAAAGTTAGACTATTCTACTTAAAAACAGTTTTTAGGTACTTTGTGTATTTACAGTTTTTGCCACTTTATACTTCCACTGCAGTTCATTGGGAGATGTTATGTCTTTTTCTCTGCTATGTTAATTTCAATACTTAGGTTACTTTACAGATTCACATTAATAACACAAAAAAATTATAATCCAAACATCACCCAGTTGAATGTGACATTTTCAGATGTTTTGCTTTATTCAACCAGAAGTCCAAAACCATATCAGTTTACAATAATATGACAACAAAGCAGAAAGGGCTGGAGGTGTACAACCGTGAGGCCATAATAAAGTGATGATGTGATTGTGACCTTTACCAGCAGCAGCATTAAAGTGATGAACACATTAGTGCATTGATAATTATTATCCTACAAAAATGATAATACTCCGTGATATACAGTAAATGATTGTGAAATGGTTCATTCTGCACAAGTATTTCTACTCTTAGTGCTATATATATATATTTTCATATATATTTTTACTAAAGTAAAACTGAATGCAGATCTACTAAGGTGCCCTCTACCAGTGTCACAAACAAACAGTCAACAGATCTTTATGGATCATAGAGACTGCGACATGTATTGTAAGTCACACTGTTACTTTGCAGTGTCTTTACAGGGTTAGACTAAATTAATTGAGACAAGCTAGGTGGTGGTGTGTAAACTGACGACAGATCATGCAATTTCACATGATGGGAAATTTCCTGAAACACAGTTAAATATGATTAATAAGTTAACTGTGTCAATACACAGTTAACTTATTGAAATGTGAATGTGTTGTCTTTGTTTCATCAGTAATTGGCTCTATCTACCCAGAAGTGGCCTGAGTCCTGCTCTGTTCCTGGTCCAAAGACAGGGTCACTGACCTGCTGGAAACACTGCTGCGCCTGCCAGCCAGGCCCACACACACACACACACACACACACACACACACACACACACACACACACACACACACACACACACACACACACACACACACACACAAATGCATAAGGATCACATTTAATCAGATGACTGTCACTATGATAGCCAGCACTCTGTCAGGTCATCATCACCAACTGACACGACACACACACACACACACACACACACACACACACACACACACACACACACACACACACACACACACACACACACACACACACACACACACACACACACACACACACACACACACACCACTTGATGGGCACCACAGTGAAGACAGCCTTCTGTGGTATGATGTGAGTCAGCAATTATGAAATATTTTGTTGTTGCTTTCAACTCACTTCACTCTTTGTAATTTAATAATTCTACTTTAACAGTTTCATCTAATTTAATTAGATTAAATATTACTTTGCAAAATTATCACATTATGTACAGTTTATCTGAAAAGTTATTCAACTAACGTAAAGCTGAGCCAAACTATACAATTACACTGGGATATGACAACAAAAGTTTCAAGGTTTCACAAACTAACTAATACAGCTGCTAAATTGGCACTTAAGCCACAGCATTTTTGTGCCTTTTTAATGACAGACAGAAATAATGCAGGATTAATGTTGTTTGTCCTTCAAGTCTTCAGTACATTGGACCCCAAGATTATCTGTATCATAAAAACACCATTGTTGGCTGTGACGTGCTTTCAACAGCTGTATGGTGTAGCTGAGCCTCTACAGCTTACAACTAGAGAGAGAACTGAGTGCATTAACCTTGTTTCATATAGAAACCCTGGTTACTGACAGACTTTTTGTTTCATAAAGTCAGTCAGTCCAAACAATATGGGTCATTTTATTTAGTTGCGTCTTTGCAAATAATGTTGATGAAAAGAATATTGTCATATAAATATATGCAGATGACATGAAGACAGGCTAAATCTACCGATGATCTGCAACAAGTTGTTCATGATGTTTAGAATAATCTGTCAGCCCAATTCCCTGATGAACTACCAAAAAAACTCAAATGACAATGTTTGGTACTAAAACGTACCAAATGGTAATGTATGTGAAAAATGGCTGCAAATATAGTTAGTTGTAAATGATGTGTGTGAAACATGAATAATACATCAGCAATTTATTGATTTAGACTTAAATTTTGGACTGTGCACTGCAGTATGAACAAGGATATACTGCAGTTGAGGCTAAAGCATTTGAGATGAGAGTCAATGCTTCCAAGTTTGATATCATGATACCCAGAAAACCATGCAATTCCCCTTTCAAGATGAGAACATGTTGCTGGCAAGTGAAAATGCTCAGGAATCTCATGTGGGACTGATAGTTGGACAGCTGCAGCATCCAGTGTGATGTATTTTACTGGAGTGCTGATTTACTATCAACCTGTATTCCAACTTTCTCTCATGGTTATATGGAGTAGTAGAGAGAAGAAACAGACAACATAGATATTAGTATCCATCAATCCATTTTTAACCCCTCATTTGTGTCCAGAATATATTCCCAAATTGGATGGGATATGTCAATGAAAACCTCAAAATTGTTTTAAATTATTCACCCAAGCCTCAACTGGTTCACTTTGATGCAAAGCAACAGCAGTTCTACGTTGTACTCCAAGCAGCAACCAGAGTGAACGCTCAAACATTTGCTGAGTATCATGTGTCAGACTGAAAGTTTGTAGCTCTCATCTCCTAGCCTGGTATTACCAGACCTGAATGCATTGCATGAATATATATGGGTCTGGTGACGCTTTAGTGAGGATTCTTTACCAGCCGTTTCATCCAGATGGCCGTTGACTTCGGGTTGAAATTGTTTGAGCAGTATCAGCATTGTTGAACAGATGCCATGTGGTGTGCCGAAACTCTTGTTGGAGTCTTTCAACGTTGGCCACCCTCGATGCTCGCTGATTATTCCACGCTTCAGAGTGGCTGAGCAAACTTTACTACTAACAGAACTTCCAGACTATAATCACAACGGAAAATAAAGTAGTAAACTAGGTCTTGTTCTGTCATCAGAGAAAAACACTTTGGGTTAAATCATTGCTGCTTTGCATTTAAAGGGACCAGGTGAGGAGGTATGGACATGCCTTGTAGTGTAACCCTCCCTGGAGGTATTTCCGTCTGAGAAAAAAAGCATCCTGCAGCATTTACCTGTCTGATGTGGCCAAAGATTGCCTTAAGGTCACCCAGGACATGGAAAGAAATGGAAAGCATGGTTGGTCTTTTTTGCTGAGCCTGCTGCCACAACAACCCAAATCTCCATAGCTGCAAAAATAGATAAATGTGTGGGTACATTCACAAATTTTAAGTATGTTCAATCAGCCCATGGGTTCTAATGGAATTATGAGAACTGACTGAATTTGAGATCCAAATAATGACCTCCATTACTGTAATTTCACATAATTCTCCTCCATTTTGGGTGGAATGACTTGCAATAAACACTTCAATTACGGCCTGTCCACCCACAGAGTGCCACCAACCACAGAAGTCTCCTTACAAATCTGTCTTTGGTTCTATGAGTGTTTTTGAGAAACATACTGTGAAAGAGACTGTTGAAATTTAACTGTTTTTACTGTCATTTAGAAGAAAAAAAAAAAGGTTCATGCTGTATCACAAAAAGGTCCCGTGTCTTGAGTGGAAACGGGTTGGCGGCACTGATGATTTCAAAATGATAACACATTTTTTGCTTTTGTGCAACATGAAAAGATGAATATTGTCACAGCAGAGATACGTACACCAAGTGTTTGCACTAAGCATTGGATGCCCTGGACATTTCCCTCAAAAACATCATTGCCCGTCAAGACCGAAGAAGGCACGGCACAGCAGCAACGCAACCAGGTGGCTTTTCCTTCTTTCAATTGTGGGGTTTTGCACTGCGAATTCGTTCCTCAGCATCTAAACCGTGTTGGGAAAATATTTGGTGTAAACAACCTGAACTGTTGTCTCTCTAACATGACAGTATGCCCACTCACAGAGTAGAAAACAAGTTAGAGTTTCCCACCCATATACCCACATTCAAAATCCGTGTAACATTGGTGCTGATGTTGATTGAACGGTGTAATTTGAAATACTAACTCACAAAAGTTATTGCTTCCTCCTACTCCATTTACATTAGTGCGCTGCGTTCTGTTCCTGCGCAACAGTACATCATGTTTAGGAACAATCATACTTTGTATGTTGGATACATTTGCACACAATGTGGCCAGTAAAGCTAAATGGTGGACATTAAATGGAGTGGACCATCGCAAATATGATTTGTTTTTGGACAAAGCCTATAGCTTGAAATGTTTCATTATTTCATGTTTGTGTTATGGAATGGATAACCATGATACTTACAACTTACTCATTATCAGTTTGTTAATTTATTCTCACTGCTCTCATCAGTGTTGTTTTTGGCCCCAGTTCATATCAGCAAGACTGTTTGCAGTCAGATGGTGAACATATTGGGGCGTATATTTTCCTCAGGAGACGGTGGAGACCAAAAATGGAGCTAAAAGGGTGTCTTTGTCTGACATTCATGCTGGCAACATGGTGTTTTTAGTTGATATAAAATATCAACAAAGAAGGTGATGCTATTTTGTGTTAAATAATTATTTCAATCAAATGGCCAAAAACGTGCAAGTTTCATAGATAATGTGTGTATTTCAGCTTATACCAACACTTTATGGCTTGTCTTCTCTGGGGAAAATCTTCCAGTATGCAAGAAATTAGGCTTTTTTGTTTATTCGTTTCTTCTCCCAGTGGTCAACTGATGGAATAAAAAAACTGTTCAAGAGCAGCAATATTTATTGATGAGAGCATTAAACCTCCAGAAATGTATACTTAATCAACAAATAACATGCAATTGACAAGTGATAGATGTGTAATCTCTGAGATTTGCAGTTCCAAAACACCTCAGCAATGATAATTTAGTTACCAAAAAGACGCCACCAGAAACCGAGCTTAATCCGGAAGGTACCTCAAGGAAAGATTGAAAGAAGATAAGAGCAAAAGCATATTTGAAATATGAAAGAAGCTTTCAAAGATCGCATGTCTTTGAGGTTGGCTTGATGAGAATGAGATGTTACTGTGTTTTTGGATTAGTGTAACTCACCCATCACATGCTGTAATTGCCTTTGGCTGTTTCACACATTTCTTTACAATTTAGTAATTATCTGTTAGAATGTACAGTATAATTTTCTATAACATAATAGCATATAAGTCAATGTGGTTTTCTGCTTTGGCATTTATTTAATAAGTAGCATGCAGTAGTATGCTACTTATTAAATTCTGTCTTTTGGGCATAAGCAAGTCTAAAACTGTAAACTCAACCAGGCTAAATGCCACGGCTCGTTCTGTATTTTTCTCAAACTGCGGAAAAGCATGTAATCCTTTCTTTAAAGTTGAGATACAAAAATCATCAAAAGCAGTTTTACAATGTTTTCATGAAGAGAGGAAGAGAGAGCATCAGTGATGTAAGACAGTCCTCATTAAACTGTTCAATTAGCCTCACGCTGCTACCCACAAGCATTATTTGGAGCCAGAAAATTATATGACAGGGCAGCAAACCATTTCCATTTCTGTTATTTCTAAGAGCCTTCCTGGTTTTAGGACAAAAGCATCAGAGGGATTCACAACGAGCAGCAGCTCAAGATGAAAAATTGGGCAAACTAATCCAGCTCCAGTGTTCTGTTTCTCTGAGTTAATATGGGGTCATATACTGTAGAACATTTTCTTTTTCTAGTGCCAGTTTTTCTAGTGTTTATAAAGACGCCGGGGCAACTTTAATTTTCCTGTTGATTCCTGCTGACATTTCAATGTAACTCCACTGGGTCATTTGAGTAGCATAGCAAAGTTGACCAGATGAGATTTATTAGGTAAAATGCTCCCTTCCTTTTACCCCCTGCGAGTGTGTCTGAATAAACATATTGCAAACTGCCTGCTGAGCGTTTCACCCACTACCAAACATGCATGAAGCACAGCTCCCTTTTACACACACACGCAGGGAAAATGAACTTCCCAAGGAGTTCTGTGAAAGAGGCTTGTGTTTTTACTTTATTTTCCACCACACTCTGGTTCAGTGAAAACAAGCCAGCACTCATGGAAACAAGTACGCCAGGAACTTGAAGGGAAAATCTACCTCTAGACCAGATTTCGCTGCACTTTATTGACCCTTGAGGGATGGTTATCTTCTCACTTTTACTCTTCCATTCAAAAGGACATCAGAGGTCAGCTACAGGAGAGCTGCTGTGGAGCAGGTGGGGGTTAAGTGTCTTATGCACAGATTTTATTATCAGGCTTTTATGCTGCATTTGTTTACATTGACAGGTAGTTATGAAATATTGGTTCTACACCTCATGGGATTTTAACTTGAGGGCAGGTTTGTTGAGGTTTTACATCCTGTTTGGGCTTCACGTCATTCCAGCGTAAAGAAGTCAGAGGCAGAGGTATAAGCGTCTTCCACTTTCTGGGTCACCAACAGTATCAAAATTAACCTGACGTCTACACACATTCCTGAATTAGGCAAAAATACCCAACATTCCTTGGTAACACTGGTCAATCAAAACAAGACCCAAATTTACTTGGTTGACAGCCATTAATGATCAACATTTTTCATTGCTTTCTGATTTTGTACACATACATCGATTGTCAAAGAATAAAATATTTGATTCTGAAGATAATTGTTGGTCACTTACTTACAACAGCCTATTTCGTACAACCATGTTTTTTAATTACCTGCCAGTAATTTGACAACACAAACCAAACAAATGCAAAGATTTTGACTCAACGTCGCCTCTATAGACCAGAGGAAAGAACATGGAGGATCGGTCAAAACTGCTTTTTAACAAATTCTTGATAAAAGAAAAAATAAAACCCTGTAAATCCAATTGATATGGAGTATCAGCTTTTTGGAGGTCTGATCCACATGCAGCTGGATTACCAACTGCTTTGCTCATATGAGAATCTACAGCTAACATGTCTGTGAGGCTGTAGGCCAATTAAACACAGCCAACTTTCTAATAGTGACTTAGCTAACATGCTGATGTGAAGGAGGCCCATAATTTACCAGATCCTCTGTTTTACTTTTGTGGGTTACCATGCTAGCATCTGAGTCCCTGTGTAAACCCAGAAGGATGGAGGTTAACTTGTTATACAATGTACATTTACATCAGTGGAGTGTATATCTAACATGTTGAGGTTAATCAAGGTATGCATAAACCTGGGTGTTTTGGGGTCCATAGAGGTCCAGGGCCCCTGGTTGGCCAAAAAACAAACAATTTGATTTTTAAGAATACCATATTACCATACCATAGGAAATTAGTTGCTGCAACTATAATGAGGTCATTTGAAAATATAACTCACAAATATATCTCAAAAAGTACAAATGTTGTCATGGGATCAGCACTGAAAAACACCAAATGACTGAATGAATTACAGGGGAAAATTAATTTCATAAACTTTACAGAATGATCATTAAATTAATTATGTCTTTTATTAAAGACTGGCTATGCATTGAATCCCTCATAAGACATGTACCCTGAGGATAAAAGTGAATTTACAGAACAGCTATGCTGCCTGACAGACGTTAGTTTGTTCAATTCAATTCAATTCAATTCAATTCAATTCAATTCAATTCAATTCAATTCAATTCAATTCAATTCAATTCAATTCAATTCAATTCAATTCAATTCAATTCAATTCAACTTTATTTATATAGCACCAAATCACAACATGGGTTATTTCATGGCACTTAACACATTGAAGTCCTTACAACAAGACTTTACAATATTATACAGAGAAACCCGACAATTCAACAATTCCCACATAAACTAGGAGGGGGGAAAAAACTCCTCTTTCAGGGAGAAAAACCTCCAACAGAGGGAAGAAAAACTCCCTCTTAACAGGAAGAAACCTCCGACAGAACCAGGCTCAGAGGTGGGCGGCCATCTGCCTTGACCGGTTGGGGTGAGAGGAGAGCAGAGAGAGAAAAGAACAGCATAGAGATAGAAGAGAAGAACTGTTGGTGGAGACAACAACTGCAGGGCCGAGACATGCAGCTCCATGATGGGACATCTGCAAAAGAAAGAACAGAAACTACGCGAACAAGGGAACTGAATGGAGACAACAGACAATAAGAAAAATATATGGGAGAGAAAAAGATGGTGAGGTATGAGTCAGTTAAAGAGTAGGAGGAAAGAAAAGAAGCTCAGTGTGTAACGAGGTCCCCCAGCAGCCTCGGCCTATAACAGCATAACTAAGGGTTGGTTCAGGTCTACCTGAGCCAGCCCTAACTATAGGCTCTATTAAAAAGGAACATTTTGAGTCTAATATTAAAGCTAGAGAGGGTTTCTGCCTCTCGAAGACAAACTGGGAGCTGGTTCCACAGGAGAGGAGCCTGAAAACTGAAGCTCTGCCTCCCATTCTACTTCTATGAACTCTAGGAACCACAAGCAGACCAGCGTACTGAGAGCGAACTGCTCTGCTAGGATTATATGGTTCTATAAGATCTCTAAGATATGATGGAGCCTGGTCATGTAGGGCTTTGTAAGTCATCAAGAGAATTTTAAATTATATTCTTGATTTCACAGGAAGCCAGTGAAGAGAAGCTAAATTGTGTTAGAACATGTTAGACGAAACCAGATGATGAAAGCTATTATGGGTTTACTTAAAAGGTGTCCTGTTGTGTGTGGGTATGTGTGCTTCTGCAGATTTGTGCATTATTTTTGTGCACTTATTTATTGTTTTGTCAGTGTATGTGTGCACTGAGGAATCATACGTCTGTAAGTGCCTATGCATGAGTTTGGTTCAAAAGGCTCCTGCCGAGTGCATGTATGTGTGTGACTGAAAGTGTATCACACATCCCTCCATCTGCCCAACAGCAGACGCAGCACTAGCAAACAGCCTTTTTTCCCCACCCCTCGCTGTGAATTCCTTACATTCACGAGACCCGAGGGCAATTTGAAATGAGAGTGCTCGGCACAAGTGTGTTATGTTTCCCCTGCTCTCTTTTTTACAGCGCTCCCCTGTGCCTTTCAGAAGTGTGTGTGTGTGTGTGTGTGTGTGTGTGTGTGTGTGTGTGTGTGTGTGTGTGTGTGTGTGTGTGTGTGTGTGTGTGTGTGTGTGTGTGTGTGTGTGTGTGTGCCTCTAATTCATGGCTTCTTTCCTTAAAGTGCTGTCAGAGTGAATGTAAATAAGTATAATGTAGCCGCAGAGCTCCTATGCAGCCATAAATATCGCTTGGTAAAAGGTGGTAAGGGTTGGAGGGTGGTGAATGTATTGCTTTTTATATGGCTCCCATGTGCAGAAATATGTACTTATATACTGTATGTAAGCCAAGCCACAGCTACACATACTGTGCACACACACTGCGAATATACACATGATTACATAAGAGAGAGTCGGTGTGTGTTAAGATGACGGGTCTTGTTTGAGAAACTGCAAGTACATGCAGACAAACTCAGATATCCGAGTTCTTATGAACACAACGTCCTCTGTGGTCGCTGGCATCCTGATGTATTTTCTCTCCTTTCATATATTCAGACTTAATCCTGCTGCCTTTTAAATTACAGAATTTAATGAATTACATTGACATTGACATACAGCATTTGTTGAAACAAGTAGGCAACATTTGTCTGTGAATACGTGCTTTCTATTAAACTAAACAAACTCTATTCATGAGCTCATGTTTTGAGTATATCTCCATATACTGAAACATTTCCTTTTCTGGGTAATTATAAACATATTCATCAACAAAAAATGTAAAGCAGTAAAATGACATGGGGAGGCTGTGGCTCAGTCGGTAGAGTGGGTTGCACACTAATCAGAAGGTTGGTGGTTCAATCTCCAGCTCCTCCTGTCCACATGCATAAGTGTCCTTGAGCAAGACACTGAACCCTAAATTGCTCCTGATGGTGTACCATCGGTGTGTTATAAGTCGCTTTGGATAAAAGCATCAGCTAAATGAAATGTAATTTGGGTTACACCAGTTCTGGCAAAATAACACAGCTCTGGTTACCAGCATGAAGATCAGAAGAGAATATACCCATCAACCACCACATCCAAAGTAAATAAAATAATTACCCCCACTGGCAATGAATGTTAGTATTGGACATAAATTGTGAGGTTAACAATATTGCTATTATCTTTTTTTCTTTTTACCACAGTTACCACTTGTCATGTGTCCCACATTGAGCACACATTGTTACACATATATTTCAAAACCTGATTTTTAAACCTCAGGGGTACTTTGTGTGAACCACTTTGCAATATTTAACTGTTCCTTCTAAGGAGGCAGGGTATGAATAAGTGGAAAAGCAACAGAGAGAAACTGTAAATAACAGTGAATCAGAAACCCATTAAAATGTGTCAGTGTTAAAGTGCCAATTGAGGCTTAATTACTGCAAACACATACGTCATGTTTTAAATGGAGTTCAGACTGGAGGTGAGGATTTCTGCTCCCTCAGTGACAGTAATGCTTTGTGTAATGTTACACAAGAACTGATAATGCTGTACAGGCCTGCTGGCACACTAACATATCTGTGCATGCACGTACATACATTCAGGGATGCACGAAAGCCTCCCCAACAACACACTACTTTCAGGCAGAATGTGTGTCTTTGCAGTTGCTATTGAGAATTGTGGTAGTGGGGTGTGGTTTGGCTTATCTGCATCGGGGACAGAGTGGGGGAGTGGTTCAGGGAACAGTGCGGGGAAGAGGCTTAATTAGCCCATCTGAGCCCAATTGCTGATTGTCTCTCTCTCCCCATAAGTGGAGACGCAGACGGACGGAGAGATGGATGTGTCATGTGCGCTCGGAGGCGCGGCAGGAGAGCGTATACACTGTGGAATAGTGGCGAAAATAAAGCTGTCCATCCCAGCAGTCAGGGGGATAGCGGTCGCCCGCTGGCTTCGGCCCGACCGACTCCCACCCCTTACAGCAGCAGTTCCTGGCTTGGCCCCTACCAGCTCACCACCCCTCCTTCAATCCTCCAATCCACAGGCCCCAGCAAACACCTTCACTCTTCCCAGCCTACAGGGGGCTCCTCAACCATCAGGGCGGGAGTTTTGGAGGTGTGGGCAGCCTGGGCACTTCAGGAGGGAGTGTCCGCTGATGGAGGTGGGCCAGATGATTCGGGTTGCCAGGCTTCCAATGCCCTCTCCCAATCCAGCAGCAACGTACCGTGTTCCGGTAAGGATTCAGGGGGGTGTACATCAGACAATAGTGGATTCTGGCTGTACATAGTCAATGATTTACCAGAGTCTGGTTCGGCCAAGGGTGTTGGTGGAGGCATTGTGGCTGAAAATGGCTGGCCACATGGGATATGGCACAACACTGGACCGGATAATGACCCGATTTTATTAGCCGGGTATCCGTGGGGATGTGCGCCGGTGGTGCACATCCTGCCCGGGGTGTCAATTGGTAAGCCAGCCGGCCATTCCGAGGGCGCCGTTGCATCCTTTGCCATTAATGGAGGTCCCATTTGAACGAATTGGCATGGACCTCATCGGCCCATTTCACCGGAGTGCACGCGGATATCGCTTTGTGTTAGTTCTGGTGGATTACGCAACACGATATCCTAAGGCAGTGCCATTGTGCAGCATTTCTGCAAAGAGTGTCACGCAGGCTCTGTTTCAGGTCATCTCCCGAGTCGGAATCCCGAAAGAGATTCTGACTGGCCAGAGCACCTCGTTCATGTCACGAACACTGAGGGAATTGTGTGGATTACTGGGCGCTAAATCTATTCGGACCAGTGTGTATCACCCACAGACCAACGGTCTTGTGGAGCATCTGAATAAGACTTTAAAGTCCATGATGCCTAAATTTATCCACGAAGATGAACGCAATTGGGATAAATGGCTTGATCCTCTGTTGTTTGCAGTGCGGGAGGTCTCCCAGGCCTACACAGGATTTTCTTCCTTTGGGGTGCTGTTTGGCAGGAAACCACGAGGGGTGCTCGACCTGCTTAAAGAAAACTGGGAGGACGGTCCGAACCCCGGTAAAAACAAAATGTAATATGTCCTAGACCTGTGAGCAAAACTCCACACACTGGGTTGGATGTCACGTGAGAATTTGCTACAGCCCCAGGAATGTCAACAACTGCTGTACAACAGAGGGGCCAGGCTGAGGCAATTTTACACCGGGAGAAAAAGTATTTGTACTCCTTCTTCCAGCTCGGTACTCCTTCTTCCAGCTCGATACTCCTTGCAAAGTGGCAAGGGCCCTTTGTGGTCACACGGCAAGTAGGGGATGTTGACTATGAGGTGGTGCTTTTTGACAGGGGTGGAGCTACCACCTCAACCTCCTAAAAGAATGGAGAGAAGCAGAGTCTGTTCCTCTGGTGTCCGCGGTATCTGAGAGAGAGGAGTTGGGGCCAGAGGTTCCAAAGTCCACCAATCCTGCCTCGCTCTCTTCTGATGCCCATCTCTCCGGGACCCAGAGAGCAGATGTTGCCCAGTTGCAAAAGCAGTTTGCTGACGTTTTCTCCCCCCTGCCAGGACGCACAAACCTCATAGTGCACCAAATTGAGACTTCTCCAGCCATGTCGGTGCGGTCACGACCCTACAGGTTACCTGAACACAAAAGAAACGTTGTTCAGAGGGAATTGTCTGCTATGCTGGAGATGGGAGTAATAGAAGAGTTCAACAGTGCCTGGTGTAGCCCCATTGTTCTTGTAGTCAAGAAGGATGAATCTATACGGTTCTGTGTGGACTATCGCAGGGTGAATGATGTGTCACGATTTGATGCGTACCCAATGCCCCGGGTCGATGAACTCCTGGACCGACTGGGCACTGTGTGTTTCTTTATGACACTGGATTTAACCAAGGGCTACTGGCAGATTCCTCTGTCGCCAGAGTCCAAGGAAAAAACTGGCTTCTCCACTCCGTTTGGATTATACCAATTTACCACACTTCCCTTTGGGTTGTTCGGTAACCCAGCCACCTTCCAGCGCCTCATGGACCGGGTGCTGCGTCCACATGCTGCGTATGCTGCCGCCAACCTGGATGATGTCATCATCCACAGCACCACCTGGGCAGAGCATGTGCAGCGGGTGGGCGCAGTCTGGAGTCCCTAAGGCAGGCTGGCCTCACTGCCAACCCAGGGAAGTGGGCAGTTGGACCGAGGGAGGTACGGTATCTGGGGTACAAGACTGCTGCTATCGCAGCCTGCCCAAGACTAAAATGGGGTGAGGCGTGTTTTTTGGGGCTGGCCGGTAATTACAGACGGTTCATCCCGAGCTTTGCAGATCTGACCAGTCCCTTGACCAACCTGACCCCGGAAAGTGCCTCAGATCCGGTCCAGTGGACGGAGCAGTGCCAGTTGGCGTTTGAGAGGGTGAAACAGGCTCTGTGTGGGGAACCCCTCCTCCACACACATAACTTCTCTCTTCCCTTTACCCTGCAGACTGATGCATCAGAGGGGTGGGGGCCATTTTTTCCCAGCAGGTACGGGGGGTTAACTGCCCCATTCTGTACATCAGCCGGAAGCTGTCGGAGAAGGAGGACAGGTACAGCTGGACGGAAAGACGAACGTGTGTGCTCGGAGGCACGGCAGGAGAGCGCATACACTGTGGCTGCGTGGAATAGTGGTGCAAATAAAGCCGATTGAACTAACCCGGTGCTCGAGGGTGTGATTTGTGCCAACGGCAACCCATCGTAGTAAGGGATTCCCGTTACAGCCATTTTGGTCTTCCCTCAGGGGATATGACTCATTAACACATGATGAAGCAGGGGATCACATTAACACTTTACATCACAGTCTGCTGAGCATTTGCCCACACAGGACAGTACTGTGTTTACAGATAATGATTGTGGTACTTGAGACTAACGCACTAATCTCCCACCAACGTCCTTTAACCCTTGTGTGGTGTTCGGGTCTATGGGACACGTTTTATTTTTTTTATTTTTTCAAACTCAGACTCATTAGCCTTGGCTCATTTTCCGTGAAGAACATATATCAGAACACATTTTCAATGACCACACACTGTACACCCCCCTACACATTTATATTACATACAGGATGTTAGGGTCCACTGGACCAGGGGATAATAAAAGTGTGGAAATTGTAGGTCCTGTGGACCTTCAGTTTTGTGTTTCTGCTCCTCCCGTTCCCGCACAAGGTTTAAACATTGTTGAAAAATTCCAGCACCGACACCTGTCTGCTCTCACATTCCCACACATGTTACCCTCTGTCTTGCAGGAACCAATCTTTATTTGCTCATACTCTATCCCAGCTGCAAATTGTGGGCGGGACACAATAAATATAGCTTTGCCAGTGTGGTTCCTTATCACAACTGACCAAGATGGCCAAAACATTCTCTGCTCAGAGGGCCTTGCAATTGATTTTGGAAGAGAGAGAAGCTTTTGATAATGATGTAGAGGAAGAGGTTTCAGAATGTGAGGATCACATATCTGAAAATTCTGAGTCTGACAGTGACTTTGAAGAAGAGGATGAGATTGAGCATCAGCTAGTTCCAAAACAAAGACGAGCCCCAGGACCAGCCTGTCAGCAGCCAGCCCCAGGACCAGAACAAGCCCGTCATTAAGTAGCAAGTGAAGAAATATGGATGTCAAAAAATGGTGAAATTGAATGGTCTTCTTGCCCAAGAAATGAGCCACCCCGACATGGCGGCCAATGTGATAAGGATGCAACCAGGGTCAACACAGACGGCAGTTACTCATGTGCAGGACATCAAGTCTTCTTTTGACCTTTTCATCCCAGATTCCATCCAGAAAATTATTCTGGTTTGTGCTAATTTAGAAGAAAGGTGTGTTTTTGGAGAGGGGTGGAAGGAGATGGACCAAACCCATTTACCCAAGTATGCCTACTTTGGGGTTCCTATCCTTGCTGGAGTTTTCAGGTCCAAAGGGGAATCCACAGAATCCCTGTGGGATGAAGAAACTGGCAGATAACGTTTCCATGCAACAATAATTTCGAGGATTATCTGCTTTGATAACCAAGACGACAGACCAGCTCGACAGCAGAGAGACAAGCTAGCTGCCATCAGGACAGTGTGGGACAAGTGATGTTGATGCCATTTAGTGGCCGCTGCCCCTTTAGGCAGTATATACCATCTAAACCTGCAACATATGGCATCAAAATCTGGGCTGCCTGTGATGCCACTTCCTCATATGCTTGGAACTTACAAGTCTACACAGGGAAGCTTGATGGAGGAGCCCTGAGAAAAATCAAAGAATGAAAGTTGTCCTGGACAAAAACAAGCAAAAAACAAGTACCACTTTAATTCATAAATGTGACCTAACAAAGGTAAAGGGCAAATATTAACCATATATGCTGTTTATATTGTTTGTAATTGGGATGAAGTAAACATCTGTTGAGTATTTTCACATTAAATTGTTTGATTGTGTTGAATTAAAAACCCCAAAATGCAGCGGGTCCACCAGACACACGAACACTGGCTGAATAACAAAAATATGAACACCACACAAGGGTTAAATGGCTCCTGCACTCACTCAATGAGTGGAACCACCTCTGATACCACACAAACTGAGGTTTGCTGTTTGAAAATGTTAACCTTTCAAAATAAAAGAATAAAAAACAGAATATCTGATGATTTGAAGATGTAAAATGTGTAAACAAAAGTCTAATCTATTATAAATGGGAAAGAATGTTTTGACATTTTTATGGCACATTTGTTTATTCAGATTCTAAGAAAGACTATTAATCACTCATGACATCACATTCATGCACAGTCTCAGATCAACAGCAGGCTTATAGTAAATCTCCTATTATATCTTCTGGGAATAAATGACTGAGTGAGGGATGAACATCCCTAATGAAACCTGTTTACAGTATCATTCTGTGGACAGGCTGTTCACCTAATTTATATGTTGCAACATGTTGCTCAACCACAATGATTAAATCCTTCACCGCGGTTCTTTGCAAACTGTGTTGTTAATTTCAGTCACGGCAAACACACTTCAAAACATTGCATTATCCTCAACATTACTTCTTTAAGGAATGTTTCTTAAAACCCTTTGGTTTAAATATGTAATTATTACTTGAAAGGTGTCTCTTTAAAGTTTGTAGCTTTCTTTTTCAGAGGAAAGTGTTAGCTTTGTTCACTTCAGAAACATTGGGTTATAACTTTGGCCTACTTTATTGACGTAAAAAAGTGTTAAAACATCAACAGAAACTTCTCACCCCACCAACACAACCCATAATAAGCCTTTTTCACGAAAGACATTTTGACATTTCACAGTAGGAAAAGCACAGGTGAAAAAGAAAAGGAAAATATTAATGGCTACATGATGCATTTAGCTGCTTTGGTTTACTGACTATGACAATTGAATATAACAGAGACATTTGCAGTTTAAAAAAAAAAAATCTTTAGTGCTTATATTTGACCTTAACCCACACATATTGTTGACATGTTTGCTATTTTTCATCTCTTCTTTTATTGAACATCTAAGTCTCATGCTTCATGTATTACTGTGCTTCTCTTGCAGTCACATGTTCTCAATAAATACACTTCAGCCAAGTTATAAAAGCATAGTTGCCATATCTTGTGAATTTGGCACATTGCTGGTGCCTGCAGGGGAATGAAATCCCCATTTGTGTTGATGTTACCCACAGCGTTGTGCTTTTTCTATTATGACACGTCAAATGTTCCAAAATGAATCTAAATTCCATAGTTTATTTTTTTAAATTTATTTTTGTATTCATTAAAGTCCTGTTTTGGTTCAGTTTCACTATTCTCACAGCATTGTGTTTACCTGCATCAGGCAGCTGCTGTCAGACCAAAAGCTCATTACATCTCCTATATGCTACCTGCCAGAACCAAACAGCAGATAGACAAAGTTAGTAGCCTATTAAGGTAGTGACCAAAGTGGAGTATCAAGGAACTATAGAACCATGAATTTCCTACAGACTTAAAAAAATAAGCCTGTTAGCATTCAGGAATTGTTTCCTCTG
Source organism: Brachyistius frenatus (assembly GCF_029030835.1). Classification (NCBI taxonomy): domain Eukaryota; kingdom Metazoa; phylum Chordata; class Actinopteri; family Embiotocidae; genus Brachyistius; species Brachyistius frenatus. The sequence goes on from NW_027210615.1 coordinate 5,384,993, forward strand.
CAGCCAAAAAAAATTGGTTCTTGCAGGTTTAGGTTATTATGTTTAGTATTATTTCATACTCCCAGCTGGCAAGAAGGTAAATAGTTCTGTGCTATCTTTCATTAGCTTGAAGTGAAACTGCAGTTTTTGCTCCCCAGTGATGCCACTTCAGTATTTAACAGCAGTTAAAAATGCTTTGAAAGTATTTAAGCCTGGCTCTGGCGGTCACGCTTCAATCCCAACCTCATGAGTGTCTGGCCTCCCTGGCCCTCTGCCCACCGACTCTTAGACAGCTAGAGGTGATTTTAATGGAGCAGAACAAACTGGAAAGAGAGAGAGAGAGAGATATTGGAAGGGAAAGGAAGGATGACAAATGACTGGTTTCTCCTCTCTGCTCTGCCTCACAATGGATGCCCACAATGTAAAACATGTGTTGATGTTGACAGAAGGGAGAGGAAAATATAAAATAAAGTAAGACTGTGACAGCTGTTGTCATTAAACGTTACTGTGAGGTAACCATTCAGTAGGGTTGGATCATCCTCCCTGAAAGAGCTTGTGTTTGTGACTCTGCAGGAGTTTTCTTTTCATGAAGATCTAAAATAACATGTAAGGGTTAAATATACATACGACGCAAGGAGAGGCCGGGGAAAGTGAAGTAGACGAGCTTGTCTTCAAGGTGAGTTGAGGGCTCGGCATGTCGCCTCAGGGAGATGAATGCAACTGACAGCCCACTCCTTTGCATACCGCACAGCTATTCTACTACTCTGACTTTGAACTGCAGGTTTCATTCACTTCACTTCTCTCCCAGCATGTGGGTGTCAATCATCTGAGAAAAACTGTCACCATGCTCAGCTACTTTTATGTTGGATCACTGAGGCAAAAACATGCATTTGCACATTTTTGTTTTTTCATCCGTGCAGTTTTTTTCTTTACTTCTTAGTCAAGCCCTCAAAGAATTATGGGATGTAAAAGGCCGGATAAAAGGAAGAAAAATGGAAAGGAGATGTAAAAAAAGCATGACTATTTTCTCCCTCCTTCTCTCCTCCCTTTCCATGTAAATTATGCAAACACAAAGGCAAAAAGCATACTGGAATAATGCATTCAAATGCTGTCTCAACTGGCCTAATAAAAATGCTTGGATTGTATGCTACAATACCGCTGCATAAACTGAAGTGATGTTGCTTCCATGAATTTTATAAATTATCTCTTTTACATTGTATAATTTTCAGTTTTTAAGAGATGCAAACTAATATCTAAAAGTTAAAAGCATCAGTCAGTTCATCTGCATCCTTCGCAACATCAAACCATGCAGATAGAAACATGTGATCAGTTTGCAGAATAACTGAATCATGCTGCTTATGTGTAAATAATGTGGCTCTTGAACACTCTACCCTCAGGCAGTTTTCCATTTTTTAACTTCATGAAGTGTAATACTCTACGATAGGGGCATATTTTTGATTGTGACTGTTTTGTACATAAACAAGCACGTCATTTGTGATAAATTGTGACCAGCTTGATGCTACATAGACCTACTCGGTGTCAGAGCTGAGGATATGTGGACTTACACACCTGTGTTTTACCACCTGAGTCCAGTACGGCTTTTCTTTGGTGATCAACAGAATGACCGGGAGCTGGCTGTTCTTTCAAGATGCACACAGTCAGACTGTTCCCCTTGAAAAGGGAACTGCAGGGCTGAAGTCGGTTATGAAAATGCCACAGCAAGATTCCTGTCAGCTACAGTGGTTCCACGCTCAGGAAGGTACTTTGTGTCCACCCACTGTATAGCATCCTGCGGGGTTTATGTAAGACATGTGGTATCTCTGAAACACGAGTAGCCAAATTGCTGGAGAATGGACTGCATCCCTCCTGCTGCCAACAACTTGGCATGAAGGTGACTGGTCAGCTTCCCATTGTTGACATATAGGATAATTCTCCACTCCTCCACGTGAGCATGTGTCTCTGCCTGCATGTACGCCTTGTTAATTAGCTGCATAGTCAAGCAGAGGAGAGGAACGTGCCTGAGATATGGAAGCCACATGAAAAACATACATTTTCCCTGCTCATATCTCTCCAATAAAATGGATGCATGCTTTAGGGTGGGGAAGGTCTACTGGGTGTGTGATTAAAGTATATAAACCATGTTTTTCTGGCTTCTGCATTCCAAATTGTTTCCAGTATTTCATTTCGAAAATATTTCTCACTTGTTATTTTAGCACCATATCTGTATATCATTGAATATACCGTTTTTTTGGGGGTGCAACACAAGCTGCAGCTGCACTGCATGTTTAGTAGAATTCAATTCAATTCAAATGTCTTCATATAGAGCCAAATAACAGGAAGGAATAAGGTCAAGCCACTATGTTACATACAATATGTTTGTACAAACAAGAATTTGACCTTGGTATTTACCCATCCATCAGCAGTGAACACACACACACACACACACACACACACACACACACACACACACACACACACACACACACACACACACACACACACACACACACACACACACACACACACACACACACACACACACACACACACGCACAAACGCACAAGTCAACTTGGAGCAGTGGGCAGCTGCAGCGGAGCAGTTGAAGAAATCCCAGCTAATCAGAATTTTATAGTGTTATGTCAGTAACTTTAGTGTAATAAACATAAATCATTCAAATAATTAAGAGATAAATTAACACACAAATATATGAAAGAGCCGACCTGCATGTCATTGCCAAATGATTGTAGCACAGGCAACACATGGAACAAACTATTGCATTGTGTAATAATTACAGTACAGGCATACTATAAAGGAAACACAAACAGTTGTCTCTATTTTGCTGATAGAGTCAGACAACCTGATTTCACCGATGTTGCAACACACTTGTTACACAGGACCTTTTGTTTTATTAGCATGTTATTCAGTCCATACACTGGATCTGAACTTGGCAGAGAGTTGTAAGTCATTGCATAACAGTTTTGATTTGATCCCACTTGTCAAATTGGCACACATGGGCTGCTGTAAGTTTGCTGCCGGGTAACTTGCCTCTGACCTTCAGATTTGTGTACAGTATGTGTTTCTCCTGCTCCCTCCAAAATATTGACACACTGTGAAGAGTACACACAGCTGTTTGCACCTTTTCAGGAACTGGAAATAAACCTACAGTACCTCATTTGTTATTTTCCACATGATATAGATTTGTAATATATTGTTGTTATTATTATTATACAGGCATTTTCAATATTACAAATGTATTTTTCATGTTTATCAATTCAAAGCATGATACAGTATGACAAATTATCATTCCATATTTACATATCTATTTACAGGGGACACTGAAGCTGCATCAATCAATTCCTGGCCAATATGGGGCAGAATATGCATTATAAGCTATGACCACGTACTGCTGTTAAAGCTAATGTGTTAACAAATTCATATACCTGCCCATCAAGCAGACACATAGCAAGTCATTACGCCTGATACTTTAAAGGTACCTGATGCATGTTAGTCCAATATTCACTCTTCTTTAACTTTCATGGTAAGGTCTCTAGCTCAGCTGACAACAGCTACATATTATGTAAACAGATAACTTGTGAAACTGAAGCAAAAGCCTCTTAGTTTAACTGGGACCCAGTTTAAATCCACACAATCACACAAACAAAATAATATGAAAATTGTGTAAAGAGAGCGAATCAGCTTGCTTAAAGGTTCAAATGTAGAATTCCGTTGTATATTATCCAACTTCTACACTTACTATGTTTGTGAGGATTCCTGTCTGATCCTAGTGTGTTTCCCTCTATTTTTGTCCCCGATCACCTCTCCTCATGTGTGTTGTCGTTTACCTGTCTGTTTGCTATTGTTTGTCACTTGCTTGTGTTTTGTGTTCCTGGCAGTATCCTCCTCCGAGCTCCGCCCTCTGACTCACCGTTCTCCATCAGCACAGCTGAAGGTTCTGCCTGCCTGCCAGCTGCGGTCCACGGCAAAGCCTGTTTCTGGCTCAGGAGGAGAGAAGTGAGGAGAGGAGACTCATCGCTGAACATTGGGCTCCGGCCCCATACGGACTTGTACATGGTGTATTCTCTGCCTACTGTGCGTCAGTGTTTTGGGGATTTCCTGGTTCGAAAGAAAACATCTTCCTACTGTGTCTGCTTCTGGGTCCGTTACAACACCATATCATAACAATGTTAAACTCACAGGATTTCTTAGTCCATAAAAATCTCTAAAGATGATGAATCCAGACCAGCATCCAGGAGGAATAAATGAAAGGCACCAAGTCCACTTCCTGTGCTGAAATATCAGTAACACAGAGGCATGATGGTGCAGATTTTGGTCTCTCTCTCTGATTGGCTAAGGCTTTAACTGGTAGTTAATGCTGCCAAGAGCTGAAACAGGTGGTGATTGGGAGGAATCTACTGATGCAGGATTTGTATGAAGACACTCAAGATAATTTAAAAGCCACAATACTGACACTTTGAACACTCAGCCAGATAGAAAACCATCATACTCAGTGTCAATATTCAATCATATTACAACAATATAAAAGTGGGAACATTGTGATACAGTGCAGTTTGCAATTACAACAGTAACAGATCAGCAACACTAATAATAGTGATATAACTTCTTTTCCCCAGTGTATGCTGGGACATCTCAAATTATGCCTTCTGCCAGTGTGCTGCATGATGGTGAGTCTTTCTGACACACCTGGCTTCACTGTAGTTTAGCTGCGGTTCAGTTGATCTCTTGTTTTGACACATTAATCTAGCAGGTCAGCTGCATTATAAACCCCTGCAAGTACCAGTTCAGCTTCAGAGCAGTAGCCCATCTATTTACAATGTTCCTTGTTTCCACAGTGTTTGATGTCCATTTGCCATAAACTGGCTCGATGAATGTGTCCTTGCAAGAAATGTACTGTAAACAAATGTAATTTATTAAAACGGAGGCACAACCAAACAAAAGGGTTTTAGGTCGGCAATGAAAAAGCAATGCATGGCTCTGTGGATCGTGCTCTGGAGGTGCTGAATGGGGAAAACTGAAAAGATAATACAGAGTGGATGTCAGTTTAAAGAACTGAGCACAGGGGGAAGTACACATCTTGTTTGCATAACATATTAAGCACACATCTGAATAACATAATGGAAAACACGGAGTGACAGAATCAGTGTCAGTTAATTTGTTGTTTGCTAGATCTCTGAAATTCATGTCAATTTAAATCATGCAAGTGATATGAAAAGGAGCTGCATATCGTATTTCCTGTATTTGACAAGCTTGTGCAAAAGAAAGTTACCCAAGTGGCTGATCATGACCTGCAAGTATGGTTCAGACTCCATTTTCTCTGTTACATTCACCACAGGTAGCCTGAATGGAAATGTCTAATGCAACATGGACAAACAAAGAGCTATGCTGTCAACGGCCTGATATGGCCCATAATCATATTAGATACATTTCTGTAACAATCACATGATTTTAGTTAAATTATAATCAAGGTTAATATAACAAGGAGTCATGCAATCTGTATTAGATAGATAGATAGATAGATAGATAGATAGATAGATAGATAGATAGATAGATAGATAGATAGATAGATAGATAGATAGATAGATAGATAGATAGATAGATAGATAGATAGATAGATAGATAGATAGATAGATAGATAGGTAGGTAGATAGATAGATAGATAGATAGATAGATAGATAGATAGATAGATAGATAGATAGATAGATAGATAGATAGATAGATAGATAGATAGATAGATAGATAGATAGATAGATAGATAGATAGATAGATAGATAGATAGATAGATAGATAGGTAGATAGATAGATAGGTAGATAGATAGATAGATAGATAGATAGATAGATAGATAGATAGATAGATAGATAGATAGATAGATAGATAGATAGATAGATAGATAGATAGATAGATAGATAGATAGATAGATAGATAGATAGATAGATAGATAGATAGATAGATAGATAGATAGATGGATAGATAGATAGATAGATAGATAGGTAGGTAGATAGATAGATAGATAGATAGATAGATAGATAGATAGATAGATAGATAGATAGATAGATAGATAGATAGATAGATAGATAGATAGATAGATAGATAGATAGATAGATAGATAGATAGATAGATAGATAGATAGATAGATCTATTGACTGCATGACTGTATGTATCTACTGTATGAATCTACTGTATGTATTGTATTGTCATGTATCTGTGTTGTTAGCTGATCTTGGCCCTGTTATAGTTAATATCCTGATGACTTGGACAACTGGACAACTTTCCCAGTCATAAGAAAAGAGGAATATCTGTCTCCATGTCTGCTGGTACATTATGAAAATATAAGTAACAACATGACATGCATATTGCCAGTAATTAAAGGGAGTAGAAATTAATCAAAGGCAGACTGGGATTCAAAGTTTTAACATGCAAAGGTTAATACAAATGTCAAGACACAAACCAAAGTTTACTTTTCTTGTTGCTTACCACCTTAAACAAACCTGGTGGGAAACTAATGAACTTTCTTTTATGTATCTCTTTATGCAGCATCATCTGCTTCCTTTCCAAACAGAACAGTTATGTTGTTCCTTTTGTTCAACGGAGTTCTGAAATGATTTGTGTTAGTCTTACATTCCTGAGTCTGTTGGTGACTAATGTGAACCCCCTGGTGAATGTGGCTGCCCCATAAATTGGTATTCTCAGAATGACATTCACAAGCAATCAGTGTTTACACTTTTCCAGGTATTTGGACATCCATTAATGACCTGCAACTGTTTCCTTCTTTCAAAAAATCTTGTACCCATTGACATCAGCAGAGAGGGGAGCCTCTGTGCTAACCCTGAGACGAGCAGCTAGAGTGTAGTTCAGATCCAGATGTGTTGAATTAAATCCTCCTGATGCATCCCAGAATGCCTCTGAGACTTTAGTGGCTCATAAATCAATATGATATATTTCCAGAACAGACACATAATGAACAGACATAGCTTGTTTTCACTGTTAGCTGCTACCTCTTTCTTAGCACCTACCTCTCTGTTTTTGCACACTGACAGCAAACACACCAGAAAATATCCTCTTTTTTTTTTTAAAGTGCTGTGAAGAGGGGGAGTAAGCGGTGAGGAGGGGGAAAAAAAAAAAAAGAGTCTGGATTAAGGAGGAGCAGAGAATAGGGGTATAATTTCCATGCAAATGTGCCATGTGGTACAAATCTTACACTGACATACCTCACGTTTTCCAGCTTTATGTTCCTTATACAACGTTCCGGGAACCCACTTCTTTTTTTTTGTGTCTCTCCTCCTGAACAACACATGGATAAAATCACTATTTGAATGAGCTACTTTTAAAAAGCATTGCCAACATATCACTAAATGTTCAGACTGTAAATTGTATCCCCTTTTTTCGATGAGATTTTATTTTGACATGCCAGGAAGACTTGTAACATTCTGAAGGAAGTACTCTGACTTGAGTATGTGAAAGACATGTTAGAGAATGTCACAAGGCAAAATAGGCGTACAACATTCGAGTTTCAGAGATGGTAAAAATTGCAGTAATCATGTTGTTTGTCCACAACACAAACACAACAGTGACACACCATATTATCCCCCTGTAAATTGACAGTTAACTAAAACAGTTGCCTTTTTATTTATTTGTATTTATTGTAACCTATAGGCTACAATCAGGTAATCCATGTTTTTCAGGAAAATGGGAGTATGTGAACACAGAACTGTTGAGAGTGGTGATCCCAAACTAAAACAGTTAACTTAGAAGCTGTGAAACTACAATTACAGCACGGAATGATGGGAATTAAAAATGATGCTCTGAGCTGAGCTACAGAGTCGCATGATTAATAAATGTAGGTCACTAAAGATGCATGGTCAATATATGTTTTATATATTGACCAACTGACCATTATCATTGACCTGCAATACAAACAAACCATATTTTTATTTTTTTATTTTTATTGTAAATGTATTTTACATGGTAGAACAAAAGCAAAAATATAACATTTTTAGCAACTTTTTTTTATGTTAAGTGTGTACAGAGCACATCTGCGAATCATGTGTTTCATAATACATAATGCTAAACTGCTATTTGCACCTTTTAAAATAAGTGTGAGTAAAGAAACTTGCAGAAATACATTTGAGTACACACTTTTATAGCTTGCAGAATCATAGATGTATTATGAAACATGTCATGAGCCTAGCTAATCATGTGTTGTGTAAACCCCTTACATAAAATACGTTACCATATTTTTACACTATATATTTGAATTATCATGTTATGTACACTGTTTTTACATTTTAAAAAATCTTTCACAATCACAGAAATCACTAGAAGAATATTTTAGTTCTCCTTTTAGTTGTATTTACATACATTCGTGGCATCACATATGACAGCCATTCAGAAAAATGCTTCTTCTGATTGCATGGAAGGAATGCCTGACAGAATTGATACACTTCCTCCATACAGCGTCAGGGGCTGTGTCAGGGTTTGACAATCATCGCAGGTTTCAGCAAATCATCCATATGTCCGAAAATCAACTGAATTCCAATTCTTAACATTCCTCTTTAATCTTTTCATTCCTGAATGTAGTCAACTGATTCTCGACTTTATGGTGCAAGAATCCATCTCAGAACTCAGCAGCTGTGCAGCACCTGCTGTCCCTCATTTGGTTTAATTCAACTGAAATGTACAATGACAGAATAAAGCAATCTGTATAGGTAAATGTAATATGACAAAAAAAACGTTAAGTCACTTTTCCCTTACAGTACAGGACAAAGGCATCTAATCGTATAGCAACAGATGTGATACATTCAAGACCAAGGGCAGATAATAGTGTTGTTTGGATGCTTTTCAGTTTTCTATTAACATTTGACAAGTATGATGTAACAAGTCATGTTAGGGTAAGACCAAAGTAAATGGAAAGGATTTTTAAAGATGTCCTGTGAGTATGCCACTTGATGTTGTAACTGCACACAAATTCCAGTTTCAACAAATGAGTAACAAGTACAAGAAATTCCTTTTAAATTTGATATATTAATCAATCCATCTAATCTGTGGAAGGAGGACTGGCAAATATATCTGTTTAAGGTTGGTACAAAATCGTGCATATGTTAAAGTAAGTCTATGTAACTTTTGTACATCAAGTACATTATTTTAGCCCAGTATCACACCAAAAGTGGGTAACACACCCATCAGTCCACTACAGGATACTGTGTCAGTGTCACGTTTTGCCTCGTCTAGGTGTGAACATCTCTCATGCATGACCAGGGTCGAAAACCAAGTACACAAAAGGGTGAATACCACATACAGAGGAGGTCAGGCATTGTTGGATGGAACAAACACAGGATTTGAACATTAAAAAAGCCAATATGAAATAACTTACATAATGTAAGGTATTTTACTTACCTAACGTACATTAAGTAACTTACATGATGTACGCAACATTGATTTAACCCTCGTGTTGTCCTTGGGTCAAAATGACCCGCAGCTGTGTTCAACCAATTTCCATCTTATTTTCATATTTTTTGGGATCATTGGTGACAAGGAGGCTGTGAGGGTTTCTTTAAAGAATGGTGACCAATGATCCCCAAAAATATATAAAAATATAGAAATAAAATAGAACTTGGTTGAACACAGCTGCGGGTCATTTTGACCCAAGGACAACACGAGGGTTAAAAAAGTTCATTGTTTTCACCCAAACAATCTTTTCCTCACCATAAACAAGTAGTTTTGGGGCATAACCCAAATCAAATTGCTGTTGTCATATTTAACCCAAAACATGATCTTTTCCTAAACCTAACTGAGTTTTATCTATGTTTTTTAGTGTCCACTTCCTAAAGCTGCTTGCTTTTTACACCTGGTCGAGCTAAAATGTTTTGAAACTGACATGGTTCCTTTTGGGGACTGACCGGTGTATTCCACACTTTAGCATGATAACAGGTTATTTATTCCTTTTAGGAATAAACCCCCCCTCCCCCCGCCATTCTTTAACATTAAAAGACTCCTTTTCAAATGTATCCTTAGGTATTTTTCTTAAGAGCATTACTTGGTCTGGTGGGACCGGTAGCTTATGGTGGCTAATGTTAACTAGCTTCTTGTTACATTGTGTCTGTTCTCTAGTTGTACTTTAGCTACACTATATTTGACCTCTTTACTGGGATCCTGCACTCATCACTTGTGACAACAGTCGTCAGCTTTTGGTAGTTACATAGTCTCGAATTAAAGTATTGTCTTCATTGGTGTGTGGTTATTTAGTTATTTTTGTTTTGTTTCTGGTGAACAATTCTAGTCTCAATAAGATCTTTCTTTAATTTTAACATGTAAAATTTGTCATTTTATTTGCTATGTTAAAATAAAAAAAAGCTGTGGCAAGCCAAGGGAAACAACTTCACACAGATACAAGCCTTTTCTTGTGCCTCATAACAACGCAAATGTACCGTCTTGCATTATTTGACAGCAGTGACATGAAGTGAATAAAGTTGTATAATGTAATAAATGATCTGGTATGACACAACATAACAAAATCACAAAACAGAAGTTATGATGTATCATGAGTTGAGGACAGACATAATTTGCAACGTTAGGTTGAAATATTTCCCGGATCACTGTCAGATGTCGCTGCAGTGCAATTTGTTTTGATCCAAAAATGCCATGAAAATGACAATTATTTTGATAGACAGTCTTTTAACAAGATGAATCAAAGACAAAATTAGACCGCATTCAAATACGTAAAATACTCAAGATTCTCACTATGTGCAGACAACCAAAAATTTCCTGTGTGCCAGTGCAAATTACATAGTGTCATGATCTTTCTTGATGAGCAGCAATTCAACATGAACTTGAGCGTTGTTCTTGTGTTTGAGGTTACTACAGTGTTTTTTTTTCCTGTAACGAGACTCAAACTTATTTAAAGTTAAAGGAATGTTGACTCATCTTTTACTCTGCGGTCTATTGAGAAACAATTAACACCGAGGCCCCAATAGTCCCCTTTGATTTCTAATACAATGTCTACTAAGCGCTTGTTGCTGGGCAACAAATTGAATTCAAGCCATAAAGCGATGATTTTTTGTAATTTTTTTTTTTTGCTAAAATTTCTTTTGAACAAGATTTGGCTCCAGGACAGTTTATAAAAAATGGGGGTTTTAAATAATAGCAGATCCCCCAGTGTTATAACCTTTATCCATATAAGGCTTTTGACTCCAACATTAGCAATAACACACGTCAAAGTGTAAAAATACTCTGAAAAGCAAATCTTTCTTCAAATTAGATTTGCAAAAATATTTTAGAATACAGTTATAATGTACAAAAAGCTTATTCCACCTGTGAGGGTGCTGTGTCAAGTAACAGTTTTCTGTATTAGTTTAGTTTTAACAGTCTTTTCCTCGTCACCCAATAAATTATCACAGTACCATGAATGTACGTCACGTGCACATATTTGAACATAAACACACATGGGCAGAAAGGTGTCCCATTCAGACTCCTTTAAAGGGTGTTTGGACTGTCACCCCTCCACCCGTCCCGTCCGCTGTCTTTCGTCACACACATACAGAACCACAGCCCTGCTCCCCCCTCTTTCTTCTCCGTTTAGCGTCAGTCTGTCAAAGCAGGGTCAGAGGGGTCCGTTTGCAGAGCGTGTTGTCCTGCTGCTTCGTGGAAAGCGGTGGACTTTGAGGTGTTTCGACAGGTGATCGCTGCGGGCAAACTTCTTCTCGCAGACGATGCACTGATACGGTTTCACTCCGGAGTGGGAGCGCCGGTGTCGGGAGAGCTCATCAGATCGGGAGAACCTGTCGGAAGAAAACCCAGGGTGTGATTTATGAAATCCATCAAACGTTGCTGAATATTAAGCATCCTTTATACAATCATTCCCAAATCATTGCTTCCATATTTTATAATTTAACCCTAAATTTGAGCAAACTGTTTCTCTTCATACATAAAAATAATGGATTCAGTCATGTTTCAAGCTGCTAAATAACATAATAGCTATGTCAAGCTGTTTTATATGAGCGTAATCTGAGAGGTGTGATGCTCTGCTTGTGTTATGCCCTGCAACTTCTCTGTGAAGTTAAAGAGCTGTCCCAAATTTAGCTCAACACATGAGCACTGCAAATCCAAGCCCAGTCTATTCCTGGCCTGATCTGCTGTGGTCTCTACGGGCTCCGGCCAGCTTGGGTATCACAGCAGCGAAGGGTTAAGTGGATATTGCCTGTATACTGTAGCTTGGTGTGTGTCTGTATATATTAGTAAAGATGTTAAGGTCAGATTAATCTGTAACACAGATTGATTTCCCGGCGCATTTCCAGTAGCAGCAGCAGTAGCAGTCGGGAGGCGATAATTCACCGATATTTAAAGATGTCACTCAGTTATTTCAAATCATTTCCACTCTAGACACGGATTACACAACCAGCCTATTCATCATTTTAATGGCCCAGTAATAAAAAAAAACATAACTGACAAGAGTTTATAAAGCCAAACTGTAGAATCTGAGAAACCATAAACCTTAAAACAAATACTGGCGCCACATGTGGTTGGTATTTAGATCTTTTTCACATCCATTTCTCGCATTACCTCAGAGGACACTCCAAACAGCACAGACTATCAGTCACCATTATAACATCACTTGTGAGACTAGACACAACGGTGGGTTTGTGTAGGCATGCTCACAGCGACAATGAATGAGCCAAGCTGGTCAAATATTTACCTTTCTAGTCATGTTACATTTGCATGTTAGTTTGGTAACATGCGCTAATTAGCACACACCAACAGGCACAGCAGAGCCTGATGGAAAGGTGATTAGTTTTGTAGGTGTTTGGTCATATAAGCAACTTCAACTTCAATACATATAGACATTATTACGGCAATGAAGCAAGGAGCCTGAAGAGGTGTTTTGAGAAGCATTTGTGTTTCAAGAGGGGCAGAATCACCTAAGCTGATTGGAAATGTTCAACCTGGTATCATGACAAATAGTAACGCTGGTAACACTACAGACAGCAAAATGTGAAGTAGCCACGCTTTGGCCTGTCTAGGCGCGATAGTTACACATTTTCCTGTAGTGGACGGAAATTAAACCTATTGCTTGCGTAGAGCCATGTGATTTACAGGAAACTGAAACTTGTAGCTAAAACATGTGGTTGGGGTTACTAAATAACCTCATGGTTGGGGTTAGGAAAAACAACATGGTTGGGGTTGGGAGAAAGAACAAGGTTGGGGTTAGGAAACAAAAAACAACTCAACAAAAACGTTGTCACCTCTTGGATTTGAACCTCATCATCCTACATTGCAATCTGTGACTAATACTACCAATACTGCTAAAAAAAATGTTTTGTTGCTTCTGTTGCCAGAGTTTGGTCACATGATCCCACGTCACATGACATTTACGTGCGTCTAAGTTTCACACTTTTAAAATGTGTAACTGTCACGCCTAGACTAGCCAAACCGTGGCTTCTTCACATTTTGCTGTTGTGGATCGGCGTGTCTATTTCACGCTTTGCTGTGACACGAGGTTGAAATGTTGCCTTTTATGCATTTAGTAGATACAGAGCAACATCATTATCCATTCAGAGTTTTTCTGGTCACCTCATAGATGCAAGTTCAACATGACTTCTTCTATTACCTTTATTTTGGTCTCCAACAACCACAACAACAACAAAAAAAACAATTACAAAAAAAATACTTTGTAGCTGCTTACTGTAAATACTACACTTTGTTCACAGCTAGCTGTTGAATTGTTCTGTGTTGCTTGGCAGGTAGTGTACAGCTGGTTTATTAAAGGAATTCTGCTGATGTGAGCAGTGAGCATGAACCACTGCAGTCAACTTTCAGGCAACTAAATGAAAACAAATCAACTGAAACATGCCAGAAGAGTCTACAGACCCAAGCTGAACTGAAGTTGGATGGTAATTTTCTGTTGGTTTGTCACTTCAATTAATGCCTTTGACATTCCACATGCATTGGCTCCACAGCTGAGCGAGAAATTTTGATCAGTGCAGCTTTAAATATAACAAATACTTTGAACTCATGGTAACAAGGACCTTAAGGGAAAATGTATTTTTGATGACTGCAATAAGAACATGTCATGATTAAGATAAAACTGAGAAGTCACATAACTCGTTTTACACTGAATACTTTACGTGGAGGTACATGTGGTCCTTATGGTAATCTGTGGGTAACGCGCATGCAAACACTACACCCTATAGCTGTACTATATCAGCTGCAAGCAAGGGCTATTATAGAAACCAGCTATTCTGACTCAAACTGGGCCTGAGCCCAACTATAACATACTGTACCAGGGAGGATCTTTCAACACAACAAGCATATAAGACTTATGCAAATAGAAAGCCTGATTGTTCTTCAAATCCACATTTTTTTTCTTTGACGATTAGATTGATCATGTGCCAGTTCTCTCTCAATGCCTCACCATCTGTATCCCTCAAACTCATGCCCCCTCTTGCTGTAGCTGTTTCCTTATACTTTATCCCTCCTCCTAATCTCACTTGTGGATGGTTTCTCAGCGCTATGTGCATTTCATGGATTGTGGGCAAGGTCGGGGAGCTCATAACTACAAGAGTGGCGGGCACTTCTGTTGATCACTTGAGTGTATTTTTCAGTTAGGATTGTGGTTTTTGCACCTTAAGTCCTTGGGGCGGCTTGGCATAGCTGCAACGCAACACATAGTTTACACATTAGTGTGGGCACTGTGGAAAACACATATGCAGGCTTTGTTCTAGCTTGTCCCTAAATTCAGTTGTGCAGCCAACAGAGCATACAAAAACAGCCTCAAAGGTGTGTGTGTGTGTGTGTGTGCGTGTGTGTGGTGAGTTGGGGGGCCGGGGGGCAGGTTGGTTACAAACCTGGAAAATTACAGCAACAGAGATACTAGCTAGCACACATACTATACACACTTTTATCTGTCATCCTTATTTCCTCTGTTTGTTTTTGTTTTGTTTTTCCTGTCATCTTAAATCCCTGTGTGTCACCATCTTCATGAGTGGCTCCATTTCAACCGTGCGTACGTTCAAGAAAAATCCTATTAATGCATGACTGCACTCAGCAGTGACAGAAGCTTGCCTCCTACATTCATACCACTACCCAAGCAGCCATAAAACCTCTTCTGAATGGTTTTCCAAAATGGATTTCAGCCATTTATACAGCTCTGCAGAGCTTATTTTCTAATCAAACACAAATTTGCCAACGTCATTGCATAAAAAGCAGAGATAGTTTCATCATTAGATCCATAACACACTGGACAGTGAACGGATGGAAAAGTAAGTACCCTCTCTTCCTTGTTTTTTGCATTTCTTTTGGGTGTCATCATCTAAAGCTGAATAAAACTCTGACATCTCTGTCACCACCCCACATTGTTTTGTTGCAATGATGAATGCATCAGCTGACAGGGACAACATGCCCACAGCCCTGATGACAGATGTCGAGTACACACACGCCATAGCGTTTTTACTGCAAACTTTGGGTTCCAGCCCGGCCACTCAACACAAACCTCACATGAGAATACAGCATGCTTGTGTGTGTGTGTGTGTGTGTGTGTGTGTGTGTGTGTGTGTGTGTGTGTGTGTGTGTGTGTGTGCGCACCTTTAAGTGTTTACATGTGCTTTTCTCTATGCATCCAGATCTGCACATGAGTTTAACCATAAACTACAGCAAAAGAGACAGAGGGGGGGGATTAAAGTACAAAAAAGCTTTAAAGAGGAAAACAGTTTGGCGAAAGAAGAAATATAACTGACTGAATTATATGTGGGAGTCGAGCCAATGAAATACCACTCCTCTACTTCAGAGGAGCCAACACATGGATCTGTTCTAGGGTTACAGAGGGTGAGGGGTGCCTGAGTCCCTAGTTCATCTCCATTTCCTCGCCAACAGGGAGATGAGCAGGGAGAGGGCAACTTTATAATACAGTGAATTACTGCTGTCATTTAAAAGACAATTGAAGTGCAGATTGGTGTTTTTTTTTAAAGAAATGTGTGGCCCTGAAGACTTGCAGTACATTAAACGCCATTACAAACATATCATAAATGAAACAATACACCACTATTGGTTTAAAATACTAGTTTCTTACATAAATGCTTGGCTATACATGTTTTTTAACTGACAGGAATGCAGTGTGTGTCTAAAAGAAAAAACAGAGAATACCCACACATGAGTTATAGTTTCCCAACAGCCGTTATACATAAAGTACACTGAAGATATAGTGTAATTCAACTCTGAAGGCATAGTAGGCTACTGTTTTTGACTCTGTAGCTAATCTGAAGCTAAATCAGCAACACTGCAAAACACAAACAGGATCTGCTACAGTAGCTCTGACTGAATTTGATGACTCATATATTGATGTGGTAGAAATGAGATGAATAGTCAGTGGATTAAGCAACTACTTTCTGACTGAATTAAAAGCATCCCTTCAGTGAAACATTGTCTAAATAACTGCTGCAGTGTAGGTATAGCTTATCCTCATCATCAACTTAACATCCTTAACATCAATAAACTGTAAATATATTCTATAACTATATTACGTGGCGATGAGCTGCTAGGTGCAGTGACTTCATGAAGTTTCTTGGTTGCCTGGCAACCGTGAGACATCACATGTGAGTGGTGTTGCTCTTTATATTTACTGATTTACATCAGCAAAATCGCGAATCAACATATTTCCGAAAGGCGCTCACATTCCTTTAAGAGCTCTTTCATCAGCTTGATTGAATGACACAGGCTACCAAAGGAAGACATGTGTGCTGCAAACATTTAATATGTTTCTCAATATGAAAAGGAACAAAAAAAATAATCTTTGTTTAAACCATACTGAAAAAAAAAGCATCTGGGCGTCATGAGCGATAGAGCAGAATAATTTGATATGACATAATATGCTTATGAATACCTGGATGTGGTCCCAGATATAATGCATATCATGAAAGAGAGTGTCAGGTCTGGAGGGTTTTAAATTGCTGCGGGTGCAGAGTGTGGTGTTTGCAGGCATAACCCTGATAAACACTGAGCAGCCTGCTGAGCTGGGCCAAACTTATCTGATTCACTCTTTCTCATATACACAAACATACACACACAGGAACATTTGCATTACTTTCTTCATTCGAATCTAAACCAAATTACAATTTTCCCCTTTAACTCAACTCCATATCATAATTTCACTTTAAGCATAACGCTTGCCCTAACTTAAGCCTGCCTCTGTCCATGTGCAGAGAGACACGCACATAAGACTAACCTTAGACAAAAAAATGATATATGGAAGTGTAATTCATTGACCAACAGGTCAAAAGTTGTTTTTTTGTACTTTGGCTTGAAGAGTTCAAAACATGATTTTCTTACTTAGATTAAGGCAATGATTAAAAGACAAAAAGACAAAAAAAAAAACAGTTTGGACTGTGTGTGTCATGGATTGAAAAGCATCTCAAGTTGAAACTTTGAACTTGACTCTGTAATAATCCAGTGTACCACTGTTGTTTAAATGTGTGTGAAGTGGTTGCAGACGGTGAACAAACAAATGAAAGAACTAACAGGGGACAAAGTCTGCATGCAGACAACTTCAAAAGGCACTCTATCTAATCTACAACTTTACCATGGTACAAAAACACAGATAGTGGGGACACAGCCAACATACAAAAAAAATAACAAATTGTAACCATCTTGAAGAGTGGAGCGTCCCCAAAGGTGGGCTGTTTCCTCTTCTACTCCCACCCATAAACTATCAAATCTGGGCCTCTTAAACCCTCTCTGTGTATGTTCAACACATATTTGTGAACCTTTTCTCCCTCTTGTAAAATATTTTTGGTTTTCTTAAATTAAGTGGTGACATCAAAGACACACACAAGTAAAGGACTTTGAAGCATTTGCTTTTTCTGTGAAAAGGATGCAAATTGTCCGACTGTTCCAGCCTCCAGAAAGAATTAAAACCAGACAACAAACTAATGTCATGCACTTGACGGATTACGATTTTGACTCTGTTACAAAAGGGATACATCCATACTAACACTGACTATTTTGAATGCATAAGTGCGTTCACACTAACAAGTATGGAAACATGCAGTGCACTACTGTGCAGAACCCGACTGATGTACTCAAAACAGTCCAAAAATTAAGGGTGAACCACTGGACACTTTCCACACTCAAAGGTCACTATCTTCATTATCTGTATTGATGTGAGGTCTCCTTGGTATCTTCGCTATGTAGCGAAGAGGGAAGGATGACCAACCTAATGTATTTTAAAATTGTGGCATCTAAGGAAGCTGCAGCTGTGGCAGAACACAGCACATATGTGTTTATTTTTTTACCAAGTAACACCATACTGCCGGGGAACAGACACCATCAGTATTTCTATTGTGTGTTTAACAGAAGGCAGGAAAACATGTTCATTTTTGGGTAAAATAATTAAAGCACGTAGATATGTTGGCTGATGCATCCAACTGCTACAGCCATTTCTGAAAAGTGCAAAACGGCAGGTTGTGATTTGAAACAACAATTGAAATTTAACCCTGTGTTTGACCAAGTTCTATTTGATTTCTATATTTTTATATTTTTTTTGGGATCATTTCTTTAAAGAAACCCTCACAGCCTCCTTGTCACCAATAATCCCAAAAAGTATCAAAATAAAATAGAAATTGGTTGAACACAGCTGCGGGTCATTTTGACCCAAGGACAACACGAGGGTTAAGAACTACACGAGTAAGAGCACTTACATGTACGAGTACTATATGTGAGAGTACTACATGTACACAGCCTTGTGGATTCACTTATCCCTACCAAAAAGAACACTGCTCAACATGACAAATCAATGTGTGGCACTCTGTAGATCTCTTCAAAGTCTACACACATTATCAACAGCTGTCGTAAAGCATGTGAATATTGTGTCATAAAGAGCCGAAGTTACTGTAATCTCTGTAGTGTAGATAAACATATACTGCAGAACAGTTCATGCTGCAAGTGCAATAAACATAATTTAGCAGCAATGTGTGTCTGCAGAGAGCAAGAATGTTCGGATATAACTCTAATCTGAATCTTCCTCTCTCCAGATAGCGACTGATATCTCTTGATTCGTAAATTATTTGAACCACTTGATCAAAGATAAAGACTCTTGGCTCTGCTCACCTCCATCCACAGCCGGGCCACGTGCAGGCGAACGGCTTCTCCCCCGTGTGCCTCCGGAGATGGGCTTTGAGGTGGCTGCTCTTGGTGTACATCTTGTTACAGCCGGGAAAAGAGCACTTGTGCATTTTAATAAGGTCTGCTACTGCGCTCTTCTGGTACCTCTGACCTCCAGCGAGGACCCCTGCAGCCGAACCTCCACTCAACACGCCTTCCCCAAGCCCTGTGGGTTTAGCTGCGATGGGCACCGGCGCAATCCGGACAAATTTGGATGGAGCGGTGGTTCCAGTTTTGCCTGAGCTCGTCATGTTTGCTGGGGAAAGCAGCTGAGGCACCAAGGCGAAGGTCTGCCCCTGGATGTTGACCAGGAGCTGGGCGATTTTGATGTCTGATGGGGCCTGCTTTGGTTGGGATTGGGTGCTCTGGGGTTGCTGGGTGACAGCCTCAGATATGGCACTGGTGTTGGGCTCTTGTTTTATCTGTATGGGCTGGATCTGTAGGATGACAGGCACACTGGAGGGAGCGCTGGTACCTTCTGATGAGGCCGGAGATGATCCACAGTCTTCCTGTTTGAGCCCATCAACACAACTGTTAGTCAAACTAGTTACACAGCTAACATCCACCGTTGATGAGCAGTCCATGTCCAATGGTGTATGTTTGGTCTCTGTGTAGGAGGAGAGTTGCGAATGAGCCACAGGCACAGTCTGATCTGAGCTCTGTGACACTGATACAAGTTCTCCTGCTAATGTCCTTGAAATTTCAGCCTCAGCATCCTCTGACGTTGGTGACATCGCCTCATCGCACCCCCCCTCTGCTTTCTCCATTGCCACCACCATGTTCTCCTCCAGGAACTCCTCAATCTCTTCCAGAGTGGGCTGAAAGAGGAGTGCCGCAGGATCCTGCAGCTCATCGAGGAAAACTGGGAACTCGTAACAGTCCTCTTTGGTCTGCTGCTGGAGAAGACTTAGTCGCTGCTCCCTCTTGGACTCCCACGCCAGGCCCATGGGTAAAAAGGGGGCAGTGGGAGACGAAGAGGTAGAGAAGGTTGACGTTGAGGAGGTGAGGCAAACAGAGGATGAGAACGGAGAAGGGAGAGAGCTGCTGCTGCTCACGTTAGAGCTCAGTGAGGTGGTAAGGGAGGCCTGTGAGAGCAGCAGGTCCAGCAGGCTGTCTTGGCTCTCTCCTCCTGAGGAGCTACAGCTACCACCGCTCCTGCTGCTCCTGCTTTCGTAGCTGGAGCCGAGGATGTGCTGCGATGCTGGCGACGAGGACTCGGGGCTGGAGCAGAGCGATGAACGAGGGCTGGAGGAGTCGCTGAGGTCATCCTCAGAGAGAGGAGGCGAGGACGAGAAAGTCACCCCTTGGTAGGGGTGGTAGGTGCAAGCGTCAGTTACCATGATGTCACCATTAGGGTGGCGACAGAGGCAGCTGTAGTCAGAGCCCGGGGAGCCGGTATAATACAGGAAGGTCTCCTCACCAAGCGGCAAGTGATCCACCATTCCTGTGCGGATGAATGGCAGCTGACTCTGCTCTGCTCTGCAAATCGAGCCGTTCTAACCGTTAATAAAAACTTCTTTCTTCTTCCTGCAAAGGCAAAAAATTGTGTTACAACACTTTAAGAAAACTACACCATCATACATCTAGTGGCACCTACTCTGTTCTGGATTTTAATGAAATGTAACTTTAGAACCAAGAGCTTTCTGTGCGTGGGTGATCATCAATCCCCCCCAAAAAATCCTGCATGACAACACAGTAACAGTGCCTGTGGTCAGTCTGACATAAAATGGAAGGTTAATGTTTTAAAATCCAGTCCCTCAGGTTTCTATAAAAATCAGTAAACTGGCCCTCTGACAGAATTTTTTTTTTGTCTCCCTGCACTACCTGCTGCTTGTGTAAGAGCTCTGCAGCTGATGGCACTTCAAAAAGAAGATCAACCACGTGTGAAGGAAGTGGAATTTGAAGACTGTGCATGGTGTGTGTGTGTGTGTGTGTGTGTCTGTGTGAGAGTGTAGACGCTGCAGCTGCTACTTCAGACTTCAAGCTGACCATGTGGAATCAGCGGTTCCCATTTCTCACTACTTCTAACATTAAAGCCACATGGTCATTTAACAGTGTGTTTCTATTTATTTCCCCCTTGTGGTCCTTATTGCAGCCTGGTCTGAATGACAAAACATTTGCAGTGCTACACAACTTTTAGATAGAATATACTTTGAGATTAGTATAAAATTACAATCTACAGACTTCCCGCTGAGCCACATTTGAGAGGTTTTTAGTCTAGGATAAGCTATGTTTCGGTGGAATGAAGAGTGAAGGATTCATTGTCTATTTTTATAAATCAAACAGCCCACAAACAATGGGCTATATTAACATGGATTAAAAATACTCGACATTACCAAATGCTCTTACATGCAGTGAGTGGCTTATGCTGATTAAAATTGACTCTAAAAGGGCTACATGTGTGTTTCATGAACAAAAAATAAAAAAAAAGAGTGAGTGAGAGAGAGAGACTGCAACAAAACAAAATGATTGTGCGCCCTCTTCTGTAAAGCTATAAAGAAGCAGCCCAAATGTGAAGTGGGGGGCCTCCAGGGGCCCTCAAAGAGTTTCCAGGTGGTCTCAGTAAAATTACTGATTTAATTTGATAGTTACTTTGTTGGCATTGAGTCAGGCTGTCACAAGCACACGACGTTAAAGGGGACTGATCCTTCCCCCCCCCACCTCCAGTGTTGTTATGTAATTTGTGATCTGAGGCCATTATTCGACTTGGATGTGGTTGTATTTGGGTAACATCATATGACATTTAGTAGCTGGGGGTCTGCAGCTGCTGCATCTAAGTGATACCTCATGGAAAAAAAAAAGTTTGGTGAAAGAGTTTGAGACCACCTTGGCTTGGCCAAGTCTGAAGTCATTTACCCCACGTAACCCTGCAACCTTGAAACATCAAAAAGCTTTTGACAGCATGATGCTTTCTCGGTCTCAAACACGCTGCACCGTTATTAGTTGTGGAGGTTTACTCGGAATTCAAAGCATGTTTAACACTGCAGGGTGTGACGGCTCGTCCGATCACACGACCAAGATTAGTTTTACGATATTTAGATATTAACTTAACCATGCAGCAAGCATGATAAGCGCCGCAGTTGGGAATTACTATGACTTTTTAAAATTTATTTTCAGAGCAGCGTCATAGCGCATACATGATGTCATATGCATATATGAGATATCAAATGTCCTTCCTTTCACTAAGCAGAGCCACGCGTCCAACTGTACTCCACCATGAGACACAAAACAAACACTCACAAACACTCAAGCGTCTACTAGTAAATCACACTCCTCATGCGCTCACCTGTGTATGTAAGGAAATCCAAAATCGCGCTCCTTCAAGCTGGGTGCTGTTCTCCTGGAAGTAGGTGTCAGTGCGTAATAGTGCGTAATGGCAATATAACTCCAGCATAAGGTCTTTGCATAGCCGTATGCCTTCGCACTCTCTCTCTCTCTCTCTAATACACACGCGCACACACGCACACTATCTCTCTCTCGAAGGTTGGTAGTTCGCTTAACTGTCACATGATCGGAGTTGGGTATGTTATACCAGTCAAATCAGGGGGTCGGCACATGAAGGCTCGCCTGCTCGGCGCGCCGCAATTGGCTTTAGGTGAAAGGAGGACGGTCCTCGGATTTGGCGTCAGTGGAAAGGGGGAGTGTGTGTGTGTGTGTGTGTGTGTGTGTGTGTGTGTGTGTGTGTGTGTGTGTGTGTGTGTGTGTGTGTGTGTGTGTGTGTGTGTGTGTGTGTGTGTGTGTGTGTGTGAGTGATGGGAGGAGGGGGGATGTGTGCTCGAGAGTCCAGATCATAAAAACACTTTCATATCCCATGCTAACTCCAGAGGCTTCAGATAGCACATATAGTTTTTAACATTGTGTGGACAGTTTCACTTTGCCTACATTTGGCAACTTGTACTGTATAATATTCCCGTTTCCCTTCCAGGAAGTGTGTATATTCATTGTAACAGTGTGGCATGTAATGTTTCTATAATAGTCTCAGTGGGGCTAACAGATGTTTTCCTTTCTGTATGATTCAGATGTTTTTCACATATGTTACCATAGAAACCAAAAGTCTCTTCATACATTATGATATTTAAGGTGCTAAAAAGAAACAGTATAATATTGCTAGAGTAAAAAAAAAAAAAAAACAGTTAAGGTCACAAACATCAGCATGTGCTATCTAAAAAAAGCACACTGAGGTTTTTGCCTGTTACTGATGACCATGGCTGAATAGATGGCCGAGTGACTGAGTGAATGAGGGAGCCATTGAGGTGAACTGAGTGTGTTTACATGCTGCCTAATAACATCAGTAATAGAAGTTTTGCTTTTACTCTAGCTGAGCAGACCTCATATAAACACCTCCGTGGGGCTGAAGAAACTTTACTGGCTACAACCTAATTTGATTTTCATACATGGGTTAGATTACTTTTCAGTGTGTTTGGATAAATGATCCACTTTCTGCCTGCTTGTAAACATTAGGAGTGTTTCAGTGTGCACTGTACGGAGGCAGTGACTATTATGCTACCAGAGTAAAATAATACACAATGTCACACTGAGGGGGTCTTTTGTGTCCATGAGTCTTATTAAGGCTACTGCTGCTAATCCTGCTACTGATAGTACTAATGAAGTTTTTACGTAAATTCAATAAGGAAGATCTTTAACCTCGCGTCATGGTATTAATTCCACCTCTGTGAATTAATCCTCCTGTGCTATATTCTGTGTCACTTCCGCTTTCCCACAGTCAAATCCCTCATTCATATTCTTGTCATCACCTTATTTGGCCAATATTCTGTCTGCCTGTGCTTTTGAGCCAATCAGTTGTCATCCTGTTATTTAAATATCATCGTAATTCTGTCGTTCTGCATTTCAGACCTCCTGATGCGCAACCCTCCTCCACCCCATCACCACCTGATTCATCTGGTTTTCCAGGGAATCTTCACTAAAGTTCACATCAGTCAACCCTGATCTCCCCTCAACCCTAACCGGTTGAGGCAGATGACCGCTCACCTCTGAGCCTGGTTATGTCGGAGGTTTCTTCTTGTTAAAAGGGAGTTTTTATTTCATGCTGTAGGAGGTTTTTCTTCCTGTCCTATCTCCTACATCCATTTTGGACATCGCTCTTCAAAGTGACCTCTCATCGTCAGAGTTTAACTTCCAAAACGTACAAGTCAAACTGTTAATTTAATAAATTGTTTTCCACTCCTAATACTTCCTCTCCTTATTGAACTGCTCGTTATTGATGCTGCTCCTACAGCTATACTACTACTTCTAATCCTACCTCTCTGTGTATTACTGCTAAAGCTCTTGCTGCTAATGCTTGTGCACGTCTTACTGCCTCTGCTGCTAACAATACTGCTACTGCTCCTGCTGCAGCTAAGGCCATAGCTTAGAGCGGATCCACTAAAGCTTGTACAAAAAACACAAGTTATTGTCCTACTGTTGCTATCAGTATGGACGCAACTACAAGTAGCTATTAGTATATTAACTACTACAGGGCAGATACGAGGCTACTTCTACTTCGAATACTGTTGCTGCTGTGAAAGTGAATTAATAGGGTACGATTGACTGTTCGTATCAATACTTATACTACGGTTACTTTAACGTTACAGTAACAGTTACTTCTGTCACTGCTACCTCTGGTGCTTTGACGCCAGAAACAGCTGTTGGGCCACTACTGGCACTACTACAATTACTGCAATTGCTGCTACCTCTATTACCACTACCACTAAAACTGACCATTATTAGGCTACTAAGATCAGTGCTACTTCTGGCACCACCACTCTTACTGCTGTTACTGTTACTGCTGCTACCACTATTGCAACACAAGTAGCACAACTGGTTACTAATAATGCTGATATTGACACTACTACAACTAATGCTTCTGTTTCTAGTGCTTAGATAACTACCGTGACTTTTATTGGTCACTACTGCCACTGTTGGTGCATTCATTATTACAGTTTCTGCTAAAACGGTGGTGCTATATGACACTGCTACTGCTGCCACTATTATTTCTGTAACTACTATGACCGGTGCAGCCAATACAATGACCATTAATATGACTGTTATTATGAATATTGGCCAATCTACAACCGTTGCCGTTGCTCCGACCAATTCTGTTTGTACTGCTGCTACTACCTGACTACCACCAGCACTACTCGCTACTACTACTACTGCTGCAGCAACAACTACTGGCATTCATTTTACTATAATGTCACAATAGGACAGGCACACAATATCATGCATGATGGCTGAATTCCATTTAGCTGCTGCAGTTTCAGGTTCATGGCTAACTCGGACTGTTGAGTAGAATTTTTAGTAACACAGCTTTTCTTGCTATGACACAGCAAAATATCTTTGAAAAAAAAAAAAGGTGTGTGCGATTCCCATCACTGCTGCTGCATTTGCTAACTTCCGGATGAGATTTTGTCAGAGAGAAATTTGAGTTTGAATGTTCTTTAGTTCAGTACTTTAGCTTTCCCCACAAATGAAATGGACCATGACTTATTTACTAAGGTCTCAGCCTCTCTCAGTTGACCCTGGCCTGAATCATACAGAGGTCTTCTAAGGCTGTGGGTTACAAAATGCTTAAAGAGAAGCAGAACCGCTGCTGTTTGCTGCGCCCAGTCAAGACCACTCGGTCTAACCACACAGATTACATCTTTGCTTATATCAATAGTCAGCTTGTTAAATATATTAGAATGTCCTGGTATGGAGTTATCTGTGTGACCAATTTGAGTTCCCAAGATATATTTTAAGTCTAATGTTGATGTTATATTTGAGGAAATGCAGAGCTTAGAGCAATTACTTACTGACACAGCTTCATGAAGTCTACAGTTGTTATTTTATTTGTCCCACAAACTAATTGGTTTCGGCTGTTCCACTCAAAGTCACAAACACCTACACATATGCATATTATGTAAGCCACAGATGGACTTAATGAACCAAATTTATTTATTTCCTCTGGTAACGCTTGCAACACACCAAAAACTCAGATGATACTGAAGAAGCACTGACACGATTATTGGCAGTATAATGTCTAATGCATTTTAAGAACATGGAATCCAAAATAGAAGAAAAAAAAATATACATAAATAGCAAAATACATATAAAAGTAAAATTATATGTGTGAATGAATGCATGTAGTTTGGTGACAGCTGGGTCTTTATTGTAAATGCTGACCTGAGATTTTTTTTTTTTTTTTTTATCCCTTCTACTGTTTGTTATCATGGGTTGAGTGTTCAAGCTGTAAATGACTTTAGCCTCACCAGCTGACCAACAGACCCCAACAGCTTTAAATCCTGCCATGTAAACAGGAGGCTGCAGCACTTTACTAGGTGACCGACGCAAGTTTATATACCATTACCTTACATGATGCTCACCTCACACTGACACGTACAGTATAAACACCCATAAATCTGTTTTGTTTTCATGTGTTGATTGCTGTAAAATGACCAGATTGGTGCCACCGTGGTAAAAAAACAAACAAAAAAACACGTTAATCTAATTGTGAACTGTCAGGTTTTGTTTTTACTTCTGAGATGTTAAATATGCTTTTCCAAGAAAATTATTTTTGTGGGAGATGGACCCTTTGCCTAAACTAAAGTACCCCCCAGACAAACACATAGTTGTGTTTCCATCACTTCAGAGGACATTTCTTTACCTTACATTTAATTCCTTTAGATTTATCCCATAACCATTTACTACTCCTGCAAACCATACACTAACCCTAAACAAAGTCTTCATACTTTGAATTTAATAATTTACGCTATGGGGACTTGCATTTTATCTCCATAAATAATGCAGGTCCCCACAATGTGACTATGTAAACAGATTTATGTCCCCACAACATGAGTATACACAGACACACACACACACAAACACAACACGTCTATTTTCAGATGCTGTCTTGAGACACCCACAGTACTAACAACATCGGGAGGTATTTGTTCAGAAAAAGTATTGTTGGGAACAATGATTCCCTCTGAGAATTATGCAATGTGTGTTTTTTTTTTTTTTTTTATAAAACCGCAAAGAAACTCACCCTTACCCTCAATCCAATCTAATCACTAACACTGCCACCAACATAAACAGTCTCATGAATACAAACAGCCCTACTGCCTCTAATGCGCTTCTTAGACAGCTTAGTTGGATTGTAGTTACACTGGCAAGTCTCATCCTATTTGATGGATTAAGTGTCTTTGCCTTTTGCTATACATAGACTGACTCACATTCAAGGGTGGAGAAACATCAATATAGGACCATACGGAACCATACCACTTTGGTAATTTGGCATGCAAAATTTTGTATTTACGTGTTAATGTTTATTTATGTGTTTACATTTAGTTAATAATTAGCATATGCTTTAAACGTGGGCCTATATAATTAGGACGATTTTGGCCAATTACAGACATATCGACAATGATTTAAAGTATACGTTGAGTGACAGGAGTAAAACAAAATCGAGGTCAGAAATCAAAAAGAAAACCATCCATTTATGTTATGTTTCCTGTACAGTTCTGGGTTGCATTGGCTGAAGGGCGAAGCAAGGAAGCCCAAGAAATCCTGCACCACAGCCACATCCTCCCGCTTCCTGGGGGATTCTTAGTGTTTGCAGGCCAGATGGGATATTAAATCTCACTACAATGTCTTAGCCAGAACTAATATGAGTGACAACAGCATGGATATATTGAAAAAGCTGGATATATTGCTGACACTCAGCCTTGCTGCCAATTTATCCCAGTGGTCACTCCGGGTAGTGCAACAACAAATATATTCCCTACTACACTGTTGACAGGATTGTGTTGACAGGAAGATGAAGTTGGATTTTACTTGTACTCTTATACATTATTAGTCTATGGATATGTCATGTTCATGTAAAAACTCCCCAGTGACTAGAAATATTTTTTATTTATTGACACTAATGCGCATGTGCATACACAGAAGCTTTAAAATCTTTTATTTTTTATTTTTTATCTCATGCACCTTTTAATCTAGCATCCGGTTCTCCTTATGGAGGTGCCCAAGAGTCACATGGATTAGATGCCCAAACCACCTGAACTAGCCCTGTTAATCGTTTTGTTCCATAAAACCGATTTTCCTTTTCAAAATTCTTCAGGAATTTTTGAAAGGCTTTGTGATTTGAGATAGAACTAGACAGAAACAGACTTCTTATTTCTGGACAGTGACTTCCTGCAGGTTAAAATGGAGTTCAGACTCCAATATACTTCATAAAACAACTCCAAGCTGAAGCTACATGTTGCTGGTAAAAAGTCATCACCTTTGTCTTATTTGTTTCATAAATATGACATGGAATAAAGGAACAGTGTTTTTCTTGTATTGGGTAACTCTTTAGGTTTATGTACAAGTAAAAACACATTGCTATTTCATGCTAACATTACCATGATTGCGTGCTAAAACAATAATATAATATACAGTATATAATTTAAAACATGCTTGAACAACCAACACTACAGAGGTTATGCTTTAGTGCTTGTATTTTCAAAAAGCATGCTTCACCTTTAGAAGAGGAAAGTGCTTCAGGTAAAAGTGAGAAGATTGGCAAATGTTACGTTTGGGGAAAAGCTTTGATCAGTTGCTGCGAACATGTACAATGTAAGAAAGAGAGGCAAATGTAAGCCTAACATTTGTTTGTACTAAATCAGAGTAAAACCACAAGAATCCTGCAACAACAAAAAAAACTATTTCAGATTTCTTGTGGTTTACACTTGAAATCTATTTGTATCAGGATTTCTTTTCATGGTACTGGACAATGTCAGTTCCATCACTCCTAGTTTAAGTACCATCAATGTATAATGTAGTACACTGAAGGTGGAAAATATGTGTGCATTGTAACTCTTACTAAAAGAGAAAGACAGACAGGGAAAGGTAAGACAGACTGACCTTAATTACCTGGAAAACATACATCCTGCAGCTGTTTGCTTTTCTTCCCTTTTCATTTGTTTAACCTATAAAAACACGACCAGACTTGAGTGCTTCACCTGCCTTTCAAGTTCGTCAACCAATTGTGTCGTCAGCAGTCAATCTTTAACCCGCCGGCCCATGCCTACACACACTTGTTTGCAGGGAGCAGTTGTGTAATACATTTCTCACATTGTCAGTTTTCATACCTCTTCAATCATCATCAAATCTTCCAGAACTCTCTCATTGTGGCTTATTTTAGTGGCCATGTGTTGCCAGTAGGATCCTGTGCAAACAGGTGAGTCATTATTCAAGCTGATATCTGGAATCAGATATTCCATTTGAAGGAACTAATGGAGGAGTGTCATCTCTCTCAGTGAGTGGGTGTTTGATAAATACCTGCTGCTAATGTGGAAGAAAGGCAGTTTAGTCAGACCCAAACACCATGGATGGCACTTTAATATGCAAAATGCCTGCTGTGTCCCTGCTTCGTTGTCTCTATTGGTGCTTTAAATCGGCTGGTGGCCAAGGAGATCAGGTGCATAAAATATTTCACTTTCAGTTGCATTTTCTCAGATCAGGTTTACAAGTATCAAGGTTTTCATTTAAAGCTGCTTTAATCTCTACAAATGTGTATTGCACCAGTAAATGAACCATTTGTCGATTTGGAAAATATGTTTTTTTGCTTTCTTGCAGAGATAAATCCGTACTCTCATGGCTGTCTGCAGTGTTGGGAAAGTTAATAAGGAAGAGTAATACATTATAGATTACAACAGATTACCTTTTAAAAATGTAAAAAGTAAGGCAAATATTTCAATTGCTTAATCAATGTATTACCTTTGATCACAATTTGATTACTTTTCTAACAAATGTCTTAAACTAGCCCATAAAGCTGAAGAGCTAAAAAAAATGAATTTAAACAAAACATTGTAAACCTGCACAATATATATTTATGTTACATAAAAATGTGTCCTGGACAGGCACCATATATAGAGCTAAATTACACACATAAATAACATGGTGCGGCGGGAGGTTCTTTATTGTATGTGACTATAATTACATTAAATACGATTACTGTGCAGATGTTTTCTTCGGGTTTGACATCAACCATTTTAATGTTCATAACATCTTAACTGCTGGCAAACCAGCTTTACACTGCAATGTTAGAATTTTTTTCTGATTTCAGAAAGAAAGTATCTTTGAATTTCCAGCAGTGAAAGGCGTTCTTGCCCAACAACATGGCAAGTTGCTTTTGTGTGGGTGATTCAAGCAGTGCACATTTATTTGATTAGCAGATGAGAGGTGGCGCAAATTCAAACAATAGAACCAATCAAAAACAATCATCAAAATTTGTGCACATAATGCCAAATGAATGGAGCCTGTCTAGATGTAGACAGAAGACATTTCTGTGTGGCAAAAAGATGCAAGGCAACAGAGTGAATGCAATACTCTCCAGAGTATCTAAGTATCTCTTAGAAAAGAGATCATGTCTTAATTAATGAGCTTTTGAGTTGCGGGGAGGCATATTTTTTTTACCTTTAGAAAGATGGAAGCTAAGCTAACTGGTTACCAGTTGTTGCTTCATATTCAATAGACAAATATGAGAGTGGTCCCTAGAACTAGTCTTTGCCATGAGGGATCAGCCTGCCGTTCACCTTCCACTGCACCCCACCCTGACGGTTTTTGGGCCCATTCACTTGAAACATTGCCATAGACATGGAGGCCGGTTCTCTGTTGGGAAACAGTGGATTGCTCCCTCAGGTTTTTAACAAGCGTGGGTAGGATGTAGCAGGAGGCTGGCAGGCAGATCAGTGCAGCATCAACAGTGAAGCAGACTGTTTCGGCGAAGAGGGAGCTGAACCGGAAGGCAAAGCTGGACCAATGGTGACATCACCCATTGGTTTGTGAACGGCCGTTATGAAGGTAGTGACCATATTTGGACGAGTTTAGGGGGAGCGAGTGGGGGATCTGACTCAATCTGATTGGAAAACTGGCGATACTACGTCCCGCCCACCAATAGCTGTAACCTGACTGTACCCCAGGCCTGTCAATCAAACAGACACGCCCACCCAAAACACAGCTTTTTGAAGCTTATTTTATAATAAACGACGGGATTATTTTCAGATTGACAGCCAGAACATTAATAAGAAGGAGCTGCTTTAGCTCGTGAAACTGAGATAACTCATGGAGAAATTTTATTGACTGAGAATTTGATGAGAAGTTGAATGGTAGTCTATGAAGCCGGAGGCTTTTTGGAGCCGACCTCTAGCGACACAGTGGTATTACAGTTTAAGGCTCTGCCGCATCAGCCTCATTTTTCAGAGCCGGAATATACTTGCACTTTTATATACAGTCTATGGTTCCGGCACTCACCTATGGTCATGACCTTAGCATAAAGACCGAAAGAATGAGTTAGCAGTGTGAGTTTCTCCCAAAGGGTTCATCCGTAGCGATCCGCAGGGAGTGGAGTCGCTGCTCCTTCGTGTCAAATGGAGCCATTTCAGGTGGTCCAGGCATCTGATGAGGATACCAATTGAGCACCTTGTATAGGCTTTCCAGCCATATCCACCTGGTAGGAAACGTGGGTTATACCCACAAGATGCAGGGACGTCACAATGTGTTGCCACCTGGTCTTGACCACTGGACACAGAAAACAAGTCAAGCAGCTACTCAGACAAAAGTAAAACAAAAGAACAGAAGAGCATTTGTTTCCAGTCCAATAAAACATACGAGAGCTGAGGATTCATTATAGCTGATTGTTTTAATTCAAAGAATCAATCAAAAAAGCTCTGACCACATCTGTAAAATGTAAATGCAATAGCGTATTCCAAATGCTGAACACGTCATACTTATCTCTTTCCCCAGTGTGCTTTATCTGTACTATATCAAATATATTCATGTTTATAACTCTTTAGCCCTCTTTTCAATCTTGTGCTTGAACTGCACACACTGAAAGACTAATGCTGACCTTAATTAGTGTAAAAAATAAGGCTGGATATAATGAAACTCCAAAGGATTATACCTTTAAAAGCATGACCTTTTGCTGCTGTGATCTACTATGATGTAAAAGGTCATAATACATTAAATCATCTCCACCATTGTTTCCCAAAACTCCCCTGTTCCCAGATACTGCTGTTTTTCCAGGACAGAGGCTGCAGTGTTTAACGCTGCTGTCATGGCTATTGCCATGCTCCACAGAGAATATTATGCCTCCAAGTCCTGCATCTGTAGTCCTAATCCAAACCGTTTACAGACACAGAGAACAAAGCGTTGCCTTTATTCAAACTCAAAAACAGGGGTATTATGTATCTCCTTCCTCCTCTGTCTGTCCTGATCTAAAAATGGTTTGCTTCAGTAGGTAGTTGCCAAGTCATGGTTTAATGGTTTAAAATGATGTCTCTGCCTATTCACAAATTCCAGTGATGGGAAAAGACTGAGATGTTAAATGATGAGGAAGAGAAGTATTGTCAAACACTTTTGGACTGGACCTCTTGCTGACATTGAGATAATTTTGATTGGATTTAAAGGAAATAAGGGAAAATACAATACGTAGTGTGCAATGTCATCCAACTATGCTGTTAACAAAATTGTAGTGGCAGAACAAACCAGGCTATTGGTGGATGATTTTATTCAACATACCAGATTAAATTACAGTATGTAAATGCACTTGTAGCATCCAGGTCCAGTTTGAGCTGAAAGCATACCCTTCAAAGTTAAGGAGTCGATACAGCTGTTATCAAAATTCCATCATATCTCATTGGTTTAAAGCATACACAAAATGTTGAAGTTTGGCAGAGGGTTATAGGCTGCCGTGATCAGATGGATTGACTTCCCACTGTCATATCCTAGTTTTTTTTATTAGATTAAACAATCACAGACAGTAAACCCAAAGTGTGTCATACACCCGTCAGTCCACCAGACGATACCGTGCCAGGCTTAGCCTCGCCCAGGCGTGAAAGGTTCATGCAAGTATGACCAGGGTTGAAAAAGGACGTCATGTGATGACGTTTAAAGAATAAAAAGTACAAGGAGGTTTGGGGGTCATTGGATGGAACAATCACAAGGCTTCTGCGCAGATATCCTGTCTGTGAGAAAGTGAAATTCAGTGTGGATTTATTTTAATAAACGTGAGTTATATACTTCATGTTATGTATTTAACTTACATAAGGTATGTTAAGTAACTTAAGTGATGGATGTAATAATACTCAAATTACTTATTCAACCCAAACCGTAACCTTTTCTGAAACCGAACAACATGGTTTGTGGTGCCTCAAAGGCACTTGTCACGTGTGGTGGGCGAGGCAAAATGTGACTCGAACATGGTGTCTTCTAGTGGATGGGTGGGTCTATAACATGATTTGTTGTAATATCAGTTTGTAAAAAGTAGGTGCCAAGCTAGCTGTTTCGACCTTCCTCAAGTCTTTATGCTAAGCTACGCTAAATAGCTGCCAGCTGCAGCCTCATATTTAACCAACCAATTACCAATTTAAACCAATTTAACCAATCAACGTCTCATTGAATTCTGTTCAAAAGAACCTTGTAAGTGTATCAGATTAATTCTCAAAGTATTTCTTTAAAGGTATTTGAATTATTCTCTCAAGAGAGACATTACACTAGTTTACACAGCACGGGATTGTGCCGAATTTGGCTGTGTTTCTCTTTGGTTTATGCCTCCGTCTGCGGCACCTCTCAGCTGTGACAGCATAACAAAAACAAAAAGCTGTTTTATAAAGCAGCACAGTGATGAGGTAAGTGGAAAAACAGAAAGGCTACATTGTTGTTATTGGTAATGCTACTGCTACTTTTATTGAGTCTTTTCAAATTTGACATGATTACGTATCCTTGATTATTTACTCAGCATTCATGAGTACGCATGTACAGCGGAACCCACCACTTTGAATTAATCACAGTCATCGTATGCTCTCGTAACTGATCGTATAGCCGGCTGAGACGCACTTCAGCTTGGTTCCAGTTAACGTTTCAGGAAACCACTCCGGATCGCGCTCAAAAGAACCTCACTGTCTTTGTCTGAAACCAGTATTTAAAGCAATTTTCTTGAAAAGTGTTACGCACAGTTTTACAGTAGTCTATCCAACTCTAGAAACCCTAAAGTAGCTTGTTGAAAACTTCCAAGTGTGCCTCCTCTTTCTTGCTCCTTTTTTCAAGCTTGAAGGCTTCATTTATATTTACCCAAAGTTTCCCTGAGCTAAGCCTCTCTGACCTATTACCCAAAGTCCCACAAAACCGGGTTTGTTCAAGTCCCTTTAAAAACACACATTTTTGCCAGATGTTGTTCCTTGTTTCTTTCCACTCATAAAAAATTATGTTTAGAAAGGTAAAAAGAAAAAAAAAAAACGTTCTCATGACATCAGGATCTACTTGTTGTTGTCCAGAGCTGCTGCAGAGTTTGTTGCTATGAGCTTTTTGAAAATGAAATCATCTTTGGGTGAGTGAACCGACATGAAGGCTATCAGTTTTTTTGCCGTCGCGTTGCACTTTGTTTAAAGTTCACTTCCTGAGCTGCCTTCGGTTTCCCTGAATGAACCCCCCTCCTGTCTCTCCTTGACTCCTGCCTGGTTGAAAACACCCTATTTTAGTAACATGTTTACATCCAGGCAGAGCTACTTCTCTGCCTCTTTAAGTCATTATGTTTAATGGGCCGTCACAGCGTGTCCAGTACCGAGTGTTGTGCAATCGCGGTGTCCAGGGGCGTCACGAGGGGAAGAGGGGAACAAACCGGGGCCCCAACATGGATGTGGTATTAAAACATTATATTATCTGGAATTTTGAAATATTAAGTTGTCAGTCTGTATCTCAGAAACAGACACAATATATTAGCTGCAGGTCCATCATCATCAACTTCTCAATTTACTGAAGCTCACAACTTATCAAAGTGTTACTAAAAGTCACCTCAAGCAACCAGTTTCAACAGTTTGCACTGAAAATATTTCCCACGTAGTAATACCTTGTGAAGCATATTTTGTTTTTCCAGTGAAATAAAACTTGAGCAGCATCGGAGAAGTTTAATAAGTCAGACTCAACATGATTCCTGTAATATGACCAGCGTGTTAAGAATGATAACAGGGTCCAATACAGATATTTCTATTTTAATCCTAACATTTCTGAGGTATTAATTTGTTTTGTATGAACACTGCAGTTGTTGGAGACTAATTTACCTTAGTTCTGTAAAGAAAACATGTTTCCAGTGAGGTCCAATCTGAGTTTCCTGCTGTATGTTCTGACACAGAATGTGGTTCTCTCCTTCATCACTTACTGCTTGTCCATTACTGATGTGTGATACCAATGATTTGCTTTCCTTTCATTGCCAATACCAATACTTGTTTTGTACAAAAGCCTAATGTGCTCAGAAATGGGGAATAAATAGTGGGTTGTCAGTGTTGCTGCTTTTGGAAACTCATTTATAAATAATACAATTGCACAGGAAAAACAGATTGGACTGAGGTCCATTACAGTGTCTACTAAATCTTTTTTCTGTTTCAGCCATGTGTTTGCCTGGTGTGATCGGCTCAAATTCACTGCATGAATATGTGGGTATTGCCTCGCTCCACTGAGGATTGTTTCCAGTCGTTGCATCCTACTGGGTGTAGACCTCGGGTTAATTTTGAACCTATTTTGCACACTAAAACTTATTAAACCGTAAATAACAGAGACCCTCTGTGAGCAACGTATGCCATGTCTGGAAATTAATATTTAGGCTCTTTTTTAGATTTAAGACATTTATCTTGCTCTGGCTTCAAAGTGTGTTGCTACAACTGTTTTTATCACTTCATCTATTTCTCTCACCACCATTATTGTTACAACTACATTGAGTAAAACAACCTTGACTTCGATGTCCTCACACAGAGCCACCCCCAACTGTTCACTCTTTGGTGCGACCTTCAGAGCGGGAGAGCAAACCTTTATCCAAACAGGGTTTCCAGCTTGTAATTACAGCGAAGACTGAAGCTGTGAGCAAGAAGAGGAGAGGAATAGGTTGCTGAAAACTAAAAAAAAGCAAGTTAAATGCATAATGAAATTAATACATCCCATAATAAGTCTATAATTGAGTCAGCTGTTAGTCAAAACAAATGAGAATAGGTCAGTGAGCATCTTTGGCTGCTCATTGGACTACATTTAGTAAAGGCTTGTTGCTTATAGAGTAAATCATTCAAAATGAATATGTTTTATTGTAATATTTTAGCAATAAAACAACCATTTCAACACCGCAGATTTTGAAGATAATAATACAACTGAGATATGCTTTACTGAACTGATGTAAGGTGATCCGAGGAAACAAATCGAACTCGGAGCTGGAGTCAACAAACGGTATCCCTGTGTGGTTCCCTGGGGAGAATTGATGATGCAGGATGTGATGCAGTCAGTGTGTTGACTCCATCCTCCACAGACCTGTTTGCCCGACAGGATCCAGCAAGGGGGCTGTGATGTCCTTCAGGTGGCCTAGAACCAGTCTCTTACAGGTCTTCAGTGACAGTAACACAGTAATCGTCTCACAGTCTGAGTACCAGAGCCAGACGCCATTCAAATATACAGTATTCATAGCATATGCTGATTTTGATCAGGCCCCTGTCATGGGACCAGGCTGCATCTGTTTTTTTGTGTGTTTTTTTTTAAGTTGCAGAGAGATTCACATTCAGTTGAGACTGACTGAATGATTAAAATGGATGTCACATTTGATGAGCTTCATTTCTCTTGCATCACATTTGTTAGAGTTGCAGTTGAGAATAATTAGAACAGCTTCAATAACATCAGTGTCACAGACGTATTGTTATATTGCTGTTATTTACCCTCTAATTTACCGTTCTGGTGAGGACAATGTAAATATGTACATTTTTGAAGGAGATTCAAATTTCACTCTGGCATGGGGTGATGTGGAGAATATTCTTCCAAGCATCTGTGATCTTAAAGTTGTGGAGCTGTTACTGATTAAATCTGTGGATGTTTGGAAATTAGAGAATTCTGCAGGAAATACTCTGGCCACTGAGAAACATAAATGTTTCCCGACTGTGTACTTGTATATGGATAGGTTGACAATTGGGCTGTCTTGAGTATGGATCAAATATATATATTTTCTTTCTTCAAATAATAATAATAATAAAAAAAAAGTCTTATTATCATGAGATGTAGTTGTTTTTTCTGGCAGAGACCAATAAAGTCACCACTTTTTTTTTTTTAAAACAGGGTATATGGACGTTTTTCAGCCACAAAACTCCAGACTTGATGTTAACATTTCTGTTTGTATCACAACTCGGGTAATGTATTTGTATTTGACACAAGACAAAAACAGATACAGGGGATAGTGATGAATCCACATGTGCTGTAAATCAATTATGAGGCAAATGTGTCAGCATCATGTATTAAAGCTCTTTAATCTGTTAACTGAATCAACCATTTAGTTCTGCTGTAGAATGAATCACTACAACATCCAATAATCAGATAGCATCGCTTTATGTATGGTAATATTGTACTGCAGTTCATTAACTTGAGGAGATATGAGTGATCACAAACATAGTCAAAGCTCATATCAAAACACAACAAGATATTAATGAAAACAGTTGAAGGTTTCCAAGTCAAAATTCTACATTCGCTGTGTTTGGACATTCTGAAAAACGTCAAACGACATACAATATTGATGTAATTAGAAACACATGTAAAAGGTGTCTGTAGCTCTACTGTAAGCAAATGAGTGGCAAACATACTTCATTGTGTACTTATATACAATGAAACCTTAACCATCGTCATTCTTATAAATGTCCATACAACCATAAGACGACAAGAAGAGATGGACAAAAGTCTCAGCTGGGCTTTAAGTGCCCTCATAATATTTTTTTCTGATTTGGTTAGTGTCTTACAGAGACCTTACATTTCTGTCATTTATGACCCAGGCAAAAATATCAAAAATACATAATTTCACATGTTTCTGCAAAACACACAGCATAGGAGTAAGTTCTGAAATCTGCAAATGAAAATATACAGTGACAGAGGAAAATATGCATATTACTTTGAGATAAATATCTCTTTTTTAAATTTAAATTTCTTTGGACAATGACGACACCAACTTGAACACCGCGACACATTTATTCCTCAACATGCAAAAAACGTGTCAATTAAACAAATGATTTTACAAGTGTAGAAAATGTCAGTCTACTTACACAGCACATAAAACACCCCTCTAAACCACCATCGTCACATTATAAACTTCAAAAAGTGACACATTTCACATAGATAGTTTTTTACGATCCACGTGGTTCTCTGTTGTTTGTTGGGATGATTCAAATCTTTATTACGATAGTAAAGTCAGCTGCATCTGGTCATGCGTGTGCACAGTTTGAGTTAGGATAGGAATGTACTGTAGTCATGCATAATAAAGATACCCTGCTATGCAAAAGGGTGAGCACTAGGTGGCAGACTTTGCCCACTTTGCACACAGCTTCAGGCTGCCGGGGAATCAAATGTTAATTCATGGCAGGGGTAGAGGATGAGACATGCTTAGGGAAAACATTACACAAGGAGTCAGGTATATTGCTTTCAGAATAATGTGCGTTTATCCCTCATTGAGATTTCTTTCCACTGGAAATATGCATACGAAGACTTCTGACACAAAACTAAAGACGGCAAGGAGCTAAAACCTTCCACTCTGATGCTATCTCCAACTTCCTTCCATCTTCCATCAAATTAAACGAATCCCTGGTTGATTTCTTCTTTCCTGCGTCCTTGTGTATCGCTGTCTCTTTTCTCCTCACTGTTCTTCTCCCTCCCTCACACTTTTGCCTCTTCCTCCCCTCTCCCCTCTCTTTACTCCCACCTTCTGTCTCTTCATTCTCTCCTTCTTCACTTCCTTCCTCCCTCATCCTCATCTCTGCAGGACAGCCGGAGAGACTGGCATTTCTCTAACAGCAGGTGGGGAATCTGCACGCAGCCTCGGCCCACGCTGGGCAGAGAGAGAGAGCGGGTGTGGCATGGCAGACAGAGGTGTGTGTGTGTGTGTGTGTGTGTGTGTGTGTGTGTGTGTGTGTGTGTGTGTGTGTGTGTGTGTGTGTGTGTGTGTGTGTGTGTGTGTGTGTGTGTGTGTGTGTGTGTCTAAAGCTGTGACTGCTGACATGTGACCGGATCATTACATCTGCCAACACTCTCTCGCTCCCCTCATCAGAAGAAGCCCAAAGACTCGGCTTCTTTTATTTCATCTGGATCGAGTAAACTAATTGCTTTTTGCAATTTTATCTTTTGAAAGATTTGGCATAGCCAGATGAAAATGAAAATTGTGAAATATGAATCAAAAACACCCGTCCTCCCGGTGACTAATTACTCCACTAAATTGCTGTCCAAACTGGGCCTAAAATATCCCCCACAGCACCTGATCAAGGGCTTTGAATTCATTTAACTTTAATTCAATTCTTGCACTTCCAAGGACTCCTGTCAAATGGGACTACCAGTGTCAACATGGGGTGAGGTCAAATGTAAAAACTTTTTGTGCAGAACGTGTCTGGTGAGGGGAATTAGCAGACAAATACAAAAAGTCAGTGTGTGAATGATCAGATGTCGGGGGGGAGGAGAGGAGCGGTCGAAGTTCAGTCTCACTGTCCATTCATACAGTAATCAGAAAGTAATAACAGGGTGAGTAAGAGAGGGAAGATGAGTTACAGCAGTGGGGGAGTCAGGGATGAGCACCTGCTGTGTGGATGCGATGTGCTTGTTTAGCCTCACCGGTGATAAGAGAAGAAGAGGAAGGGCGAGTCAATCCCTCAGCTCCTTTAGAGTGACAAATAATTATATGGGAGGTGGGTGAAGATAAGCGGAGAAAGACAGAGAGAGAAGCAGACAGGGTGGAGAGGCGGAGAATGTGTCAGGGATCAGATGTGCCGGTGTAGCTTCGGTAGAGGGGAGGAGGAGAGGGCTAGTCGTGGTTCAACTCCTCGGCTCTTCATGAAAGACAGCAGCTGGTCGGGGATCTCGGCGAGGACGTCTTTAGCCAGACGCGCCATGCTGAGCACCTGGTTGCCAGATCTGTCGATGTAGTCTCTGAACGGAACAAACTGGGAGCAGAAGGAAAAATAGTTCAGTCATTTTCTTTTTTTTTTTTTTTTAGCTCAAACCATTTTCCTCCCCTAACCCTAACCAACCTGACCCACTACTGCGGATAGGAGCAAATTACATGATCATGTGGGTTTAAGGACTTGCTGGCTTTATCAGATTAATATTTCAAGGAAAGTTTCCACCAGTAAAATTAGAATTAAAAGGCAGCTATAAAAAGTAATGTTTTTGAAACCGTCATGTCCCTGGAGTCCCGAGGCCACCTGGATGAAAGATTTCTTGGAGCCTGGCAGTTGTGCAGGAAGCTGCCATATCAGTCCTCCTCTGAACAAAGCTCACAAGGATTGTTTACAGGGGGCTCCAGACTGTGAATGATAATTTAAGGCACTGCGCTGGATGGTACACATGACGGAGTTAAGGATGGTTGGTGGACAGCCACCATACTCCCAACAAGAACACAACTTCAGAGAGTCGAGTGGTGATCTGTAGGTCCCTTTAGGAAACGTGAAGGTGTCAAAATGATCTTTGAAAGATACTGTACATGAAGTGCCTGACTGACCATTTACTGCCATGATACAGGTCTTCGGAAATGACGCCCCCTCCCCCGACACCCCCCATCCCCCGAGTAATACTGTGATCCGCCAATAAAATACTGGCAGAAACTGAACATGGACCTACACGTTTAGTGGATGATAGAAAGTCATACAAGAAGGGTTTTTAATATAATTTTAATACACAGCTTTATTTGCAGTTTTTATGAAAAATATTCTATTAATGCAACAAATGAACATTTTTGTTTTGACTTCATTATGATTTACTGCAATCTGCAGAATAATTTGGAACAATGTACTCTGTGACCTTTTCAAAATATGAAAACATCTGTCATCATCAGTAGTTTCTCTCATAATTAAATACATATTGTGAAATGATTTAATAAAAAAAAAATCCTTGATCATGCTGACTGCAGAGAAAAAAGCAAATACAAATGGCATCTGATGATGACGTGGGACATTTTGGAGCAAAGATGGATTATCAACGAGGCAAAGCATGCGACTGGCCATGTTCTCCAGACCCCAGGCTTCTTACTACTGTCTAAATCATTTAAGTAATCCCATTTTTAAAAATAAATTTGATTCACTGAAGTAGAATTTTGTATACGTTGTGGGTCCAGTTTTGTAAAGGAACTCTTTTGTGGCCTTCTACTGGTATTTTGAGCTGATTTGTTGTAAAGTTTTACTAAACTGCTTTTATTTTTCTTTGTCAACTTAATACAGTGTAGAAACCTTTTTGTGAGCTTGTATTTGTTTCCCAGATCACAGATTTAAGGCTGGGAATTATTTTACTATCGTCAACATCCGATTAGTCTGTGTATAACATGTCAGAAAATAGTGAATAAGTTGTTAAGTTTACCATCATTAAAAAACTGGGGAATTCACTTGCAAATTCCCATTTGAGAAACTCTGAAAATAAAAAAAATGAAAAATCATCATATGAATGATTAATTAAACATTTATTTTCTTTGCCTTAACTCCAGCACACTGTTTGGTTTCTGGGTGTCTAAGGACTTAATGAAACTGTCACATTAAGAGGGCCCATCAAGACATTTTTTTCAGGGTTCCTGCAGGAGGTTCATGCGGCCGTGCTTTACAGGCAAGCGATTCATCCTGACTGTTTCTCATTATGCTCATGATCTACAACATGTAACACTTCTATCTTGTTAAAGAAATAAAGCTTGCATTTTGTTCAACACTTTGTGTATTACTTGGCACCTGCTTGACAGGGAGAGGAGCGGGAAAATAATGATGCCAAGGACGAAAGGTGTTTGGCTGTGTCGGTGATGGATTTCAAAGCTGCCCTTACCACTCAAGCCTTAATTAAAGACCACTGTGAGCATGAGGGTCACATTGAACCCTCTCAGACGTTTTTACATCAGTTACAGCTTTTATTAGATAATGATTTCAGCCCCGTGCTTTAAAGTCCCACAGTGCATCAACGTTGATGATACAGGGACGGAGGACTGTCATGAATAATATAGCCTTGCAAGTTTTTTTTTTTTTTTTTTCTTCCATTTAGCCCAAAGATTGGTTTCTTCACAGTATTTTGAGATTCATTACACTAATTTCTGTCATTCCATTAGCATAAGAGATGATTGTTAATAAATACATTTCAAAGACACCTCAAATACTCAGACACCATCTTTGCTAGCACAAACTGCTCAATGTGTACATGTAAATAACGTTTACATAATTACCAATCAATCCACACTTCCTATCTAATACGACTGGCACGATCGGCCATGGAGACTTAATACTAATTTATAACAGGACGCAAAGAATCAAGTGTTGTTGGATCAAAGAGTCATCATAATGTTCAATAATAACAAGAAAACATGAAAGGTAAAGTGAGAGCAATTTGTTATTTTTTTTCCTGCTAGTGTAAACATCCTGATTGAATTATTGTCGTAATGAGGTTAAAGGCAATCAACGGATTACTGTGTGCATACAAATGTGATTACTGGTGGGGAAACAAAGTGAATGTGAAAACATGATAGCAATGTCAATATAGCTTGAGCACAACAAGCATAAATCATCCAGCTATTAACCTGGTGTGGGGTCAGTTTTATTTTCCATCAATGCAAAACTTTACAATGACAATTCACTGAACTGTTCATGTCACCGTGTTCACTGGCACAAGGATAGCAATATACTGAACTGGCTTTAACGAGTAACTAGTAACTAGCTTTTCTTACAATAAACAGCCAGTTCCTCTTTGATAAAATAAACCTTTGCATTCTTAAACACTCACATGCCTCCTCTCAAAGTCTGGACACAACACAT
The DNA here is from genome assembly GCF_029030835.1 of Brachyistius frenatus. Taxonomy (NCBI): domain Eukaryota; kingdom Metazoa; phylum Chordata; class Actinopteri; family Embiotocidae; genus Brachyistius; species Brachyistius frenatus. The sequence goes on from NW_027210615.1 coordinate 5,427,918, forward strand.
TTATCATTGTAAGAGCTCGTTTATCATCGCACCCTTGTGCTGTGCCAGCGGACTGGCCAGTCCAAAACTTCCATAGCACATTGTTATCAGGGACAATTGAAATTGCTTCCCATTTATGTTCTCATATCTCTGAAATGCTTTTAAAATGTCTGTCACCAGATGCAGGTTTATCAGTCTCTGATGGGGTTACTTCTCTCTTTTTATAAAACTCACTGCTAAACAATTTTTAGAAAGCTGCAGTGTGAGTTTAGAAATGATGAAGGATGAAGTATCTTTGAGGGAAGATTTGCTTTTTAGACACTTTCTTAAAGTGGCTAATAAAAGCTTTTCTATTTGGCTATAAATATACTGTCAAGCGTTTGTAAGTACAATGTTATGTATAACTTATTATGAGCTGAGAATGGAATCATCAAATATCCACAGAAATATTAAGTGAAATACATGTTGGGAAACATAATCTTAGAGCAGAGGTCATCAACAGGGGGTCCGCGGAAGTACTGCAGGGGTTCGTGAAATATTTGGTTGATTAGATCATTTTTCATACCCCCCCACACACAATTTTTTTACCCCCAAATTTAAATGTCTTTAAATACACATTACCATGAATCCGAAATATTGTAGTGAATGGATAAATGGAGGCAGAAGATGTTATCTTTCAGTCAGAAATGCACACATTCAGTGACACACAGGAGCTCTCTGAAGCTGGGCACCGGTTCACTCACAGCGAGAGACTAGCCTGGACCTGTCCCTCCAAGCTTCCTGCACACAGAGGAGGACCCGGCCCTATCGCTGCTGTGCCAATCACAAGGCCGCATGTTACATGCTGGCTCTGTCAGGTTCCCCGTGATTGACCGAGAGCCTATTAAGTCCCCAGCTTTAAAATAAAAACTTCAATTTGAATAGCTTGTACGCATGATTATCATGCAATTGACAGACAATGTTGATATTGGCATTGGTATCATTTGAAATGGTATGTTTATAAATGGCAGTGGCACGGCCACCCTACTCACTGTACCTTGCACATGTTTAGAATAAAAACATGAATATATGAACCTGTGCATTATATGAATAGCTTAGAATTCAATGCACAATAAGAAGGTATGTTTATACATGGCACTAGGTCCAGTTTAATATAAAACACAATTTTATACAATATATATAGTAGGGGGTCCATGCTCCATCTCTCTATCAGTTTGGGGGTCCTTGGCCTGAAAAACGTTGAAGACCCCTGTCTTAGAGGGGAAAAGTGTGAACAATTCCCAAAGTGCATTGCGTCTTGTTTTGTCTGACAGTCCAAACCCAAAGATACTCAGTTTACTAACATAGAAGTTTAGGAAGCCCAGAAATAGTCACATTTGAGGAGCTGGAACTAAATAATTGATGAATTGTTACAGCTCTACTCACAAAGTATGTTTTTCAAAGACACAGGTTTTCACTTGATTGTTTTCCAGTGGTGTTTTGTCATCCTAGTTGGTGAAGCATTTTATAATGGTAGTTTTGAAAAAAGTGCAATATAAATCAATCAAAATAAGAAGTGTGATTCTTACCTTTTAGGAAATCTGAAATAATTAATGGGATCCAGAAATGTTTGTGCAACAATATTGGCACAATGATGTGAGGGGGATGGGGGGTATCAGGAATTTCAGTTTCTACAACGTCTGGGTGTAATACATCATAATTGAGTGCAACCCACAGCAGTTCACACATACAGATACTGAGCTTCCCATAGGGAAATAAATGCTCTGTAATTGATAGAATAGACCAAGAGCATAACTGGATGTGTTATTGTGTTTTTGAGCTGACCCAGGAAAACTACGTAAACTTGCTGCTGGCAGCAGTAAAAAGTATATCTCTCTTGTTTAAAGTTCGGTTGTGCCTCCCGTTGGCATTTTTTACAAAACTTTAGTTTACTACCTGGATCTGGTTACTGAACATTTTTTGTGTCGATGTTGTCTTTTTTATTTTTTTTAATTTTATATTATACATATTTCCTCATGAGGCTGCTTTAGGTGCACATGTGAGAAGAAATCCGGATTTAATTGGTTAAAATCCATTTGAATTTACAGCTGTGTGGATAAGTAAATGTATTTATTTATTTATTATACAGCACGACATTACTGTAAGTCTGTTTCATGTCCCACCATGGGTGAGTATTGTATCCCGTACAAGGGAGTCTCCAGTGTGTGTTATGAACGTAAGCCCTCCAACTCTGGGGATAGAACCCCCATGCTGATGCTGTTGACAGAGACGGTCTCACGTCTAACCTGATAAGTTAAATAGAATTATGAGGAGTACCTGAACAATGTCTCTCTCAGCAAGACGTCCTCTGGAGGATACTCTCACCTCATCTCCATCCAGCTCCTCCATAGCTAAAAGGAGACGAAGCGAAAGAAGGGATATGACTCAATATTAGAACCACAGGGGGGAGAATAATGCAGAAGGTACATGATGTTCTTTTATATTTCACAGCATAATTGCTGAAGTGGAACGCAGCATGGGGACTAAAATGGGTGCTCAGCAGAGAATGGTTTAACTACTGTATGAACCAAAAATGCAATTCCAACAAAGATGCAGCTGCAGATGCAACACGCTTTTGGTCACAGTGAAAATAATTCTGGCCACTGGTAGGGAAAGTTCAAAAGCTGAAGAGTGGCGCTACAGGATCTCTTTCAGACAGGCAGTTCAACTACGGCCAGATATAGAAAACGGTGCTGGGTCCAAAATTGAGCCGAGGGGTCTTCAAAAGATGCACCTACATAGCAGTTCATCTTTTGCATCTGGCAAAGACACAAAACAGCATTGACGTGTGGCGCTGGTATGGACAATGTAGCTCCACACAGCGTGACCGAGCAAACAAACACAATCAGAAAATATTAGTGGACAAAGATGAAAAAAGTGATATTGTAGGAGCCTAAAAATACTCCAAGCTCAGTATTCAGACTCAACAAACAGCAAATAACAAACTAAAGCAAATAGGCCAGGCAATGAGGTGTAGACAAGCAAACACACACATATCTTATTTCTGAGGTGCGATTAGGCCAGTATGACATCGTGACTTCCAAACACGCCCAAGTGCTCTCACTAATAATCTCACCATTCAATTGCTTAAACAAGTAGAAAGTGACGGGCCATCCAACACAGTGATGAGGCATTAAGTTGTCACACCCTGCTGAGCAGTAACAGGCTGCACACACACACTAACACACAAACAGTCCCCAGTGAAAAGTTATTCATTGATCTGTGGTGCCGTCTAATATCAGCACACTTGACTTCAGTAACTTTCTGTGGCAACTCTCCCAAGAAGGTGAGGAGAGCACGGGTGGAAATAAAGACCAATTAATATAGCTGCTGCAGTGGCTTCCTGTTTGAGTCCCATCAAGTCAGGGAAAAGTCAAGGTTAAAGTTAACACATCACATTTTTGTGTCTTTGCAAAGTCAAGGATGATAAATTTGATCAAAACAGGTACATTTCAAATGAATTCAGTGCACGCTTTTTGTCGGCAATCAATCTCCACTTAGCTGTTTGCCTCACTGACACGCACACTGTGAATGATTAGATCATCGATAGCACAATAGAGCAGAACCTTGATGATTGGGTCTCCATATTGCTTATAAGGTAGAAACAATTAGCCAGCCGCTGTGTCATCACCCACTAATTGGTGAATTGCCTCTTTGAACACTCAAGTCTGACATTTTAGGTGTCGCCATCTTGGTTTTGGAGTCAAAATTGATCATAATTGGACGAGCTGGGGAAGAGTAGAGGATTTCCCTGTCCAGCCAAGTCTGGATTCTGGATACGGTCTCATCCAGTCTTGTACTTGAGAATGTGTGAGTCTCATCATGCTGGTTTGAAATGGTCCTGATTATTTTCATGGCTGAAGAATAACTCTCTCTTCTTCTCTTTCTTCAAGGTGCCATTTAGATTATATTTAAATCACATCCTCCACACAATTGCATATTTGTACAGTAAGTGAGTCTCTTGCTGAGTTTGGCCAGGTTACCTTTGAAAAACTGACGGTTAATTTCAAGAAAGCTTTTTTGAATGAATGGAAAACCAAAGCAAATTTATAATATTAGCTCAATTAGCTCACACAAGCTGACAGATTTTAAATGGAAAGTCCTCAGAAAGCCTGCTTGTATCTACCTCCTACCGATATCAAGGACCCATACCACAACTCTGTGGTAAATATGCCTCCATTATCATTATGACTGAATATGTTCTGTAAAAATATAACCTCATAAAAGCAGATTCTTCCGAGAATGAATATCACTCTTTATTAAAGGTAGTTTTACTGTAGATCCTGCAAAAATATGGTGTGTACGCTGAGAAAGAATACTGAAGACTCATGTGCTTCCCTTATATGTTTCACAGTTAATATAATAAATCTTGTATTTTTTCCATGATAAAATATTAGATCTTAAAACTACTGTCAAGGCTGCATAAGAGGAACAGTGGCAATATATTTCAGGGAATTAGGATATGAGATCACATTTTAAATGTATGTGGGTTAGAAAAAAAATTGAAAAGTCACAAAGGTGGTGACACTGAAAAATATCTGGATTTAGGAGGGTTGTGTTGGCAAAAATATAATATAATATATATACATGCTTAAAGTAGGGTGAGGCAAAGGATGGTTAGGGTTTAGATTCTACACTCTGCTCCTTTAAAACTTAACACCCTGATGGCCTGAATGAAATGCGGTACAGTGGTCTGCATATTTAGCCTTTGGGCTGATATATTAAGTATTTAATGAACAGCTTCTCAGTATAAACAGAGATCTCAAAGAACCTCTTTTATACGTATATGTGCAAGTCCTTTCTTTCTCAATAAACTGCTGTACACACAAATTCTTTGGTTAGATGATGAGAATATGTGTGAACATTTGACATGAAAAGAGATTTGATGAATTAGTGAGTCAAGTCAACAGAGTGCAGAGTTTTCACTTTCCTCCTTGTTCTAATGTGGGATTTTTACTGATTGGTATCTAGCTGATTGCTTTGAAAAGGTGTGATGCTAAATACCTGAACGTGAAATACCTGTGCTACACCGCACAACAAAGGCAGCACAGATGTGACCTGAATTCCAAGACAATCAGAAACATAAAAACCTTGTATCCATCTACTACCATTATGTGAATATCAGCAGGTGCCTCAGATTCTCCAGTTGGGTGCTAATAAACCATTTCAGAGGAAGAGAATGCAATGAGATGATGTAACTGTGCAACAACAATCCAACCTCAAATGATGGAAAACTGTGGAAAAAAAATGGAAATATGTTTCGTAGTTTGACAAAGGTTACTGTCTCTTCACGGCTCCATACACATCTGATGTTTATTCTGATGCCATTTTTCATCTCTCTGGAGGGGAAGATGCTTCAGTGAATGTTCGCATCACATGTAATTTAATTTTTGGCATTTTGATTTGAAGTAGAGACAAAAAAGGAAGTAGTGGGAAGAAGAATGAGGGAATGACATGCAGCAAAAGTCCAACTGGCCTGAAGTCAAACATGGGGACTTGTAGAACAAAATGTAAAAACTTGTTTCGACATTGCAACATTTCATTAATTTCCATTCAGGAATTCAAATTGCACATAAAAGCAAGTGGATGGAAAGGTACTTACTATGACACTGATGAGGACTGAACAGCTAAACATTTTTTGTCTTCTATATATAAAATGTGTGTGAGTGAGCCTCCTCTTCTCTGTCATGTTTAGTCATGTTATTATAAAATAAGGATTGACCCTCTCACGAAGCACTCACCGTCGAACTCAGCCGGCCCAACACCTACGATAATAATGGACAGAGGGAGTGATGCTGCCTGTTCAGAGGACAAAAGGAAAGATAATGCACATTCAGCTCAGCAGATTTATTAAATCATCAAGATTTAGACGTCTATAAGCTTTTTGTAAAAAACGGAGGAAATTAAATTTAGATTCAAACATTTTAATCATCTTTCAGGGGATGCTTTTCACCTGATGTGACATCTTGCATTTACAACAGAAGATCGGTGGGACATCAACAGTATCTTAATCTGTCTTTGACACAAAATGAAAAGTTGTGCACCTGGAGAGTACTCCGAAAAGCAGACCAATATCATTTAGAGGATTTAAGGCTATTTATTTCACATGGCATGTTAGGTATTTAGGGTGCAGACAATGACAAATAACTTGTCTTAACATTCTACACTGCCTGCTGTGAGAAACCACTCGGAACGGACTAAATTAGGTCACACACCTCTCAAATATTAATTTGACAGTTTATTGGAACACCTGGCCTCTCCAAGAGGTATGAGATAAATGAGCTAAAAATAGCAAAGACTTGAATCATGACTTAGAAGCTGCTACTTATCACAGAATGCTAATTGCCAGGAGACACCTTGCTGTTTTTATCCAAACAACATGACAACATACTCATTAGGAGATATAAGGGAACCTTTTCCATCACCTCACAAACAAAAGACAAGGGATGCACATCAGTTGAAGGGGTAACTGAGGTAAAAGCACTGTTAACCATGTTTTTTTATATATATATAAAAACATGAATATATATATTCGTGTTTGTGTGTGTGTGCGTGTGTGTTTGTGTTTGTTTACTCACATTGACCACAGCCTCTTTGGTCTGGACCATGTCAGATATCACTCCATCTGTGATCATCAGCAGGACAAAGTACTGAGAGCCATCTGTAATCTCTGCAGCACAGCTGGGGAACACACACACACGCACACGCACACACACACACACACACACACACACACACACACACACACACACACACACACACACACACACACACACACACACACACACACACACACACACACACACACACACACACACACACACACACACACACACACACACGCACACACACACACACACACACACACACACACACACACACACACACACACACACACACACACACACACACACACACACACACACACACACACACACACACACACACACACACACACACACACATAGACCCACATACACACACACACATAAATACCCAGGTTTAAACTAACATTGTGCTTGTGCACAGACAAACACTGCAACACCTGCCTGCCCTCTGGCCCAGGACAAGCTGTAAGGTTGTTACACTTTGACATTAAAAAGTTATTCTGACCTCATTACAAAATTATTAATGTTATCATAGAACATGACATTAAAGACTGAACAGTTGTCTGTACCTCCACAGTCTTAATCTGAACTCATCCCCGATATGATTAGTAAAGATTTTATGAGTTGCTGTTTCAAAAAAAGCACAGAAAATAGACATGATATAATGATATGAAGCAGATAGTGAAACCGCATGTTTCATACTTAGTGTAGTATTACAAAAGTTATTACAATAGCTGCATCAATTCTATATAAATAAGTAGTAGCTTTCGGTTAGATAATGTTATATATTGTAGTTTTGCTGTAAAACCACAATATCTACAAGATTATAATTTATAATAAAATGTGGATTTGATCCTCTTCCACATACCATAGCAACCCACACCACACAGCCTTAAGCAACAGAGACCCCTCAAAATAACAAGCTGCAAAAAACATGGTATGAGAAAAAAATAGTGCAAACCCGCTTCTTGTTTTTCCACTGCTCTTCATTCCCTTTACAGCATGGGGTTGGATAAGAAAAACAAAGGGATATATCTACAATGCCAGATATGAGCATGACTTTATGTGATGCTAGATGAGTTTGGAGGAGTGTTTCGGCACGTAGGTGTGTGTGTGTGTGTGTGTGTGTGTGTGTGTGTGTGTGTGTGTGTGTGTGTGTGTGTGTGTGTGTGTGTGTGTGTGTGTGTGTGTGTGTGTGTGTGTGTGTGTGTGTGTGTGTGTGTGTGTGTGTGTGAGTAAGTGTATCGGCTTCACCTGCTGTTTGTGTATTTATTGTAAGGAGACAGAATCTAACAACAGTGACTTACCTCTTCAACCTGTCTGAACACAATATTGATCTGCAAGTCAATGCTTCTCTCTGCATTTGTGTGTGTGTGTGTGTGTGTGTGTGTGTGTGTGTGTGTGTGTGTGTGTGTGTGTGTGTGTGTGTGTGTGTGTGTGTGTGTGTGTGTGTGTGTGTGTGTGTGTGTGTGTGTGTGTGTGTGTTAGCTGCTCTGTATTCTTGAGTGTTTACATTTTTTTTAAAGTAGGTGATCTCTATGTCACTTCTATGCCTTTTGCAGTTGGGATAAGTAACTAAGAAGTGATCATTCAGCGTAGTGACACATAGGCCACAATGTTCAACACTCTATTCTGGTCTAAGATGTGAGTTATTCCACATTTTCCCATAACTATGACATGGAATTCCCTGTGGCAGGAGAATCCTTTGTTTTTTTAATTAACCGTTTAATGTGTTATACTGTATATTGCAAGGGTCCCATATCAATAGTCTAACACACTACTAAACCAGCTAAATGAGCTATAAAAATGAGGATTGCAGAAGATGAAACTGCGATTCACAGCTAGATTATGAGATGCTGCTTTACTTTGTGAATGCAAATCATGGATCAGCCTCTACCCTGAAATCCTGGAATAATGAAAAGATTTCCATATCCCCTTGGGGAGGAGGCATTGTAAACAAAGTGTTATATAATAACACATATAATAACAAGTAACTGGCTTTCAATATACTACACTACCTTCCATGATAATTCACTTATGACTGACCTAACTGAATAAGAGACCTCACAAACAATTTGACAGGTTCTTGAAAATACTCACCTCTCCAAAAACTGAAAGCAGTAGAGAAAAATAAATGTCTCCTCTTGACTTGAATCTTAAATAGAAGCTTTTATAGCTAGATATCAATATTTCAGTAAATGTTGATATCAATTAGCATCGTCTGTTTTAAGTGCTGCACCTTAGCCCAGTGCCATTATTAATGTCAACAGTGATTACCTTCAATAAATCATGTAGAGATGACACTAGGCTGCTAAAAAGTACCCCCATACACCGTTACACACATCAGACTTCTCAGTTACAACTGAGTATTCTGCTGTGTATGCAGGAGACATAAAGACAGCCCTATAAGTGCTCAAAGCAATGAGAGCCATTTGAGTAACTATTGTACCCTTTTAAAATGATCTACTTTGGCCAAATTAATTGAGTCATGTATAACAAATTTAGAGTGCAATTATAGCAGATGGAACGCATCGAGTCAATGTTGATAATTGTTAATTGAAATTCCAGAAGGTATATCCCAAGGCTTTATAAGAGGGGCAATCAAAAAGTTCCAAGACTGCTCCTGTTGTGTATGAATGGAGTGTAGCACGGTAGTGTGCATGGGACAGGGGGAAGCAATACGTACTTCGTGAGTACGTATTCCAAGTTATGTCGGCTGGTTAAAAACAGCACCTGAGTGACACATTTTTGTGAGCATTGTTACATGTGCATCTGCAATTTGCAAGCTTTCCATTCTCATGTCGATAACTTCACGTTTTCACCCATTCGAGATCAAGGTGGCATCCTGTTCATGCATACACCTGACTGATCTTCTCTACCCTCTATTTCTGTGTTTTAATTTGAATTCTGGTAAAAATGCAAAGGATGATTTATTTTCGTCTTTAAAATCCTTGGTATACCTGTCTGCCTTTGTAATAATTTCTCCTTTTTAAAACAGCTATCAGACAATATCGTCATGATTGATAATCTTCAGTGTTCAAAAAAGCTGTTCTGACTTACAACATACAGTGGACCTGGGTCTTAGAATAATCTATAAAACAAACTTAATTTGGAAACATTACCATCACCATTACCATCAGGCCACATAAAAATAATATTTAATGAGAGATGTAACCATGTGGCTTAAGGATTTCTTTAAAAAAAAATTAGCAGTAAGCAGCTTTCAATTGACACTTGACCCAACCGAAGCTTATCGACAATAAATCAAACAGAAAAATGTATATTTTATTAGATATTCCTCAAATATTATTTTCTGATGCCACATTTTAAGGCCAAATGAAACTGATCATTCACTGAAAGGAAGCTGGAACCTTGCTGAATCTTAATGTTGCCCCTCAATGTTAATGTTTCTTAATAAATTTCTAATCTGGTAAAGAAGCTGCTGAGAGTCATGTCACTTAGAAGGCCGATAAATGAAGGCATACAAAACTGAGAAAAACATGCCTTAGGTTTGGGTGAAAGGCAATCAGTCCACTTTCATCCACTTTAAAAAGGTATAATTATACTCTAAAATACACCCACACACCCTTATAAACTTACTTTGCCACTTTGTTGATAACAGGTGCAAAGTTGGTGGGTCCATACAGCTGTACCGTCCTCAGGCTTTGGAAATAGGCCTCCAGAACTCCCTCTATGCCCACACAGTTCGGGTTATCACTGTCAGCACTCTGGAACAGACAGCATGCAGCACACTCATGACATAGACAGTGCACATCCACAGATCTAGTGCAATACAGACGGTAGTGCAATAAACTTCAACCCATCCAGGGCACGTAACTGCATTTTTAATATAGTCAAACATATCTTAAATAGGCTACCAACAGCTGTGATAATATCTATTCTACCTGCCTTTAGTTTTCAGTTATATAGTACGCTGTGTACAAGCAAATATGGTCTGTGTGATACGTGTCATGAAAGAAAACATACTTTTCAGTCTACTTTTGAAATGTAATAGGGTACAAATTATTAATTACCCTGTTAAAAAAATGTAAATAATGTAACTTACTTACTTTCATTAAAGTAATGTAACAAAATACATTCAATCACTTTTGCATTACTTTTCTAACAAATGTTTTAAACTGGGCACTAAAGTGAATGATACCATTATGGCTTGTGGAAAAAAAATACTGACTGCATTTAACAAGAGAAGTTGAATATGAATCTATGGAGCCAGAGGATTTTTGGAGGCAGCCCCTAGTGGCACTTAGTGCCACTGAATTTTAAGGCACGTCCACCTTTATATACAGTCTATGTGTAAACCTTACATCAGTACTTAACACTGATGCGTTTCTATCTTTTTTCAAAAGATATTCAATACCACTTGAACTAAGATTGGAATGTTTTGGTTCTAAAACACAACCACCAAAACAAATCACATGTAGTTCAAAACTGACTCCAGTAAAGCAAAAATGTTCCCATGACCTCAAACCAAGTCTACATTCAGGTCAACTAAATTCTCACTGATGATGGGACTATCAACAGGTCTCATTGCTGTTCAAAACTTTCTGACACTGGTTCCTTAATGACTATTTTTAAATACATTTTTGTCTGGTGTGATTTCTTAGAACAATGCACAATGATTTGAATGGCTGATATATAGATATAGACAGAAAGTGAAAAGATGCAGAGCAAAAGAATAGATGTTATATTCTACATAAAAGCTTTTGCTGGCCTTTGTAATCACCAACATTTTGAATAGAATACTGCAAATTAATTACATATTTTACTGTTCATTACTGGTTTAAAACCATTACAGTAAGATTTTGAAAATGTGTTAAGGGATTTGAAAGTCACATTCTTCCAATGACTCAAAGTTTTTTCCCAGAAAGAAGTGCGCACAGGTATACACTACCTTTTGGACAACAGTTTTTTTTCTGAACCCCTCCTTATTTAATTTAGAAGAACATGTAATGTACCTGTTGTCTAGTGTATGTCAGCCGAATTTGACAAGCCTTAAAACTGAGGATCGCATAACATAAAATGGTTGTTTACACCAAGAATCTGAATTACACAATGTCATATTATATTGTCAACGCAAATCATAGCCACATTGGGTATGTTGTAAACAAAACAGTGAAGAAGAGAAAGAAACTGGATTTATACTCTGAAAACAACTGAACCATAGGATTTAAATAAGGACATTAAAATATTTAGTTTTCTGTAAGAAATTAAACATCACGTGTTTTATAACTCTGTGCAGTTTCCTATAAGTTTGATTTCCAGTTCCTGTCTCAGTTGTCCTGTCTGTTGATTAAGCTGTCTAAAAGGTGCATGTAATAATCAATAATAATGAGTTTCACAACACAAGTAGACACCTTGCTTCATCTCAGTTTAGCATCCAGAAATGTCTGACTGGTTGGCCTCATCCCTCAGGAGGGCACAAGGAGGAAGTGGAGGGGATGCTGGGAGATTCCTGCTGGCAGGCAGATGAGCCATCTTCTCAACTCGTGCAACCAGCTGTTGTCGCAGCTATGTCTCCTGGTCCAAACCACACCCTGCTATGGGTGAACTGTGTGCACGTACTTTGTATATGTGAATTCATATGAGTGTGTGTCTTACCAGTGGGAATGCGTGGGAGATTTTGCCGTCAGGGGGCAGCTTAGCTCCAAAGCCATAGGCAGGAAAGAGCTTGTCACTGTCGTAGTCCTGGATAATCTCTCCCACTGCTTTCAGGGCCATGGCATATGCATTCATCTGGTAGGGACTCATATAGTGGAGGGACGTGGGCTGGGATGGGTTACCTTACAAGAAGACAAACACACAACACAACAGAGAGGTAAACTAGGATATACCTCTCTCCTTCTGTCTGTCTGGTTTTCAGCTGTGAAATACAAGGAACACAATGTCACCAGTAGAATATCAAAAGATGATCGATGCCAAGAAAATACAAAATGCCTCATCTTTTTTTTTTTATTATTAGCATTAGCATTTTTAATTGCGACATTGACAAGATGTGATGAATTTGAATTATGTGAAGAATTGTGGCTCTGTCAATACAATCAGATAGTTGCAGCAAAAGGAAACAACATCTCCTCAAAATCAAAAAATTAACGTGATTATAATGAGGAGTTATCAGTTTATGCAATCATGATAACATCTTACACACTGCTTCAGTATTGCCAACAATATAATCATTGCACACATTAAATTATAGCAAAATGTGACTAACTGCCAGCTCTCTCTTTTCCCCTCAGGATATTGTGGTCTGGGCTCTCTCCTGCATTCTGAGGAGTTCCCTGCTTTTAAAGGGGATGAAAGGAGGTTGGGTGATTTGATTAGCCACGCTACTTTCCATGCTACGAACACACCCACTGATAATGTATTCCACCTAATCCCACCAAGCTCCCAAATGCGCCCCAGGTGTACTGTGTGCCTGTGGCCATGAAAATACCAAACACAGTCACCCTAGCCTGTGCACCTTGCACGGTTGACTGCACGTTCCATCATGTGAAAATAAGAGCTTGAATTGAACTTATCTATTCAAGGCAGCGGTGTGCTCACTATCATGAGTTAGAGTGCTCTAAAAATTAAGGGTTACATTACATTACAGAAGGGAAAAGGAACAAGTGCCTTTCACACTGAAGTTGTACATAAAAAAAAAAAAAAAAAAAAAAAAAGAAGTATTTCCTGCCTGGAACAATTGAAAACTTAGTTGAGAACAGTTATGAGACCGCAGTGAGTGATATAATATCAGTGCATGCTAATAAAGGTGCAGTACACACTAACCCATGCCAATCAATGTACGTGGTGAGCCAAATACTTTCTTTTTCACTAACAATTAAAGAACATTTGGATAGTGGATTCACCAGGCATAGGTTTACTAATGCAGTTAGGGCTGTCCTATACATTCTTAACAATTTTATACAATTTTTGTGAGATCAGGAAGAAAAAAAAAAAGTGAACAATCACAGATTGAACTACAATAGCTTGGGTAATACAATGTGCAGAGCTCAGAATTGCAAGTAACACCACCTCTTAAGCATACTTTTAAACAATATACAATATTGACTACTAAGGCATGGGGGTGGGGGGCAGAAGGGGGGCAGTACTTTGAGCTACATGCTAACAATAGCATAGCAAAGTTACAATGCTATACTATTGTTAGTATTAAAAAGAAATAACATGCTGATGTTTATATCATCTCCAACAGCCTTAGCATGTTAGCATGCTATCTGTAATGAACTGTAAACACAGCTTACAGCTGAGGATGATGGTAATGTCATTAGATTTGCAGCTAAAACCAAAGTGGCAAACTGGAATTTTGACTTGATGATGGTGCTAAATGAAATGTCAAAAGTTAACTCAGGTTATTCCAGTTAGTTAATTTGCTTAGCAAGTTTTATGTAATCCATCCAATGAGTGGGACATTACTCTCAAAACTAAAAATGTCAACCTCATGGTGGTGCTACAAGTAAAAGATCAGAAAAGTCTGGTGACATCTGGGAGTCATTAATGTCTGTGTCATTTTTTTTTTTGCCAATCCCTCCAGGAACTGTTAAGAAAGGTAATCGAAACCTTTGACCAACTGGTGGCCCGGTTCCGCTGGAATAATGCGCACAGCTTCAGTTTTCTTTACTGTGAGTATAGTCTAGAAATGTGGCTTGCATTAACACCGGCTCAGTCATTCTGAAAGGCGGACCAATCAGCAACCAGCTTCTGTGCTTAAAGGAGATGACATTGAAATTGAGCAGTTTTCCTACATGTAAACTAGTCTTGGCACATACCAATTGGCTAAAGCTGCTCCAATAAGGTCAAAATTAACCTAAGGTCTATGCACAGTAAGATGCAATGACTGCAAGTAATTGTCTATAAAGCGTACCCTGACTCATGTATTCACACAGTGGATTTGGGTCTGGTAGCACCAGGCTAATCTGGTGGCGCTAACACAGAAGCCTGATTTCAGTAACATTCTGGCTGCAACAAAAAAAAATGAAGGGCAATCTATCAAATTATTGTTCAGACTAACATTTCTATAGAGCCATGATGGCAACAGTTTGTGGATTTATGAGTGGTTAATGAGGGGGCGCTACGCACACTTTCTTCAGAAGAATATTTCTCACAACGTAAAAGTGTTCCTTGACTATTAGCTATGGATGACAACTGATTTATCACTGGCAGTTAATATGGGTGTTCTGCAAGCTTTGTGCAATGATGGATACAAGTTTAAAGGGTTTGAGCGATCACACTGGGACAAAGTGTTTTGATGAAATGACTGGCAGGCAGGAGAGATGCGTTTGCTTGTACACACACGTACCCCAACATTAATTAAAATACCTGTAAGTGAATATAACATTTAAAATACACCAGTGATAGACTTACCATTGGATGCTGTGAAGTCTATGGCCACAGTGAAATTCAGTTGTGTTCTGTTGCAAAGAAAGCAGGCATCAAAGAGGAAAACAACAAAGAGCATCACACACTTCAGTACACCTGATACACACTGTTTTTCCAACACACATACACACCAACAACATTAACTGCAATTCAATCAGTTTACTGGTTGACTGGCTAATTGACACGGCAGGACAATACTCCCTTCACCATCTTGAAGGTCTAATTAGGTAAAACAAATGGAGCCAGTAATTAAAAGTCAAGTGTAGGCATTTACAAATGAGATTTATCAATGCAAACCTACCCAAAATTGGACCATTTCAGAGCAAATATGAATTATGTGTAATGCTCACAAAAGAGCTTTTGGGAAATTCAATCTTGTATCTTCAGACGCACACACACACACACACACACACACACACACACACACACACACACACACACACACACACACACACACACACACACACACAAAACTAAAATGGTGGCTATTGACACTTACTGTGAGTGCAGGCTAATTACTATTCCACTCACCCTCCTCGGATGAAATCCACGAAGGTATACTCGGACTCCACTTTGAAGGACAGCAGAGTTACCTGGCAAACAAACACACACACACACACACACACACACACACACACACACACACACACACACACACACACACACACACACACACACACACACACACACACACACACACACACACACACACACACACACAACAGCATACATACAGAGTGACAAACAGAGGAAGAGAGTGGGAGATGGACCAGGGCCCCGTAGACAGGAAGGAAAAAAGACAAACAGGTGGTCAGACAGTAAAAAGAGTCAGCAAGAGCGAAGCAGATGTAGGAGGTGATGGTACCTATACTATATAAATATGTAAGATAATGTAAGAAAAACAAGACAGGCAGATATGAAAGATGTGGGCGCACTCACGGTTCCAGAGTTAATGTATTTCTTCTTTTTGCCTTTCTTCTTGGGATTTAAAACCTGCCAGTCATGGAAAAGTAAGTTAGTGATAGAGAGGGCACTTGTAAACCCACTTCATACCCTGGAATGATGTTTAATAATGAACATGAATAATTCAGCAGATTCCTGATAATAATAGCATGAATTTAAACTGATATTATGTTTAACTGTGCATGAAGAAGAGAGTAGAGAAAATCAAATCTCTTCTCTTTCAGAGCAGATGTTTATTAGAAGCTTTTATGATTTATGTGTTCTTTATGCTGCAGAAGTATAATTCATTTGTTTGTTGGTAACAAAGTAGTTGGGCCGATTTTAATAAGCACTTATTGAATTAGCAATTCAAGGGTTTAATAGTTATTGTTTGATATTTGTAGCGTATACATATTTTTTCCAGCACAACAAAGAGGAAGTTCTCGTGAATAAATCATTTCTCTCCTTCTTTTTTGTTCGGTCAGATTATGTTATTCTGCTATAGAGTGGCGATTTAAAGATTGGTTTCATAACTGTGATTCTTTTTGATGTAATGGTGACATTGTCCCAATGCATGCAGTTTATTGCTGTAACTGTATAAACAGCTGCATCTTGTCGCTAAACTGACAAAAGCATTTTGAATATGCTTGCATTCTGATTCACGGCGGACATGGCTTGTGGTTGTTGTAGTATTTAAAGCCTTTTGCCAAAATTCCAGACACATGATTCCTCCAAAACAAGGTTGGAATTATTAAAACTAATGTTCAAAACATAGGTATATATGATTGTTATATAGTTGAGGAAAATGTCATCGCTAATACAAGCTTGACCATCTCCTCTTTGTACTGCATGTCAAACCCAGTAAAAGTGTGCATTTGCGAAAAGTAACATCAAGTGAGAATATGTACTAATGTTGCGAGTTGGGCTAACTTGTTTTCTGTTGTAAGAGGAGGCTAGTTAGCTTAGCTTTCTTTCTCAATGTGGAATACAAAATGAACAGCACAATGCAACCTCCCAATACAAAACCTCCATATTTTGAATGTTGAAAGGGGACAAACAGCTTAAACTGATAAGTAATGCTGTGAACAGGTGCAGCAGGAACATGGTTTTCTATTTGAGACATCGCAGGTGAAATGGGACCTGCAGAGGTGGAGTTCATTCCCTTTGGAAAAATGGAAACATACGAGGGGCAATCAAAAAGTTCTGACCAGTGTGGAAGGAGCACGAGGAAGCAATAACTTCAGTTAGCAAGGATTCCAAGTGACATCACTTGATCAACATTTGCCGTGTTGCGTTTTTGACACTACTAGTATGTATTGAAATCTAATTTTTTTTTGTCAAACTTTTGGGGAACAGAAAGAAGTGGCAGTGACGACTGTCCCTCTGAACATCACAGCAGAATTTGTCATTGACAGTCTAAAATTGGGGGACAGATTCACAGTGTACAACCGTGTGAATGTCAAAGAAAACCCACCTGGTTGTGCAACTGACCGGACGTGCCTTCCCCAGTCGGGGACAGTGATGTTCTGCCCCTCTTACAACATAAATGTCACTCAAAATATTTCACCCTGGTAGGCTTTCTGGAGCATTTCAAGGATGTCGGTTGCCATTTTCACAAGTTTAACACCTAATTTGATAGAGTCTCTGCTCAAGCCAATGGGGAAATTGCAGATGAGCATATGCCAGCATTACTGTGCTATGATCCGTTCATCCGCAATAGGAACACCTCGTATGCACAATAGCTGCTGTATCATTCTAGTTCTATTACCATAACAAAAACAAAATCATTAAAACGGATTATAACAAGATCTTCTATTGTGTGATATTAATTACCTCAGTGTATCTGTTTGGGAAAGCGGCTATTCTGAATATCACATAATTGTTGTGTTACGGGGAAAACATTTTATTTAGAAAAAGTTTTCTGCTTTTTATTTTTTTAAAGTACGTTTACAGTATTTTTCAGATCACATCTTCTTCAATCCCTCCGTTTAGAATAGGTTGTATAGAGGGTGAAGAGCATTGGAAGAGCCAACTAGAGGAAGTAAAAATACCAGTATCATCTAAACTGGAGTTTCAAGGTTTTCATACGACAACAGTGAAGAGGAAAGAAAAAAACACCACGTCTTGTCTCACCTCGTAGACATTGAACTGGTTCTGCCCCCGAGACAGCTCTCTGTAGCTGGTGGTGAACTCGCCTATGAAGTCATGGCTGCAGACAAATAACACCCACACAGACAGGCGAGCATGAACACAAATTTTATAATCTGAGAAAAATTGTGATGTCTTTCTCTATTTTCTCCATCTTTTCACACGATCTTCTTCTCCATGTTTGTTCCTATCAATCTCTTAATATCTGCCCAATCTTTGTCCTGGCTGCAAAATAACGTTTGTGGACACTTTGTAAAATCTCTTCACGTTTTCGCTCACAGAATGTACACAAGGCATTTCATTTCCTTCTGACATTTGGGAGGTGTTTGTGTGATATGAGGCCACAGCGAGCGGTTATCCTCAGATGCTTTTACCTTCCATCTCGATCCCAGTCATAGACGTCTACCTTCACGGTCCTGAAATAGACAAAGAGCGTTTTATTCCTGCAGATTTGCTCTTTACCGCATCATCTTCTGTCAATAAAAGATAACTCAAAGATCTGTTTAATCAAAGAAAAAAAATATTTTCATTTCATCGCACCAGGATATATAATAGTGTTTACAAATTCACTGACTCAACAATGTCAATCTGAGGAAGATTATTGGTACAGTAGTTACTGGTTGTTATGTAAACTAGTTTCCAGCAAGTGAGGATGATCAATATCCCACATGGGATAGAAAAATGAATAAAAGATTTTAAGTTTGCATGTATTACCATGAATGCATAATTCTTTCCTCATATGAAGAGATTGATATACTGTGTATGTCGATATATGAATGATACTTCATTTGGATAGAATGCCACAGGTTATTGAAAGTCATTAGCATAGCTTGTAGGAAAGTTGCTTTTACAAAATGATCCCAGTGAAGACTGATTACCACCTATTTATCTTCTGTGGGATGCAAGTGAATCACTTTGCAAAGTATCATGCGATTGACAAATGGCCCAAAGTCAAAAAAAAAAAATTGTGAGTCGTAGGTTGGTAATTTACACAATCTTTCAAATGAGGAACCAGGAGCACATCTATGTTGCGAAGGTCCTGTGTTCCCCAGTTCAACCCTGAAAAACAATAGCCTGTAACAATTAAAAGAAAAACAGGAAGGTCTAGCTCTCAAACAACCAGTAAAAATGTGCATTTTTCACCTCCACTGGATCTGAGAAGGTGTTTTAAGACAAAAAGTGAAGCAAATTTAAGGCCTTCCATTATTTGCATGCATCTGACTTCTGGACACTTTAAACAGCCAATAAACTAACTGACATCAGATGTAACGAAGGCAGTAGCGTCCAGCTCAGACTGTAACATCTTAGAAAACACTAGGCATTTCAGTTCTTTCTCATCGAGGATTTTGCATTTATCAACGTCTACTCACATGTTTACAGTTTGCTGTCCCTAAATTCCAAAATAACCTACTGTTCCATTAAACTGCAGCTAAAACTACCCGGGAAATGCACCATTTCTTTTTTTCTTGTATCAACATTTGTTATATATAACTATGCCTAACTGTTTTAGGAAATTATGTAAAAATAAAACTATATTTGTGCCTTATTTTAAAGATTTATGTCCTCAGATGAAAAATATGAACAGATACAGAGTCAGGAGATGGTTATTTTTAACTTAGCATGAAGACTGGAGACAATGGTAAACAGCTAGCCTGGCTTTGTCTAAAGGTTTAAAATTGTTGTCCAAATGTTTCACAGTGACACGTGACAGTTGTAGTGTGACGCAGGGGTGGAGGTTGATCTGTAGCCTATGAGTCAGTTTTAGCTCCAATGTTGGTCTATTTGTCCTTGAATGGGGTCCTCAACTGCGTTTTGGTCAATAATATGGTGGTTGTATTGTTAAATAACACACACACACACACACACACACACACACACACACACACACACACACACACACACACACACACACACACACACACACACACACACACACACACACAATTTAATTACAAAATAACTATAACTGTAATCAGTTAAAGTTACTGACAAAAAGTATAATTGAATTGCAGTTAATCTAAATGTGGGTGTTTACAAAGAGGTTTCATCTGATGTAATTTTTTTTAGTCAAAAGCTATTCTATGTACTCTAAATAAAAAGTTAATTGTGCTGCCTTCCATCTTTTCTTGTATCGGCAGCCTCCGTTAGTTTGGTAGCATATACAAAAAAGTTTAGCCTTGTTTTTAATAGGATCTCTTTAAATTTCCAACACCTCTCATCTGCCAATCAAATCTGCTCTTAACAACTATTGAGACGAAGATATGTTTAAAAAGAGCTATTTAGAAAATTGGCAACAGCACACAGCCCTGCTGATACCTCTATCATCACTCAGCATGGAGTTGGCCTTGATGTAGAGACTTGGTTTCACCTTATATTCTTTATTGTAGTCAGAGTGATCTACATAGTTGTGATTTGTTGATGCTTCTGTTGCAATTGTGCTTAATTCAAGTTATATTGATGAACCTTTAATACACCTTTGACAGTAATCTGTCAAACTGCCTTGTTTGAATTTCAATTTCAGAAATATTTCAGCTTTATAGCCCAATTTAAAACATTTGTTAGTAAGTGGTGAAAAAATAATCACATTACTTAAATTAAGCAACTAAAAAAGTTTCTTTACTTAACTAATAATCTGTAATCTATTACATTTTATAAGTAAACTCCCCAACACTGTATTTCATAAGGTGGCTGCACAAAGACCATTCATTCATGGCTACAGCTGCCATGTTCATTCCTCAGACTACAAAGTCCACATTTTTTGACGTCAGATGTGATGAAGGTTTGACCAGTCTGATATAAACACCTTCAAAGAGGGTTCAATGTGCGTCACAAAACATTATATGTGCATCTTCTGCTTTAAAGTAGTGCAAGTCTAAAATGATGATGAATTCAGAAAAACCTATAAAAAGATAAGAGGATAATAGTTCCTATTACTGCAAGAGTGGAATTGTGCACTTCCCTATGCAGCACTGAAAGCAGTGAGTACCTGACAGCAAGTGGCTATTAAAGCTGCTCAATACAGTCCAGCGTGACTTTGAATGTATAACACAGTGCTGTGTGGAAACTGAGTCAGTCTCAATAACACCAGTGCTGGTCTCTGGGACACCATGACCGACTGCTGGCATTATTCTGACCGCCCCAGTAACAGCTGATGTCATCCACATAAAGAGTCTGCCTGTGCCTCGTTGGTTATGGAGTGTTTTCTTATTTCATTTAATCAGAGAAAAACTGCCGTTTGTATTTTAACATTGTACGTAGTAATAACATACCTCAGTATGACATTTTCTTTGAGTACACAATAGATTTATGCAAAACATTTTCCAACCTGTCAAAGTCGCCATTGCAGAGAGCTCTAACAGGGATGGTGAAAGGCTGCCACACCGGGTTCAATGTGTTCTTGATCACCTCTGTCTTGTGGCAGATGGTGAACCTGCCAGCAAAATCACAAACATGAGGCCCCAAAACGAAAAGAAAATTCATATTGCTCACATTATACCTGTGAAGATAGTCCCACCTTGCTTTTCTTCAGATTCCTCTGCAATTCTACAAAATATTTGGTAGTTTTTTTTGTGTCTTTATATATCTGTGTAAGTGTTTCTGGGGGGAATGACAGAATTCCAGATGGAGTTGTATTGCTACAAACGTCTCCTCAGTGGAAAAATCTTAAAGATTGAGATGAACCTCAATTGTTGGTACAAATTGCTTCGCAGAAAAAAACGTCCAAAGACATTCATTTGTAAAACAAGAAAAGAAGTGAGGTGAGGACAGGGAGTGAAAAATGGCATTACTGAATGAATACAGAATATGTAGTCTTCACCTCCAGATTGCTCACAAAACACCTTTGTAAACCTTTCTTTTTCCCACACAATGCCTTCACACTGCTCCTATTCTTCAGCAGTGTCCCACTTTATTCTCACACGGAGCTTTTTACAGCACAGCATCAATGGATATGCTGAGGGTTCAGTACTTCAATCAGCACTACCTTACAGTAATGGTGGCACTTGGGGATAAGTGCTGGAAGTGGCTTGTAGCAACAATCTTACTCCACAGCTGAACATACTGATTAAATTTTGTAATAAAATGACTCACCGGTTGTCTTTTGGAATTTAGGACATAAAGCTTTCCATAATATATTACATCGCTGGACTTCTAAACTGCTTTAAAAGGAGAAATTTATAAGGTTTCAGTTGTATTATTCTTGCATCAGGGCATTCTTTTTGAAAATGATCACATATTGCGTAATTATAGCGTAGTTAATTAATTACATATATATTGCATGTCCATATAAGTAACTTTTCATAGTTTTAACTGTTAGCGGTCTAAACCATAACCACATCTGTATACTTCTGTTTTTGTACTGTTTTTTTAAATACTGGAAGTTGATTTATAGAGGTCCACAAAATAGAAAAAATTAATATATATATATATATTTTTTATCAAATAGATTAAGAGTCATCTTTGACAAGTTTGTGCCACTATGTAGGCAGCCTGCTGCAGCAGCTTTCTGCAAGTTCCTATTCCAGCCAACTTCAGACCAAAGATTTTAGACAAGACTAAACTGTTTAGATCATTGCGGTGAAAAGTTGCAGCAATGTGAACTGGACAGTCTGAACTCAGGCCAGCTGACGGTGTCACCAGCAACTCAGCTTAACAAGTTGCGGGGTAGTTTTAGAATTAAAGGCAGGATAATGTTCTTTCAGCTTATTGGAGGAGACACTTACTCTAAAAGATGGAAGACATTTTACAAAACAGGGGAGAATCCTACCTCTAGAAAACATTCAAGTCTAAACTGAAATTAAGAAATAGCTTTGTGTATGTTAGTGAAATCGAAACATAATTTTAACAGTAAGAATTAAAATTGGGCATTTGGAATGTTTTAACTGTAGTTTGTGCATACAGTGGAAGGAGGTCCAGGAGACAATAAAGGTAGTTGGACATGTCTTTAAGAGAAAGTACAAACTGTTTAAAAACGTAAATAGCCATTATTTATTAACTTTTGACACATTCCAAGCATCCGGCTTTGATCTGTTGATAACTGAATTTTGTACATACAGTACATGAATGTAAATTACTGCTGTCATGCTATGGGTTTACGAGTTGCTGGGTTAGTGCTAAAGACACAAATGTACATTTAAGTCTACCCCAAATTCTTCCACTCACGTTCCATCCTCGTTACTGCGGTAGAAAACCAGGAAGGGGTCAGACTTGCCGAAGAAATCTTTCTTATCCAGCTTGTTGGCACACAACTGCATGGTAGCGATGTCCTGAAAGAGAAGACAAGCCGTTTTCAATATAACCTTTCTGATGCAATATTACTTCGAAGTCAGCAACTTGTTTCCTTCAGGAACTCATTTCTTGGTAACAAAGGCATAAATTTGTGCTGAACTCCTGTGCAACAGAACTGAAACAGAAACTCCCCCTGAAAGTAATTGGCTGCGTAAAAAGTCATGCATAACAAGCAGCATCGCACCAGTGGTCGGAGCGCTTTAATTAACGATGCGTGCATAGATTACAGTGATTGCAATCCATTGTTTTATTTAAATTACACATCTTATTAGTGGTAGAAACTTATTTTATTGTGGGATGTCTGCACTATAGAGAGGCAGAGGGAATGCCTCAAATATGTATGTGTGGTTACAGTAGTTAATGAGGAGCTGTGTTACTCCTGTGTCTGCACTGAGATGCCTAGGACATAAGGGGAAGGAACCAAGGAAGGAAAGAAGGAATAGCGGAAGGAAAGATATATAGATAATGAGGCCTTTTAGCCATTTTCTTCTGTGTGTGTGTATCATGGGAAACCTAAGCTTGTCACTGACAGATAGGGGTTGTCAGTTTACATGCGCACGCACACACACACACACACACAAAACACACTTTAATATCTGGAGAGCATTTGGATCTTGTCAGGAGCAAAACTTCCCAGAATAACGATGGTAAACACAACCAAGATAAGCCTGTTCGCATAATGGTCTGTGTGGACACACATACACACACACACACACACACACACACACACACACACACACACACACACACACACACACACACACACACACACACACACACACACTGGAAATTCTGTTAGCATCTCACTGACAGCCTAGTTGGTATTAATGTATTATTGTGTCAGGGGAAAGGCAGAACTGGAAGAGAACATCACTTAGTTGCAAAAAAAAAAAAAAAAAATGAGTGTTTATCAGTGCTGAACACTGACAAACTAAACTGGAAGGTGGTGGCGGGCAGGGGGTTGAGATAGAGTGATTTATAGGTTAAAGTCTTCATGAGATGTTATGATCTGTTTTGTTCATTAAATGTTTTCATATTTCCTGTGAATGTGTGCTTTTGTATGGGCGTGAGTAGGAGTTTTTGTTTGTTGTTGGGCTGGGGATGGGGGGGTGGAGGGGAGGCCTGCGAGCTTCTACAACAACAGAACCAGGGCAAATAAAAAATGCAGACATTATGATAATATTCCAACAACATTTGGGTTGTGTGCATGTGTGTGTGTGTGTGTGTGTGTGTGTGTGTGTGTGTGTGTGTGTGTGTGTGTGTGTGTGTGTGTGTGTGTGTGTGTGTGTGTGTGTGTGTGTGTGTGTGTGTGTGTGTGTGTGTGTTTGTGTGCACACTGACCCTGCAGTTGCTGAGCTCTTCTGCAGTTAGTATAATGACTCCACACTTCTTCCCTGGAATCCCACTGAGAGCGTAAGGAGAAGGAGTGAGAGACAGAGGGAAAGATTACAGAAGAAGGTAATCGAAGCAGGACATAAATAATACAAGTGCCAAGCAGATGTCATTCATAGCTTTAAGCTGTTACTGTGCGAGGTGACAGCCCAGAAGGCAGATTTATATTTTCTGGAAAAGCTCACACAGGGATCTGCATGTACTTTTCAATGGGAAAGCCATTTTTAAAAATGGGCTACAGGTGTCAATTAGCTACCGTTAGCCAAAGTAAGCCGCTTGTCACACCAGAACAAGTAAAGCTGTAAGTAAGTAAAGTAAAGTAAGTATTGTTTTGAAAACAAAGCTACATAGGGCCTGTCTTAATCTATAGTATTTCTATATATGAAGAAAAATAATTTCATTATTATTCCCAAATTAACAAATTTAGATGTTTTTTTTTTTTTTACCTGGGGGATTAATCAAAGTGGCATGTATTGTATTTTGAGTTAAACACTGGCATTGTTTTAAGTCACATGTTTAATCTACGTCTCGATTAATTAATGCATCAGCCGTCCTACGTCAGAGTGAAAAAATATATTTCATGACTCTTTTTTTACATTTCCAGTATATGCACATACAGTATTTCATGGCAATAGATATGTAAATAAGTGCCTGGAAGCACACTGTCTGAGCTTACTGGCATTCTTGAATAAAACTGAGCCATCTTTAATGTTATGGGTAACAATTGTGATTTTCCTACTTTGATAAAGTAAAATACCTGCTGTGAAATGGACTGTTGCATTTAACCTTTACCAGAAATGTTTTTTGTCTCACCTGAAGACAAACAAAAGGCCATAATAGAAGCCTATAACAACTCCATTGTGCTATTAATGTTCAAAAACACCACATGGTGCTTTTAATGGCACATAATGGAAGATACAAATTTGCTCAAATAATTCAAATAGATTTCAAATTCTGTAGGTTCAATAAAAAGGCTGTGGCTACGTTGATCACAATGAACTCTATAGTAATACAAATTAGTGATATAATAAATTATTATATTAAAGGATGGATAGATTAAAAGTAGCTGTTCAGCTGAGCTTTTACATTTAAAGGACTCTTTTTTAAAAATATATTACCACATCTTTAAGTACAATTAAAAAATTTGAGACCATTCTTGTTGGATACAAATGGAGTGCAGTAATAATGTGAATGGAGGAGATGGAAACAATAACCTTTGTGGGTAAGAACTCTAAATTATGTCAACATCAGCATCTGTGTTATATGTGATTTTATGACCACTGGTACTTGCACACCAAATTTAATGTCAAACTTTTTGGGAAAAGAAGGAAGTCACAGGGAGCCAAATCCAGCGAGTAGGAGTGGTGGGGAGCTCCGATTGTGTTGTTGCGGTTGAGAAACTTAAGCGCTTTAACGCGCTGTCAGGGGGCACGTTGTAATGTTGGAGAACTTAATTGCCATTGTCGCAGCAGAACTCAGTGTTGACAGCCTGACCCCGAGGGATGAATTCACAGAGCACAATGTCAAAGAAAACCCACCGGGTTGCTTTCCTGACCTGAGGCACTTTCGTCGGCCTTGGACAGTGACGTACTGCCCCTGTTGAAACACAAATTCCACTCAAAGCATCACGCCTGGCTCAATTCGTTATTGCTGTAGATTCTCTGAAGCATTTGAGTCTGTTACCGATTTCCCAAGTTTGACACAAAATTTTATGTGAGCTCAGAATCAAAGTTATTGCTTCCCCTTGCTCTATGTGCATTACTGTGCTGCAATCCATTCTCCACAAGACAAGTTTACTTTTTGATTGCATCTCGGATAATGTTGGTATATAAGTTTGGATATTTTTTCATCATGTTCAGAGGAATGATTTCCACGAGAACAAAAACATGCCGGAGGTGTGCATTCGTTTAATCAAATCTTGAGTCATTTCTTTTCTACGATGTGTTCAAGGTTAAAGTTTGTAAAGGTTGTTTCTTCCCTTTCTTTTGTTTCTTTCCTTAAACTCACATTACTTGTGAAGTTTTGAGACTGAACTGACTGCAGTGAAAAAGTAGTTCACTGAACCATTACTAAAGAAGAAAGAAATTGAACCCCCCCCCCCAAAAAAATAAATAAATTTAAAAAAATCAGTGGATGACTTGGAGGAATAAAAAGAAGGAACAGATCAAGAGTGAGAGGAGAAAAATGAGCGGTAACTTTACAAAGTCAGGGCACAAAAGGGCCAAGCCTGACTGCTACTTTATTATAAATTTTAAAATAGTTGAGGATAGAGGAGGAGGGGTGGGGTACGCATGAGGCAAAATAAGTCTAAAAGAAAGATGAGAGAGGGAAAAGGGGGGAAAGACTGTCTTATGAGTCATTCTCAACTGGCGCTGACTCATCTTATCATCAATTTGTGGCGGGCGAATTTGAGTCTAATTTGCTTTGCCTTTGGCCAGCCTTTACCCAACATATTTAAATACATATAATCCTTCTGATATGTCGCTATACTATTCAAATATTAGATGGGTTCCCGTTGCATCAGGTCTTGAAAATTGACTGTGATCAAGGTGACAACCAACATGAACACGCTCTGTGTTAGCTTTTGATGTTTGACGTGATATGGTGCTTTCATGTGCTGACAGAAAGCTCTGACATCTGAGATCGAAGCAACACGCATCAAAGACTGTGACTGCTGATTGGAGTTAATAATTCCAATCAAAGTGTGAGACTCAGCTACTTCCATCAGTTTATCTTAATATTGTTTTACAAAAACATTTAACAGTACTATATTTAAAACATCACAACAACAATTTGTTTGTAGGTGCAGACTGGGAATTAAAAATCCACCCAGTACAGTCAAGAATTTAACAGTAAGCAACAATTTTGATTTCGTTAAATAACTACAATAGTTTGTAGAAAGATACATGAAATAAAAAAATATTCTAGCTGTCACTGGAGCTCTCAGCTCATTTCGCTCTCAGCGCGCTCAGATGCCCCTGAACCATCCCGCAGCTATGCTGTTATAGGCCAGGGCTGCTGGGGGACCTCATTATGCACTGAGCTTCTTTCCTCTCACTCTTCCACTCTCTATACACATACATGCCACCATTACATCTCATTAACTTCATGCTTTTTCTCTCCCATAGTTTTTGCTTATTATCTGTTGTCTCCATTCAGTTCCCTCGCTCGCGTAGTTTCTGTTCTTTCTTTTGCAGATGTCCCTGCCATGGAGTTGCATGTCTCTGCTCTGTGATTGCCATCTCCACCAACAGCTGATGTCTTGTATCTCTATGCTGTCCTTTTCTCTCTCTGCTCTCCCCTCACCCCAACCGGTCGAGGCAGATGGCCGCCCACCCTTGAGCCTGGTTCTGTCGGAGGTTTCTTCCCGTTAAGAGGGACTTTTTCCTTCCCTCTGTTGGAGGATTTTCTCCCTTAAAACTGAGTTTTTTTCCTCATTGCTCATGTGGGAATTGTTGAATTGTTGGGTTTCTCTGTATAATGCTGTAAAGTTCTACTGTAAGGTCTTTAAAGTGTTAAGTGCCATGAAATAACTTGTGTTGTGATGTGAGGCCATGTAAATAAAATAAAACTGAATTGAATCCAGGTTGACAAAAACAAAACAACCAAAATTAAGGTGACATACGACAAACTTTTTCTCCTGTTAGGTGAGACAACTTTGATGTTGTTTTTCCAAAACTTGTTTTAATTATTTATGTAATTGGGATAAAATGTGTAAGACATGAACCAAAGCTGTCTGTGGGATTTAGGATAATTCTACTCTTGCCCAGTCAAACCACAAAAATAGCCCTTTCTTGGCTGCCTTCTACCTGGTTTGAGCTGGTGAAAATACAAACTCTGTTTCACTTCAAAAATAACTCCAAAATTGAGATGCATGGCCGTATCTTTATTGACACACCCTTTGTTGAACCAGTCAACCCGCAGTCGGGTTTATGTTCTGCCATTAAAATAGCAAATCGATGCAAGCTTGTAAGAAAGCTCCTGAAAGCTGAACCAAATTGCAAATATGCTGGGATCCGCATAGAGCAGCTTTGCGCTAGCACAAAAATAGCATCCTTAGATTGTTTAGATACATGGACAGCTCCACTGGGGCCATGGTCCCGAAGCCTTGGCTCCAATGGATTCTGATGGAACTGTCAACTTCTCTCATTAAATACAAAGTCAATACATTTTTTTCACAAGTCGTAATGTTTTCAGGTGGTCCTTCTGAAAATAATTTCATTTGAAATAGATATTAGACCTCAAACAGGGGCATGTTTGGTGGCGTGCCTTGTTTGATTGACATGCCTGGAGTGCAGTTACGTTTCCCGTAGAGTTGGGCGAGCAAAGTGTTCTCGAGTTCCCAGTCAGATCCACCACTCACTCATCCAAATATGATCCTTCTGGATTCAAATAAACCAAGATGGCGACAGCTGAAATTACTTGGTTGGGGACGAATACACCAGTCGGTCATGTATCTCAGTGGAGTCATGGCAAGAATAATCTAATGCTGTGAGAATTAAAGTGATTTGTGTTTGAACCCATCTTCTTCTGCAGTGATTACATGTTTGTCTTAGTATAGGTACCCAGTAAGTATTTTAGTTCTACTCAGTATGTATTAAATTAACATACTAATAATTTGAGGGCTGTAATCTTAAACCTTACCTTATTCCCTATTCACCTGTCTCAGAGGTCAAGAAATGATAAATTCTGCAGATTCAGAACTTTTTTTTTTTTTTTTTCCCCTTTCAGTCAAATTGATGTCATATATGACATGTCACTAAACATTTTTACTGTCCATCAGCCTTGGTTTCATTCAGTAAATGCAAAGTCTGAAGTTAAACTCAAGTCTGAAGCACATTGAACAGAGAAAAACTGGAACCATTTGTGCTTTTGAAAAGTATACAGAGAGACATCCATTGTTTCCACAGCTGACAGCTCCAGTGACAGCTAAGTCAAATTGTATGGCACGGTCACAATGTGTTTGGGCCTTGATATCTAGAATCCCTTTTCAAATCCTCTTCCTTCTTACTCACACATGGACACCGTGTTCACATGTCTGTGAAATGCAATTATTTGCCGTGAGTTTATGTTTGCAGCACACATTATATCATAATAAAAAATGGGGCTGAAGATGCTATCATAATGTTGATTTGTTATTCTGTTCAGCTCAATTTAAATATTGGTTTGGTTACGAGAGAATAAATAAATCGCCAGCCTCTTTTCATTAAAAGTTGTTATCCTCTCTCATAGATGTCCTTTTTGTGCTTTTGACTGGGGGGAGTGATTTTGTTACATTTTCATCGCTGCCTTCTGCTGCAGCAGTGCCAGAATCCAACTTTTTTCTAAACAAGGGGGCCTGAGGCAAAGCCAGGAGGCAGAGCTGCTGTCCAATGACCCTGAATATTTCAGCTGTGTCCCATTTCAGTGTCGCGATAAATCAGAATGCAGAAAAACAGCTCCTTCAAGACACCATTGATGCAGACTTATTTAGCTTTGAAAGTACAGAAAAAGTCAAAGAAGCGACAAAAAATAATTGACAGAATATGAGATAAGCGGGAAAAAGAAGTGATGATGAAGGAGTATCAATTTAAGGACATGGAAAACTAGAGACGAAAAAGAATGACAAAAAAAGGAGTGTGTGTCAGCCACTCTTCTCATAAATCTACAGCCTTGCATGACGTACTTTTCAAGTCGATGGATTCTCTCACTCACGCTGCCTGCCAGCTGTAGCAGGCAGCTACAGTGAAAGAATTATTTATGAATTTATCTACACAGTGTGTCCAACTGCACACCCGCCAGCTAGCCCATCGGATACAAGAACTGCCTGGGACTCTGGAGTATGTGTTCGACCCTTGAATGCTCGCTGGCTCCTGAATAGTAATGACATGCTGTTCCACCGCTACATTTTATAAGTATTTAGCATGTTCTTTTTCTCATCATGAAATGCATTGGTGGCCACGGAGGCTTGTCAGTGTTGTTTGTATCGCAATAAGCGCTAATTTGATTGCAAACAAGCCCCATTCTATGTGTATAGATTTTTTTTTGAATTGCAAAGCACCTACGCAAAGCACCATCAAAGTGAAGCAGCTGTGAGCTATTTCATAAGCAGTAAACAGCTCAAAGGAAACACAGCACACTAAGCTGCCATCTGCAATTAATGAAGTCACATGAAGTATCTGTTCTTGACAAAACATGGGTTAACCTTGGAGTCATATCTGGCATTTGAAGGGTTCACACAGTGACATGCATCAGGGCATCGGCCGGTTCGTTTTTCTTTTCTTTTCTTTTCTTTTTTTCTGGGAAACGACCACACAAGTTCTCAAAGTAGCTCATGGGTTATCGAAAGACAAAAGGCTCAATGTGCACATTTTCTATTCGAACCAAACCACACAGCATAGTTCACTGATTTGCTCACTGTGGTCAGAGATTAAGCTTTTTTTAAAATCTTATTTGTCAATGAATTAAAAAATATCCACATCACTTTCAGAATATGTGTGTTACCATAGGTTGTATATAAAAATGTACATAGTCTCCAGGTCTTAAAGCATGCAGAAGTGCCATAATGTGCAATACCACTTAGGGCCACCATGGGCTAGTTCCAAAACACTTCTGGTTCCAATAGACTCACATTCAAAAAAGTGTCACCTTCTCTATGGATGGATTATCTAAAGCAGGCACTACAGGTGTATCTAATGAATATGTAGAAAAAGATCAACCAGGAAGGTCATCCCACCTTTGAGCTGTTTTTTTCCTCTTTTTAATCAGTGTACTCCACGTTCTGCTTGCATCTATCCCCTATCCACTAAACTCATTTCTTAAGCATGTTTTTTCAATCAGTCCAATTACCTCTTTGTCTGGTTACTCCCAAATCAGTTAACCCGTCTATATTATGTCCTCTTTTACAAAGGCCACTTCAACGAAGTAAACAAATAAAATCTCCCTGACAAAAAGTACAAACATTATCATAATGTATTTTAATGTGCCCCTTACCCCTGACACATAGACACACACACACACACACACACACACACACACACACACACACACACACACACACACACACACACACACACACACACACACACACACACACACACACACTCGCACAATCTTTCTTTCTCTCATAAACCTTTCCTACATTATGTTTATTCAAACAAGATGGCTGCATCCTCAATGCAATTATTTTGTTAAATTATTTAAAGATGACCTAGCACTCCTGGCTTTAATGGTTAATTTCAGTGCAATGTAAATGTAATGTATTTTTCTCAGTGGCCCTTTATTTATTTTTTTGATTCTGTGTATACTTGAGAGTAAACAGCTCAAGTGTTCCTTTTTGAAAGTAGGCTATGCAGCATTTGATGCCTCAACCAGTACAGTAAGAATTATGGCCTACTTGACAGCTTTTAAATGTTTTTGTTTTTTGAAAAATAAATGAACTAAAATGTTAATTGAAGCATTTATTTTGTTTTCAGTGCTTTGCTACAAACATACTGAACTGAGACCCAAAAGCTGGTTCAAACATAACATTTGTGTACCGTTACACCTGTACTGCATATCAAACCTAACTTACTGTATAGTATTAGTCACATGCTATGCTGTATTAAATGCTATGCTGTATAAAATTTCCCCTCGGGGATTAATAAAGTATATACCTACCTACCTACCTACCTACTGGCCCCCAAAAAAACTTTAAGACACATTTGAAAAAGAAGGGGTGTCATTACATCTATTACATCATTGCATTATTAAAGTCTGTTTATAGTGTGTCCAGCAGAATCAGGCAGGATTTATGATCTGTCCAAGCGGCATGTCAGACAGCGAGATAATCCCCTCCACCCACACCTTTTCAGCATCTGATAGAGGTTGTCAGTGTCAACCGCTGACATTAACTTTAGAATACAGACAATCCAACATTCACACCCATGACACGCTGTGATTAACCCGCTGTTTAGGTGAGAAGGCATGTTGGGTTTGATTTGATCTGACAGTTCTGAAAGACCTTAACCTGACCCTGAAAAGACACACTCTCATAACACTGAAAATGACAGTGAAAATATAATTGTCAACAACACTAAAATCAGGTGTTAAAAAGCAGGGCTGTCTTATATTGGGGCCAATGTAATTTTTGATATTTTAAAGTACATACGTATTAGTCAGATCAAGGCTTACATGCATCAGTGCACCAATGTTGTGACTCAATATTGATTTACAGTATAGATTCTGTAAATTTTGTAAGTTTTATTTGTTACTATTGTTTTCAGTCTGCCAGTAGGTGAGGTTACAGTAATGATGAGACAGAGCAGGAGGATTCCTGAGGACAGCTATAATTAAGACTAAAGAAATAACAACCTTTAAAAAAATATATATTTTTCACCATTATTCTGATGTTTTTTTTTTTGCTATTCTTTTCTATCTTCTCCCCTCACCCCAACTGCACAGCAAATTCACATCTTTGGAATAAACTGAGTTAAAATCAACTCTATTTTTTTGTACATGTGAGACCATCGAATACACTCTCAAGCAGAGTGAAAGTAACTATTTTCCAGGAGCTGATCTTTTAACACTTTTCAGGAGTTGAACCTGAACTCTTTGGGAGTTAAAACTCAACTCCCAAGAAGAGTTTTTCTATGTTAAGTGCACTGAAATAACTTGTGTTGTGATTTGGCGCAATATAAGTAAAGTTGAACTGAATTGAATTGATTTAACTTGTATTTGGATTTATGATTCAAGTGTAGTACGTGGAAAGATACTGCTTTAGTATTAGTTTTTTTTTTAGATAAACCTGAACAATTCATAAATAAATCACAAGAAAAATTAACTCAAAATGATTTAATATAATTAAATAAAAAAATAAAAATTGTTGTCTTCACAAAAACTGCCTTATCCCCCAGTCCAAAAACGGTATCTTCCAACTGTGAATCCTCTGTTGTCTCAACAAGTGGTGTTGCTAACAGATTAGAGGTGTTGTCTGTATCCATTGCTGTTTCATAAAAACATTGTCACATTATTTGCCAAGATGCTCAAAGCTGGCAAGCATGAAACTAGCTCAAAGCTGATTTCTGCCTGCTTCAACAGAGCCATTTACAAACACAGATTTGGTTTACATGATATAGTAGCAGCTAAGTATTGCCAGTTGGAAGATACACTGTTGTAAAATCTCTGCTGATTTATCTGTTGGTGAGGGTGAGGCTTTTTTTTTTTTTTTTTAATGGGAGACTGGAACTGATTAAAACAAAGAACAGTTTCCTTCTGTATACATTTCCTAGAAACACTTACACACACAGCAATAATCACTGGATAATAGTGGGATTTATTGAGCCTGAACTCCGAAAAGTGCTGAAAAGTCAAATTTGTGACACAAAAAAGGATAATTACACTTTTTTAAATCACATTTGCAGCAGCAACATGATTAAATTTAATTTATAAATAAAATTAACATTCCTGACAGAAGAAGCAGCAGCAGGAGAGTTTTGTCTTTATGCCTGTCATAGTGGAGCAGGCCAGATGAGTCCTGAACCGCCACACCAGATGGCAGGTGACGTTCTGTAGGACGGGGACCACAGGGGACAGACAATGACACAGTGAGCGTGAGTGCGAGTGTGAGTGAGTGTGCGAGTGTGAGTGAGTGTGTGTGTGAGTGTGAGTGTGAGTGTGTGTGCGTGTGTACGTGCATGTGTATGTATGAGGGAGCAAGAAAACTACAAAATAAAAAAAGAGTGTAAGTTTTATCGCTCAGATTGTAATTTTAAGGTTGTTTATTTCACTGTGTGTCTGGCAAATCTAAAACCTTGGCATCCATGATGTCAATAAATCAGCAGGTTTGGCACCTACTCGTCAACAGTATAGGATGAAAGTTAGACTATTTATTTTGTCTCAAAATGTCAGATTCAAAACATTCAAACTATGATCATTGTGTAAGTTACTGATAATTAGGTATTTATTAAAAGTGATTGAAAGATTGACTTACTCCTTACAAAACTTAAGTAGTTACTCAGTAAAATGATTAGTATGCTACTTTGAAACATCCACTTCAATTCTCTTATTAATGCACACATAGCTATATCATTTTAGTGATGCGTGTATGCCTTCCCGCCTCCGACTGCTGACTGTCAGTCACCAAGTCTGTTTTCAGTGGGGCAAGTTGGGGGTGTTTGTTGAACATCAGCGTACCCTTCTTCCTCTGGGTCAGTAGGAGTTGCTGCCCTTGGCCCTCCGACAAGATAGTATTTCTATCTGCCACTCAAAACCTTAACCTGAACGCAATGCGGCAGCCTCACCCTGGTCACCCACCATGCACCTCCTTTTCTGTCTGGTAGGGGCAGGCAGGAAATTGATCAAGTGGACTGAATTTTTCGATTACAATACAATACTACAATACTATTAAATACAAGCAAGACAAAAGGAATGAATAACAAGCCCGTTTCAATTTCAGTAATTGTACTTACACGATTTACTTACAGTGAGCTACTACAAAAGTAATGGAATTGCAGTAATGCGTTATGCTACTCCTAACACTTAGCATAATACGAACACATTAACCAGGATTGATGATCGATATTGGTCAATATTAGTTGAGGTTGATTTATTCAAGGTTTAATTCTCAGAATTCTTTCAAGTGTTTCCTACAGAAGTCTTCAAGAAGGTATTTATTTTTAGAAAGAGATGTGAACAAATGTCATAGCCACAGTTCTTAAGTGGAAATGTATTGCTTTTGTATTATTATGAATTAT
Source organism: Brachyistius frenatus (assembly GCF_029030835.1). Classification (NCBI taxonomy): domain Eukaryota; kingdom Metazoa; phylum Chordata; class Actinopteri; family Embiotocidae; genus Brachyistius; species Brachyistius frenatus. Next base: position 5,463,418 of record NW_027210615.1, read on the forward strand.
CATCACTGATAGCCCTACGAATGATACAGACTTTTTCCAAATCTGTGAGGCTGTAGGGACAGCAGAACTTTGACTTAAGTGCTCATGGTAGCTTACTCACACTGACAACCCTAATATAGTGCTGTTAACAGTTTCCACCATCTTACTTTAGCATGTTAGCATTAATTAATTAGCAGTAAATTTAAAATACAGCGAAGGATTGGATTGAAATTTGACCTTAAACCCCTAAAAAATTCAAACCTGAGTTATTAGAACTCATCTTGAGGGGGATGTGAGTCGCAGAATGTTGTGGCAAACCACCCAAAACCAAAAATGTCAACATTGTGATAGCACTAAAAAAAAGTGTGACAATCATTAAAGTCACTAAGATTCATCTTCCGGGGACTGCAATCCAGAAGGCCAATCTATCCCACAGATTTTAAGATATATAACTAGAAATTTGAAAATGTCACCTGCTGGTGGCACGATGCTAAAGTTCAGGGTCCTCCATTAGTGTTTAACCTCATGAATATGTAACACATTTTATGGCCATCCATCCAACGGTGACCCAACCTTCTGACAGACTCACACTGCCATGCCTAGAAAGGTTCAGGGATTACCAGTTATTAGAATTCCACCATTGCTATTGATTTGCAACGCCGCCCATGGTACCTTCATACATTAAGAGACATAAAAAGGCTATTTTCTGACCTCACACTGGCAACCCTTAGATACAATAATGCTACAGTAAAAGGAAATTAAAATGACTCTTCAGTAAAGTCATTTAGATCCACTGAAAAAAAGAAAAGAAAAGACATTCGTAATGGCTAAATACCTCTGCAGTTCCCTTTAAACAATGTATTCCCACCTGTCTGTCTTAATTACACTGTGTTGCAAAATAATTAGGCAAACTCCACCATCAGAATCTCAGTATCAGTAACATAATACTGCCTGCAATCTGTCACTGTTTGCTACTTCTCACAGAGCAGAAAATGAGTTATTTTGTCTGGATGGCAATTTATTTTTTTTCCCCCAAAATTTGTGGCACCATATGTTTTGTATTGGTCTTTGTCTCAGCAACAAAGCAGAAGGCATCCCACCGAACGCCCCCAATTACACACCCGGCCCTCTGACACACTGCACCGACAGATTGACCGCTGTCTTACAGCAAACAACAAGACAATTTCATGACACAGGTTTGTCTCTCTTCCTAAAACCCGGCAACATAACCATTGCTGCAGACAGTTCATTTAGTCCACTCTCCACCTCATCAATCTACATCTGGTCCACTGGCAGTGTGTGGGACTGTTAATTTAGTTTTCCAGATTACATTTACAAAGATGTGACTTGTCTGTTTTTTGTTATTTTTCTTACTTTTCAGTTGTAAATGGTAAATGAGTTGGTAAAGTTACTTTTTTTTTGTTTAGCTCATGTGTACTACTACACATAAATTCATACATTATATGCAATATGTCGGTCTGTTTATGTATCACAGGTTATGTTTCTGTAGGCAAACATCAGTTCCAGTTCAAAAATACTTCTGGTTTGTGGTCATACTGTATGGGTATCCATAGAACACATCCTGCTCAGCTTCCCCATTTATTATTTTTTTCAAAAGGGTGTATTTTGGATCATTGTTATACTTTTACCGCCTCGGCTAATAGCCCCCTCCGTTACCACGGCAACACACAGGTAAGTGGAAAGGAGTGCTTAGTTGGCCACGCAACATGAAGCCCGTTTCTAAAACTGTTGACCTATAAAAAATGTACACCCACAAACATGAGGAGGCTACCAGAAACATATATACGCTCTGGACTTGTTCTGGATTCGTGTGAGAGTTTTTGATGACAGCAAATGCAGGAAAAAAAAAATCAATAACCTATGCACACTTACAAGTTTTTTATACACAGTGTCTGTGCAGTTGTGTCTTTGTCCAAGCTTTGTGTGTGTGTTCGTGCTCGAGAAGTGCAGTGTTCTAAATGACAGCACGTAAAGAGAGAACTCTGCAGTTTAGAAAGTAAACACAAATCTGTCTCCTTCTGCCTTTTACAGGAAATTTGTCTTTCCCTGCATCTGTCTTGCTTATTCTATTACACCAAACCTCCCATCCCAACTTTATCATCTTCTCCTCTCTTTTCTTATCTCCTGTCTTTTGCAATCTCCTTCACCTATTTTGTTTGCTTTCTGTTTGGTGTATCACTCGCTCCTCTCTCCTCTCCCTCCTTCCTCCTCTCCCTGGTCTACTGAGTTGTCTGTCACCCTTCACAGATCCCTTTCACTTTCTGTCTCCCCTTTACCTCCCTTTCTCCCTTCATCCCTGCTTGTTTCTTCCCCTGGGCTTTTGCTGTGTCTGATCTATCAGAAGCTCCAGACAGCTGTCTATTCCCTGCAGGCAGCCATCAGAGACACTGGCCATATGGGAGGAATAGCGATTGCGCTCTATTGTCCTCATATTGTTTTGTTTCCCCTTTTCCTTTTCAGCCTTTTCCCAGAACACGTCTTGTATAGGCAGTTCCTTTTGGTTCCTTTCATTGTGCTTCTCGCTAAACCCTTCAGGCTGTCAGGTGACAAACTGTGTGTCTTGAGGTGGAAGGGATGGTAGTGGTGAGGGAGAGCAAGTAGTTTTGTGACAAAGCCACGAAAATACGTGTATTAGGGGATCATTAAGGAACAATCTGACAAGTTACTTATCTCTGCTGTATTGTTTTCCTTGTTTGCACTCTTTTTTTCTATTGAAAACATTTATCTTTAAAGGGAATTGAGGCCAACGGGTATTTTAGTCTCAGGTATTTTAGGATTTCTGTTTGCATGGTAGAGAACAATTGAGATACAAAGGTATAAAAAGTATTTGTTGCGATTATGGGAAATAAAATGTCAGCTTCAATTTGAAATGTGTCATTGCAGTGCAACACTGGCATGTCACTGTGTTTTAAGAGTGCACTGATCAATAGTTTTATATAACCCCGGCATCAAATCACTATATAATCTTAAAAGGGTCTCTCATTGTGATGAACCCACATTATCCCTCAGCTTTTCATAACATATATTTTGAGCCACTCTCACAGCTCTCATCTCATCTGTGGGTACTATTATAAGATTTAATGGTAGCATTATTAGAGTGAATGGTGGACGTTGTGACTGTACTTAGTTTTCGCCAGACTGAGGACAAAGCAGATCCGAGGTGAATTGTGGAGTAAATAAGATTTTGTCATCTGCAAAGAAATGGACATTGAGGTAGCGAGGAGGACAAATTGATTATTTTCTATAGTAGTAACAGTAAATTACTAATAAATCAAGAATAGAGTAATGGCAATCCATTATTGATGGTAAGGGGGGGTTGAGTGAACACCATAATCAACAACAGTCTCAGTTCAGCCAATAAGGTTAGAGAATCCACTGAGCGAGAGATATAGACAGATGTCACCAATTGTATGTAACAGTACTATTGCTCTTTTCCATTAGGTTGGAATTTTAACTATTTAAAATTTTGATTAAAATATTGTACAAAATGACTAATTATGGAAAGACTTATGAAGAACCTGTGGTTTGGTACATCTGCACTGGTCACCGAACTATAAGAACATTTGCTTTCAGAAGGAGAACGAGATTTTAGGACTCCCTCGGCTGGACTGATTTGGTACCTGTCTACAGATGAAATTGTAGTCATATTATTAAACACAAGAGTATAGAGCTGACTGGTGAAATTTTGATTCAGCCTTTGAAATAAAGCTGGTGCAATATATTTTTTTTATTTATCCCCTAAAAGTTAACCAGTCCTCTGGCGTGCCACTGTTTCTGCTCTGTATATTGTTAATGGCATAATTGTGGAGGAATTGAGGGATTTTATGTGCTGTTGTGTTATGAAAGATTGTGAATAGTTTTTGAGAGCCAAAGTCAGATCAGTTAAAGGGGGAATATTTTATTTTATATTATCTTATATTATATTATATTATATTATATTATATTATATTATATTATATTATATTATATTATATTATATTATATTATATTATATTATATTATATTATATTATATTATATTATATTATATTATCAATGCCACAGATATCAACAGTTATTTTACGAGTTGGGCTTGGCTTTGTTCTGTTTGTTCTTGTGTACATGTGTATGGACTTTGATACATAGGGTATCATTGCCAACTTTCAAGGAACTCAAAAATAGAAATGCATTTATTGAATTGTATGACCTCAGGCGTATTCTCAAACTTTGTATGACAAGAAAACTGGGCACCCTTAAATGACCCACACCCCTGTCTTTCCACTGACAGAGTGTGCATTGTTTCATGGAGTCTGATGAAACCTTTGCTCCCAGAAAATGTCAACTTCTAGCTTTCCAAATCCCACCTTAATAACTGAAAAATGTTAAAGCAATAAAAAAAAATAAAAAAAATCATTTTTGACAAGGAACATAAAGAATACTGGATTAAAGAATATTGTCTGAAAACCTCATACTGTTGAAATTTAACTTAATTGCTCTTCAGTTGATCATACAATAACCTGAGTGAAGCCACATAGTGTTTTTCTCTCCTTGTGGTGTCTTTAAGACAGAAATCTGCAAATCTGCAAAACAATCTCTGACACAATTTTTTTTTTTTTTTTTTTTCAAATATGTGAGCAGCAGTCTTCAATAGTGACATCCAAGACTGGAAAGGTGAAACAGCAAATTTTAGAGTCACAATGTTGTTCATATAAAGAATTACATTCAAGGGCAAAAATGATTTCAAATTTTTGCACATCCTGTATATTTTCCTTTTTTGACACTCACTTGACTATCCAGTAAACACAGTTTGTCAGTGGAAAATTAAACATGTGGACATAACGTGTATCTTCATTTGATTGATAGATTGGGCTACTATCTGTACAGTGTTGGAAAATCCCCCCAGTCAATGTCTTCAAGCTCCGTTGTCCCCCATTAATCACAGAATTAGCCCTTACAAAAATCCTTCAGATTGGGGTTTTATTGTATGCACTTATGTCACTTTTCTCATTTCTGTCCTCAAGGTGAATCTCATTAGTGGATACAGTGAAAAGATGATTATTCACATGGAACTTATGGCAGGTTTGTGATGAGCGTAAGTAATTGACCCTGTCGTTATAAATCTATCTAATCTATAAAAGAAAAATGGTGGGGGAGGGTTAAAACTATAAATCTACTTTATGTTGTCATTTTTATGTGTTTGTCAGATACACACACAGACACACATACAGTTTGCATGGTTTAGAGAAGACACACTAAAGGCTGTAAGATAAAACTTATTTCATTTTGATGTTGGGTTTAATGGCTATTTTTGTATTTGTGTCTGCTGTCAAGAACTGGCATCATATTCATTTTATATTCCAATGATGCCAAGATGTTGCTCTGCAACTCTCTACCCTCTCCCTTTCTGTTTTTCTCTTCGTCCCTCTCTCACCCGCATGTCGCATTTGGGCTAAAAGCGGACCATATCCGCCTAATTGTTTAGTCTGACTGAGCAAAATAAGCTTTCTGAAACATGTCAATGGTGCCACTGGCAGAGCGCAGCTGCAGGGTCCAGAAAGTGGCCCGTAGCCAACTTGACTCATCACCACGTCCAGCAGAAGTCAGTGGCAGTGATTCATATACTGTACTACCATTCCAGGCAAAAAAAACAACAACAAAAAAACAACCTCTGCACACCCACAGAGACTTGCTGTTGACAGATTGGAGTTAAAATGTCAAAAGTATTTGTTTATGAGCAAAGCTGTTGCTGTTGGTTGAACTAAAACCTCTATGAGCAACGCCAAATAAGCATTTAGGAGAGCAAAGTAGATAACTGACAAACTTAGACAGCAACTAGTAATTTTGGTGAAAAACAAGAATAGAAAATAAAGTTCAAATGATTTGAGGTTGAAAGGACAGAACATTTAGTAAAAACAAATCTTGACTTAAGGTCCACTTTTTATTTTCCCCAGACCTTTCAACTGCTTCTCCTGTTCCTCCTCAGCAGACAAAGTTTCGACAGTTCTCAGGGACAACCGAGCAAACTCCTTTCTTCAGAGGAAGACCATTAAATGTATTCCATCATTTGGAACACAGTCTATGATTGAATGGATTGCCATGATTCTTTCTACATATTCTAATGGCTTTAATGTGCACCTGACTTTTCATTTCAACATTTTTTTAATTAGTCCAACCAACTTTGGTTAATGACCAAATACCTGCAAAACTGATTACATTCACATCAACTGAAGTGTACCTTCTGTTTTGTGTTGATTGCCAAATGTTATGAGTAGTAACATCTATTGTATATCTATAACTATACCCACTTTATTCCATGCAGGATCCTGGTGGGATCGAGCCTATTTCAGCTGACTTAGGGAGAAGGCGGGGTACACACTAGACAGCTCGCCAACCACAGAAAGACCAACAATCACACTGACATTCCCGCCGACAGCCAATTTATAGTCATTAATTGAACTAACACACACATTTGGACTATGCGAGGAAGCCAGAGTACAAAAAAAGAAAAAAAAGAAAAGAAAACTCAACACAGATAGGCCCATGCCGAGGTTCAGATCCAAAACCTTCTTGCTATGGGAACAGTGCAAACCACCGCACCATTGTGCCATCCCAATTGTAACATGCTAAAGGGAAATAGTAAAAATACTGACAATAGCATTTACCTGAAATCCCCTATGTGTCTAAGTACAGCTTAAGGTCTATTTCAGAGCAAAGATTCTTGCAGAGGTGAAATTGTTTCGGAACGTCGCTGGAAAAAGTTGAAGCTGTCTCAGCTCGACTCAAACCAGCTGATGGTGTCGACTCAGCTTTTCAAGTTTCAACTGGGCAGTTTTAGACTGCAAGGCAAAAGTCTTCTTATGCTCATTAAAGCCGACAGCAACTCTAAACAACAGAGAACTGCTCCAGAAAAAGGCAGAAGAAACTGGCAAACACGGCAGATCTCCTGTCTACAGCATTACTTTGCATTAGCCTCCAGGGTATTCTGTTGAAGCACCCATAGGTGGCACCAAATTCTCCACCCTCTCATATTTTAAGATGTTTTTGTTGTTTTATCACCACCAAAAATATGTCTGTTTCAAGCAATTCAGTATCACTATTGTGATTAATGTTTTAAGGTGGTAGATAATTATATCCAGCTATGTAGAAGTTGCCAGTTAAAACAGAGTCATTGCTATGGAGATGTTGCACCGTCTTATGTTGCAGACTGGTGAATTGTGAGTCGTTGCCAGTTTCAAATAATCTCAGAGGGAAATCTTGGGTCTGAACTGGCCCTTACAATTCATGTCACATGGCTGTAGAGCTGTTTAGATTAAATTGTGAACAATATAGCCATTTTAACAAGTCAAAACAATCCCAAAAAACATAATTAGCAAATTAATCAATATAAAACTTTTTTTTTTAAACTTAGGGGGAGTATCCAAATTCACAGTTGCGAAAACTCTGACTCACCTCAAAGGAAACCAGCGCTACAACTGAAACAGTCAAAGTAAACAGACAAGTACACTAGTCTGCTCACAATGCCTCAGAAAATATCATCTTTATCACATCCCTCTCGCTCTCTGTTCCGTTGAACGTTGACACAACCAATTTGTCATTTTAACCTCAGAATTTAACCTCCAATCTCTTACAAACTAATGCAAGTCAATGTACTGGATTTTTCTTTTAAAATCATGTCAGAAATGATTTAGAGTAAATTCCATTTGCTATACTGACACTACTCCGAGCTTCTTGTCACTCATGAAAGCAAAACTGCAGCAGCTACTTGTTCAGTTAATATCATAAAGATACTGATTCACGTGCTGCTCTACAATGAGTGCTACCGAGAGCGCTTCTGAGGTGAGGATTTTCTTCCCTGCACTCTGTATGATGTACTCATGTATAGGCGGACAAAGCAAGATACTTAGTCCTTGCAATGAAATAGGTTCAAAACTAACCATTGGCCTCACATCTCTCTCTTTCCTCCAGTGTCCCTTTAACTCCTCACGATACAAATTTGTTATCTTGTGCTGCAGATATGAAGTAACAAACAGGGTGTTGAGCTCACAAAACTGCACATAATTCATTCCTTTATTATCTAAAAAAAAAGTGGATCTCGTATCCACATATCACTAAGCAGAAGATATGAGCAGATTATTTATCTATCTGTTAATATGCAATGGCTTCTTTCACATTATACTTCAGAACAGAATTAAAACTCAATACTACTTTGGCAAATACAGCTCTGTGGACAGCGATGCAGCGGGCGGGTTTGCACTCTCCTACTCTGATCTAACAATGTAATAGATAAAGCTATTAAAGCTTTATGAATTTCACACGCTGCATTAGTGAGATGGCTCATATAGTGTTGTTTTCATCTGCATCCATCAATAAATATGGAACAAAAGAAGGAGGGGGACTTATTTCATTCTGCCCAGCTGAAGAAATTATTCATGTGCATAATTGCTATTGTGAATATATATATATATATATATATTTTTTTTAAGACTGGGGGATGGGACAGTAATTTCACACTAAGGCTGCACACAATAGACATGATGTTAGGGACTTACGAGAGGGTCTTCTCCAGACGTCCTCCTGTAGAGCCAATAATTTCGCCAAGTGTACAGAAGGTCTGGCCCAGGAAGTCCTGGTGGTGGAAAAAAGTAGAATAGAGAGAATTAACTGCATGAGAGGGCCAAGAGATTGTCCAGGCCTCAAAACAAATGCTTGCAGATAACACTATAATGGTCTGCATGATGAGGGATCAGTGCAATTCTTAATTTTACACATCTCCAAAACACAATGGTGTGCTCAGTAGTGACAAATTCCCATTTAATTCAGGAGCTCTTCAACTTTATCCACCAGTTACAAAATTCGCAACAGGGGGACCAGCTGATTAAAATATGTGAACATTAAACTTCTACTCTACAAATATCTGGATCGTCTGTGCTTTAACAAATAGGGTTAACACTAAATATGAAAGGCTCAATAGCAATTATGAAAGACTATAAAATAAATAGGGATCGTAACAGAGATATTAAAGTCATTAAAGTTTCATTAGACTTCAATCTCATCTTATTGAAGTGTAATTTTAAATTAACATTAACTTTAGAGTTTAATGCCACCATTTACATAAGCATTCATTACTCCAACTAGGTCAAGCCAGGGAAGTCCTGGAAGGTTGGAGTATTCAGCTGCTTGTTGACCAATTGATTATTCTTAAAAGGACCATACTGTGTATAAGGCAAATGTCCTCGGAGTAGAAAACAGTGCTTCCCCTTCTTTCAGCATTTTCATTGAACAACAGATTTCAAAGTTTACAACCTGCCCACCCGCAGGGAAAAACCTATGGCAACATTTAAAAGCAGAGATGACACAACAAAACAAAACTCCTGCACAGCAACAAGGGCAGAGTGTTGATGTTTGTTATGTGTGGTTGCAGGTAGGTGGAGGTGTGAGTCCTGCAAACTGAGTTTTGTGTGTGGCTCGTGTAACTGCCCTGACATGCACAATCTGCTGTGGTGTACGGCCTCAAACAACAACAGCTGCTTTCGCTTTGAAGTGGAGTTCTGAAAGTTGCTTTTACCTGAGCCAATGATAAAATGCGGACAGACAAAATGAGGAACAACACTGCAGGGGAAGCTTTCTGGGTGGTAGCAGTTGGTGTTTGTCCTTGATGAAATGAGATGAAAGAATGGAAGAAAAACACAATAAAATTAAAATGAATGAATCACACACACACACAGAAATAACAAGTCTCATCTGGGAAATATACAGGGAAAGAAAACATGAAATGAATATTCCCATGACTCATGAGGCCAACAATCTGAAGGTGAAATCACTCACCTTCTGCTCTCCCATGGGATTTATTTTGGTGGGAGAAAAAAATATTTATTTTTTTAGACATTGTCACAGGACTGAGTTGGAATATGTTAAATACAGATTTTATTCATGCTGAATCATAATCTGCTGCTAAACTCCATTGTAAATTAGCTTTATCAGCATGACTAGTGCTGAATAATGTGACACATCTGAAGGCTGATGGAAGCTGTCAGCTCTGGGTCAAAACTGTCATTTTAGGTTGACATACTGTACTTACGTGTTTGGATATGTTACAGCTTCTGGAGTCCACGTTGTACCTGCAAGAAACAGGTAGGTGGCAGGATTGGAAGAACGAGTGAGGTTTCATTTGAAAAGATTTAGAGCGACCACAGGTAGTGTTTGCAAAGCACATATTCCAGGTTATTTTACTACTATTAATTATTAAGGAACGTGTTACATTATTGTGATAACAAGTCATGGATTGCAATTTGAAATTCTGTAATTAAACTGCAGTTGTTGTAACCCTCTGGTCAACATATGGAGGGATTAGCACATTAGCTGTTGCTCAGCTGGGTGTTGATGGCCACTACTTTCAGACTGCAGGCTGGCTACTCCAATGTCATGTGTTCCTGTCAATGATGAAAAGTGTGATTGGATGGCAAGTTTGATGACAGAAAATAAAGTAAAGTAGCATGAATTATTAGCTTTAGACATCCTGCTATGCGTAGGCCTCTGTTTAAAGTTTCGGGAGAATTACTGCTTTCGGTCTTTTTGCTAAGCTAAGCTAATCAAAGAAAGCAAATATGAAAACTTAAGAAATACACAGTGTAATTTTTCAATAATTGACAGGATAGATCCTTCTGAGGTTGGAAAGATGCACAACACCAATAAGATATCATCATCATGACAATCAGCCCCTCCAGAAATTTGTGATCTAAGTAATTCATGCAAATTCAAGCAATCTCTGCAATATTTGCTGGAGATTGATATTTTGCAAAATCACTGCAGTTTGTCTGCAAAATCGGTACTGAATAAAAGCTCTGCTGAAAGCACTGCTACACCAAATAAACATTGGCAAACAAAACTCCCATTTAATTTTCGAATTTTCAAAATTTCTCGTTGCAAAATCAATCATTTTTTTATTGCAACAATCACTAAAACCTCTGTAGGACTGAACAATGAACCTGTTCCATTTTCATCCAAATAAAGCCGAGAAGAAATTGCCCTTCAGACTCCAGTGAATAATAAAAGTACATTTCTGCACCTTGATTAAACCCACAGAGGCATGTAAATTATCTTTCTCTACTTTTGATTAGGGATAACATGTAGGTGAGCCGAACAAGTGGGTATACGGATGCTAATTTAATCAGTGGGGATATTAAGTGGCCTTGATAAGTGACCTTTTTTAAAGTCTTCTTTCATAATTGTTCATCTCAGCATCTAATTGTATCATTGATTGGTCTGTTAATTTGTCATAGTGGGGCAAAATTAGCTTTTCACCAATCTGAGGACCTTCTGTAAAGGGATTATTAGGATGAAATTAAAGGCATTGTACTTTTGGTTGGTTACTCTGTATCTGGGTATTTACCTTTACGGGATGTGTCCAAGTTTAGATCTAGGTGAGTTTAGATTTATTCAGAAAAAGAGAAGTCAAGCTACTTACACATCAAACCTTAGATTCTGTTTCTCTTCAAAGAAGAAATCCAGGACGAACTTCCTGACGAAATCTGGATTCCGAGTGTTATCGATTACCTCTGTCCTGCCAAACTACAATGATAGAAACAAAGTGATAATTGGAGATTATAGCAGCATTGATTCAAGAGGCAATATATGCTAGTATACTCAGATCAAGAAAAAAATACCCCAGAGACAAGTAAATACAATCTATGAGATTCCATTGCAACCTATATCATCATTGCAACATCTCACACAAATTAGAATCCATAAATACAAAATCCACTTTGCAAAAATGTGACAACACTGCATCAAACAGTTGAGAAGCAATGTGCTTCATGCTAAATCAGACTGCTACATTAGAGCCAGCACTCCACCCTGTGAGGCCACAGAGGCCCGGTCCCAACCTCATCCTGAGCTACGCCGTCTCTCCATCACCCTGACAATCACACCAGTAATCCCCCCGGTGGACTGCTAGCCTCACCTCCATGGCCTGGCCCGACAGCGCTGTGTAATGAGCTATTGATCTTGGCACTGCCTCACCGCAGCCTCAATACCTCGACTCATGTCTTTAGTTCCCAGCGCACATAATCCGTGCTATCAACTGCGTCCCCAGCCTATCCATTACCAAGGCCTGGGAGGGGAGGGCACTGGATCTCAGAACCTACCTGCCATATCGATCCAAAAGGAAAATCCCATTATATTTCTTTCTGGTGTTTCTATTTTTGGGGCTGGAGGCCTTTGGTTTATAATCTCATTTAGACATGATTGGTTAATAGATGCTGTGAGTGAAGGCTACGGAATGGCTTTGTTACTGGTGGAGATGTGTTTCTTATGCTATAGGGTAAATTTAGGACTTGAAAAGACAATTATTATAGAAATATGCAGGTCTCCATGTGCAAATCTCCTGCTTACAGTAGGAGTTCAGCTGCAGCCACACTTTAACATTCATTGTATGTCGTGGAATTTGATGGCCTTTTGTGTTGTTTAATGGTTATTCCAACTTCAAAACATAACATGGATGCACCAGTTGTACTTATCCTAGAGTGGCAGAGTTGAGTGAATGGATCCAGAACTTAGCACTTTGTGTTCATGAAGACTCATCACCCTCAGAATACTCATATTAAGCTGTATACAAGCACAGCATAATTAAATAGGCTGATGAATGATAGAAGTAATAGTTTTTCTATTCCTACTCTGAATATGACCTTAAAGCCCATCAATAGATGACCTTCAAAAAAGAAAATACTAAGCATTTTTATTATAGCATTAAATGGCCATGACTAAATGAGCCAAAATCAGATTTAAAGGTGGTTGTTAAAAGTTAAAACTAGCCATGGAGCTAATCAGCTTTACCGATACAGTGTGGGTATGATTTGATTCAATTTGATGAACAGTGAACTAGGGAGCTAAGCAAATGACCCAATAATTGTCATCATTGTCATCGGTTGCAAAAACCTGATTGGTGCAGGGAAATAAACCCGACCCACATCAAACAAATGAGAAAAGCCCTCATAAAACAGTAACATTATTCAAGTAAAACAGTGGTTTTACCATGGGCAGGAAAATGTGTGTGTATGAAACACCCCAGTATTTCTATTGGTGTGATTTTGCTTTATCATGTCATTACATGAAAACAATCAATCCAATCAGAAAGTGCCACAATAAAATAAGTAAAAGCATATTTGTAAAAAAGGGTTCTCAATTCTATTTGTGAGCATGGCAAGTACGAGTCCATTTGAAGGCAGCAAACCTCAGAGTTTATCGTGTTTTCCTCTCTACTGTGCTGTTTTCTCAGTGGTTGTCTTAAAACAGATGAGATAAGATGATGACTACTTCATTTCAAAGCTTCCTCCGGGTAACTAGGTCTTCTGCAGCGTAATTGTGGACCTGTGAAGCATGAATGACAGTTGGTCTGCACTCATAATTGGGATGAAATACTCTTTTCCACATTTTGCTAATTCTATTGAACCTAAGGGATACATTTCTGATCATGTATTGAGTCATTTTACAGTGCATGTGACTAACAAAAGTGTAGCCACTATTTTACAGCTGCTCCTTTTTTAATGGTTGTGTGTGGTACATTTTTTGGGAGGCCAGGGTGAATTATGTGATGAGCACAGAAGTTGTAGTAACAAGGTTTGGCCACTACGCCATATTCAGGGATTTGATTTAGGCTACTCCCCCCTGGGATTTTGTCCTCAGGATTATAAATGTTTTCATCCAAAATAACCAATCAATGAGGGAAAAAAACAAGCTATCTAACTCACAAGCTCACAGTCAGTTAAGAAGCTAGAAAGTTTGGAATACAAGGGATATCACTTAGATATTTTACAGTATTAAATGCTGGTGTGGCTGTGCCTTTAAATCTGACGTTACAGCATACAGATTGAGTTGTCTTTAGTATTCCATGGGCTACCACTGATGATTTGTAGGGGCCTATGAGTGGAGGATCATAGCTGTTCAGTGGGAAAAATGGAACCAGTTATGATCAGAAAACAATTCAGTACAGTGTGATGCAGCTGGAACAGTGAACAGGCAGAGAAGAAGCACAACATTACACAAAGGTTACAGCTAAAAAAGGAAACTCATAATGGATGAGTGGAATCAATGGTTGGAAACAGGAGGATATAGTGATGTGATAAGAAAAATGCTATCTAAAGTCAGATTTTTGTACATGCTGATGAGGCATGTATATCAACTATATTTAATGAATTCCTCATACAAATAAATATTAAATATATCAATAACACAAAACATTATGTTAAAAGAAAACAAAGGATTTGTCAGTTTTCCATGCAAGGACAATTGTTGTGTTGTGTATCAATGTGTTGATACAGTATGTGTTCAGCTGCCAGTGAGATGTTTACTCTGGTGATTGCAGTGTAATTCATACCGTGTTTTTGATTAAGCCCTGCCACATGGAAAAAAGGTGTGATGTATCTTGAAGTGAGGGGATTGGCGGTAGCAAACTGACACATCAGTGTTGACTTAGAATTCGCAAATGGGTGAATAAATGACTAAAAGACAGCTTGTCATGGGCAAATTAGATGAGGGAACATAGGTGTAAGAGACGAGACATGGAATATATATCTGTGTGCAAGATAGATATACTTAAAAAAGCAGAGGGAATTCAATAGTGTAGAAATGAATGGTACACTGCATGACCTGCTTTAAAAACAGTGACAGAAGACAAGACAGCAATAAGTCAAGAGGAGCAGATGGTGCATTTTTGATGAGGCTGAAAAATAATCCACCTTCTTTTTCTTTGTGACCTAAGTCATGATGTGAATATATTTAATTTAACATCCTAAAATTCAGAGATCTTTTTGTTGTTGTCATACCTAACTTCATTTCAGGCAGTGGTTGCACTCGGTGGGCAAGTGAAGAGGTTGATATATTCAATTTTCAACAACAATGTTCTCAGGAGTTTCTTGTGAGTTGCCTTTGGACTTCATTTTAATAACCCCTTGTTTCAGCACTGATTGAAAGTCTCAACCCATATATAGCGTACCATAAAAGAAGAAAAAAACAATTGCCCATCTGGCAGACAGGTAGACACAAATATTGGATGTTGATATTCGGAACAAAAGGTTGCTTTACTCACCTCCCTCCATTCTTTGGTTCCCACAGCCTGCAAATACAACACGACAACTGGAAGGGAAATTGGAGGACGAGAAACCGAAGGGGAAGCATGAAGAAAAGGAGAAGAAGCTGTTTAATTTAAGTGTCTACCCTGATGGTTTTTACATTGTGGCACCTGCTGCACCTGATAGATATTAAAACATTCATATCCACATTTCCATTAGATCTGCTGAAGGTAGAAGCAAAGTCAACAATTTCAAATGAAAATCCATCCAATAACCATTAATAAAAATCAAGGTAGTTTAAGTACAGCATATTTAATTCATAATTAAAACATTCACTCTCAACAAGGTAAAACAGGAGTACATTAAATACAGAATGCTGTATTTTCTTTGGTTCTCACTTTTCTCCCTCATCTACCTGTGTAATCCATCTCTCTATTTTCTGCTTTGCAGATATGCTGTCACTATATTCATCCATGCCTCTCCATGGTTATTAATATGTGCAATTACTGAGAAAAAGCAGTTTTTTTGTGCACAAAGCATTGGTCTATGGAAAAAGGAAAAATATAAGCACGGTGTCATTGCAAACTGTCCTCCCATGAAAAACAACAGAAAAATTATGACAAAACACACAAATTTAATGAGACTCGAAAAAGCCTCAGCAACAGTGTAGTCCTGTTGGAGTACAATGACCCTCCGCCACTTTTTTTCTCAAAGTGAGAAAATAAAATGTTCACAGTTCTCTTAATCTGATTGAAATTCATTTACATTTCAAATATAATTAAGGTCCAATCATCTCTGAAGTGTCTGTAATGCAAGGGAACTGATAAAAACACGTGGATTGGTCTAAGTTGTCATATTGACATTTAAGATATAGTCATTGATTTATGTCATGGCCATGTTTGTCAGGAGTCCTGTTTTCCTCCGTTTTACCCCCGATCACCTCTCCTCCTGTGTCCCCTCAGTCCCCTGTCTGCTTGTTCTGTGTCCTCCTCTCCTCACCTCCCATGGCCACGCCCCTCACCGGTCCCAGCAGCTACAGCCACTCACCCCAGATCACCACCTGCAGGTGTGCTGCATCTCCATGATCACCTCCCCGGACTATATGTACCCTGCCCCTGCACAACTCTGGTTGTCGGTGCATTAGTTAGTACACCTACTACTAGCAACAGCTAGACGATGACGAGTTACTGCGAGTTGTGCACCGCAAGGACGTCCGTTCTCTGTCCGTCCGTCCTGTTCCCGTTCCTCCAGCTCCTGTTCCACCTGCAGAGCTACCTGTCGGAGTCACCAGTCGGTTGAGTTGCCCTCCCGACTCTGAGGATGTAGACTCTGTTTTTTCCAGCGGTCCTGTCCGCTGGTCTGCCCGCTGTTCTGCCGGCTGCGTCTCCCTGGATCAGTCGGTTGACTTGCCCTCCCGACTTGGAAGCAAGTGGACGCTGTCGGTGCCACCTTTTGTTTGTTTGTTTGTTGTCTGGTTGTTGGAATAAAGACTGTATTTTGGAACTAAAACCCGAGTCTGTGAGCCTGCATTTGGGCCCTGGTAAAACATCACCTCATACCAGAATACACCGACCAAGGAAGGACCCAGCGGCCACAGACTCGGGTCCGAGGTACATGACTTTATTTCAATATTTTGCCAGTCAGGCCCGCCGGAATGATCCTGTTTCCGCTGAACCCAGGATTAGGTTTGAGGGAAGCTGCCTGGCCTTCCGGGACCCCCCCCCAGAAGGAGGCGATGCCGGGGTTACCGGCCATCTGGTCCTGCTACACCCTTAGTCTCTGGACGTGTAGTCGCCACGAGCGAACCTACAGCCCCGTCAGTCGCCACTACGGACTCTCTACCCCCGCAGCGCCGGTAAGCAACCCAGACGCCATTCGGGATGGGGAGTTGGTCCGCAGGATCCTGCAGTGTGGTCTACGCGGCAGTAGCGCTGCTCTTCCGTTTCCTGTCGCTGGACAGGTCGTTGACGTCCTGTCTCCAGCTCCTGCATCCTCCGGCGCAGTCGACACCCCGCCTCTGGCTCTGTCCTCTGGCGCCGCCTCCAGCTCCTGCGGTCGCCGGCACGGTCGACGCCCCGCCTCCTGCTCCGTTGGCCGGCGCGGCCGACGTCCCGCCTCCGGCTCCTGCTGCCTTCGGGTGGGTCGAAGCCCTGCCTCGTCATCATCCTCTGGAGAGGTTCCCCAAGCCCGTCCCGCCCCGTGGCCGTCCTCCGGAGCGGTCACCCCAGGCCGTCCCGCCCCGTGCCCGTCCTCCGGAGCGGTCACCCCAGGCTGTCCTGCCCCGTGCCCGTCCTCCGTCCACCTAGGTTTCCTGTCCAGTTTTGGTTGCCGAGACGCTCCCTTTGAGGGGCGGGTACTGTCAGGAGTCCTGTTTTCCTCCGTTTTACCCCCGATCACCTCTCCTCCTGTGTCCCCTGTGTCCCCTGTCTGCTTGTTCTGTGTCCTCCTCTCCTCACCTCCCGTGGCCACGCCCCTCACCGGTCCCAGCAGCTGCAGCCACTCACCCCAGATCACCACCTGCAGGTGTGCTGCATCTCCATGATCACCTCCCCGGACTATATGTACCCTGCCCCTGCACTCCTCTGGTTGTCGGTGCATTAGTTAGTACTCCTACTACTAGCAACAGCTAGACAACAGCGAGTTACTGCGAGTACAAGTTGTGCACCGCAAGGACCGCCGTCACCCGTCTGTCCTCCGTCCGTCCTGTTCCCGTTCCTCCGGCTCCTGTTCCACCTGCAGAGCTACCTGTCGGAGTCACCAGTCGGTTGAGTTGCCCTCCCGACTCTGAGGATATAGACTGTTTTTTCCAGCAGTCCTGTCCGCTGGTCTGCCCACTGTTCTGCCAGCCGCGTCTCCCTGGATCAGTCGGTTGAGTTGCCCTCCCGACTTGGAAGCAAGTGGACGCTGTAGGTGCCACCTTTTGTTTGTTTGTTTTCTGGTTGTTGGAATAAAGACTGTATTTTGGAACTAAAACCCGAGTCTGTGAGCCTGCATTTGGGTCCTGGTAAAACACCAACTCATAACAGTGTTGTTCAATGACAGTTTGCCCTGTTGAAGTTACAGCATTATTAATTAATACAAACTTAACACTTCCAGTATTTCCTGCAAAATTGAAAGACCTTTAACATTTCAGTAGACAGAAATCCTTAATTTATTAATGAGGCTTTTTTTTTTGGGGGGTGAAAAATCTGCAGTAACGTGTTGAGACTGAACTTGGACAATAACACTTAAAATGAGGAATTCAGAACAACTGTTGAAAATAGCTGGATTATAATGTTGAATTAATTTAAATAAAAAAATGAAGTGATCACAGCATTTCGGTTATTGTATTGTAACCTTGCCTCCACAGTGGTTACACAACCACAATCAAGCCACAACCTAACAATATGCTCTGGTACTTCAACAAATTTCACTGCACCTTGGGCCTCAGCTGTACTTTGTTTTGTGCTGGATTGTATGTTATCAAATATTAATATGCAAACAGTCTAAACTAAAGTATTTTAATTAATACTTGTTAAAGAAATCAAAATAAATACAACTGAAAGCAATGTTTACACAAAGCTTTTCAGCCATGTTTTTCAAATATCTGGTCAAACAGTGGTGTGAAAAAGTGTTAGCCCCCTTCCTGATGTCTTTTTTTTTCATGTCTGTCACACTTAAATGTTTCAGATCACTGAACAAATTGAAATATTCGTCAAAGATAACACAAGTAAACACAAAATGCAGTTTTTAAAAGAAGGTTTTTATTATTAAGGGAGAAAAAATAATCCAAACCCACATGGCCCTGTGTGAAAAAGTGTTTGCCCCCTAAACCTAATAACTGGTTGGGCCACCCTTAGCAGCAACAACTGCAATCAAGCGTTTGCGATAACTTGCAATGAGTCTTTTACAGCGCTGTGGAGGAATTTTGGCCCACTCATCTTTGCAGAGTTGTTGTAATTCAGCCACATTGGAGGGTTTTCCAGCACGAACCGCCTTTTTAAGGTCATGCCACAGCATCTCAGTAGGATTCAGGTCAGGACTTTGACTAGGCCACTCCAAAGTCTTCATTTTGTTTTTCTTCAGCCATTCAGAGGTGGACTTGCTGGTGTGTTTTGGATCATTGTCCTGCTGCAGAACCCAAGTTGGCTTCAGCTTGAGGTCACAAACAGATGGCCGGACATTCTCCTTCAGGATGTTTTGGTAGACAGTAGAATTCATGGTTCCATTTATTACAGCAAGTCTTCCAGGTCCTGAAGCAGCAAAACAGCCCCAGACCATCACTACTACAATATACTTTACTGTTGGTATGATGTTCTTTTTCTGAAATGCGGTGTTACTTTTACGCCAGATGTAATGGGACACACACCTTCCAAAAAGTTCAACTTTTGTCTCGTCAGTCCACAGAGTATTTTCCCAAAAGTCTTGGGGATCATCAAGATGTTTTCTGGCAAAAATGAGACGAGCCTTAATGCTATTTTTGCTCAGCAATGGTTTTCGTCTTGGAACTCTGCCATGCAGGCCATTTTTGCCGAGTCTCTTTCTTCTGGTGGAGTCATGAACACTGACCTTAACTGAGGCAAGTGAGGCCTGCAGTTCTTTGGATGTTGTTGTGGGGTCTTTTGTGACCTCTCGGATGAGTCGTTGCTGCGCTCTTGGGGTAATTTTGGTCGGCCGGCCACTCCTGGGAAGGTTTACCACTGTTCCATGTTTTCTCCATTTGTGGATAATGGCTCTCACTGTGGTTCTCTGGAGTCCCAAAGCTTTAGAAATGGCTTTATAACATTTTCCAGACTGATAGATCTCAGTTAATTTCTTTCTCATTTGTTCCTGAATTTCTTTGGATCTCGGCATGTCTATCTTTTGAGGATCTTTTGGTCGACTCCACTTTGTCAGGCAGGTCCTATTTAAGTGATTTCTTGATTGAGAACAGGTGTGGCAGTAATCAGGCCTGGGTGTGGCTGGAGAAATTGAACTCAGGTGTGATAAACCACAGTTAAGTTATGTTTTAACAGGAGGGGGCAAACACTTTTTCACACAGGGCCATGTGGGTTTGGATTTTTTTTTCTCCCTTAGTAATAAAAACCTTCATTTAAAAACTGCATTTTGTGTTTACCTTGTGTTATCTTTGACTAATATTTAAATTTGTTTGATGATCTGAAACATTTAAATGTGACAGACATGTAAAAAAATTGGAAATCAGGAAGGGGGAAAACACTTTTTCACACCACCTATATATGACCTTGTCTGAATAAAAACAGGTACCGGCAGTGCAAGGTCTCACATTTAACTTTGTGTTGTATGCCCATGAAGCAAAAAGTCCTGTACTGTTACTCTTCAAGTCAATTGTTTATTGGCCACGTTATTTGTGTATAACTTTTTTTTTTTTTTATCATTCTGAAACCATCATGTAGAAAATTATTACAGTTAACACAATCACTCTAAACAATTTCCCCTTGGGGATTAATAAAGTAACTACCTAACCTAATCACTTTAGACTAAAACAATGAAGTTTGTTTGGTCAGACATGGTTTCCTTTATGATTAACATTCAAACCTTTACACACCTTTTTGCATGGCTACATAGGCTTAGTATTGTTAAATTAAAGTTAGTACATCTCACTAGGCCCAGCTAGATAGTACTCATGGTTTCTTATTTACAAAGGTTCGCTGTGGCAAACATTGCTTGAAGTACAACAGCATAAATATGTAACAACACTGAAGCAGCCCAATTATAGTCCACAAATGCATTATGTTAGGCTCAAATACACACATGCGCATGCATAAGCAAACAAACAAGTAACAACACTCACTAAAGGCTCTTATAGGATGTATTAATAATTGGCCAAGTGTTGCTGTTTGTGTCTAGACAGGCACCATCATCCACTTTGTGCCTATGTGAAGTTTGGACATTAGCTCTAATGAACTTCACACTGTCTCGCCCGGCAGATGATTAAAAACACATTTTCCCTTCTAATGAGCAATTAACAGAGGGGAGATAAGACAGAAAGGGCAGCAGACAGTGAACCTTTTAGGCAGTGGCTTCAGAAGAAAACCATATTTTCTTTGTCAGACTGTTAACAATATGGGAGGCATACTATGCTGTGTAAATGGGTTTTTTTAAATCGAAGTAATACAAGGTAATCAGTAGTTATGTTAGCCTGCAATTGAATTACAGAAGGCAGTGAAGGCAAATGAACACCAGAAGTTTAATCTCTTTGTGTCAAAGCCATATCCCTAAACTGAGATAATGATTTTCAAGGGACAGAATACACTTCTTTAACTGAAATCACAGTCACAGGAAGTTGATGTTTCCCGAAGGTTACAGAGTTAGAGAAAGACAGGCCGACAGAGGGCTTAGACTAATCCACGTAAAGGCCACACTAGTGTCGGCCCTGACCGAAGACCCTGACTGATTGTGTACTTTATGGAAAGTGACTGAGAAAGGAAAGAGCCCATCTGGTCAGCCCACAGTGGCCAAATCACAAGGCGGTTCCATGTCCCCTTGAACCTGACTCCCAGCTACGACTCCTGACAGCAGAATGGGCACTCAGGGGACATGAATGATTCAGAAATGAGCACAAATCATATATAGTTTTAATGTAGATCCACAGCTCAGCAGCATACAGAAAAGAGTGTGCTAGTGAAGGAGGACAGATCAGATCCAGCAAACAGGGACATGCACAAATATTTTGAGAAGCAGTGGCTCAATTCTTTTAAAAATGGCCCTCCACCACACTGACTGTATTCTCCCACTGAAGGTACACATGCTTATGGACGAAACACTGATGATCGATGATCACCACAAACTATAAATGTTCACTTTAATTGTTAATTAAAAGGAGAGTCTTGCATCGAAATAAAAAAAAAGTCATTATTTCATGTTGTCTTAAACTTCTACCATACTTCAAACCAAAAATAATTCACCTCGCCCTCTTTTTAAATCTGGTTTCCAAACAACTGCCTCCCTTTGCTGCCTCTCTCAGTTCCTTCTCCCTCTCTCTGTCACTTCCACAGTAGGACATTTTACTGTGCAACACTTTGAATTTGTAAGACTGCCAACTTACTTCCAGATAAATATTAAATTGAGCTCAGCTGCACTGCCTCGATCATAAAGATTGACATTAAAACAAAAAAAGTGGAAAGAAAATCGTCACATTTTATTAGCTAGTTCTAGAATTACACAATAAACTGTAACAAATGGCAAAAGTTTAAACAAATCCCCTGCTTCCTTGAAAAGGTAATGTGCTCCCCTGAGAACCTACTTTGAGACATTTAAGGAGAGCCTTAATACATTTAAATTTTGTAGTCAAAGGTTATAGATTTAAATTTTCTGTACAACAAAGTTCCTGAAGTAAATAATATTAGTTAAACATGTCAATGTTGTGTGTTAATGTGCGCATTACATTGTAATTTCTGAACATTTTCTGTGGCCATCCACACATGGCAGTGCTGCACTCAAATCTTGTTGCCACTTTATGTTTATGTTGCCACTTGAACTTTTCTTCACCAAGCAGACGGATGTAACTTAGTTCGGTTGCCTGCTTGCTTTAGGTAGTGTAAATAAATGATGAAAAAGGATTGGCTTCATCAGGGAAAGTGAAAAACAGCCAAAGAGAGAGGTTTTTTTTGCATTGACACTGTAATTGACTGCACTGCTGCATCTGACATGTTTAGTAGCAGTACAGACTGGAAAAGAGGGCTCCCCCATGAACCACTGTGTAATTCAAACCTTGCCTAAAGATACCTAAAAAAAAAAAACATATCAAAATAACAAGAATTGCAAATAACAAAGAATTTCTTCTGTGAGAATTTTCAGCAGTGTCCTGCTTCTTTCATTCTACTCTTGCACTCTTCCAAGAGTACTCATAAACTCTAAATATATCAACATTAGGGATGCCATGAGGACCAAGGACTTTGGTACCAAGCTGATGCCAAAATACATAATGTTACATGTTTTTCTAATGTACTGTGGGTATTTTAGATAGTGCCGATACTGAAGAAATGGGACAATATACAGTACATATGTGGGGTAGTGCATTTGGACTTCTAGGGGCTTCATACTACTGGACTATTTGGATTTAGGCAAAGTATATTCTTGAAATAAGCTTCTCTGCTAGATTACTATTGTATCTGTATTGTATTTGCTGTTTTAGGCTAACTATATTGCTAGTTTCTACTGTTTTTGTCTTACCTTGAATTGTATGAGTTAGGATTTTGTTTCACTCAAGTGACTGAGAGTTAAAGAGGACCTGTTATTTAAAGCTGAGTTTCTATTGCTGGACATTACCGCCTGGTGCCTGAGGGACTAATTAGCAGGGGGTGTGGTCAGCACAGCTGTAGCCAACCATCGTCAACTCTGGTGTAAAAACCAGGAATTGTTTGACGAGTCAGCTTCAGCGTCTGCGAAGACTTGGAGGATAAAGACAAAGGAGTCTTTTGGGGTAGGCTGAGTATAATGCTGCACTGTTTACTGTTATTGGATACGTGTTTAATTTCCGTGCCTGTGTGTATATCTACTCGTAGATACTATAAGCCTCGCACTCGTTCACACCATTCCCGTAACCTTTCCTCTGTTATATATCCCACCTGTTCTACACATACCCAACACCTCGTCACAGGGGGCCTCTGGAATTGCCAGTCAGCTACCCGCAAAACAGACTTCATTTCTGGCTTTGCTATCCAGCAATCGCTTGACTTCCTTGCTCTCACTGCGACTTGGATCACACCGGACAACACGTCCACCCCTGCTGCTCTCTCCTCTGCCTTGTCTTTCAGCCATACACCCAGACCCACTGGTAGGGGTGGTGGTGGTACAGGTTTACTCATCTCCCCCAAATGGAGTTTTTCTCTCTACCCCCTTCCACTTTTTACCCCACTGTCTTTTGAATTTTATGCTGTGGCAGTTACTCATCCGGTACAATTAAACATTGTTGTTCTCTACCGTCCTCCAGGTTCTTTGGGAGATTTCTTGGAAATGGCCCTCCACTTATCCTTCTGGGTGACTTTAACATCCAGACAGAGAAGTCATCTGACCTATTACTTTTACTGTCTTCCTTTGCTCTCTCACTCAGTCCTTCCCCTCCTACTCACAAAGCCGGTAACCACCTGGACTATATTTTCACCAGACACTGCTCCACATCTAACATCACTGTAACTCCACTTCATGTCTCTGACCACTTCTTTATCTCTTCCACTCTCTCAAACGGACCCCCCCCTACCACATCAACAGACTCTGTACCTGTCTGTTGCAACATTCGCTTCCTCTCTCGCTCCTCTCTGGCCTCCTCTGTTTGATCTGCCCTCCCCTCAACTGACTCTTTCTCACTCATGTGTCCTAACTCTGCCACAGACACTCTCCTTTCTACGCTGTCTTCCTCTCTTGATTCTCTCTGTCCTCTTAAGTCACGACAGGTCCGCAACTCCTCCCCAGCCCTGTGGTTGTCTGACTTGGTGCTCTCAGAGAACCACTATGCGAGCATCATAAAGGAAATGGTGAAAATCGAAACGCCCTGATGACTTGCTCACTTATCAATCTCTTCTCTCCTCTTTCTCTGCCTCTATTTCTATGGCCAAAAGCGCTTTCTACCAAACCAGAATTCAATCCTCATTTTCTAACCCCAAAAAACTCTCCTCCATCTTTTCCAACCTCCTTGACTTCCCCTCCTCCTTCCAGCCTTCTACCTAGCCACTTTGTCAACTATTTTACAAAAAAGATAGATGACATATGCTCCTCATTTTCTTATCCATCTTCTGTAACTACATTTCCATCACTTTCATCCCCTTTGCGTTCCTCTTTCACCCCCGTCTCCCAATCAAGTTCTTATCTTGGTAACCTCCACTTGCCCCCTTGACTCCATCCCATCTCACATGCTCCTAACCTTCTTCCTTTTCTCACCCATCTTATTAACACTTCCCTGTCAACTGGCTGTTTCCCCAGCTCTCTGAAGGAGAGAGTGAACCCTCTCCTGAAGAAACCCACCCTTAAACCATCTGAAGTAAACAACTACAGACCTGTCTCTCTTCCTCCCTTTCTTTCCAAAACTCTGGAGCGAGCTATCTTTAACCAACTCTCCTCCTATCTCCATCATAATAACTTTCTTGACCCTCACCAGTCTGGTTTCAACAGGCCACTCAACAGAGACCTTGCGGTGTCTGAGCAACTTCACACTGCTACAGCAGCCTCTCTTTCCTCTGTCCTCATCCTTCTAGACCTTTCTGCTGCATTTGACCTCCCTTCAGGACCTCAATGTCTCATCTCTGTTCTCATCCTACCTCAACGACCGCACTTACCGGTTAACTTGGAGAGGATCTGTGTCTGAACCTTGTCCTCTCACTACTGGGGTCCCTCAAGGCTCCGTCCTGGGTCCCCTCCTCTTCTCTCTGTACACCAACTCTCTCGGCTCTGTCATTCATTCACATGGCTTTTCCTACCATAGCGATGCCGATGACACCCAACTAATCCTCTCTTTTCCCCAACCTGAAACACAAGTAGCCGCACCAATCTCTGCCTGTCTGACTGGCATCTCTCTGCGGATGTCCGCACACCACCTGAAAATAACCTTGACAAGACTGAACTACTTTTCCTTCCAGGGAAAGGCTCTCCCACACACGACCTGACTGTTACCTTTGACAACTCTGTGTTAGCCTCAACCCTCACTGGTAGGAACCTCGGTGTGACACTAGACAGTCAACTCTCTCTTACTGCCAACATTACTGCAACAGCACGTTCCTGTAGATACATGCTGCACAACATCAGCAGAATACGTCCTCTTCTCACTCAGAAGGCGGCGCAGGTTCTGGTCCAGGCTCTGGTCATCTCACGCCTAGACTACTGTAACTCCCTCCTGGCAGGTCTACCTGCTAATGCTATTCGTCCTCTGCAGCTCATCCAGAATGCCACAGCTCGACTAGTCTTTAACCTCCCAAAATTCACTCAAACTACTCCGCTCCCTTCACTGGTTACCAGTGGCTGCCTGCATCCGTTTCAAAACATTAGTATTTGTGTACCATGCTGTGAACAGATCGGGTCCAGTCTACATCCAGGACGTGGTCAAACCATACACTCCGCTCTGCGTCTGCCAATCGGCTCGTTGATCCCTCACTGCGAGCTAAACACTCAACAAAATCATGACTGTTTGTTGTCCTTGCTCCTAAAAGGTGCCATGAGCTCCCCAATGACATCAGGACAGCAGAAAGTATATACATATTCTGTGAAAACTTTGTAGTTTGACTTTCTTGGTGTGGATGGGCAGATACAGGTCTAGCACTAGGACCCAGGCAAGCAGGCAGGAAGGAAGGAGAGAGGCTATAAAGGGAGGCAGGAAGCTCACTTAGGCCTCTCTCCTGCACACCTGAGCTCAAGCTGTGGCCCGCCTTCGTTTGGTGATGATTTTGTCTCCAGGCACCTGCATGTTTCCAACTGAGGGGAAGGGCTTTGCTTCAGGCCTGGACATTCTTTTACCAGACACTTCTGAGATGCCAGACACTGTTCTTTTTTTCACCATTTGTTAGGTTTTAGTTTGTTTTAACACAAAATTGTTTGGGCTGTTTTTTGTGTTTCATTTCTTTCCAGTGTGGCTGTGGTTGGGCTGCCAGGGAGAACAAAATGGTGGCAGTCTTTATGCATGTCTTGTTTGAGTTTGTTTAAGTTTTGGCATTTTGTAGTGCTGTTAAATTGTTTGGTTTAGCTCCAATTAATTTGTTTGCAGTGGTGTTTATTTGTTGTACATCTCATTTGCCACCAGCCTCCCTGATAGTGCAGTTTCCCCACATTCTTTATTTCTTTGGTTGTTAATTTATGGTTTATTTGATTTTTGTATTAAACAATTATTTCAACCCCTTCATTATTCCGTGTTTAGTTGGATTATCCAGTCAACTGGAGATGCATTTGATTTTGTATAATGTAATAAAGCTCACATCTTTGTCGACATCAATCTCAAGTTCCAGTTTATTCTGGCCCCTGTGTATTATCACCTGGTCACGTTGATGAAAATTGTACTTTCTTGATTCTTGTTGTTCTGGGTTTGTACCCTCATGGCGCAATGCACTTATTGTAAGTCGCTTTGGATAAAAGCGTCAGCTAAATGAAATGTAATGGAGTGGCTTGGCAAGTACAGGTGCAGCAACGGGTCCACTGTGACCAAGAGTTGTGTATGGAGATTCTGAGCATTTGAGTCTCATGATTGGTGAAGTTCTAGATGACCAAAAGCCAATATGCAAACATTGTCTGAGCTGTAGATGGGTTTGGATACCTTGATTTTGATACCGATACCTTTTTTGATACAAGTTTTATAATAACCATTTTAAGAAAATTACATTACAAATTTCTTCTTTAGTTTTAATCCATTTTTAGAAGGGGAGACTGTAACCCAGGTTGTTTTTTACAGCTACAATTAACATGTCCAATAAACGCCTCACATGGAAGATATCGTGAGGTGTTACAATTTACAGGATAATGTTCTTGGCAAGTACAGGTGCAGCACATGGAAGCCATCACTTGATGCTACAATTTACCTATGACCCGTAAACACCTCACATGCTTTGCTAATAGCAGATACTGGCTTCTAGCTGCATACAGAAAAGCCTATGAAGGCTACCACTTTTTTTTATCATTTGGCATTTAACAAATGCAGTGGTTTGGCTGACACTGAATACAAAAGTGAACTAATTCAAGTTGCAGATGGTTTTTTCAGAATTAATATTTTGTTCTTCTACACTGTTGGTGGACCATCGATTTTTCTGGGTTGTGCGCCATCTTCTTTTGTCACCTGCCAACTGAACCAGCTTTCACTATTAAGAACCACAGTTTTGGCTTCCTGGTTGCACTGAAATCAGTGAATCTACATCTGAATACTTTGGTTTTGCAGTCAAAGGAGAGAATAATGCCAATAATGTAGCACTCACTTTTGGAAACCCAGGCACCTGATGTTATTGTCTTCACACCATCATTTTATATGGTCTAATTGCAATAATTTGGTGAAATAATGATAAACAGAAGCACTAACAAAAGTTATAGCATTAATAGGTAGAACAGGGTAAGTTAAGCCTCTGTGTTTCCCAGCAGTTATAGACATTATTGGTTATGTGACCACACATTTTGAAAGAGTCATCCACTTTACTCACCTTGTGCATTACCAGCTATTTTAGTTTGCGGAAATGCAGCCAACTCTATTGATTTTGCTTTGATACAGCATTATATAAGATAAACGTGTTTTATTTCACCATGATCATTATGACAATTTACTCCCATCTGACCAGCTAAACATCTGTGTGCATGTACTCGAAGGATTATTTTTTGTTGCAATGTACTTAATCTTTTTAGCAGATTTTTGTCATCACATTATCTTTAGCATGAACAAGCACACTAGGAGACATTTCATCATATTCAATATTAAAATGTCTGTCCTATCAGAGTGTCAAGCGTAACTGAAAATAGCAGGGTGTACTTTCGGACTCATCCAGCTAATGCTGAGCGAGCTGACAGCAACAGTCACCTGTGTGAAGGTTTTTTTCTGACTGGGGATTTCTTGCTGCCTGCGTCCTGGATTTGTACTGTAGGAAAATATAATCAGAGAGTGGGCAGACATAAACAAGATGCCACAGGCTTACTTACAGGCTGAGGGCACAAGCTGCTCACTGTGAGGTGAAAGAGAGGTGATCTGGTGGTGGGAAAGTGGGGTTGAGGAGCTGGAAAGGGAGGCTAAATCGAATATTGAAAGGGGAGGAGAGCAATGGAGGTGGAAATAACAATGACAGAGCGATTAGGTTGGACAAAGAGGAGGGAGGAGATGAGATGGATACATGATTGCTAGACAAACTGAAGTGGAGTAGAAATCCCAGTCCAACACAGTCAGGTGGTTGTGGATTTCAGCGGGAGAAGAAGGGGTCGGTTTAAAGGGCTTTGCTGTCAGAAATCCTTCACAGATACTCCTCTTACACAGTAATTTAGCTGAGGTAGGGTGGTCATTCTTCCACGTAAACCTGCTTATCTGCTGCCAAGAGAGGGATAAGGCAAGAGAGCCTAGAAACCTTTCGAGGCTAATTCTTGAGCCTCGGTGGAGCAGCTCTGATAAAGCAGCACAGCTGGGGGCCAATAAAGGGAGCGACCATGCTGACAAGATAGACACTTTTTTCTCTGTGAATACCAAGCCTTCTTACCAGTCTAAATCACTAACGAATGCTGCAATAGAGAAGAACACCTCGGCGACATTTACTGAGATGACATAGATTCCTGCATTATCTAAATCAAGTTCTGTAAGCACAAGCTTTAAACATGTCACTGATATATCGTCATGTTATGAAGCTGATATTGTGTTAGCAGATAGTTGCTTATCTACACGTCAATCAGTCATGAATGCTTATTATCATTCATTGGGAGTCTCTTTTTTTTTTTTAGCTCACTGTTGTTGCCTATGAGGGAAATACTGCATCAGGGTCTTTGGCGGCAAAATGCTTCATTATACTCACAAGGGATGTAATAGTAGACTCCATGTATTTGTCCAGAATGGGTATCCAATGTTCTGGTCCATACGCCCTGTGATCCCAACAATTACTGTGAGAAGTCTGTTCAGTCTACATACTTGCTAGCCTGTTGTTATCAGACCCAAGTTCACCATGTGAATGTATGGGTTTGGCCACAGTCCAAATGCAATTGCTTTCAGTCATTGCATCTTGTGGGGCATAAACTTTGGGTTAATTTTGAAACTATGGGAGCAGCCTTTAACTTATTGGCACTGACCACCATATGCACTGAAACCACTGCAACTAAATTTAGAAAACAGATGCTCCTACATCATCGCACTTTGCCAACTCCATTAGTCACTAACTGGTTCGTCTTTTACGAGTGGCTGAGCAAACAATGTGAAACGTGTTTCCAGACCATAATCACACCGAAGAAAACTGAAGCTATAGGTCTGGAGGAGTCAAGTAACATACTTGGACTTCTGAAATGAACACTGAAGAGCTCCACCTGGAACATTTTGGCAGTACGGTAGCTGTTGGATGATAGACACTTCTGGCTGGGTTACCTTCCCAAGCTGCAGAGACTGTGAACGTTATATGACATGTGTATGATATACTGCCTCCGTCTAAATGTTGAGCTTTAATTGGCCTTTCTGAGTGCCCAGAATCTGCGACTTCTCTTCTAAAGCTGTACGGATCAATCAACTGGCCATCATGTGGAGATAATACTAAACATATGTACCAAGTCCCAACTCTTTTATAGTAATTTTGAATTAATTATGAATATGTTACACTTGTCTCCATATACAATTTTATTTGATATATTTAATAATTGAGAGTAAGAAGCACAGAGTATTTTGTTATTGGTAGTATGCAGCATTAGAGTGACTGTTACAGTACGAATTATAGGCAGTTAGAAATGTTTGAATGTTTCCCCAAAGTTCAAAAATATGTATATCAGGACTTATAGAGCTCATAATTAACATGTTGTACCTTGTTTGTTCAATCTGTACAAAAACAGAAATATAAAATAACTAATAATTGATCTCTCCTCAGACAACAGCATTATCAGCAAAACAAAAGTCACACAGACTGCACAATTATCATATATTTAAAATCCAGACCACAGAGTGTCAAAGAGATTTAGAGTTTTAACAAAACACGGTAAATGTTTGAAGGTTTGTGCCGTGGTTCACACATCACTTTTCTGTAATTCATTACTGGCATGATTGGTGTCCAATAAATAATCAGACTGGATTTAGTCAAATAAAAGATCAGCTCTATAACATTCCCCTGGTACGGAAAAAAACAACGAAGCTATGACAAAACTATTGTAGATTTGGGGATTTTGATTTGTTACCAAAAAAGGGCTTAATCATCGTACCAAATCCATATAAAATCAGGCAGTACTGTGTGTCAAGAAGTCCTTGTGCAGCATTGTTTGCCAACTTTCTGTTCATGCACAGGCATGCTTTAGATGTTTAACATCATATTCATTCATCCATTTATCATTTCAGAGCTGAGCTTAAAACCTACATACCTCTGGTCATAATGGAAGCTAAAGCTAAACATGGAACAGCAGGATACAGTAGTATTGTCATCTTTATATCCACTGACCTGATACTTTTTTTGTTAATGCTCTACATAGTAAATCAGTGAATAGTAAATATTTTACTTTGAGTCAGCGTTGTTAATAAATATCATGGGAGTGGGATCGACAAACTTGAACTGAATTAATGGGGGGCGCTCACTCTTTCCTCAGATCTCATTACTACTCCTTTGGGGTAATTAGAGACCAGTGACATTTGTTTTGAAGGGATGACTCAGGCCTTGCCTTCATTCACCACCACCACTGAGCCTTTATTGAATTAAAACTGACCAGCCTATGGAAGTGGCACTTGTATAAGTGATGCGTATACAATGAATGCGGGAAATGTCATGAACACAAATTAGAATAGTTTTCCTTTAATCCTTTCCTTTAGTCATTCAGAGCATGACAGACATTCTGCTTTACATTCCCCCACATTTAGAAACAACTTTCAAAAAATGTACAGTCAAATACTGACAACAGCAACCGCCAGTTTACAGAAAATTGCCACTTATAATAAATAAATAAAAAGCCAAAAGCAACTTGTTTCCTAATCCCATAGTTCCAATATGTAAATGTAATCTTCTTGCTGGAAAATCTTTAGAACATAAGCAGCAACAAAGTCTCAAAACTAAAACCACACCTGCTGTGCTATAACAAAACATTAACTCCTACCTGCTGATGAGTCACAATCCTTAAGCAGCTACAACAAAATGAATATGCAGGAAGTATCACACAGTGCTTTGAATTTAATAAACCTGACTCATTAATTAGCAATGAGGAACTGCAACGAGTGATCATAATTGATTTAAATGATTGATTTTAGTTTTAAATACTCCTGGACTGGTGGGAGCAGGGAGGCTGTCTCTCCTATGGGTTTTAATGGAGTTAAACACCCATGCATGTGGATGGAAACTGTCAGCACTCCACCGGCAAATGATGTTATGTAAGAGAAGTGGGATGCTTCGTATGGGAGCCTGATAGCAGTTTAGATGGTGGTGGATAGAAATAAAAGGGCCAGATGAGTCTTGTGTGTAGCTTCAGGAGCTGCACATTAAGAGCACGAAGCAGCTAAAAGATTGCTTCTATTTTTATAGTGTCTTCTCTTAAACTTTCAAGGTTGTAATGCGTCAGTGTCATAAGTAATTTTCGAAGTAATTGAGAACTAAACCCACATCTTTGTGATGTCAAATTTAAACAGGAATAGGAGCTGGAAATGATTATTTTAGAAGTGCAAAAAGGTCATTTTAGTGACAGGAAAGCTGTACCAAAAAACAAAGAGGTACAGTCAGCTATCGGGAATGAAAAGAAAAATATCTCATGAATACCATTATTTTTATCTGGGTCCAAAAGAATGTATCGTAGAGATGCGTTTGTCTCTCTGGCAAAACGACAGAACTTCTTTTTTTCATCAGGGATTTAAATTGGTCATGGCTGATGCAGTTCAAATGGGAAGGACTTTTACTCGCTTGAGTACAAGACCCGTTTGCATCTCTTCAAGGACAACGTCTGTGTGGTTGAGGTCATGCGTGCCTGGAATATTTTAAAAGCCAGCAAAGACAGGACTGAATAAGAATGTGCAAAGGGTCAACATGCATATCCAACTAACAGCAAGACAGAGCATCATGTATGAAAGGAGCTTTGTTTCAGTATAAAACATCCATCATTTAAAAAAAATTACACCTCCTCTATAACACTGACTGACTGACAGCGTACATTTGTACACAGCATACATAAACACTTTCCAAAAGCGCTTACATAACTTCAATCCTTGGTGGACAAAACACTGATGTCAAATCAACTTGTGATTGATTGATTGATATAATTATTATAGTGAGTCCAAATCTGACCAATTTCCATGATCATCCGAAAGGATTTCACACCAAGTCAAATGACGAAAGAAAAAAAAGGAATATTCTTCATATTGTCGTCTGACTATTGTTCATTTGCACAAGCAACGCAAATTTGTATTTCAGCCACTCAGTACAGCCCCTGTGTGTTACAAGCTCACTAAAGTATGATATCATAACACATATTGGTGCATAAACCTGCATGTAACCAGACATAATATCACAACTTAAAGACAATGGGACACCGGTCGAGGCGCAAGTAGTATGGCCAACATCTTTATTATTTTTGTGTGCACGAGCGCAACTCTGGCACAGTGGTGAAGAAGGAGGAATATATATTAGAAGGTGTGTCACAACAAAGTTCATGGCCACTCAAATCCGCTTCTCTCATTCCCTTTAAGACCTCTGTAGCAAAGCAGACTGTCAGTTTCTTATGAATGAAATAAAAGTATATCTGATATATATTATAGCCTACTTTTCTTGAAGTTCAAGGTCTAATCACCAAATTAATGCTGCTGTGGGCTTGGTGAGAGGGAACTAATAATATAATGAACTCCTCTTCTGGTATTATGACAACCGCTGTCCAGTTTAGGAAGCAGTTCAATTATATAAGACAAAAACCTGCATCTTATAGACCCCAAACACTGGCATTCATTAAATGTCAAATTGAACAAAGAACACTCATCCAATATAATTAAATCAGGTGCTGGGATGATGTTGAGGACTGAGCAGAAGAAAATTCCAGATGGAATGTCGACATAAATTTGTAAATTTATGAAAACTCTAAACATTTAGACTATAATACAAAAATAATAAGCTGAGAGACACTAAACCTCTCCATAGTGCTGAGTGAAACTGGAGAAGTGGTGGTACGTTTCAGTGGCTTTGTAACTGATAGCTACCATTTTCGATTAACCCTTGTGTTGTCCTTTGGTCAAAATGACCCGCAGCTGTGTTCAACCAAGTTCTATTTTATTTCTATATTTGTTGGGATCATTGGTCATCATTCTTTAAAGAAACCCTCACAGCCTTCTTGTCACCAATGATCCCAAAAAATATGAAAATAAAATAGAAATTGGTTGAACACAGCTGTGGGTCATTTTGACCCAAGGACAACAGGGGGGTTAAGATGTCAAATATCTTTCCAGCCTCAGCCCAAAGGATACAGTGTTGCAGTGGAAAACAAGGAATCACAGAATTTATACAAAAAACTGAGAGGAAGACTGACATTGGTAAAATCTCTTTATCACTATTTCAGAATTTAAGAGCTATTTAAATATCGGTTTCCTAGTTTGGCAGAAAAGGCAAAAAAAAAGGGAAGATGACAAATCTGGACTCATCCAAGATCACAGACTGTAGTCGACAAAATCAGGGGCCAAGAATGACTAAAGCCTGAGATTAGAAAAAAACAAAACTCAAATACAGAGTAAGTAAGGATATGAGTGCTGCAAACATGAATACCACAAGCCTGGAGTTTAAGGTCTTTCTAAAGCACATCAACTTCAAAGTAAAAAGGATAACTTTCAATGTCAACAAGGGGGAAAAAAAGACGCTGCATTTGAAAAGAAAGAGTAAAAAGGAAAATCTCTGAACTAGAAATATGTCAGCCCTCAAAGCTTTACCAACTGCTTTCTGTACTTCTGTTTATTCATTCTCATCTAAAGCAACAAACCTCTTTGCAAGCCAACTTAATTGTCCTTTCACTTCACAAAGAATCACATGTTGATTGCATGGTTATACATCCTCCATCCAGGTGAGGGTGGCTACAGCGAAGCATCAGGTATTTTGATGGCAGAGTAAGAGAAACTTAAATTCAATTTATGCAATGACCGGACAATGTGACACAACATCCCCAAGGACAAACTCTGAGTCATCAATACATTAGATAAGGAGAGGTGATTGAAGAGATGACTCTTTCTATGGTATCTTGGCACATTCTTGTACAAAGCTGCAATGCACAAGCAGATGAAGCACACACACACACACACACACACACACACACACACACACACACACACACACACACACACACACACACACACACACACACACACACACACACACACACACACACACACACACACACACACACACACACACACAACTGCTATCAAAGATGAATAACACTCAGAAAAGGAGAACAGTCAGAAAAAAATGTCTTCAGTTGCATTCTTAAGAAAAACCCAAGGGCCAAAGGTCTAACTACCTTAGGCGTAAAAAAAGAAAATAGACTCAATACAGCGTTGAAATGAGAATGAATATCATAAACTGGATCCATGTGTTTCTTCAAGTGTCATGTGATATGAAGTGCCATCAAAGTGTAGAAGCTTTTGGATGTTCTCTAATTAGCTTTCTATCTTTGTCCCAAATGTGCCGTCATGCATATCGTCTGTGTTGTTATGTCTTTTGTTGTCCCTGTATAAAAGATCTGTCACTAATCACTAACTTTGCTCCCTCACATAATAATATGCAGCATACTTTTCAGGAGCTCAGTTCATCTCCAGCTTGATACATATGTCTAGTAGGTGGATTCAGTATTTCAAAAGATTTTTCTTATGCTAAAATGTTTCTTCTTGACTTTGGAATTAAATATTGATGATGAGGACAGAACAGATTAAAAACCTGCTAATAGACTTTGAGGTTTTTTTGTTTGTTTTTGTTTTTGTCTTCTTTCAGCCACCAACATATTTGAGGAATGATCCAAGAATCTGATGGCTGCTTTGATTATCAATACAAAAATAGTTAAAGATGTAGATAGGTGCATATATACAGTATGTACAATCATAAAGTATTGTTATCAGTCATTAAAAAAAGTTTTTAAAAAAAACACACAAAAAAACAGAGGAGAACAGCTGTGGTGGCACTACTACAGGAATACTGCCATTTTGTCTACGCCATTGGCGGTGAGATCAAGACAGATGGCTGCCCACCTCTGAGCCTTTTTCTGTCAAAGGTTTCTTCCTGTTAAGAGGGAGTTTTTCCTTCCCTCTGTTGGAGGTTTTTCTCCCTTAAAGAGGAGGTTTTTTTCCCCCTCCTAGCTTATGTGGGAATTGTTGGGTTTCTCAGTATGATGTTGTAAAGTTCTTCTGTAAGGACTTTAATGTGTTAAGTGCCATGAAATAACCTCTGTTGTGACTTGGCGCTATATAAATATAATTGAACTGAATTGAATTGAGATACATATGAGGTGCCCTTTGGAGTCGGCCCTGTGACCAACCAGGTCAAAGAAGAAGATCATGTGACGAAGACAACAGTGTAACTAATGCTGCGTTCAAATGGGGTCGTATTTACTGTATACACAGTTCATATGATATGAATGGCCAAAAAGAGACTTTTCTGTAATTCCGTACAATGATAGGTTACTTGTTCTACTTTCTTGTCAAAATATTTAAAACATTGACAATAAACACAACAATGTCCAAAATAAAACAGTCATCAAATGACAAAACATGTTTACAGAAGCTTAACAAGGTGTAATGCACCAAATGATGTGCTGTTAACACCACATTATACAGCTACTGTCCAAATATGTATCCTTTCAGAGGTGGTGATATCTACTAGGTATGGGCAGACACACCAATATTTACTTGGAAAAGTATTTAAGATAGACACAAGCAATATACAAACAAGATTAATATACACCTGTGCCAAATATTTAAGCGACTAACCATTCCTGTGACATCACCAATTAACTTGTTTAAAAATGCCTGCGCCCTGCTGGCGAAAAAGTGAAATACAATCAAGTTTTTTTTTTTTTTTTTTTTTTTTTAATGAACTCTAGGTGAATGTAAAATTGTATTTCTGTGTCATATCTTGCCAAAGGTAAAAATTCTCAGGTAAGTTCTGTCTTCCTTTCAAGATGTCCAAGTGGATTTATAGACGTTTATTTATGTTCATTTGTCTTCTGTTTTGCTTCATCCTGCTGAATATGTGTGTCTATTACAGACCAAATCTTGTATGTATGTGAAGTTTGAAATCCTGTCTGGAACGCTCAGTTAAATTACCAGGAACTACAGAGAATATTTTATCCTGCACCTCTCACTTGGGTTAATCCCATCCAAAACGGCCTGTAGTGATCAAATAATGAAAATTCGTCACCCATCATTGCTTGACTTGCATTTAACAATTTAGGCACTTTAATGGGTTTTGGTTTTGGCGAGTGCAGCAGGCTCTGATGAGAGTTACAACAAATGCCCTGCTATTACCAGTCAAACCTATTCTTTCATACAAATTGATTGAAATAAGTTAGGCCATGTCATGAAAGTCTCACTTGAATGGAAACACTATTAAACTACGTTGTATAACTTCCTGACACCTCCCGTGCCTCCTTGATACAGATGACCCATTTACTGAGTGTACATTAGCTGTGAATGATATCATATGTGATTAAATCAGCTGCAGTTTTGTGATGGCAAGATAATCGTTTTGACCTGAATGTATATTATGCTATTTTTGCTCTCTCAATCATCTAAAGTTACTATATTTAGCATTTACACAAACAGCAGCACTGCCATTCATGCAGCTCTGATTAAGTGTGTGTACTTTGAGCGAAACGTTCATGTAGAGAGGAAAAATTAATTCCATGACAAACTGAGTAGGTCAGTTTTGTAGGCCCCACACTTTTTATTACTTCCTTCCTGCCATGCACTGCATTCTTATTAGTGCCATGTAATTTGCTGCCATGTGACTTTGCTGCCAAATATCCAAAGGTGAAACTCCTGTGGAATGTTTCCTAGTGTGGAAACATTTTTCTACCTATTACATTTGTAGGAGTTACAGGTTGTTTCACAGCAGTTCAACATTGAAAGGTTGCTGCTGGTACAACTGTGTTGTTTCAGTTGTCAGTGAGTAGGCCTGTCACAATTATTACATAATCGCCGACTGGCATTTATTTTAGTTGACCAAAGTGATTTTGCATTATGATTCAAATTGCTTTTATTCACCAGCATAAAAACAGCTGGATATAACTAATAGAAATGTCACATTTATCACAATTTCCATGTCATTTTCCATTGTTTGAGGTTTGATTAGTGCTCTTTTAATGACGTAATTTCCCTTTGACCTATTGTTCTGCTGATTTAATAGCACATGGTGGGATCCTAACTCTTGACCTACATTTACATTATAAAGTAATCTACCAAAAAATATGCTTGCAGGTATTTGATGCAATGTGCCGGATGACAAAGGCACCAAATTTATCTCTTTAACTAAAAGTAATTTGTTCATGTTGGTGAGCTGTCTGAATCCTATCCAATTATTTTTACCGTGACAGATCCACATGGACAAACCACATGGATACAATACAAAATATCATAAAAAAAATAATACGGAAAGAATGTGAAAATTACATTTAAAAATATATTTGCAGAGGCCAAGGACTGAGATGGGTGATGTGACACACAAAAATCGTATATACAAAATATATTGGGAGGCAATAGATAGACATTTTGTACATAAATACCCTATTTGGCTTGTGAGATTTTTCTAGCCAGTTGAAATGTGAGAACGTGTCAGACCAGCTGCTGATTTTGGGCCAATGGAAGAAATGCCAAAATGAAGAAAAGATAATAACTTACAATATTTAACTATACCTACTGTGTTGACTGGAAGCATCTCAGTAGCAAAGCGTTTTCTTAGCCCGATTTTGTAGACCTGCTGATTTGGTCATTAGTGGTTGCTTTTTTTTGGTCAATTTTGTGTTTATTATTGTTATTTCCTGCTTTGTTGTGCTGTTTGTTTGTTGTCTTCCTATGCAATTCTCTTCTCCGCTCTCTTGAGATTTTTGGCCTGCAGGTATCCGCGACTCTGGGGCTACATAGTTCCTGTCAGTGGTAACAGTTTCTTGGCTCATGTCTCTCTCTGCTGTTCTTTTCTCTCCGTGCTCTTCCCTCACTGCAGCCGGTTGAGGCAGATGCCGGCCCACCTCTGGTTCTTTCCGGGGGGTTCTTTCTGGTTCTTTATTTTTGTTAAAAGTTTTTATTTTCTTCCTCCCAGTTATTGCACATTTGGGAATTGTGGTATCGTTAGGTTCCTATCTATAATGTTGTTAATAGGTAAAGTTTCGTTATAAGGACTTTACTATGTTAAATCCTTGATATGACTTGTGTTGTGATTTGGCACTATACAAAACAGTTGACTGTAATGGAAATTAAAAACAAATTCCTTCACATAAATACTTTGTAACTATATTTCACATAAAGTGAGGAAGGAGTAAAACACATTTCTTTACATTCTTGAAAGATCAGGAGTAGACATTGATGTTGTGATATATGATTGGGAGTCTGCACAGCATGTCTAATTATGAAAATTGACCAGATTCCGCTGTTCCTGTGTTTGACTTCCTGCCCGGCTGATCTGTTGTATGCAGTTTGATGCAGCTTCTTTCAAAAATAGACTCCCCGGTGGACTCAAGTCTTTCACCTCACATGAATAAATGAAAGCGACTGTCAAAGTTAAGCAAACTATCAGGTGGTGAAATCAAGGAAAAACCTGTCCAATTTAAATAACGTAACATCTTCATGGTGCCTTGTTTTAGTTGCACAAAACAATTATTTTTAAGAATGTTTAACTGCAACTCAGCACAATCATTCTGCTAAAGCTATATTGTGTAAATAATGTGTTAACTTTTTGTTGTTTTATTTATGAATTTAGTTAATTTAATCAGATGTTTATTTATTTAATTATGCTATTTTTAATTGACAGTGTTCAATATTAGATATTTTGTGTTTCATGAAATGTTCTATTGAAGTAAAAAAGAACCAAAGTCTGAGGGAGAGGAAAAGATCAGGGCTAACAGAAGAGTTTGTTTTGTCTTTGCTTACAGCCTACAATTGTCATTATACTGTTCTTGTAATAAACTCTGAAGCCAAGTGATGCCTCAGTTTCTTCAGATGCATCTATATCATGTGACGTAGAGCAGGCTGGTACTTGGCAGATGTTTCTGCAACCAGTGCAGTAATAACAGTAATGTGTAACCTTAATTCGTCTGCATATGAATGCTCTCAATCTGGAGACAGCTCAATGTGAAATTTTTGTATTTTACGTCAGCACATTTCCAGTTCTGTTTAAGTGAAATGAGATGACATGCATTGGTATTAACAAATGTTTTTAATTGTCCTCCCTTTTAATATTGAACATCTAACCAACTGTGCCTTCCGCACATCCAGCTGTACCAATCAAACACTTTACTATTGCTGCACACCAGACAAATGTTTCACCTTAGACTTTGAAAAAGTTTATTACCGCAAGCACATTAAACTTATATGTTGCCATGTCTTCTCATTAAAATATCTGTATATTCTCCCAGTCTTGCTTTTTAAAATCATTTTTAAATGGACAGAACACAATAATTTCATTATAAAGTGCAACTTGTGATGATTGGACAATAAGGTTAAATCTTGGATGTACCTTTCCTCTTGCCTGTGCTGTCCATGTTACTTAGGTTACAACTGATAATAGTGTCTCCCTTAATTACATCTTCTAGCTGTGGTGCATATAGCAACAGGCAGCTCATTGCATTGTTAACCACATCTGCTTATGTTTGCTGGACCGAACGAGAGGCTCATGCACCACTTCTCCCTGTCTGTACTGGTTGGAGCCCAGTAGCTCCTCAGGCAGCCCTCACATCTGTGATCAGTCACACACATTATCACCCAATCCTCAAGACCAGAAGTTGGACAGCTGTGCTCTCCAGCTGTGATTTGCATAACTCATTTAAAGCCAAGCTGTCTGGCTGATTCAGGGTATCATTTGTCTGAGAAAGTTGTGCCCTTTGGGTTCTCAAACTACCGCTCTCTTTTTCTGCTCAGAAGCCAACTGGACTCGTTTGGTAGAAAGCTTTGTTGTCAGCAGGGCACGAGGGATAAAAACCTAAAAACTTGTAACAGAGCACTTTGGATTGCCAGGTGCAGAGAAGATGCACCTATGATTGTCTTTATATGGCTCTTTGGCTTGCTGTTGTCTTTTCATTCAGTCTTGTCATCAAATGTTCTGCTAAAGCACCTCCTTGGCATTTTTCCATTGCCTTGTCTGCCACATTTTTTGCTCTCACTGTGTTCAGAGACAGTACATCTAAGCATTAGTGAAGCTAAAACATGATGACACTGTGTTGAAGGGAGGTGTGGTTGATCCTTCAACAACTAATCTTTTAAATTTGATAAGCTTTTACAGTTAAATGACTGCGCCTCACACAAATTGCCTGTCCCACTTTCACTTTCTGACGAAGTTTCCTGCTCATTTGGGATGTATCTCCCATCATACTCAAGATTGTTCATTTCTCTCACTCGCACTTTGTTTCTCCTTTCTTCTAGCCTGCATGTTTTATTACTTCATTTTCTTCACTGAGCAAGATTTTGGCATTGAAAATAAAAATAATGCTTTAGAAACTCCATGTTCTTTGTGATTTATTGGTAGAGATAAAACCAGATGACTTCCTACAGAGATGGCTGTGAAATATCAACAGTGCGTTTTAGCTATTGACACAAATCAAGCACTTTAAATATATAAATAAAATGAAAAGATACAAAAAAAATGGAATGAATTACGATCAAATAAAAGCACAGAAACCTCTCCCAATGTCAGCATAAAAAAAATGAAAAGTTACACTAAAGCAACTATAGAGATTTAGCTAGAAAAATTAAACACATAATAAAAGCACTTTAGAACAGTCTTCCTCCCGACCTTTTTTGCAGAAAAGTTTCCCAATACTTTGCACCATATAAGATCAACATTACTGGAGCCAATAGCTAATTCTGCACTTTGAGTTAAGAACTACCTTTACAGGACTGTAATGTGAAATGTGTATGATAAATCTTGTCTGTAATGAAATGAAACGTAATGACACTCTTTTGGATTTGAGTCAGTTTGAGTGCAACTATCAGGCCTTTCAGTAAGACTCTGATATACAAGTACAAGTAGAACCTCGAGAACAACCAGTGGTGCACAGCACAGTTTGGGAATCGAGTTTAGAAGAATGCAGCTCACATCGATATGTTCAAGCAGGGTTAACTCTTTTCAAGAAACAATCTTCTTGGACATTTTCCTTGACATAAAGTTATATGACAGATTGGAATCATGCTTCAGGCTAACAAATTTCTCTATGTGAAAGTCTTCTGTAAAACAATACAGTGCACAATCCTGTAGATGTTTTGATTCTCATACATCACTGAACATCTTGAGAGAGGCATCAGATGAATTGAAAAGAACAAGTAGTCCTGCAACTGATGGCAGAGATATGCCCCCCACCTTGTCTCACATATTAAATAATAAATAGCTTTAAAAGTAAAGCTTGTTAGCAGCCAACAGTTAGTAATGTTAACATTTGAAAAATGAATACACTTATGGGTTTCATGGTTGCCCACAACTTCCATGTATGGGGAATTCAGCGTGTTTCAGGCCAAATCCCCTTCCTTTTCTAACCTCATCTGATCCCTAGACACCAGTTCAGTTGCTAATTCACTGTACAAAAAAAAGAAAAGACTGTCAAAATAATTTTCTAGGACGACTGTGGGAGGTTTTTCGGGGACATTTTACTATTTAAAAAAAAATTCCAGGACTGGTACAGAAATATCCAGGTTTCCCAGGACTCCTCGTCAGTGTTTAAAGCATTCAGATATTGTTTTGTCTTTCTCATCCATTTTAAACTTTGGCTAAATCTGTTTTTAATATGAAACTGCAATTTTTGCAACAAGTGCATTCCACTTTTTTCTGCAAATGACCTTGATATGAAGCAATACGTTTGTATTGTCCAATTTTTATTTTCCGTGATTTGAATGGATCATTAAAAGCTGAGGAATTATCCCAAATTGTTGACATATCTTAAATAGACATTTTTTTCTGTTTATATACTATAACGTTATATAATATTTACGTGGTTTTAGGTCTGAATGATACCTAAAATCTCTCCAACATCTGCATATATAAAATAAATAACCTCCTTAAATACCAAAAAAAAAAGAATCCAATTAAATTCAATCTCTGATATCCCTCTTCCTTTAATTCACATCTCCTGTCATCTGTCTACTGTCCAACACGATGAAGCTCAGCCCGCCTCACATCCTGACCTTTCTTCAACCTTGACTATTCCAGCCCTCCTTAGTATTGTCCTGCTCTTGTACTGTTCAGCCATGTTGTCACCCACTGATAGCTCTGACCTTTAGGGTTATTTACTAGTGCAAGAGCCAAAGGGTAGTGGAGCACTATTCATTATATCTAACTGTTTTCTTTTATTGCTAAGATAAAGAAGAGTGTACAAAAAAACAACAACATTGCAATATGTGGATCTTCTAGTAAAAATATAAACTGTAAATGCAAACATTTTCAAAAATCAAAAGAAGCATTTCAGACAGTAAAAGCTTTCTACATACCAGGATCTAACTTGGAGAATGTATCCACATCCAGTAGACTCCTGTGGAAACAGAAAAAGCGCAGGTAAAAATGGATCCTTCCAGCCCTCTACATTGTTTGGAGACAATGTATTCCATTATTAGCATTTTCTAAATTCCATTTTTATCGCTTTTGTTCTTCACTCTCCTGAGTGTTTCTAAAAAGTCTCAACTAAGCTCGGAAAGTTAGGTCATGGGCAGATTCAAATTGCTCTCAAATTATTCTGTGAAACTATCGCAAAATGTTGTGCTGCAAACCCTTTCCCTGAAATGAAAGACAGGGTAAGTCCAATAAAACACTTGGTTACTGGTGAATCGCGTTCATGCATTTGAAGACCCTCAGGAGACAGAAGAAGAAGAGGTAAAGAGATTGAATTCATTACTGTGAACAATGCCTGCCTCTGTACTGTGAGATTGACTACAGCTCTAAAATACATATGATTAAGGTCCAAAATGTTAGCATTTGTAAAATATTGTTACATCACTGTTTGTACAAGGGAAGTTGCAAAGGCATTTGGACTTTATAGCACTGAAGCATGCATCCATTCATGATTTTGGAAATTCTTAAAAAAAAGAGGGACTGACTTTGTTATTTACCATGGTTACAGTAAGCAATGTTCAATGGATTGTACAAATATGACGACTGTGAATACTTTTAGAGGGGTTTTAAAAAAAAGTTATTTGCCCAAAATGTGGATTTAATCAGCCACAACCTGAGTCCAAGGCATCTTGTCAAGTCTGTGTCAGGAGTCTGTTTTTTTCCTCTGTTTTGCCCCCGATCACCTCTCCTCCTGGGTCCCCTCAGTCCCCTGTCTGCTTGTCTGTGGCCACGCCCCTCACCAGTCCCAGCAGCTGCAGCCACTCACCCCTGATCACCACCTGCAGGTGTGCTGCATCTCCCTGATCACCTCCCCGGACTATATGTACCCTGCCCCTGCACAACTCTGGTGGTCGGTTCATTTTGTTAGTCACCCGTCCGTCCTCCGTCTGTTTTCCGTCCGTCCTGTTCCCGTTCCTCCGGCTTCTATTCCTCCTGCGGAGCTCCCTGTCAAAGTCATCAGTCGGTGGAGTTGCCCTCCCGACTTGGCGGATTATTGATGCCATTCCTTCCGCTGATCTGCCGGCTGCCCTGCCAGCCGTGTCTCCCTGGATC
Source organism: Brachyistius frenatus (assembly GCF_029030835.1). NCBI lineage: Eukaryota > Metazoa > Chordata > Actinopteri > Embiotocidae > Brachyistius > Brachyistius frenatus. The sequence continues at coordinate 5,507,875 of NW_027210615.1, forward strand.
TGTTGGTCGAGTTGCCCTCCTGACTGGAAGCAAGTGGACACGATAGGTGCCACCTTTTGGTTTGTTTTTGTTTATTGCAATAAAGACTGTATTTTGGAACTGATACCTAAGTCTGTGAGCTTGCATTTGGGTCCTGGTAAACACCACCTCATGACAGTCTGTCTCAGAACAAAGTCTTGAAACTTAGAGGTGGTATGTCCCAACAAAGAAGGGTCCAAATGACAGACTTATTCATGATTATGTTTTTGTAAATAGACCACAACATTTAAACTGAAAATACAATCTGTATTAAAAATAATTCTGCGTTGTTTTTGTTTTTTGGACAAAATGCTTCCATGTTTGTTACAAATGAGACGATGAATGCTTTAGTACTGCCCTGTTGTCAGTTGAGTTGCTGCAGAGTAGTGGGTGAGACTTTGGATGCATATTGGCTAAGTTTGGTTGTTATGATCAAGAAACTTAAAATATATTTGGAAAATACACCAGTTGATTTTCTTGCCCAAAGTTAGATATGATTGTTGCCACTCATTTAGGTTAACTAAAAAGCTACAGAGTGCTTAAGTTAGCTAATTTTAGCATAAAGGCTGGAAATAGAGGGAACAGGTCTGGCTCTGTCCAACTGGAGTTGTGCCATTGGAGATTTGTCCATTGGACAGCAGGGAAGCTTTAATATTCAAAATGTGTAGTTTACTAACTTGCTGTTAGTCCTGAGAAAAGATCCTCCCTAATAGTGGTAGAAAGTAACACAATATATTTACTTAAATGCTGCACTAAGGTACAGTAAGGTACTTTACTTGATATATTTTCTATTTGACGCGATTTTATATTTCCTCACCATTTAATTTATTTAACAAGTAAGTTTCTCAGTAGATAATTAAGCTTTTAAAATAATACATTGTTAAAAAAAATAAACTCGTGGTTTCCAACTTTTCTGGTTGGTGACATCTTACAGAAATCAGTGTTTAGTCAGGCTTACATTTCAGATGTCTGAGTTGTTAACGGCACCACAGAAAAGGGATTTTTTTTTTTTTTTTTTCCCTCTAAACTTCTCACATAAATTTGATAAAAGTAAAAAAACTGAAAACAGATTTGTCTTTCGGAAACTTAATTGTCTTCTTTTCTCTCCCATTAATCACCTCATGACCCCTTAGATTTATTTTGTGTCCCTCTATATAAAATAGGATATTAAGTATAAACTGGCTCCAGCTCCAGCAGCTATATGCTGCTTACACACTTCAGTATTGATTCAGTAATAATAATCTAATGATATCATAATATATACATCAAAGGGACCAAACCAGTACTTTTACTGTCATAGTTTTATTTAAATAGCATTTTTCTTGAAGGACCTTTACTTGTAATGGGAGTATTTTTACATTGCTGCATTGGTACTTAAGTACAGTATCTGCATACTTCTTATACCACTAAGTGTTAAAAAGATATGCCGGACCATTTTTCTCCTACATCCAGATCAGTAACAGATTATTTAAAAATTGGATAATAATTGAATAACTATTTGGAGGGTGTAACACATTTTTTATGAGGAATTTAAGTTCATGAAAATGCAATGTAATTTGGAAACTGCGCCCTCTCAAACATTAAAATGCATGATTCTTCTGCCTACCAGCTCTGAGATTTATGACAGAAGGTTATGTACATTTAGTCTACAAGCATTTAATCCCCTATTACATTAGTCCATATAGTCCCACATCCACATAAAACCACATTGTATCATTTTTCACTTCAGTTTTTGGACAAATTAAGGATCAAATCATGTACCATATTAATTTGTTAGCTGTAAAGATGACACTGCAGGTTTATTACCTTCAGACAGCCAAGCTGTCTCCCACCTGCTCCCTGTCTTTATAATCAGCTGCTGGCTGTTGCATTGGTCATTATGTCTTACGAAAAGCCAATAATTGAAGGCAAAAAAAGACCACACATTTACAACTCACTGTGGTGCAAATTCAAGGTTAAACACAGAGAATGTCATCGTCTATCTCCTCAGATCACTTTGTCCTCCCAGGTTTGGGCTGTCTAACTCAGGTGTCTGGCCACCTCAAGTCTGGCTGATCTCAGGAGGGACTACACAGGAGCAACAGCTATTCATTATTCAGGAGCAGATTGAGAAGACGGTCCGCAAAACCCCAGGCAGGATAACAGTCTGGAAAAAGCCTGGTTGAGTTTTAGTGCTCGGTTAGTCCGTCACTCAGACAGTCAACCTGCGACCAAAAAGTGAAACCAGGTAGAAGTAAGTGCGGTTGTGTTTCAGGGTTAGAAATTAAACCTTATTTATCCATTTCTGAATATTTTCGCTGTATTTATTCACAAAAATGAGATCCTAAATTACTTTTAATAGGTTCATGCATATTGGGGGAAGCGGATGGAATTAACCATTTAACATGGACATCAGAGATAGATAGATAGATAGATAGATAGATAGATAGATAGATAGATAGATAGATAGATAGATAGATAGATAGATAGATAGATAGATAGATAGATAGATAGATAGATAGATAGATAGATAGATAGATAGATAGATAGATAGATAGATAGATTACCGATTACTTTTAATCGGTTCATGCATATTGGGGGAAGCGGATGGAATTAACCATTTAACATGGACATCAGAGATAGATAGATAGATAGATAGATAGATAGATAGATAGATAGATAGATAGATAGATAGATAGATAGATAGATAGATAGATAGATAGATAGATAGATAGATAGATAGATAGATAGACAGATAGACAGATAGATAGATTACCGATTACTTTTAATCGGTTCATGCATATTGGGGGAAGCGGATGGAATTAACCATTTAACATGGACATCAGAGATAGATAGATAGATAGATAGATAGATAGATAGATAGATAGATAGATAGATAGATAGATAGATAGATAGATAGATAGATAGATAGATAGATAGATAGATAGATAGATAGATAGATAGATAGATAGATAGATAGATAGATAGATAGATAGACAGATAGATAGATTACCGATTACTTTTAATCGGTTCATGCATATTGGGGGAAGCGGATGGAATTAACCATTTAACATGGACATCAGAGATAGATAGATAGATAGATTTTTTTTTATTTACACAAATTGCCTTGTTTTGCCTTGTATATGCACAATAGTGAATATTATATCGGTGCTATAACCGAAGAAGAACGTCGCACATCCAATTAACTTGCATGAATTTGGTGGTGCTTGCTTGTAAATCTAAATTTCGCATATTTTTCACCAAGAGAGTGACATGAGAGACTTTTAATCTGGGTTTGAACCCAACAACAACTCAAGGTATGTACAGTGGGAGAGTTTGACCTTACCTGCACGATACGGTAACTTCTATTTTAGTTGCAGGGACTCTGGTGTTGAGAGGATCGAATTCCCCTATTGATGCCATCATCGCGACTCACGACGCTGATGAGCATCCGCAAAGAAAGAAGAGAGAGAAGAAAGAGCGGATCATTCACAATAGGATCGTGATTGCAGTAAATCCATTATAGAGATCTTCCTGTGGGTTTTCGCTTCTGGAACAGAGAACAGCGGAGGAGGGGGAGAGAGAGGGAAATTGACAGGCAGAGAGAGAGAGAGAGAGAGAGAGAGAGAGAGACGGGGGAGGGAGGGCACTGAAAGTTGTGAGGCAGATTTAAAGTTCATTCATCCTTCATGCGTTCACGGTGCGCTCCCGGTGTGTGTCCGGTGCGGAGGAGGAGGGAGGAGAGCGCAGCCAACCAGAATCACCGGCAACAGCAAGGTGCTCTCTCTCTCTCTCTCTCTCTCTCTTTTTCTCTCTCTCTCTCTCTCTCTCTCTCTCTCTCTCTCTCTCTCTCTCTCTCTCTCTCTCTCTCTCTCTCTCTCTCTCTCTCTCTCTCTCTCTGTCTCTCTCTCTTTCTCTCTCTCTCTCTCTCTGTTTGTGTGTATGTGTTTGGTATAATTCAGTTCTCTACATTAGGGCTACAAATGTCATTGTTCGTCTAATATCTACTAAATAAGCAAGGGTTTGTACATTTCAGTGTCAACTTAAACGTTCTTCAGATCCTCTCTTCTCCTTCTGTCATCTTCTGAGACAAAAACAGGAGACAACACAGAGTTCATAGTCAATATAACAGCTGTGGGGCTAAAACGCATTAATTAATGCAAGATGTATCATGAATTCCTGTTGATGATGAACTCATAATGATTATACAAGACCATAACAATTTTTTACAAGAATATGAGAATGTTGTTGTATTGTGGAAAAAGGAGGAACAGACATGATTTGCTTAACAGAAGTGTAACAAGTTAAAACTATAATATACTAATGGTGTGTTCACAGTAAATTCTTTTCTGTCATGAGATTCAAATTCTGTTACGTTAAACGGTTACCGGAAACAATGTTTAAGATTTAAATGTAACCCTAACGATAAAGATTTATTGAAAGGGTTCAAATCCCTAAAAGGAATTTTAATTTGTTTACTGTTTATTCCATTCTTCATAAAAGCAATTCTAGTAATACCATTGATCTTCATTGATCTTGATGCTTCAGTGTGTTCTAAAAGGCCAGGTGTTTACCAATATGCTCATTGGCAAACCATAGTTTTTCTCTCATGTTCTTTTTGAACTGTGAAGTTTTTTTTCCTGGCACGCCTCCAATGCAAGTCAAATTTATGCAATCGCTTTCTGATCGCAGATGCGTGCACTTTGACTCCACAGCTGCAGAGTTATCTGCAGATCTGTGATGGAATTTTGCATCAAATTGGCTTCTCTTTGGCTTCATTTGCTGAGGCGGCCAGCACTGGACAAAGTGGCAGTCATTTGAAATCTTGTAAATGATTTTCATTACAATGACTTATTTAAGAAAAAATTGGAGATCGTTCTAAATCCCCTGCCAGATTCAAAAGGTAACAGCATTTAGCATCCTTACAGAGGTCTTTAGATCTTGGCTGGATGACACCGCACACTTCAAAAGCACAGAGGACAGTAGACCTTTGATGTCGAAAGTTTAATATGGGACCTTTGATTCACATTTTTTGGAGTGGATTGTGTGAAAAATGTTTGAAGTGACTGGTCGGTTTTTGTTATGAATGACTAAACAATGTCAAGTCTATGTGTCATTGGTTTGGGTGTATCACCTTTATCTTGAGGTATTGTATCAAAGAGGGTCAAATGTTTGTATCCCTAAATATGTAAAAAAAAAAAAAAAAAAACATATTGTTTCTTATGTCTGCATGAAAACTCAAAGTAAGGTTTCTAAATACTCATGCTCCACCTATCTAGCTTGTAAATGTGACACAATTGACTCTTGCAGCAGCATGTGGATGTTTGCGTGTGAACACCACCTTTGTTTGAAATGAATAAGCTCCATATTTTCATGAAAATAGGACGTGCCATCCCTTCAGAGCCTGATTAAAAGCCCAGCTCTGAAATTCCTCATTTCTATGTGCAATCCAACAATGGTGGCATGTAATACTGAATTAACAGTCATTAATAAAACTGGTAAGTGTGAATTCATTGGATGAATTATTTGAACATGTGTTAATGGTGGGCGAGAAGAATTCATAAGACATGTGTTTTATTTATGCATTAAATCATAATGAGTCATGTGTTAATTAAGCATTACCTCCATTTAAATGTAATATAAAGCATTACCACAAATGCACTGCAAATTAATTGTGCATTCTAAAGCAGAAAGTGAGTGGACTTCAAGATGTCCTCATTGCTCAGTGTTTTTTTTTTTTTATTAGGACATTATAGTCATGTAATGGCAGTAATGGCATAAAGTCACTTATGCTTTTAAACATATATTTAGACATATAGATAAAGATATTTGTCAATATACTGTGTATATGTTGTATTCAAGCATATATGCATGAGCATACGTATTTTCAATGGATTCAAAAGACATTGTATTTTGATCATTTGGTCTTTGCCCCAACTTCCCCAAGACACTGCTGGCCGCTCTTTAAATACCATATTAAACAACAATATACTACTCAGATTATGGAGGTGGCATCATAGAGCCACAATGTCCACATTCGGTGTAGGGTGAGGTTGGGGTGTATGGATGGTTAAAAAAGCACTTCAACAGTTAACATTGTGTCTTTTAACTATGATTAATCCATAAGCTTAACCATATGTTTATTAATGTAACCATGAAGCCAAAAGTCCTCTAAACCTAACAAAGCACTTTTTATTTCACCAAATCACGATATTTCCCAAAATATAACCAAATTGCCTAAATGCTTTCACCTAACCTAATCAAACTTAATTTTTTGTCACATCATAAAATGGTTTATTATTCAATTTTAAACAGTCATTTCTAATTCAGTGTTGTGATTGTGGGCCTCTCACCAATATGCTCATACGGGCAACAACAAAGGGTGAGGACAAATGTCTTAAGAGGTCATTTAGGTTGGAGGACTAATTGGAAACTGTCGGTATGCTGCCATAATGCTGTGCATGATCTGCTATCTGCACTAGATTTTACAACAACTGCATTCCATTTAGGTGGGCTAATTCTGGGGTCCTGGTATTGGGCATGCTGGCTCACTGTCAGGACTGATGGTAAAACTGATGAAAATGAGCCATTGTTACCAAAATGTGCTCATTTCTATTCAGTAAAAGTTTAATCCAATCGCAATGGAGTTTGGGACACTAATTGTTCCGGTGGGAATTCTTAAGTCAATCAATGAACAACAGTCTGACCTATTTAATTTGTAGAAATAATAGCACTAAGAAACCTATGGCAACCCTAAATAGTGAACACCATCTCCTAATCTATGTGTCCCATCCTCCCCTCCCCTATTGGTTCTATCATTAAAGCCAGAACTATACTCACCTTGTAATAGCAAGAAGGGGCGGTTACATCATACACTGCATATATTCACTGGGGCAGGTGATCAAACAGTCGGGCCCTCACACCCATGGTCAATTAGCTTAACAGAAGAAACAAGCTGCCATCTTCTGATGAGATGTCAGCACTTCTAAATCTGGAGGGGCTACTCAGTAATTTTCCATTAATCAGTTCCCCTGAAAGTAACATGACACACACTTTAAAGACTCCCACTGTGACCTCATCATCTCATCATTCGCAAAACAAAGAGCTGCATTTTGAAATACTGTATTTTTGGAAAGCACAGCCGCACCAACATCAGACAAAAGGATGGATGGTGCCTGAATATGCAGCAAATTCAGGAGGAAAAAGGCTGCAAACAAAGGAAATGTTGACATTTACTGTGAAATTAAAGGTGGTAGAACACATCCAACATAACGGGTTTCAGAGGAACACCCCAAAAAGACACTAGAAGCTCAATCTCCGGTAAAACACACAGTGAATCATTATACGTCCAAATAGACTCATCTATGGATTGGTTCAGAGGTAATGGACAGTGAGTGCGACTATATCAGCTCTTCGTCGGCCTTGTTACATCCCAGTAATGACAAATAGATGTTTTTCTCAGCTACTGGTCCGTGTGTGTGTGTGTGTGTGTGTGTGTGTGTGTGTGTGTGTGTGTGTGTGTGTGTGTGTGTGTGTGTGTGTGTGTGTGTGTGTGTGTGTGTGCGTGCATGTGTGGGAGTATTTCTCTCTGTGTGTATGTGTTTGTCTGCAGATCCACTCAATTTTGCAGCTGATCAGGCAGAAATTGAAATTTTTCACGGGCTGAAGAAAACAGCGACGAGAGAAAATGGGGGGTGAACCAGAAATGGAGGGAAAGGAAGACAGACTGGAAAATGGGAGTCGAATGAAGAGCAGACAGAAGAGACAGTCCAGTTATTTACACAATTTCCACTCTACTGTCTCTGGGTGATCTATAACAGGATTTGTAATGGGACGATAATGGGCATATAGTGGCATAGACGGTGTGTGTGTGTGTGTGTGGAGTGGCACCTAATTATCCGAGGAGGAGAAATCCTGTTTAGTTTCCATTTCAGTGTGCAGAGCGAAGCAGGTGTCTGACAAGTAGGGGAATTCTCCTGCAATAACAAACAGAAGGAACATGGATTTTTTTTTTTTTTCCTCATTTATTGAAGTTTGGCTATTTTGCCTTCTGATGAATAATGACGTGTTAGTCTGTCTCAGTCAAACAGCGACTCACTGTGATGTCACCCAATAGTTTGTGAACTGCTGTTTTAAAGCTTAGACTCTGGAATTAGGGCAGTAGCCTAATATGCAATTAATTATGCAATTGTATTTAGAAAAATCACCAGAAGACTGATCAGAATGACTGAATAAATTCAATTAAATTCAATTTTATTTATATAGCGCCAAATCACAACATAGGTTATTTCATGGAACTTAACACATTGAAGTCCTTACAGCAGAACTTTACAATATTATACAGAGAAACCCAACAATTCAACAATTCCCACATAAGCTAGGAGGAAAAAACTCCTCTTTAAGGGATAAAAATCTCCAACAGAGGGAAGGAAAAACTCCCTCTTAACAGGAAGCTAATGAAACAACCATAATGACATCAAAATATGTATTAACCATGTATTTCATGAGAGAAGTTGACACTTTTAGAATGGGAGTCTATTGGAGACAAAGGCTTTTTTGGAGCCAGCCTGTCGCAGCCCTCAAAAGGGTTTTGCACTTTAATACACTTTGGCTTTGGGTTCACTTTTTAGACTCTGAGATAGCATACATTTTTATATACAGTTTCTGGTCTCAGTGTCTCCACATGTAGTTCCAGAGTGACTCCACTGTCTTGAGATCATGGTTCTGTAAGGTTCACACCAACTGTTGCACGAGTTATAATTATTTTTGTAGCTGAAGAAAAAGAACGTCAGCTACACAACTCTGGCTTTAGGCTCATTATCATATTGCAGAATTAGTTTTTCTTTTTTTATGATCGGACTCCTCCTTTCCTTTTTATGACTCTTCCTGGAGTGTAACTAGCAGGTTGACATTTCAGATTGTTAGTGAAATTTTCGAACATTTGTTATGTGGACTTAAAAAATGTGGTAATCCCGGGTATCAGTTATCCTCAAACTTGATTCCAGAAATAAAGATTGTAAAGTGGCTAAAATGTATGATTTCTGCAGGAATCTCAAAACTGCAATATCTACTTCAGAATCAAATACTTTATGTAATTGCTTAGAAGGTGAGCGCTCTGCTGCTCTCATTTATATGTTTTAGCTCTCTTTTGTACTATGAATGCTAGGTTTAAATGTATTTCCCCACATCTTTAAGCAATATATACGGGCCAATAATGGCAGTGCAGTACATCCCATATTGTCTGAATAAATCCTTAATTTGACACTGTGCTATTTTTGATATAGGCCTAGAGACATTTCCATTCCTTGTTGTAATTCAAATGATTATTTTTTTCCAATCCTTCGCAGTACTTTACAGACCAGCCTTTAGGAGTCTTGTAAATTGCAGCCTGTCTTATTTCTGCAACATTCACTATTCTCTCTGATTAGGAAATGATAAGCCTGTCTGAGTGTGCTAAATGAGTCGCTTCATGGTGCGAGCGTATATATCTACCCTCAAATACACACAAGCACATGCTGATTACAGCAGGACAAGCAGTTACACATGATGTATAACCGTGTGACAGTTTGAAGGGAAGAGTTGAAGAAGTGTTGCAGGTATAGCTGTCATATAAATAGCAATGAAATGAAAATAAATGAATCTGGCAATTTGACTTTAGTGCTTTTAATTAAAAAAATAAATAAATAGAATACTGACTGACAGTTTGCTTTGTTGCGTACCCATGCAGAATGTAATAATTTTAAATTTGCAGCTCAAATCTCAGTTTGAAATGCCTTTGATGATGTGACAGCATATTTGATTTGCAAGGCCTGAGTCCGAATGTCCCAAACTCAGCACAGCCACTGCCAACAAGCAGGCTGTGATCATGTGGACCAGCCTTGTGCAAAGGAGACAACTGGAACAACAGCTCACCACACTGGATGTTCAGTGGACCGTCTGGAACAGAAAAATAGATTCACAGAGGAGACAGTATATTCACAGACGATTCTAAGTTGTAGTTTCAGTGTCACGGATCGGGGTATGCTGTGAATTTTGATGATCTTACTGCATGGTTTTGTCCAGATGTTACTGTTACTGAAAACAAGAAGCAGGAGACAAGTTTCAACTTCCTTCCATTTCCTGAGGGACATTGACATAACTGATAAGAGAGGATCCCCAGCAATAACACAATGTTTTATGAGGCGAAATGAAGATCAATCTGTACCAGTAAATTACCAGGTTTGATGAATGCTCCCATCTAGTGTTCAGTCTCTGAAATTGCAGCCTGGTTTTACCAGATTCTGTTCATCTTGTCATTCTAGAGGACATGCCTTCATTTTCATGCATCTTTAACCACGGGGTGAAACATCCATTTCATTTGAAGACAGACAGAAAGGGAACTTGTAGATTTTATTGGCAAAACATGATTTTATTTAGTTTCATATTTATGTTTCACATTTATTGAGCATATGGTAAAAGCACAATAGTATGTGCAGTTACAATTTAAAATCAGTTCGAGTCACTGAATAATCTGCAGCAAGTGTACGTGTGCATAAGACCGACATGACACGCGTCATGAACGTGAAGGAGTCCTTATGAATGTTTGACTGCTGCCATTTTGTGTCATTCAGTCAATTTGGTTTCCTCTGTAAATGTCAAGCTGTCTTCACAAAATCATCCCAAGCAATGTCAACTTTGCATTTATAATGATATAATTAAGCAAAATACATTAATAACAACATTCATAAACATGCATAAGGACTCCTTATAAATGTTCATAACTGATGTCATGTCAGTTTTATGCAGACCACTTCAATTTAAGTGTTACCAATACATTTATACCTTTATATTTTTGGTGTGGTTTGTTTGGGTGTCTGTGTCCCAAATTTTTTTTTTTAAACTTGGCGGAAGGTGAGGTGTGGCAGAGGCCAAGAAAAATACAATTCAATTTTGAAACAAATCTGACTCCCAGGGCAGATCCACAAATGATTTAATGTTGTGACATATGGCATTTGGCCAACTAAATGTAGTACATCTTAAAATCCAGAAGATGGTCGTAAAAAATCAATAGTGGAAAAAAAAAAAAAAAAAAAAATCTACTGATACTATGACTCCAAATCACAATCCACATTTACAATAATCATCTGGGACACACATGCACTTTCTGAAACTTAGTGGAGCACCCAGTTGTTATGGAGCACCAGCGGTGTGCTAGTAGAGCATTTCAGCCCTGGACTTATCTGCTGGGACGAGGCCGCCTGCAGTATGCTGTTATGGCAACCCTAAATGACAGGCGCGCTGAGAGTACTGAGAGAGAGCCAGTAAAAAACTTTCTGGATTCTTTTGATGGTCCACCGATGTGGCAGGCCACCTGGATTTGTCCCACTATTCCACACCACTGTGGGGCACTCAGGGACACTAGTTTCATGGGGGAGAACTATAACCTGCACAATTATAACATCACCACAATTGCATATGTATTTGGACATTCTATATGCAGTGGTTATGGTTGCAGATTTCCATAGAGTATTGAAAAGTGGGCTGTTGGCACTCTCCAAGTGCTTTCATTAAAATAAATATATTAAAATAAATATTTTAGATAAACTAATAATAAAGAAATGAAGCTGGAAGATCTAGTTATTGTAATTTAAATTACTGACTATTATAGTTAGATAAAAAAGTGTAATCCATTTAAATTGTAACTTTCAATCTACTACCAGTTTCCCTCAAACTGATTAGCTTCTACATGATCCATTCCTGGGATTTTTTTTTTTTAAGGTTATCACCAAACTGTAAACTGTAAAATCAACTTGTCCAGGTTGATGTTAAAATAAATGTTAAAATATAGGGTAAATGCGCACAGGCTATGATCACACAAATTGCATGAAGGACAATGAGATTCACTTCACACACAAAAAAAACCAAATTGATTTGTCAATTTGCATTTCATAAATACAAACATTTGATAGTGTGTTGTATATCCCTTATTTTACATCTTCCCATTTGCATCATGGTTTTGTCCATGTTAGTAAGTGATGTAGAGTATACAGTAAAACTGTAATGCATGTGTGTGTGTGGGGGTGTTTTCTGTGGCATTGCTGTTAAACGATTGCGATATTTTGTGTCAGTTCACACATCATCATTTTTCAGTATTTTAGTGTTTGTAGCTAGTAGTGGGCAGATGATGCCTTCTAAAACTTTGCAACATACTTTCTATCTGTGCCAGAAAAAAGACTGAAAGCTTTGGGGCTTTAAACACAGAAGTACACTGACATCTGGTGGCATACAAAACTTGCAGCAGCCCGGGTTTCATATGTTTCAAATAAAAATCTGTTACGTTTGTGTAACTTAATTGAAGGGCAGATTTGATCAGAGTAACAGAAACACATGTTCAGTATTTCTTTGGCAAGAAAATGACAGATGTTTTAATTGTGTTGCACTGTAGATTTGAGAGTTGGCAGTATTTGATGTTACAAAGTCATGTTTATTGGGATTTACATGCACTGTATTCTGTTCTTGTCTTTTTAGATTATGCATACATTTGTGAGAAAAACATGTAGGTTTTAAGTAAACAAGAAAGGGAAACTTCAGGCCCTTTACATATACTGATTTGGCACGTGTCGATAATTGCCCGCCATGTGATGTGGGGCCAAACAACAACAAAAAAAAGGTTTGGTTTTACCTTCTTAAGAACCATGGGGAAAAAAATTATCATGGGCCCCCTTTACCTTCATTTGACATGGACATTTTTCATAATTCCCCAATAACTGAGTATTCCGTGATACAATGAATTGGCAACAGTTTCTAGAAGTAATTGTTCTAATTTTCAACTAAAATTGTCAACAACTAATCATCACCTGCTTCTAAGATATGAATATTTACAGGTTTGCTCTCAAGACATCAGTTGTTTTTACTGTTGGCCACACAACAAAAGTCACGTGAATCTGGGCTTCAGCAGAAAATGATGACCTTTTTACCTTTTATACACGAAACAATAAACCGTCTGTGACAAAACATAATTACCAAACATTTTGACACCATATTGCTGGCTCATATTGCGCTAAAGTTTTTTGTGTTAATTTCCTACTTGGCACAGTTTATGATCCAATCTTTAGTATGATAATGCATAAATACACTGTCCCAAAAGTCTAGATAACATTTCAGTGTGACATGATTGGATAATGATATTACTTATTTTTACAACATTGCTTGGAATAAGGTGAAAATGTTCAGACACCTAAAGTATGTGTTTCTAGTCTTCAATGTCATATTTCTAAAACATTCTCCTCTGTTTTATTTCACTAATGTCTCTATCACATACAGGAGTTAAACCACAGCACTTTCAAAACAGTCAAACTGAATGAAACACTTTCAGAAGCAACGATGACGTTTGAAGCTTCTTACGTCATCACTCGGTGGCAGACAAGATGCATTCAGAGGAGTGGAAAAAGCCTCATAGGTTCTGCATCATCACTTAACCTATTTGTCTTCCTGTTTACGTCAGAGGACTTGTTGACAATGAGGCTGTAATGTAGCCTGTGATCTGCTGTCTGGACTGTGCTGAACAGGAACTTGGAGGGGGAACGTAAACACAATAAAGCTTTGATACGATTGATCATACGATCTTATTACAGAGATTAGAAGACGTTACGAGGATCAACGCATTAGACTGGTTCAAATCCTACTTATCAGATAGATTCCAGTTTGTCCATGTCAACAATGAGTCTTCCAGACAAACAAGAGTTAGTTATGGAGTTCCACAAGGCTCAGTGTTAGGCCCAATGATTTTTTACTTTGTACATATTTCTATTAGGAAATGCCATCAGGAAGCACTGCATAAACTTCCATTGTTATGCAGATGACACTCAGCTATATCTTTCTATAAAACCAGATTAAACAAATCAGTGAGTAAAACTTGAAGCCTGTCTAACAGACATAAAGGCCTGGATGACCAAAAACTTCCTGCTTCTAAATACAGACAAAACGGAAGTAATAACAGAAAGAGTTTCTGAGGTGTTTAGGACCAACTAAACACCTCAGAAACTCTGTCTGTAATCACTTAGTTACTCTAGATGATGTTGTCTTGGCCTCCAGCTAAACTGTGAGGAGCCTTGGAGTTATCTTGTCCTTTAGCCACCATATAAAGCAAATCTCCAGAACTGCCTTCTTTCAACTACGTAATATTAATAAAATCAGGAAAATCCTTCCTCAGCGTGATGCAGAAAAACTAATTCATGCATTTGTTACTTCTAGGATGGATTATTGTAATTCCTTGTTGTTAGGATGTCCAAATTACTCATTAAAAACCCTGCAGCTGATCCAAAATGCTGCAGCAAGAGTACTGATGGGATTTAGCAAGAGAGATCATATTTCTCCAGTTTTAGCTTCTCTTCACTGGCTTCCTGTGAAATCAAGAATAGAATTTAAAATTCTCTTGATGACTTACAAAGCTCTACATGACCAGGCTCCATCATATCTTAGAGATCTTATAGAACCATATGATCCTAGCAGAGCACTTCTCTCTCAGTATGCTGGTCTGCTTGTGGTTCCTAGAGTTTACAGAAGTAGAATGGGAGGCAGAGCGTTCAGTTTTCAGGCTCCTCTCCTGTGAAACCAGCTCCCAGTTTGTGTTGGAGGGGCAGAAACCCTCTCTAGCTTTAAGATGAGACTCAAAACGTTCCTTTTTAATAAAGCCTATAGTTAGGGCTGGCTCAGGTAGACCTGAACCAACCCTGAGTTATGCTGTTATAGGCCGAGGCTGCTGGGGGACCTTGTTACATGCTGAGCTTCTTTTCTTTCCTCCTACTCTTTAACTGACTCATACTTCACCATATTTTTCTCTCCCATAGTTTTTCTTATTGTCTGTTGTCTCTTCATTCAGTTCCCTCACTCGCGTAGTTTCTGTTCTTTCTTTTGCAGATGTCCCATCATAGAGCTGCATGTCTCGGCCCTGCACTTGTCATCTCCACCAACAGTTCTTCTCTTGTATCACTATGCTGTCCTTTTCTCTCTCTGCTCTCCTCTCTCCCCAACTGGTGTCAGATCTCCAGCCTGGTTCCAACAGTTCTTCTCTGTTGGAGGTAAAGAGGAGGGTTTTTTTCCCCTCCTAGCTTATGTGGGAATTGTTGAATTGTTTCTCTCTCTGTATAATATTGTAAAGTCTTGCTGTAAGGACTTCAATGTGTTAAGTGCCATGAAATAACCTGCGTTGTGATTTGGCACTATATAAATAAAATTGAATTGAATTTAATTGAATTAAATTCGCCTCACAGTAAAAAGGTTCAGGGTTCGAATCCGGGCCTGGGCCTTTCTCTGCGGAGTTTGCATTTTTTTCCCTGTGCCTGCGTGGGTTCTCTCTGGGTACTCCGGCTTCCTCCCACCATCCAAAGACATGCGTCTCAGGTTAATTGGTGGTCCTGTGGTTCATTTTGAGTTGAATACAAAGACTTTGTCCTGCTGCTGTAAGTTGAACCCATGTATATTTAGCCACAGCCAAAAATAGTCCCCAGCAAAAAAATATGTTTGAGTGCCTTTTTTTTGTCCGTTTTATCTTTAAAACAGTGAGCTTGGGATGGACTAACAAATGTTTTTTTGTTTTTCTTAAATCATGCATTTTTCAAGGTTGTTGTAAGATTTGTTCCAGTAATAAATTTGTGTTTTTTAAACTGCTCTGTGGAGTTACTCCTCACATTCCACACGTACAGTTCACTCTAATTGCGATAGATGGCATCTTAACACAGGATCATGTTCACAAGCATGAAGTGTTGTGTGATGAGATGGAAATGTGCTGGAAAAGCTGCACGTTAAACATACCTATGGCAAGGTCTAAAAATGTTTAAGGTAATATATTACAAGAGGCACAAAAATATACATGAGGACACACACTGCTGTCACACTCAGGAAGTGTTCTCCAGCTGAACAACATCCTGTTGTTCTCAAATCAGTAAGAACTGCCTGCCTCTTTTTTAACATACATGCATGCAGCCATGTGGACATTCACACGCAAAATACACAAACCCTCCATCTCCCTCTATGAAAACACCTCCTGTTCCTAAAGAGGAGACCTCTTGCCGTGTACAAGTCTATATTCTTCCACTGACATGTCTTCACTTCAGTAGCTACACGGCACCTTTTTCTCTCACTTTGCCAATTTTAGCACACAACGCTGACACATATAACCGCACATGAAATACACTCAGGCGTGAACACACACACAGCTTGTCAACTCCCCTGCTACTGTTAACAGATGACAGGAGGCCTCGGGATGAAGAAAGATAGTCACAGTGCTGTGGAAGCAGAGGGCGAAAATACATGTTTGTTCAGACAGCATCCAGATGTGCTATGTGTGTTCTGAGCGCAGCCAGAAGGTGGGACGGAAAGAATGAATCGAGTACATTATTAATCAGATTCCTGTGAGAATTATCAACCATGTGGAAACATGACAGGATGTGCTTTTGAATCTCTAAGTTTCTCGAAGAAGGTTTATTTTATATGACTATTTTAACTCAAATACAACTTCCTTGAAGACCAAAATTTGGGCCCTACAGTGATCATTGTACGCAGCATTCTTTGTCTGTTCCCTCTATGAACACATACACTCTCAGAGTCCACTGTCTTGGCCTAGTTTTCCATGAATATGCTAGCTTGAGGGCAGATGTGTTTCTCCCAAGAGTGAGTAACAGCGCTTTTAATGGACAGAGAATGAAGGCTTCAATAGTTAAGGCAACATCTGGCCCCGAAGAAAACTGGATCACTGAATGAAGAACATGCAGGAAGTGAATGCAAAATTGCACTCTGCTGTAGAGCAGTTATTTTACGCCTCTTCATGTTGAGATAGTTTGTCATGTTCACCCATTAATATTGAAGAATGATGACCAAAACGAAGAGGAAAAGAGAGTAATTTGTTTGGCTAGAATGTTTAGCAATGCTGGTTACATAGAAGTCTCGTCAAGAGTCAGATATTTCAACAACTACTGCATCAATTTACATCATTTTTTTTATACTAACATGTTTTGTCCCCAGAGGATTATTCCTCTGACTTTGGTGATCACGTGAGTTTTTGTCAGCAGCTCAATGCTTTCATTCATAGGTGTATGATGAATTCTACCAGTTTTCAGTACCGGCTAACCTTCATGTAGCATCAGCAGTGGCTTTAAAATTCAATTTGAGCTTCACTTTGGTATACGACAAATAATGAGAAAAAAAGTGCTAATTTGCAAATGATATTATGCTGATGTGCTAAACTAAGATGGTAAACATCAACATTAGCGGGTTAGCTCTGTCATTATGAGCATGTTACCATGCTGCTACTGCGTTAAATTTATCTGACAGGTTTAGCTATAAAGATTTGACATAATATGCAATGATAAAACTAGAAATAAGTAGTTTCACCACAAGCACCTATAACATGAAAATTATACATTGTACATAACACATCAATGATGGAGGTACAATGAGCACTTTTATTTTTGATACTTTAAGTATATTTTGCTAACAACACTTTTGCATGAGTACATACTTGTTGTTAGGTCCCGACCGAACTTCACGATAGATCCATCCTTTAGACAAATCCGTTTTTGAGAGCTGAAATGATGAGTTGATTAGTCAAATGACAAAAATGAAAGTAGTAATACATCACCAGACAGCAGCTTGTCAAAGTTTAATATTTAATATTGTTCATAGATTTTCTGTGATAGTAAATATGGGGTATTTGACTGCTTTAGGGCAATATAGTTGTCATTTTATAATGTTTTCTAACATGTTATTAAAGAAAGTTTAGGTTTATTTATAATGAAAATAATTGTTGGTTACAGTCTTATACA
The DNA here is from genome assembly GCF_029030835.1 of Brachyistius frenatus. Lineage (NCBI taxonomy): Eukaryota > Metazoa > Chordata > Actinopteri > Embiotocidae > Brachyistius > Brachyistius frenatus. Next base: position 5,525,673 of record NW_027210615.1, read on the forward strand.
ATGCTTATGATGGAATAATATGACCTAGCCAGAGACTTTGGGTTCATTAATTACTTGAAACAAATCATTAAAAAAAAACAGAGGTTTGGGGGTGTTATGCGTGGGTTCTGGGGACTTTGTTGCCCACTTGGTATTGGTCTTTCTGATGGAATCACATTCAGTATGGTCCTCAAGTATTTGAACGTTCATTTATTTTTTTTTTTTTTCTTCATTTTGACTCTGTACACCAACCCAATGGATTTGAAGTAAAGTAATCGAGATGTGACTGAAGTGTAGACTTTCAACTTTAATCCAAGGGGTTTAACATAGATATTGCATTAACCATTTAGGAATTACAGCCATTTTTATCAAAGGATTATTTCTAATACTTAGATGCAAATCCTTTTTCAATCAATGACCAACTGAAGTCTAAAACCCATGGACATCATTAAATGTAGTTTCCTTCCTTTAGATGCTTTGCCAGGGGTTAACTGCAGTAGCCTTCAGTTGCTGCTTGTTTATGGGTCTTTCTGCCTTCTGTTTTGTATTCAGCAAGTAAGAGGGTTGAGGTCAGATGTCTGACTTGACCATTTAAGAACATTCCATTTATTTGCCTCAGAAGCTCTTATGTTTCTTTCACTGTATGTTTTGGTTCATTATCCAACAGCACTGTGAAGCATGATCCTATCGGTTTTTCAGCATTTGACTGAATCTGAGCAGAGAGTTTACAGTTGATCGGTTTAGAATTCATCCCACTACTGTCAGCAGTCACATCATCAATAAACAGCTCCATTGACAGCCATACATGGCCATGCAATAACACTGCCTTACGGATGATGTGGCATGTTTCAGATCATAAACCCTTTCTTTTCTTCTCCACACTCTTCCATTATTCTGGTAGAAGGTAATCTTGGTTTCCTATGAACTTTTTCCAGAACTGGGCTGACTTGTTTTTGAGATGTTTTCTGGCAAAGTCTAATATCGCCTCTCCAATTCACGAGCGTTATCAGTGCTTTGCATGTTGAGGTAAATCCTCTGTGTACATCAGTACCTAATGATATACTTCTCTCAGTACAATCAAATATAGTGCTCTTACATTTTAGGACTCTTACTTGTGTAGTGCATGAATTTCGACATTGTAGTGTTCACATACTACCATTCTGCACTTACATTTGAATGCATCACCTGCCAACATATCTGCCTGTTTTTATTATTTTACTCAGGAATGAACATGTTTTTAGTGCCCTCGTATTATTTTCCACTTAACAGCAGTATGGTGATACATTTTGTTCCGTATTCCACAACAGCAGCAGCTTCCTCAGACGACTTATTCCAAAATGTCTTTACATCGTTGGTCCCTTCCTTTCTGCTATGTAGCTAAAATGAAGATGAACACACTTATGCACTCAAAATATTGAGTGTTAGTATGCAAGTACCCCCTTTGGAGCACAGCGAATGTCTTTTACTTTTTACAAAGCAAAGGCGTGACAAGGACACGCTTTCCTCCAGTGGACTGGCAGGTGTATGATGTGTTTTGGCATAATGCAACTGCTTATCAGTTATGACATTTAAGCCTAAAAAGTCAAGGGACTACATTGAAGAAATGGCTGTCATTCCTAATTAATGCAATAGTTTTGTCAAAACCTTGAATAAAAACTGAACATCTACACTTCAGCCTCATCTTGATTATTTTATTTCAAATGTATTGGGGTGGCAAAGGGGCCACATTACAAATATTGTCTCACTGTCCAAATAGGATTCGACTGTATGTGTACTGTTTGTTAGATGTTTCACATATGACAAACTCTAACTCTGATATAGCCTATGACACATGCAGTTGTGTACGTTTGACATTTTGATAGAACAAAATTATGATAGTGACACCAGGTTTAAAACATATGATTTCAGATGTGCTAACATGCAGTTCGCACACCATTTTCACAGTTAAGCTGATTTAAAGGATTAGTTCAGTTTAAGCATCACTGCAGTCACAAAAGGGAAATTAGCAGAAATATAATAGAACTGGAGTATTTCGATTTAATGTTTGACTCCATCTACTCAACAAACATCTCCTCTCTTTGAGTTCCCTGAGTCAACACATTTGTCAAACAGGGGTCCCTGGTCCATGTCATGAAAAACGCTAATTGTTCGTCCAAACGTGTGGCAATATTTGTTGGTCTAATTTCAAAGTCAAGGTGAACAGAGGCGGAGACGTGCTCTGATGCAAAGATCCCCCCTGCTGCTGCTGCGCCCGCGCCCGTGACCGCACTCCATCGCTGTCATCAGTACAACATCAGCACCTTCCGGGGGGCGCGCAGAGAAACTGGAGGAGGAGTACGGAGAAAGAGAGAGAGAGAGAGAGAGAGAGAGAGAGAGAGAGAGAGAGAGAGAGAGAGGGGAAACATACTGGATAAAGGCTACGACAAAACCATGATGATAATGGAGTCGAGGCGGTGGAGGATGTCGGATTTACGAGAAAGGACTGTTGAAATTTGACACAGGGCTCCGTGTTGAAAGCTGGTCTCCATTTTTTTTTAAATTTTTCATTTCATTGCGTTTGATTTCCACATGCTGCGTGGACAGTAAAGGCGAAAAGTGGAAGGGGAGTACCCCGATCGATGCCTCGGTCGGGAAAAACGGGGTCCACCGCTGGCGCTACAGGCAACAAGACGCATCTCATCTCACGGATGGTAAAATAGGACATCCTGAGGAGCGCTCTGGACTGATGGATGAGAGTGGAAAAACAGCTTTAACCTCCTCCACCCGACGACTGTGAAATAAAGAAAAAACAATCCTATTTTGATGGATTTTTGTTAATCATTTATAGTGTAGCCCCAAGGAAACGAGCCTTAGACAGCAATGTTGAATCACTGGTTTGGGTAAATTATTCATTAGTGGTATAGGTAGGCTATGATTTTGTATTGCTTCAATGTAGCATCCCCCCCATTCATTTTTACAATGTTTAGTCTTATGAGATCATATAGATATTCACAGGTTGCATTTTTTATCTTGTGGTTATGTAGGCCCTTTTAATAGCCTTTAACAGCCACGTAAGAAAAAGCCAAAGCGTGGGAAATATTAGCGCAAGAAAGCTTCCATACAGACTTACGAAAAAGATTTGGATAGTGAGGTGTGTCGAGTTGGGAATTTTTTTAATATTTAAATTTTTTTCTCGTAAAAGTCTGAAGAAGAGTAGTACGGGGGTGTAAAAATATAAAGAGAAAAAAACCGACCAAACATGTTGCCTTCCCAAGAAGCCTCCAAGATCTACCATGACAATTATATGCGCAACTCCCGGGCCATCGGGGTGCTGTGGGCCATCTTCACCATCTGCTTCGCCATCGTCAACGTGGTGGTGTTCATCCAGCCCTACTGGATCGGGGACAGCGTCAACACGCCGCAGGCCGGCTACTTCGGCCTCTTCCACTACTGCGTGGGCATCGGGCCGTCGCCCAGCCGGGAGTTCACCTGCGTGGGCAGCTTCTCCGACTTCAGCTCCATTCCGTCCGGAGCCTTCAAGGCGGCCTCGGTGTTCGTGCTGCTGTCCATGGTGCTGATTCTCAGCTGCATCGCCTGCATGGCGCTCTTCTTCTTCTGCAACACCTCCACCGTTTACAAGACCTGCGCCTGGATGCAGCTGCTGTGCGGTAGGCATTCTTCAGGTTTTTTGTGGTATGTAGAATATGATCTGTTGATCTGTGTTTGAAGTTCCACATACACTAAAACCAAGGCCATGGAATTAGATAAAAACCCACCCAAAACTCAATTGGCAATTATATTATAGTTGCAGCTGGCATCAGAGTGTTAATTTTTGATTTAGAAGCATTTAGACTCTGTTCTTTAATCTAATCTCATGCTTTGTTTTGTAAGCCTTTATAGCTACATTGACATCAAACTCTGTTGGACTCTATCAGACAAAAGACAACAGTGCAAATTAACAAACTCTATGAGGAATGTAAAAATGCTTGACCAGAGTATTTGATAACTCTGTGCATATAAGGGAAGAGTGAGGTCAGTATACTGGGTATTTCTTGCTCACGCTTCTGTAGAAACATCTTTGGGATATCATGGGACTTCTCCCCTGTATGGGTAGAAATAAAGTGAAAGCTGTATGTGCAGCAGTTTCATTGTCTTTTAGAGCACTGAAATCAATATGCTGTATTCTTAAGGGTATATAGGCCATGTCTTGTTATAGCTAATTAGGAGTGTTGTACAGCTTTTTCCATTTCTGCAACAACAGGGCTGAGACAGTAGGAATATATTTTAGCCATCACTGAAATGCACTGAAAGCAATAACAGAGCCGGAGCGCCCCTCTCTCCGTAACCATTGATATTCTGAGGATACACTGCTGCATCTCAAAAGAATGCAGCGGCAGGATCATTGCTTTATGCTGATGAATCGCAAATGTCATTTATTCATTCCCTCATCCATTAATTTGTGGATGTGATATGCAGGGTGGTGTGATGTGTGTACAGTGCAGTGGAGATCTGAATTCATGCAACTGATGACTTATATCGGGCTATTTTGAGGGGTGATTCCAGGTCGTTTGGATTACTGTTTTCAGGGAGGTGATGTTATGTCTCCCGCTCTTGTGGCTAGATTACAGTTTGTAGAAATTGGGGACAAAAGGTGGCTTCCTAAACACACGCAGGACAAAGTTTGGCTGTCTTCATGGGATGTGGTGGCAAAAGGGGGGTGTAAATCTACAAATGGTCCCTGTGATCGTTCAGTTTAGATTTGTGCAGTTTTAGGACCCTTTTTGTAGTTGTGTTCGTAATGGAAATGGGATTTTATTAACAATTTAAAAGCACCCAGTATGTCGTTATAGGGGATATGGAGATGGCGTTAATTAATACAGGTATTAAGCTTTCCTCACATTTATTTCATTATGAATTGAAGATAAAATTTTTTTTAGATTAACCAATTGATTTTTGGGGTATACATTAGATAACATAAATGCACATAATCAACACTTAATTTCCCAGAACCTAATGGGAACATCTTAAACTTCTGAATTCTCATCATCTGACTGCTGCTCTCAGTTAAGTCACTCAAGGCTCCCCAGCTGCATTGAGCACAGAATTATTTATTTTTTTCCCAGAATCATGTCAATGTTTGTTTTTTTGGTGAAACTTTAAAGAGTCATGTAGATTAAAGGGGTTTTGATCAAATATAAGCCCCTACTTTAAACTTAGATTCGGTTGTTTTTCCTGATGAGTGTTCAGTGCATATGATTAATTCAAGGACCGTTGTAAATTAAAAATAGACAATTAATAATTTCTATTTTTACAGCTTCTTGCTGATACAGGGTGTCATTACAGTGATTTTCTTTAAAGAGCAAATGCCTTTTGAAAATATATGTTGTTCAGTTCAAAAGCCAAAATGTATTCAGAGAATCAGAGAAACTGCCAAAAAAAAAAAAACCAGTAAATCAATTGTAAAAACTGTCGTAATGTTGTGATTTATGTGAAAATTGTGAATTAGGTTGCCATTTATTGCTTCTGCCTTTTTCTGTTTTCCGCTCATTTCCATTGCTGGTCATGCAGACAAAATGTGAGACTGTTGTGCAAGAGAAATGATAGAATATCTATGGCGATAAGATGCCACCAGGCCAAGTACGAGAGATGACCACGTTAGCAAGACTTAACCTCTGAGCAGCGACAGCACCGTGCAATGTCTCAGAAGGTGCAGAGAAATCCTGATCCCTCTCAAACGCACATCTCTCACGAGCATCCTGTGTGCATCCGACTTTTTTATAAGCTGATCAATGTGATAAATAGGCCAGGCAGAATAACGTGGGAGTCAGTTTTCTGTACAGAAACAGTCAGCATGCTGAATGAGAGGGAGAGAGAGAGAGAGAGAGAGAGAGAGAGAGAGAGAGAGAGAGAGAGAGAGAGAGAGAGAGAGATCAGCACTTTTTTTTCTGTCTGTATTGTTCTTTTCCTCATCCTCATCTGCCCACTCTGTCCTCTGTTCTGCCGAGTGGGTTGAAAAGGTTTGCTGCTCTACAATCAGCACAAATCAGACAGAATAGCAGAGGTACAGATTTTGCTCTCTTTATCTAAATCTTCATGTCTTAACAGGAATTGAACCCAGGTCTTCCTGCAAACCATTAATCAACAAAACAATGGCAACAAAGCCATGGAGGAAGAAGAATCCCTTACTGAAATACATAGTTCAACATAAGAGAAATATCTCCATTACAGAAAAGTGCTGCATTTAACCCCTCAACCACTGCTCTATGTTTTTTTTAATTTTTTTTTATTTCCACCTATAAACCATCCCCAAATTCAAATCTAGTAATATCTCCACAACTGTGGGCTAAAATGAACAACATTGGGTTGTGTGGATAAGACACACTTTGGAGAATTTTGAATCCATGTGTTCTTGTCTCTCTCACCAGGCTAGAGCGAGAGCTTCAAAACTCCCCCATAAATGGACATTTTTACTTCCACTTAATTGAAAATGTAGATTAAAAAGTAAATCACAGTCTTACGACAATGAGTTGTTGAGAGTTATTGAACCTGTTCTCAAACCTCTCAGCTACAACTCTACCAAATCAATGCTACCAAACACAATGGTGCATCCATTTTAGTCCAATTGGTACCAGACAGCCTCTTCATCTACTTTACGCTTCGCAACTCTGTCTCAACTAGCTTTCAAATACATGAGTGAAAAGTATCATAATTCTTTCTGAAATGTGGAAGAGCAGAAGTATAAAAGTAGCAGTAAATGGAGATACTGAAAGTACACATTGTAAAAATGTAGTAATTTCTGAAGTTCATTATGTTACTTTGCGCTACTGGTGACTGTAAATCTGGAAAAACTATCTGGTTTAAACATTACCAGTGTAGCGCTGCCTCTCCCATTGACGAATATGAGGATAAAATGATACATGATGACGATAAGGATGAAGCATATGTGATGAGAAGTCTTTTATGGCTCCAAAAAATGTATGTAATGAGTCTACTGTAACAATATATTGTCAATACCCCCACAGTCTCACCATCCATCAACACCTGCAAGATCCCATTTTGATTTCCATTATTTGCTGCATACTTGGAATGACTTTTAATGACGTACATTTCAGTCTTGGTTCAACAAAATCTATAAAAACTGGCAGTCTGCTCTATAAAATGAGAATCATTTTGCAGCTATATAACTAATCTTATTCAGTATACTATAAATACAATAGTTTCGCTTCTACATAGTGAATGTAAATCCTTTTGGATTCCACATATGTTCAGTCAGAGCTGACTAATAAAATATCAGTTATTTTTTTATTCTAAAACGTAATACACACCCATATTGCCTAATTTGTGTGTACATATCAGAGTTTGTGAAACTTTAGAAGGTTTTACTGTCTTTCCAGTGGATGCGGATGATGTGTCTAATAGCCTTGGCAGACAGCCTAATAATGTTCACCACCTTGGAGATTGTCGTTTAATCATCCACTCTGCCCTGCTGGGTGTAACAGCAGGTCTCCTGGCAAAGCACAGTGACAGAGTATACTACAGCAAATATATGAAGGGCCCATTGGAAACGTGGGTGGCCCAGATCTAGACCAAAAGTGTCAATTAGGGAGCAGTTTGGGCACTGATCGTGGCTGTCAGCTAGTGTGTGCTACAGGAACAAAAAGGTAAATTAGAAAATGCCACCCATAACCCACTGTCATAATGTACTTGCCCTCATGTCAGCTGAAACTGTGGAAAAGTTTGAATGTCCACAGAGGACAGCAATTCTCCTGGCAAAGCTTTATGTCAGATTCTGGGTGACTAGTTCGTCCAACCTCGGAGACTAATGGGACTTAGTGGTTTAATAAAGGTTAAATATAAGATAAGAAAAAAGCTGAAACCTTGGCCAAGACACTGGGATGCTGGGCTCTTGGCAGAGCAGATTGACACAGCGTGCCTTGGAATCTCTCAGCTGAAAATAGGCCAAAATTGGCCTCTACATATACTGAATTGACAAAATGTCATTAATGTTAATGCACCTGAAAAGGACTTTAAGATGGCACCAACAACTCTTGGCAGCACATGATTATGGACCAATAATCTAGAACTCAAGAAAATGGGTGGTCGGTTATGCATATATGTTATATAGGTTATGCGGTTATGTTATATACAAGTTCAACAGCCTTATGCATTATTTTTTTTATAGTCAACACAGTGAAAGAGTGACCCATATTTACACAAATTATAGCTGTTTGGAAAAGCTTAAAATGAGTTTCTTCTTATAGATGACACTTAAGTGCCAGGTCGGAGTTTTGCCGCATAATTTATAATATAATATCGTAGTCAGTGCCAGATAGTTAAAGGCTGCACTAAAAGGATTACAAATTAACACAAGGTCTATGCCCATTAGGATGTAACAAATGTATACTATTGCCAATGGAGTGTGGCCATACCCATATATCCATGCAGTAAATTTGGGTCTGCTAATACCAGACTCGTTGAACACGATCATAGCTGGATCAGAAAATCTAAATCACTGGTCAACTAGCTTCACGACACGTTATCCAGGATCCAGGATCTATAACATTCAATCAACCCAAACGAGAGTGAGGCTAAAGGCCCTTTCAGACGGGGTTAGTTAAACGAGGGAGGGGGCTGGATAAAGTATTCCTTGTGATCCCGAGTGACTTATCTTTGTTTTTGATGGTTTTTTTTTTAACCTTTTCAAAAAATGGTGTATAAATTACAGGAGACATAGCTTAAAATTAGATTATATTTGATAAATGCATTTATATAGCGCCAAATCACAACACAGGTTATTTTCTGGCACTTAGCACAGTAAAGTCCTTACAACATAACTTAACAAAGTTACACAGAGGAACCCAACAATTCAACAATTCCCTCATAAGCGGTTAGGAGGAAAAAAAACGTCCCTTCAAAGGAGAAAAACCTACTGCAGTGGGAAGGAAAAACTTCCTTTTAACAGGAAGAAACCTCCGACAGAACCAGGCTCGGAGGTGGGCAGCCATCTGCCTCGACCGGTTGTGGTGAGGGGAGAGCAGAGAGAGAACAAGACAGTATGGATATTCAAGACATAAACTGTTGTTGTTTGAGAAGGGTTAGGGTGGAGTAATCGGAGAGCGGAGACATGCAGCTCCACGGCCAGGGATTTCTGCAAAAAGATAGCACAGAAACTATGCGAGCGAGGGGAACTTTATGGAGAGGCAACAGACAATAAGCAAAACAATGGGAGAGAAAAGCATGAGGTTAATGAGATGTAATGGTGCAATGTAAGTGCAAAGAAAGTGAAAAGAGAGAGGAAAGGAGCTCAGTGCATCATGTGGGGTCCCCCAGCAGCCTCGGCCTATAACAGCATAACTAAGGGATGGTTCGAGTCACCCAGGCCAACCCTAACTGTAAGCTTTATCAGAAAGACCATCACTGACCAGGGCAGTTAAATATAAAATCATTCCACTTTCACTGCAGAAATAAATCGCGTCCAAATGAGGCTTTGGTTCAACTAGCTTGTGATACAGGCCTAATGGAGAACCAAGCAGGGACAAAGAAGCAACACAGTAATGATTTACAGTTATGTCTCATCTCAATGGTAAAGTGAATAATGAGGTAATTTTACACTTAGAATCTAGACTAAGCAGCGTTTTTCTTTTCCTTTTTTTTCTCCTCACACGAAGGGAATAAGAGGCGGGCTAGATTTCCCAGACGCCCCTAAGGTCTGTGAAGAGCGTCGCTGTTCACACCTCTGCTTGGATTTAGATTAATTCAGTGGGAAGTGCTCCTGGGAAAACCTGCTGTAGCTTTAGTTTTAATTCACCTTACTTGAACAAAGATGAATTTAGTGTAAAACGTTCTGAGGTAATTCAAACAAGTTTCAAGTTTTTAGTTCCAGCGGAGATTACGAGGTCTCCTCCTCCACTTTCTACTACTCAGACCCCTCTCCCATCTTTCTCCAGTTTAGATAATGTTATTCCATCCTTCCAGCAGAAATGAGGAACATAGTAAAGCTCAGTAATGCGCTAACCACTGCAACTTGATGGCTCCTTTTCTCCCTCGTCTCCTCGATCATTTCGTGCCTCCATCCGTCGCTCATGTCTGACCCCGTCTGTTGCAATATTAAACAGAACTAAGCAGGACATGGGCTGTGGCACAGGGGAGGAGCTGTCTTGGGAGAAAGGACCTGTCAGCGACTGCTCTGTCTTAGTGGGTGTGAGAAAGTGTGTGTGTGTGTTTGTAAAACCAAGAGAGATAAAAGATTAAAATATTGTGTTGGAGTTGGAGGAATGGAGTGTGAACAAAAAAAAAATCTAAAAGATGGAATGAGATCATGTGTTTTTGTGTGTTTGGGGACTACAGGACCTTGTTATAAGGTTTGCATCCTGTTATGGGTATACTGTATACTGGTTTGCTTTTGGCAGAGAATGAGTCAAACGCATCAACTTAAAGAGGCAAAATGTAAAGCAACTCTGAGTGAAGCTAAGCTAATCTCAATGGGTGGAACCACTGAGCAGTTAGCATCACACATTATATGTTTCTCTTTGCTAATCCTGTGGTAAAATGATGTGACATCATCTTTGACATCATATTTTTCAAGCCAAACTGGCTAAAAATACATCACATTATCTGGCTACGATGTTTATTTCTGTTTGAGCAGTTGCCTATTTACACATCCAGCCTACACAGAACAATGTTAGCAGACACAGGAGTCATGTTTCTGGACACAGATTTAAGTGTGATATTCTTCTGGTACTGTTTTTGGACTGAACTGAACTTTTTAGCTGGTAAATGTTCCATTATGTTGACCAGCTAGTTGCTAATAGAAACCTTTTTTATTAAAAAAAAAAAAAAAAAAAAAAAGCTTAAAGCTAATAGAACTTTTCACATTATACACAGTAATTTGATCAGTTGTTAAATTGATTATGTAGCTTTAAACTGTGGCTCAGGGGCTAGTATGCAACATGAATGGTCAGTTATGTAGATACAGATATACAGCTACCTTCAAACTTGGGAATTTTTTATACTTTTCACATGATTCTGGAAAATCTAGAACTATTATAGAAAGATTATTAACCATACAAACTTACCTTACATCATATTTTTCATTGCTTCCAAAAAAAATGTTTCCATCAGGTCAAAGTAAGGAACATTTCTGGTCTGACTGCAAGTTAGCCACTGATAAAGTTATTTCTCAATTACTGTGAATTGAAAATGATAGTAGAAAATTGCAGGTTACGTAAGAACTGACTCCGACAAAAGATATGTCAATCAACCAATATTTAATGATTTGTTCAGACATATGTATGAATCACTGTAATGGCACCTTCCTTAATATCTGTGACTGGCTTTAAATCACTTGTTATGGCACATTGTAACACTTTATCACGCTCATGTTAGTTACTATTTTTTGTATTCTCTCTAGGAAAGTGGTGCATGCATCTGCATCCTCACTACATGAAGGGTCAACCTGTTCTCATTCCAGGACGACAAATACTGCTGTTTTGTCACAGCCCTACTAACCCTACTTAGAGATAAGCACAAGTAGGGTTGTGGTATACCAGTGGTACATCAGTATCACGATACACCGTGGTATGAAAGTTGATTATCATCATACCGTGCAAGTGCCTATCATCGGCGCTGAAAAAGAAAATGCAACGAACGGAGATTCCCGCCTACATGCATTGAATCTGCCCTTCTCCTCCTCTGCCCGTCAGACTCCACAACGGGTGCCACACACACATGCAGAGGAGCAAGTGAAACTGATATCACCATCTCCGCCCCGCAAAAAAAGTTATGAAAATCAACATGGGATAACTTTGGATATCTTAAAAATGAATAGGGATTGTCCTTGAGGACGCACATCCAGTTTTCAAAAAATGTGGACACAAAGTGTCTGTCAAAGGCATTGTATGTGTTCTTCTATGTGTCCTATTTAAAACTCTAATCCTAACGTTTTAACATTGATCAAAAAATGTGCTATCTACATCCTAGCTCCTGGATATATCTGCTTCATCTCTCCGCTCGGTAACTTCTGACTTACAAACAGACACACACAAGCTTTAACAGCTTGGAAGTCTGACATAAGTGCATATGAGCGACTTTAAGTTTCGGACAGGATCAGTCAAGTCTGACTTGTCACACACTTCCAGTAAGCTAGCAACGATTTTAATAATCGTTTAGATCATTTGTCACTATTTTCAAGATATTTTGTATCTGGATACAAAGTAAGTGATCCAAATTTTGGGACTCGATTAACATCAGTTCTTGTGTTACACACATTTGTGAACCTTAAACTTGAACAGAGACATCATCAAATTTTGTATCTGATTTTTTGGGAACAGAAATAACTGTCAGGGAGTGAAATCTGGTGAATAGCGGTGGTTGGAAATGAGAATTGTGTATTTGCGTGTGAGAAACTGGCCCGTTTTCAATGCGCTGTGAGCGGGCACGTTGTCATGTTGAAGAACCCAAGTGCCATTGCACTATTGTTCTGGTAATTTTAGACAAATGCTTTCACTCAGAAGATCACAATGTTGACACTGACCCTGAAGGACAAATCCACCGTGCACAACCCTGTAAATATCAAAGAAAACCCACCTGGTTGTTGCACTGGTGGCCTTTTTCGGTTTAGGACAGTGATATTCTGACCCTCTTGAACCCACTCAAAACACCTCGCCCGGCTCATTACTTCATTGGCCTTTCTGAAGCATTTCATGGCTCTCCTTTGCCGATTTCTCAGGTTTGACACAAAAGGTGATGCGTGTTCTCTGCTCATGGCCATGGAGAAATCGTGTGTGCACAGACCAGCACTCACAAACACATACTGTATGTGACTCGAGTGCTGATTTTAACTTAATCAGATTATAGCTTCCTCCCAATCCATGCACGTCATGGTATTGTGCACCTTTTATAAGCAACAGGGCCAGTCTCTGAACTTTTTGATCCACCCTGGTATGTAAATAACATATATACGCATATTACGTATGTTAAATATCTTACTTACAATACTTTACTAACCTTACTTACTTATGATACTTCAAATAATCCATGAGTTAACAAGAACTCAAAAAAACATTCTCCTGGGTGAAAGTCCTGTGTCTTAAACCGTCCAACCACCCTCGACCTCCTCATCACGTCCGTCTTTGACTTGAGTGGTCATTGTGCCGACACTAAAGGGGAAATCTCAGACACATCGACAGCTTGGACAAAATGGCAGAATTGGACGGTTTAGGAATGAGAAAGGGCTATCAGGGTCCACTATTTCCCACACTGCAATTGCACTGGACAAAAAATAAATAAATGAATTGTAAAGTTTTTCAATATTTTTTCAAAAAGATAATCCTCCTCAAAGTCTTATCAACGAAATAATAAAAAAATATATATATGTTTGTCATTGCCTCAAGATCTTTTTTTTGATTGAGTGGCCCTATCATCAAGACCTTCAAAAATCATTACAGATACATAATTTGATCTCCCACTTCTTTGGATAAGGTTGGTTTAAATTTAGGCAAGTATAGCTACTTGGTAAAAGTAAATGTTTGAATGGTAACTATGTTTGTACTCCTACATCCTTCCTAAGAGGAGACTTAATACTGAATGAGTAATTATCCCAAATCAAACATTATAATGAATTAATTTTTTTGGTCCAAATCTGCGTTTGTACCAGTATTTGTGCGCAGTTACTTCTCCAGCCACCACCCCAATTTCCAAATCCTTAGGTATTATATGATTTCTGTATTTGTATCTGCAGAGAGCTACAGAATTGAAGCAAGAACAGCGGACTTGCACACAGAACTATACACACTACAGCAGGAGGGATGTGTACACAACAAGAAGTGGAGTTCCTTTGTTTAGCAAGAATAGGGTCCAGGATGTGGAATACAGCTCATACAGAATGACATGGTGCACCAAACAAGAGTCCAGTCTAGTTTGCTGGTGGTAAAAGTGGACGTAACCTCTGGGTCTGAAAAATTCACCCCTTGCTCCTCGCCAGCTTGACCAAATATGGTCACTACTAGCTCCAAACCGCTCGGGACTAACTGGAGGCTTCATAATGGCTGTTCACAAACCAATTGGTGTCACTGTTGGTTGCTGCTCGGTTTAGACTTTGCTGTCTCAGATTTTGCGCTGCACGGAACGTCTACAAAGTGATCCAGGTGCAGACATGGGCAGATGCCAAAGTTTACATCATATGAACCCATATGGACATTGAATTTTAATGCTGGATGTGAATCATTAAGCATAGATGCATCCAATATGAATATATCGTCATATGTCATAATTCAGTCGTCGGTCAGTTTTTTTCTGTGTCTGATGCGTTTTCCTTGTTGTCCACTTTTTGTTCTTGCAAGTGTTGTTGAGGAAAACTGGAGTGCAACAAAAAGAGTGTGTAGTGTGTGTGTGTAAGCGAGGAAGGGGCAGAATGCCAGTGAACGAAATCAAGTAAATGAATTTGCGTGTGCATGCTGATGATACGTGTATGGGAGTGTGTGTATCTGCAGACACGGCCACACACACATCTGTTCACGTGAGCATGTGAGACGGCGGGTAAATGTGTACTTGATGGTGTGAGAGTTGAATTATTAATGAGAACGTTTTCTTTCTCTTCTCTGGAGAGTGTGTGTGGTGTTTTTTCTTTCTGCTTTAATAAATGTGTAAAGACCAGCTGTATGTGTTTGTGCATGCCTATAGCTTCATATGTGGTAAATGAATGTGCCCACATGGATGGTTTCCAGCAGGAGATAAATAGATGCTGCAGTGGTCTCCAGTTATATATAGAGATACAGAGAGAGAGAGAGAGAGAGAGAGAGAGAGAGAGAGAGAGAGAGAGAGAGAGAGAGAGAGAGAGAGAGAGAGAGAGAGAGAGAGAGAAAGAGTTTCCCCAGGGGTATCCTTGCCTTTCTCTCGCTCAGTACCTCCCTTTTTTTCTCCTCTCTCTCTCTCTCTCTCTCTGAGATTTCTGGTTGGCTTTCCCCAACCAAATGTACATGTTTTAATTATCAGGCGCTTAATAAATAATTCCAAAGTCATTGGGGTGTTTCTAAAAATAGCCTGACAGCTGAATAATGAATTCCTTTGACCCTTCTTATCTTTGTCATTCAGTATGTACTGCATGTGTGTGTGTGTGTGTGTGTGTGTGTGTGTGTGTGTGTGTGTGTGTGTGTGTGTGTGTGTGTGTGTGTGTGTGTGTGTGTGTGTGTGTGTGTGTGTGTGTGTGTGTGTGTGTGTGTGTGTAAGAGAGAGAGAAACAAAGTCCCTATAGCTTGTTGATAAGATGTATAAGTATGAGGAAAAAAATGGAAATGTCTCATTATACATCATCTATGCCTCTCATTAAAGTATAATCTGTAACAAATAACATTTACAATAGTACTTCATTCTGCTTCAGTATACCAGCCTATTATTTTGAATATTATGATTTGCAGGTTAATGCAGATTTTCCTTTTTTTCAGATACTTTGGTGCCAACTAAATAGTCTTCTTTTCATAAAATAATTAAGTTAAATGACTATTAGCATATATTTTAGTTGCCTTGCAGGTCATTTTAAAACAATGACTAAGCATGCCGAAATTTTTTTGTGTTGCTGTCGTATACAATGAGAGGACAGCTGGAGGTCGATAGTTGGTAGGTTCTGATATATCAGCAAAACTATGGAAAATCCACCTCACTGTGAACTCTTTGCTGAAACATTTTTTTTATGAAGGAAATAGTCCCTTTGACTATTTTAAAAGTGTGATCTCAGGCTTATCAGTCCTTCCAGGCCTTGGGGATTCTGCAATTGAAAAAAATAAATGTACATTTAAAAATTGTCTAAATCATTACAGCATTTCCACAAGAAATGGCCAAATTAACAAACTGCTTTCATATAAAGTGTCTGGACATTACCTATGACATCATCTCTGTAAGCATTCATGGCAGGGAAGGTGACCACGGTAAACATGTGTCATTTGCAAACAAAAGTTACTGTTAAAAATCATGCAAAACAATTCCAAAGATACTTTAAGAATGTAACGTATGCTCAAAGAAGTAACAGCATGGACAACATCTTTTTTTTGTCAAACCCAAAGAGGTCAACTTAACACTAAAGACTCAGATACTGTTTACTTACCAACGGCTCCATAGTGGAGCATTTGAGAGAGGAAACTGAGTATGATTCTGTGCATACTTAGTTTCATTGAGTTGTAGTTACACACAAACGCACACCCACACACACATCAGATGTAAGAAATTGTTTTAAAAAAGAAAAAACTTTGGGTGTCCATATACAGTCAATGTAAGACAGCATTGTTATTACAGAAAGCGTTGCAAATGAAACAATTTGGATGGTAAAAATCACAAAAATCTAATTTTGACAGGTGTATCCAGGGAAACCGGGACATTGTTCTACCTTTTTGAAGTTTATAATGCTCAATGACTTTGATGACATTTTGTGTTCATTGTTGAGATGATAGTTTCAAGTGTTGTTGTAAAGGGCTGCATTACATTGAAATGTTTTCATTTTATTGTCTAGTGCTTTATGTTGTCAGTGCTAAAATTAATAATGAAATAAACAACTCTATAAATAAAGAATATTTTAGGCATCATAATTATATTAGATTGTGTTAGACTGCAAAAGTGTACCTAATATACTAGCATACTGTATGACCTCCATCGCCAGCCAAGAATGTCAGTATTGGGCAATTCTGTAAAACATATTAGGCTTACTGACTAAATTTGTGATTGCAATAAAGAACTTTCCATGACATACCTACGTCCTGTCGTCATCCCCTGCAGGGGTCGTGTCTCACTATACTTGTTTGTTGAATGCATGTGTTGGCTGTTAGGCCTTTTATTGTTTTAATGGGGGAAAACATTTTTTAAAAACGGATTAATTTCATTGCCACTATACTATCATTATTTTGGCTTTACTTCCAGTACTTCTTTTGAGTTGAATTTGGATTTCTTCGCTGAACTAAATTACTATAAATACTTTGTCTCCCCTGTGCTACCATGGCTCATTTTAAAACATTTCCTGATCTTCATCCTCCTCTCTTGTTTAATGGTTGATGATAGCCTGCGTGAATTTCCTGTAATTGGTCTTAAAGTCCAAGTCATCGAAAACGTTTTTTCAGTCTGCAAAATAATGTTATTAACAAGATGCAAACTTCGGTCTCCTGCATGACAGTCTGACAAGATAAAGCTATAATCAACACTGTGTGTGCATCATCTCAATGTTGTATGTTTCAATCATTAAAAAAAAAAAAAATCATATTGTGATTATTGCACATCCCATAAAGTTTTTAATTTTCAAATCTCACCGATAGTATAAAAAAAAAAACTTCCGCATTTTAAGACCACAAAGGATCAGAAGTTAAACATTAAAGTCCAATGTGGTATGGTTTATTGAAGTGTTTCAGTGTCAGCTGTGGATCAGTATGATACTCTTCCTCTAATAATGATTAAACTGATCGTCAAAGGGAGACACTCACTGATTCCTCAGTTCAGCACAAAACTGCTTCTCGTGGCTCGATGAAAAGCGATGCTCGTACTTGGCACATTATATGATTATGCACGAGCCTCTGTTGTCCGGCCAATGCTCTGTCCAAATTCGGAACTCGTGCCAGAATACCCCTTTCACCACCCCCCACCCACTTCCCCCTTCAGCTGGTGAAGGACACAGAGACAATGGAGGGACAAATAGAGAAAGAGCAAGCAGAAGGTGTGTGTGTGTGTGTGTGTGTGTGTGTGTGTGTGTGTGTGTGTGTGTGTGTGTGTGTGTGTGTGTGTGTGTGTGTGTGTGTGTGTGTGTGTGTGTGTGTGTGTGTGTGTGTGTGTGTGTGTGTGTGTGTGTGGTGGGGGGTAGGGGGAGAGGGGAGGGGGCATAAAATAAGTTTGGTAAAGGTATCACAGTGTTCAGTTTTTTAGGCAAGGTCAACAATTTGGTCAACATCCATAAACAAAAAACAAGATGTTACCACAGGACAGCATGATGTTCAGCTTACATTCCCCAAATAGAATTAATGAATCCCAAAAGTCACAGAAATAATTTACAGTAGAGAGTGGAAATGAAAGAGTATTAAGATAGAATGAAAGAGGGCGAAAAAAGAAGGAAAGCTCCATGCCAAGTGGGCCAGTGAACCCTGCCGGCAGCAGCATCTTGTAAAGTGCCCCCTCAGCAATCCACACACATTTTGATCTCAAGCCCAATAAAAGCTCTGTATATTAGCAAGGAGGCCATCTATTAGATATATGGAGGACAGCAGGCCAGGGCCCAGACACAGCAGCAGAGGGAAGGGCAGAGCTCAGGCAGCTTTATTACATCATGGACAGGACATTGTGATCTCTTAATGCAGTCATGTTCGCACCTTTCCACTCCGCTGCTCTGTTGGGCTTCAAACTGCAGGAGCTATTTACTGGAGGTTACAATATACCGTCTTGCTGTTAGCTTTTACACTTTCATGATGGCCTCTGGATGTGAAAACGGTGGAGTTAGAAAATGGCAGCAGACTGTATTCCAATAGTTTATTAATATCATACAATGGGAAATCTCAAAGATATAGTATAACATTAGCAATTTTTAACCAATATTCTACTGGGTTGGGTATATGAAACTAGGGGCCCTATTTTCGTTTGCCTCAGCACACTTTACACGGAGGTGCACATGTGCCGATTGGGCAAGTATCCCCAATCAGTGGCAACTGATTTTGGTATTTTGGTGACCAGGGGTGCAGAGCCGTGGTGCAATGCTGCACAGTGGGGAAGTAGGAGGAATAGATAATTAGAAGATGTGTCACAGCCGACTTTAATCTTGGCCAATCACACCACCTCCTCTCATCTTGTTCAAGACCGCTGGACTGTCAGTTTCTTATCAATGAAGAAGGAGCTGACCGACATCACCATCCAAACTTAATGCTGGAGGAAACTGATGTACTTGTCTGTAGAGTTCAGCGTCTAATCATCGAATTCATGTTACTATTAATTGGCTTCCACAGGCTTAACATTGTAGCGTCTCTACTTAACAAAGCCGCCGGACAGTGCTGGAACTTTATTCTGAACAATACACAGGCTACCGTGAGCCGTAGCCAACACAACGGCTAATTCTTACTGGTAGCTCTCGCTTCGCACACACTCAAACTCACTCAACTCCAACAACAAGCGAGGAAGAAGAAGAACACATTCTCCCCTTGACTCCCGGCCAATCACAGACGGGCTCACTGTGCTAGGTACAGAGATGCCAACGAGACTGAACACTGTGATGTTTTGAACAGTTAACACTAACATGTCACCCAGGCCGTTACAATATTATGAAGTGAATAAAAAAGTTCCAAAACAATCTTGCTCGTGTTGCACACAATGCAGCATTATGACATACAGGGAGCAGGAAGAACTCAATAAGTTTAAAATGCTCAAGTTTCTGGCCTGCAACAACACATTTGGTGCGCAACACCACTCCAACGCGTCGGATTTGACTTCCTGCAGCTTCTTTTTCCCCTCCAATAATTTGTCACTTTGATGTTTGCTCTTTGTTTCAATTTCACATGTGTAAAACATCACAGACACAACAGTCTCTTAACTGATCCCTCCTCGTATAAATAACTCTTCTCCTTGTATTATCAGAACCGTTGCCCAGTCCCATCCAATACGATGTTGAGGACTGAGCAGAAATAAATTCCGCCCACAATAAATGTATTAATAATGTAAGTGTTGCCTGGATGTGATGGGTGGACATTTAATTTGTTCATTTTCTGTCATATATAAGCACTGTACAATGTGTGTTTATCAGGGAGAGCGTGGTCAGGTGATGAGACGGCATCTGGTGCACATTATCATGCATGGTATCTAGGGCAAAACTAACAAAAGGAATGTTTCATAAATGTTAGATTTTCTCTTGATCATAACTGGAATTACTTCAAGATCAATTTCCTTCTTCTGGACCGACGGTCGGTGGTGAGATGGAGAGGTTACCTGTGTTATTTAACATACTTAACCTTTAAACAATCTTTGATTGGGGACTTATTCATCATTGAGCAGTTTGATTAAGTCTATGTAAATATATGCACTTTGAGAATAGTCAGAACTAGGGCTTTTGTGGAATAATCTTTTTTGAGTGGATTGTGTTTGTGTGTGTCTGTCACCCTCCTGTTATTTTGTTTGTTGAATGCCGTCCAAACTGGACACATTTTAATTTAATTTACATTAATAGCCTATATGGCATTATTTGCAAACTATCTGTATCACTTTCGTTAATATATACTTTTTGTTGAGATTATAGTGAGGCAAAGAGTAGGTTATTATGTTTGTTTCTTGGGGTTTTCCATTGTTTAGAAGGATAGATGATGGTGTCCGTTTACAGCTGGTCCACCCATTCTGCTACATCACATTTTTGTATTTGAGAAATAGTGGTGCATGTTTATATCCTCTGTATATGCACTAAGCAGTAAATTTTGACTAGACTGTATGTTAACGTTAACATACAGTTAATATTTGGGAGAAGATAGAGAATTCATAATGTCAACAAAAAAATGCCTTCTATGTCACAACTAGTTAACTTTAAGTGTACTGAAAATTCCGAGGCCTGAGGTCGTAAATACCACAAGAGGACTCTTCTCATGAACATGACCCCATTTGAAGAGACCAATACACACCGCTTTGAATGCCATTCTTTGTTTACATTCTTGTTTCCAATAGTTGGTCCCCTGCACTGCCTTCCCGATGACATGATGCAAGCTGTAAAAGACAGCAAGCTCTGATTGTGACCAGCCTGTTGTCTGTCACGTTTCCCCAAGTTCCAGCAAGACATTATGACTCTTATCACCTCATCTTACACAGTGACCATCTTCTCAGACAATACTGTCATATAGGCTGAACTTGGCATAATTCAGTCTGACTTCTACAATGATGGGTGACGTCAGAGCCGTGTACACAGAAAACACAGTCAAGCTGCTTAGGAGAAATAGTGTTGAGCCTGGAGCTGCTCCCATCAAAAATACTTCAAACACACACTTAAATATAGCTCACCGGAGGTATTTTTAGAGCTCTTATATAATAATTTTTGAATGGAAAAAAAAGGATCAGTGTAGACATGTCGATCAGACAGTCTGACAAAATTGTTATGTAACAAGTCTATAAATATATTTAAGGCGCTATAAATAAATGAATTCTCCGTCATTTGAACTAGTTGGATCACACTCATGTCCAGGAGGTGTTATTTTCAAATGATTTTCCTTAGTTTGATTGTCTTTGATGCCTTCTCTCTAACATAGCTGATGGGCTGTGAAGGCTGCGCTCAAAAGAAATGACAGGAAGTGATGAACTGAGATGAGGAAGAAAAAACAGGACATAATGGAGAGGAGCAACAGTAACCCTCCCGGTCTCCTTCTCCATACAACTCGCTTCTTCCCTTTCATTCTTCCCTGCTGTCCGTCTCTCCTCGCTCCATTCCCATCCTCCTCCTCCTCCTCCTCCTCCTCCGTTTACTCCCTTCTCTTGCCGCCTTTGAAGTTCCTCTTCTCCAAGTTCAGAACACAGTGTCTTGAGAGTGAAGGGGAGGAAGGAAGAGGAAAAACCCCAACAACTTCAAAGGGCTTTTCTTGGGTTGTAGGAAGGTGGGGGTTATTTTTAGCTTGCTAGTGTACACTTAAATGCTCCAGTTGAAGATGGAGGAGAGCTCTCAGATGTCACACAACTGTTGTACCACTGTACCTTTTTTTATGTTAATGTTCTCCGTTCCAAGAACTTAGAAATTACTTTAGTTCTACGATTTTGTAATTACCAAACAAACCAATGTCTGGTGCTATAAAAAATAAACCCAGGATATAAGTAGCTGTAGTTTATCACAGGGTAAAATTTAATTTCCTGCCGAAACATGATTTGATTGAGGAAAATTAATGTTAGTTGCTCACAACACAAATATGACACTATAATTGGAGAAAATTGCTCCACCACACATACTGTACTGTTTTTTGAAAACAAATAAGAGTTAATAACATTTTTTACAAAGGAAGATGGCTGATTAATGAGTTGCAATGAGGTTAAAGTATTGTCCCCATAAGGATTCTTCCGAGTGGCTCTGCAGCCATGCTTTTAAATAGCTCACACTCAATAACTTTGAACGGTCTTCATGCCTGATGGGGAAACATTCATCAAAAATCCATAAAACATTTTACCTGATGCTCATTACTCAGTTAATGATTTTATCATCTTTCATCTATGTTAATATCTTGCATAAAGGCCATAAGAGAAACTAATAACGCGGTGATTTCCCACGATGATTACTTGCGTTGCTCTTCTATGCTCTCATTACTTACTGTATTATCGTCATTATATTCTCTCATTACATTCTCCCATTACGCCTGCAATCATTTTGTCGGTGGAGCAGTCACATTTTAAAACAGTGAAAATCTCATTTTGAAATAAGACTCCTCATGTTTGCATGTTTACACAGACAGGTGATGACTAATCTCATATCCTCCCTCATCTGTTACCACAAGTTCACCGCCCACCATTTTCTCATGATGGATGACCAGAATCTGGAAAACAGGGTCTTCAGAGGAAAACACTAATGTGACAGGGCTCAACCGTTCAACCAAATGAATGATGGTCTTCACTATAATACACTCAGATCAACCACTTTCCGACCACACAAGTAAAACATTATTTGCCGCTCTCTTACAGCTTTGTTGAAATGCATTCATATTTTTGAGTCCAGCTAAATTAAATATTTATAAGGCTGCATGTTTATTTTCTGCTACAGCTCAGTAAAGTCCAGTGCCTTTTATTGCTGGTATGTTCCGCTTCCAGTGAGTAGCCAGTCATTAAAGTGACCCCACATTTAATAGGCCTTACCTTATCCCATATGATTGACAACCATTAATTCACCAAACTAACCTTCATATGGTGTGACAAGGTTTAGTTTGCTTTAAAAGGTCCAATAGTTTACACTTTTCCACTGTTTTATTGCAGTCTTTTGTGAATTTCTGTACCAAAAAACATCTCGCACTGTGTTCCATTAAGGATAAATACAAAATCATGAGCCTGTTAACAAAACGATTAACGGCAAAGTCAGTAATGATTCTAAATGTAAACAACCACCAGACTGAACATTTTGTTATTTTTGTTTTAACATAGTATATTGTACCTTAGCCTAATAGTGTCTGTGTCACGACTACTAATTGATTATTAGCAGCTACAGCGTTCAGATTTGTTCATGTACCAGAGTCAGATGGTCCACCCACTGATTGTTAGCCTGTTACATACTGTTGTCCTGGTTAACTGCAGACTTTGGTGAGACTGGATGCTACGGTTTGGTTGCCTGTTGGTGTTTTGTATTTTGATTCAAAAAACTTTTTTTTCTTTTTTTTTTTTTTATTCATTTCGGTCCCAATTATGATACAATGCACAAGTTGACAAACCCAACAGCCTAAGACGGAGGAATAGGTAATTAGAAGGTGCATCACAATTCACTTCAGTCATGGCAAATTAAATCAGCTCTTCTTATTCTCTTTAAGAATGCTGTGATGCAGCAGACTATCACTGTTTTAGGAACGAAGGAGCTGACCGACGCCGCCATCCAAACTTTACACCGGAGAAAACTGACATACTTGTCTGCAGGTTCAGTTCTCTGGTTACCAAATTTATGATACTATACTACGAGTTGGCCACAAGCTCTGATCATGTCAAAATGGCTTGTGAAGAGCTAACTAGTATTATAAGTAACTCTTCCCCCAGTATTATGAAAACCGCTGCCCAGTGTAGGAAGGTTCATGATACAAGACAAAACCCTGCCTTATAGATGCCAAACAGCAGCATTATTAAATGAAAAAGTGAACACAGAACACTCATTCAATATAGTAAAATCACATAATGGAACGATGTTGAAGAATGAGCAGAGGTAATTTAACTCACACTTAAAGCTCCCCATGTAATTTATGTATTAACAACACTGATGAAGAGAAATGTACTCCAAACATTACTGATGTTGTAGTGTTAATAAATAAACTGCATTAATGCTTTGAGTCTGCCTACATTATTTTCCATCCATTCATCCATCATCTATACCCGCTTTATCCTGAACAGGGTCACGGGGGAGATGCAGCCTATCCCAGCTGACTTTCAGCAGACAGGTGGAGAGGTCGCCAGTCCATCACAGGACCAGCACAGAAAGACAGACAGAAAAAGGGCAGTTTAGAAACACCAATTAACCTCAGCATGCATGTTTCTCGCTGGTGGGAGGAAGCCGCGGTGCCTGGATAGGTCCCACCGTAAATTATTTTGCAATCATTAGTTATATGTCCTAATCTGCTGGGAGTAAGTGACGCAGTGTGACACAGGTCTTGCACGGCTGGCGAGATTACCATGAGAAGATGGAAAGGCTTTTGTATTATTACACCTTTATGTGTAATTTAATTGCAAATCATTTGTAGTTAACCTGAGTTTCCTTTTATAGTTCATGGCTGAGATGGGCCACTGCCTCACAATGTACTCCAACTGCTTAATTCTCATCCACTTCAATAGACAAAAATCAGTTTAATTTTTCTTTTGATTAATTTAATTAAAAGGTTGCATTAAAAAAAAAAAGTTTTCATTGTTTATGTAGGTTGGATTTATTACCAAGGACATCCACCCAAGCCTGGCTGCTCCGACTGTGACTCACAGCTTCAGTTTTCTTCGCTGTGATAACAGTCTAATGGCTCGGCTCGTTTTAGCATTTGCACAGCCACTCTGAAGGGTGGACCCGCGTCTCCTTCACTGTGATTGGATGGCTGATGACAGTGGCAAACTCAACCGGTGACCGAAAAAAAAATGCTGAACGTTTAGCGCTTGGTACCTGGTCACGCTGCTGGTGTTAATTAAAAACAACTTCACAAATACGCTGCGCTCAGGAAAAAACACTTGGATGGACACGGCCCCTGGTAGTTGCGGCAGTACAATGTCGGCCGTTTTCGATTGGTTAAAATTAAACCGAGGTGTACGCCCATAGGATGGAACAACTGCAGATGATTCCCTATGGAGCGCGGCCAGACCCATATTCACAGTGAATTATGGGGAGGGCTCGCACAAGGGCACATCCATCCAACCTTTATGTGGGATTTTGGATGTGTCTGTTCATGTGCGTTCTTGCGCACTGAAACAGCTCTCAGTCATCTGTGCCGGACTTAAACCTGGTCTGAGCTGGCAGAGGCACAGGCACAAGTTTAACTTGATACCAGAAATGCACTGGACTGGCGCATCTTTAACTGTTGCACTGTTCCAGTGAAATTGAAAATCAGCGCAACTGTGGAAAAAAAGACCCTTGTGCTGCACCAAAATACCTGAATTTGCACTGTCTTGGCATTGTGCCAGGAATAAAAATAAAATATTTTTATATATAAAATATAAAATATTTGAAAGACTTCAAATGTTTGTTGTATTTAGAAACCCAGAACCGGATATACTGAGGCAACATACTGAATCCCTCTAATCTCTCAGCATTACCTTAAAAGGAGAGGCACATATAATACTGGAAGACCACTAGAAGAAAAACTTCACTGTATTTACAGGCCCAAATGCTCAATATTCAAACTTCAGGCAACCAAACAAATGTAAAGAAAAGTGCTGCAAACATTAGTAGTAAGGGTATAATTAATTTGTTTTTTACAAACATATCTGTAAACCTCTGACAAGATGCATGTTTGTTAGCTCGTAAGATAAATTTACCAACACAAGTTTGTTTACATGTCTTGGTATGCCTGCAGATTTAGTTGTCAAGCAAACACATGCCTACTCAGTGGCTTCAAGGCAAAGAAAAATGTGTTTCTGTTGTATCTCCCAGCATGCTTTGCCATTTCAGTTTTGATGGATGCATCATCTAATGGAAACCTTTAAAAACCTCTGTGTGGACAACAAAGCATGACACCAGAGTGATGTAAATATTTGAAGGGTGCGTAAACTTGCAGTTGACCTTTTGATTCTTTGACTCTACCTCATCGGTTGTTAAAAGCAATTTACTAAAAGATGTACTACTACCCTCTGGTTTACATTTCAGTTGGTGATTTGTGTGCTACTGTATACTTTATTCCACACAGCAGCTACTGGGTTTGAAAGCATTCCCAACATCCTTTAGCACACACACACACACACAGCCACTTAAAATATTCACAATAGCACGCCAATTGAGTTCCAGATGTTAAACCTTTTGAACATTTATTGGACTGAAGCGTAATAATCACAGACTCAGCCAAATCTGTTTGACTTTTCATGTGTATCACAAGTGATGTTGCCCGTGGAAAAGACATGTCTAGTCTGGAATGAAGATCCGGCATGACGTCTGCCATGTACGTTCCCCATCTCCCAGTGGAAGCCACTGCTTTACTTACAGACCCTCAGGCACAGGCTGACTGCCATTTATTAATGCTGGGGAGCAATGAATGTGGCACAATCAGCTCCTCAGTGATGCTCACTTTGATGAATGAGCAGAGGTGTAAGGTATAGATTACCATTTGTGTTGCAGTGTCCAAATTGCATGTATCCATTTCCCCAGTGTGTGTGTGTTGCATACACTGTCTTTTGTTTCTGGGCATGCAGGGTTATATGTGATCTGTGTTTGAAATTCCTACCCTCTTTCAAATGTCTCAATGTGAATAATGTATACAGGCCACGTACTCCATCTTTATTCTGTCTCACTACTAACACAGCTGTCCACACTCTGCTTACATCAGCTGTGTTAAGTGAGAGTCTATTGAACCTGGGGTCATACTGAACCAGCATGTGTGGTTGCTAAGTTAAGTTGAATTATTAAAGAAATATGTCACATTTATTTAGGAAATCTGCAGATTTGACATATTTCATAAATGTTGGTATGTAGGTAACTAGCTTTTCCAATTTTTTTTTAAATGAAAAATAGTTAAATGTTACTGGATAGTGTCACACACTAATATGCATATATATATACAATATATATACTCTGCCTGCATAGCTTGCATGTGACGTCTTGATTTTCAGTTGAAGTACCCATTTTAAGAGGTTAGAGCAGCAACACAGCCTACGCGAGTCATACCTTGCAATGTGTGGTACGTCATCTCGAGGATAGACCCGACGCCTATTTTTCACTTGCTGCCTGAGGTTTTAAGCAATAATAAATAGGGAATAGATCTGTGATCACATGTGCACCATACCTGTATAATCATAGCAGAAACCCAACATAGATCATAAATAAATGATGGTGATAATAGGGCAGCATTTTTTCAGGGCTCTCTTCCCATTTCTCTCGTTCCTCTTTTGGTGTTTGTGCCACATGTGTCTTGTGCTGAAGAAAGGTAAACAAAACAACAACAAAAAAAATTGGCCAGCGTTTTGGCCTCAACTCTTAACTTGCCAGACCTCAAACATGCATTACTGATGGCCGTTATCAAAGGGAAACCCAGTGATTCAATGCCAGAAGTGTCAGTAGTAACGCTGCCGGCGACATGCTGCCAGTGACATGCTGCCGGTGTAGACACACAAATGCATGCAAGCAACCTGCCACTTTGCAGCAAAGTAGGGGTAACGCACACACCACACTGTCTGTGGGCCCTATTTTCAACCACCCAGGTGCAGCACAGGCGCTGATGAGCTGGGAGCACAATTAGGTGTGGTGAAATTGTTTATTCTTTTGGTGAACACAAGCGCAGGCGCAATTCTGGTGCTGTGTGGTGGAGTGGTTAGATAAGTGAAATAGATCATTAGAAGGTGTGTCACATCTGGCTTTAATCATGACCAATTACATTGAGCTCCTCTCATTCCCTTTAAGACCACTGTGGTGCAGCGGACTGTCAGATTCTAAAGACTGAAGAAGGAACAGACCCACACCAACATACAAACGTTATGCAGGAGGAAACTGACATACCTGTCCGGGAAAGCTTAGCTACCGCACAATTCTGGATCCAGAGATGAGCGGAGTTTTTATCTAACCCACTGTTGGGCCAAAGTTGCAGTTCCATACAATTCTAATTCTCACTCTAGTCACGCTAACTTAACTTATATCCTCACCTTTACCCTAATGCAGGAGTGTGCCTGGTGCTGGGTTGCATGATCTTCCCTGACGGATGGGATGCCGAAGTGATCCGGGACATGTGCGGGGAGCAGACGGGGAAATATTCCCTGGGCGACTGCTCTGTACGCTGGGCCTACATGCTGGCCATCATGGGCATCCTGGACGCCCTCATCCTCTCTTTCCTGGCCTTCGTGCTGGGCAACCGGCAGACGGACTTCTATCTTGATGATCTGCAGACAGACAACAAAGGCAAGTAAAAAAAGATTTAAAAAAAAAAAAAACAACAAAAAAAAAAACATAAACAATAATAATGACCAAAAACATATATGTTGATCATGTTAGCTATGAAATCCGTTTTATTATTTTCTGATGTTTATGTTTGACTTGTTCTGACTTTTGTTGTATCACTGATACTAATTTCAGCCGGCTGGCATCTCACAGACACACAAGGTGGCATCAATGTAGTTGGGTTGGGAAAAGATCATGGTTTAGGGCATTACAATTTTACATTAGTAAAGTAAGTTACTGTACACATGTTACGTACGTTTCAATACATTATTTGAAGGTGTAATTTGTAACATTCAGGCAGCTGGCCCTCAGTTTGGTGTTACACTGAACTCTGTCACCAACAGTATTGGTTATGTTTAGACATGAGTGGTGAGGCTAAGAATGTTAGGGCAGGACACAGAATCCGATGGGTGACAGATTTCAGTAAAACACCTACTCAGTGTTTTAGCAGTTTGACAGAATGTATATATTGTTGCCCTGCTTTACCCGCTTATTCTATAACTGCTATTGTAAGGTTAGATTGTATGGACCCAGTGAGGAACAGACACTGAAAAAACATTTATCGACAGCATTTAGATTGTCTTTCAGTTGGGTTTGGGTTTTCATTAGCTGCACTAAAAATCAGTTTTGACTTCTCCAAACAAGATCAGTACACCTGGTTTGTCCATGCTCCGTTTAGTAGATAGATGGATGACGAGCTAATTGAGCTTATCACATACAGCTATGACAGCTGGTCTGAACCGTATAACAACAAACAGCAAAATACAAATATGAACTCTGTCAGTAACGTTATACAGAGGTGTAGCCTACTGTGTAAAGATACTCAACCCTGAAATCAACAGTTGGACCCGCAGCACTCTCTTTGCGAACTTTAAATTACAGACACAAAGAGACGACCGGTAAAGAGCAAGATAGTGTCAGAAAGAAACATCATGGATTTTTTGGGGGGGGGCAATTGGCAACATGGGCAATTACACATTGCCAATGTTGCACAGGCAATGAGAATATCAGCTTTGCTAATGTTTAAATCTGTTTACCCCCACGCCATAACACCCACCTCCAAACACGAACATATGAGGGGCAGTCAAAAAGTTCAGACTGCACCTGTTCACCTGTGCGAAAGGAGCACAACCCAGTAATGTGCATGGACCAAGAGAAAGCAATAAACTTTGTTAGCAAGTACTCCAAGTCACGTTGCTTGATCGAAATCGGCACATGAGGTATACACGTTCTTGTGACCACTGGTACATGCACATTTCACCACGGAGCTGAAACTTGAGTGGAGAGTGCACATCTAATTTTGTGTCAAATCTTTAAAGGAACAGAAACATTTGGCGAGTAATGGTGGTGGTGAGAGTGCTGCGAGTGGGTGTGTTGTTATGTTAGAGACCCCAAGTGCCATTGCGCCGCAGTTGAGGCCATTTGTGTAATACGTTTCCCCTCAAACAACTCAGGACATCATAGTAGAACTCGGCGTTGACAATGTTACCCGGTGGGAGAAAATGTTCGGTGCACAACCCTCTGAATGTCTAAGAAATCCCACCTGTTTGCACTACTGACTTTGCGGGTCTTCTTTGGTCTTGGACAGTGACCTTCTGTCCCTCTTAAAATGCAAATGCCACTCAAACCTCTTCACCTGGCTCATTGCTGTAGACTTTCTGAAGTATTTCAAGGGTCTCTGTTGTCGATTTCCAGAGTTTGAAACAAAATTTGATGTGTGCTCTCTGCTTATTTTGATGATGAAATTGCAAACGCCCATACACTCATATGCCACTGCTCACAAGAATGCGTGTAACTCAGGTGCTGTTTTTGATCAAGCGATGTAACTGAGAATACCTAGCGTCATTCTGCTCAGTGAAAAACATGGTGCTGCGCTCCATTCGCATGCATCTCAGAGCTTTTTGATTGCCCCTCGTACAGAGTATATTTCTGACTGTAACCTCATGTACACTACTGCAATGTAGAGAAATTGAAAAAAGTTAAACTTGCTATGCTATGATTGGACAATAATTGTTTAGGAGAGGGGTTTAATTACCCTGATCAAAAGATAATTTCTTTTTGCAGAATTATAACTATAAGCTGCTTTTATCTAAATCTACATGAACATGTTAAGCCTTTAAAACCCTCACACTGTAAACCTGCATAAATATATAAGCAAAAGAAAAATGTATCAAATAGTATAATAGTGACTCAGTCTCTGAAGGAGGGTTAGCCAAGTCCCTTCTCCTTCAAGTCTCATTTTTTTAGACTTCAACTGTGAGGCCATTAACATGAACAAGATTTACCCAGTTCATTTTAAAACGAATACCCTCCAAACCTGACCTTAGTATCTACAGCCAAATTGCTTTCAGTGCTGAATTCGAGAGTGGGTGAGAGTCCTCCAGAGGATTTCTGACAGTTTGCATAATGTTGCATCAGGACAGTTGAATCACATTGTTTCAGCTCCATGAAAAGAGAAGAAGAAAGGAGGAAAGCAATGGCAGAAGAAGGTGGTGAAAGGGACAATAAATACAAAAAATACATAATGCAAAACAATAAAAAAGTATCCTTATATATGTGTTATGTGTTTGATTTAACTCCACAAACCCATTGTACAAAAGCATTGAAAAAAAAAGAAAAAAAAAAGAAGCAGAGTGTGAGTTAAAGAGAGGCAGATAAAAAAATATCTATGACTTAGGACAAAGTAAACTGAGAGCATGAGCGATATACAGACAGATAGAGACCAATACGGAGTAGAAGAAGGAAAGGAGGAGAACAGAGATAAAGAGAGAGAATAGTGACATAAGATGTCTCGTTCTCCGACGGTCTATCTCCATGATGGTTTCCATGGTAACTGGAGATATTCCAGAGCGTGGGCGTGTCTTTCTGTTCTTATCTGATTAACCTCACTGACAGTCTCAGTGATTTTACACATTTAACTCATCTAATGCTTCATCAGCTGCGTGAGGTTTCTTTTTTTGCCCATATTTCTTTCATTAAAAAAAACAAATGTCCCTTCAGCTTAGCCAATGAACAGTCCATGAAACCCTTTGATGGCCAAAAGTGGAAAAGTACATTAGTACATACACTGTGAAAAGTGAAACTGAGACGATTCATTGGCATACAAATCACTCATTGTTTGGCATAGAAAACTGTATTTGATAATAAATCAAGCTACTCTGTTTTTCCCAGCATCAGTTGATCCTGATAACTTTGAATCGTGACCTGTGATTCCTTGCAAAGCAACAAAGATTTGTCAAACTGTGTTTTGAGGATTGTTGAAAAAACTATTTTCACTGAAGACATTACTATATCCTTTGTGGAGCAAAATCTCTTGCATAGGCCCATAATAAATATTTTTCACTTTCAGAATTCAAAATCAGTTTACTATACATCAAATAAATTGTTTGACTTATCACGTTTAAGTAATATTAAAAACATGCATTGCATTATGATAAAAAAAATAATAAAAAATCAGAAATACCTTTTCCTCACAAAAGAAATTGCATGGTTGATGTATTTTTGGTTTGTTTGTTTTGCCATCTAATTCTTGAGGAGTCCGATAATCTCCTTACTAAGTAAGGTCTGTATTTGTGTCAACATTTCCTGTGTCAGGCCCTTCAGTCACAGGGTCATTGAGGAACAGAATTTCTAGGCTTCACTGCCAGCAGTACAGCTTAAGTTTGTCATGAGGGATAAAGCTTGAAACAGTAAATAATTATTTATTTGCATGTATTAATAAGTAAAGGGGAAGTAAGCTTAACTGCAAGTGGATGAAGTACATGGATTGGATTTGCTTTAAGTAAATTGAAAATTTATCATATGAATTGGAGAAAGTTAAAGCTCTTAGATTAATACAGTTAGGGATTGATTTAATATAGAAAATTAAGACTTTGATTTACTTTTAACTCACTTTTAGTTTTGTTTGTTATGAGTTTTCACAGTCTTTTCTTTTTTACGGTGCAGAATATGATCGATTAAAATGCCCTAGAACATTTTAGGAGGAAATACATGTCTATGAAAACAAAATGTGGACATGAGCTGGACATAGGTAGCAAATGAAGGCCTGCTTGTTCACCAGGAAGTGATGACCTAAATGCTTTACTCATACTTACCTAAGCATATTCAGGTTTTGCACGAATATGCACTTTTCTTGTCTTGTCTCACAGTGTATATGCCAACACTTCTGTTTTTTCTGTCCTTACAGATTTTGCTGTGTCAAGGGTAAGTTTACATTTGCTTTATACATTTTATTTGCTTTATCTTTTAAGAATACTTCAACGTGTATCTTTGTAAATTACAATGACCAACCATATTAGCTGACAGGCTTATTGGGGGCCTCTTATTTCTTAGTGTTCATGAACAATCCCACAGACTGTGAAACCCAACAGACCGTATGGTCATGTATCACTTCTCTCCATATCCCTCAATATTCTCACATACTGTGCACACGACATATACGAATTATATTTTCAAGTGAAATAATGGGGACCTACTCTCAACAATGGGTAGTTGTTTACAAAAGTCAAGCTCAATTAGCAATTGATTTTACAACTTGGATGCGGTGTTGAGGGCATACTTATATGATTGAGCTCTGTTTACATTTAGACATTTTTCCACGTATTTCATTGTCGGCTAGTTTTCTTGACATCAGTGATCCTTGCACCAGAAAGGCCATTGTGTTACTATGACAAACGATAAGTTTGATTGGATTTTCACCAGTTATAGCAGCAGCATAGCAGCCAACAGTATTTAAGAGCGTTTTCAATACAGTGACAATGGGGCACTGAAACAAATCATATGGCAACTTTTGCCTATCCTTGAATGCCCTGTTGTATATTAAATTAAGTTAGTGGACTTTGAAGACACATATTTATAAGGAAAAGTCAAACTAGAGGCTGAGATATATCCTGATCTTTTGTCCCTCTATGGGTCGAGCACCAAATATAACATAATCCATACTTTCCATTATACTGCTCAGTTGCACCTTTTTAATTGGCCCTGATAACCCTGATACAACTATGACATCACTCAGGTTATTTTGATTCTGTTTTGACTAGGAAACTGATTAACTTTGGTAAATCTTACCTGTAATTTCATAAATGTTCATTAATGATATTTTACAGCACAGTAGTGATTCTTCTGTTTTGTTTTCTGCAGATTGAGGTGCGGGACAGACGAGAGCCTCGGTATGGAGTACAGCGTCTTCACTGAGGGTTGCAAAAAAGGCACTGGACAACTTCTCTGTCTCTCTTTTCTCCTCTTTCTCCTCTTTCTCTTTACCCCCTCTACTCTCTCCTTCTCTTCTGTCCTCTCCAATGATCAGGATATCACCTAATGTCAATGCAGACTCCATGTATACAGGATTCTGTAAGATAAAAAAAAAAAAAAAACTAAACACACTGGGATAAAATATATTTTGAAAAAAAAATTATACAAGGTTGTACAGTGCATTTAACACTCGACTTTCTTGAATACCTTTATGATCAAACAAAAAAAGATTTAATGTATTTAAAGTCTTGATTTGTGTGAGAAAATCAATCCTTAAGATGAAGAACCATAATGCCCATCTATGATTTTACAATGGTTTCTTTAAAATCTTGATATTTACTGACTTTGAGTTTGCGTGTTGTGTACATTCATTGCTTCAGAGAGCAGATTATTGATACTCCTCATACAGTGTTAGAGTCAAGACTCGCAATACAGCAGCAAGTCCATTATTAAACACTCAAAATACGTTGATGGGGACTCCTATGGCTCTTCATCTAAGGACTTTCACATGTGAGGAATATAAAGGATTACCCCATTGCAGCTTTACAGAACCTAACATCTCTGGGAGATTCTCTACTGTACATACTGAACAATGTAAATAGCATTACTGCTGACAAAAACAGCCGACAACAAAACCTCATCTGACTCTAATGCATTCGAGTGTAGTATTTCTACCCTTGGTTTCAGTGTTCCTCGTTCCAGAAGAGCATCAGAGTATGTGTAAATTCATTGTGTTTTTTATGACTCTTCACCACTGATTTTGCAGGATTACACAGACGGGAATGAAACCAATATCTTGGCGGGATATTCCACAGAGAAGCGAAGCACCATGAATCCAAATGATTGTGTATGATCACAATTTTTTGACACAGAAAAAAAGACCCCTGCATTAACATGGCCTCTAAAGAAGCCCCTTATTGTAGTATTCCACCCTTCAGTATGTTGTAAATTTTAAAATGCTGAACTTTACAGCAGCTGTCAAGTCAATCTTTTTTTTAGTTTTTTTTTGGTCCAGAGTTCACTACTTTGTACTATCTCACTATCCCCTTCTCCAGTGTGCAGTTTACTCCAGTTTATGGTTCCAGCATACAGTGATCAGTTTACTCTACAGATGTCTTAAGACTGTGTGAATATGGCTGTCAGAGTTGGCCCCAAGTGCTGCATTCTCTTAAAGTGATGTCACTTTGCCTCTTTGAAGAAGAAACGCTGCTTGCAGTAGTCATAGGAATCATAAATGGGATACCCTTTCCCCCACCCAAAAAAAAACTAAAACAAAAAACAAACAAACAAAACAATTGAAACAAACTTTTAAACAAAACAAAAACTTGTCTCTGTAATGGGGATATAACAGCAACATATATACTGTTTTATGGTATCCAATCATTTGAACCTTTAAAACAAGTTAGATTTTATTTTCATTTGGACCTGGGCAGTAGCCGGGCCGTTAGAAGTATTGACTTTAACATTATAGTCCCCCAAGGCCCCAGATTAAACAAGCCCAAAAGTACACAAATTGAAACATATTGTAGTGAAGCCCATTGCATTCATGAAAGAAATAAACCCTGGAGACCTTAGCCTTATAATTATGACTTACCACCTTAAAATAACAAGGAAAAATCTCCTAATTACAAGATAAGTGTAATGGGGCATTCAGAACTTGCTTGAGAATTATCAGGAATGTAAGAATCCTCAGTGTTTGAATAAGCAAAAGTTGTAATTCAGTAATTGATGGTAAATCCAGTGGTCAATTTTCATTTTTAAAGGTAATTGTCCATAGGAACATAATACTCTTTCTGTTTCTTACAGAAAAAAAATTGAAATTTTAATGTGACGTTGTCCACAATACTACAAAAAAACATTGATATCCATGTCATTAAATGAGGTAGTCCCATCACCCACTAAAGCAGTGTTTCAACAGTTACAGGAATCCCCAACTTCAAAATAAAAGTTCAGAGGTTCCCAAAACGTTTTTGTCCTGGACACATCTTCAGCTCACTCAAAATGGCAACACAAAGCACTTTGACCCACTATTTGAGAACCAATGCTCTAAAGTACTGTGATATCTTATCACCACCTTGAGATAGTAGTTATATTCATTAGTACAAGATAAGGTCTCCATTTTTTAAATTTCCTTCATGAATGCTATGCACTTTCTGTCACTTTGGGCCTCAGGCAACAACATTTTACCTTTTTCTTTGCGGTTTGTTAGATGAAAGTTTCACATTAAATTCAACAAACCTGTCGCAAACAGCTCGTGTTCACAAAGACGTGTGTGTGTGTATGTATGAGATCATAAATAGTTAGCTTAGTTAGCTACCTGTTCTGCTCTGTTGGTGGGCAAGTTTTATTCAAGTAAATGTTACCAAGAGTAACAAGGAGAATTTACACCACGGAGCTCCTTCTGTAGGAAATCAGCAGACACATAACAAATGTAACAAGTACCATTGTATTATAATAGATATTAGCTGCTAACATGTCAACAGAAATAATGGAAAAATGGTTTGACTTCAAGTCAGATGATGAAAAGAATCTTAGATGGGAGGCAGTACTTGCAAAGTGACAGGAGATTGATGGATGAAGACCAGACAGTGGGTGATGTAACAGTGACTTGAGCAACAGAGGTTGTTCCTTTTAACAGCAACCTGCCTAACGGCCAATTAATGGTTTCTGTGTATGTGCCTAGGACTCGATTTTAAAACAGTGGACTTACAAGTTTCTCTCTATATACTGTATACAACAATTGGGGGGTATGCGTGCCTGGACACGTTCCACACGTGTGCACTAGAAAACATGATGGTGACCTCCTAATTCTGAGAAGAGGAGCTGTTTTTTTTATTCATAGGAAGGACAAACATAAAGACACATACAGCACACAAAATGAGCATCAAGTATACTTTCTTGGCACATATGCGGACATTTTGTTGTGTGGACAGACTCAAATTTTGGGCTGCATGCCAACTTCCACAGAAATGTATTTTATGTACAAATGATTCTTGCGTGAGGCCCTTTGAGTCCAGTTGTACTGGAACCAGCATATAAAATAGCCATGATATGTTTCAGTCAGAGTGTAAATATCTCCCAGTTTGCTAAAAAACTGTCAAATTCTCAGAAGAAATAGCTACTATCAAATGCTAAAAAAAAATATATAATCCATGTAGCATTATTACTGTGACATGTCAACAACACCACCCCGACAATTGTTCCTAACATGATGTAGCACTTGACACTCCAGTGTCATTGGTTGTTATCCGTAGTGACACATTTGTGATAGTGACCATTGCTACACCAGCAACATAGAAGGTGTAAGACGTTTCAACAAAGACAATGCGTAGGTGACTCGCTTACCAACATATGTGATAACCAGGAAGATGCTGTAGTTTCCTGACTTTAATCACATGACTTTGTGCAACTTTGAACAAAAGAATGGTACCTTTTCCATAAATATGATTACCTACAAAGGTCCATGGCGCAACCAGTTTGAGCTCTTTGACTCACTATTGTACCTGTGAGCACACTTATACCTTTTCTTAAGCTAAAGCCACTTGATTTGTCTGCATCAGTGACACTGATTGTTGTGATACCAGTGACAAGTAGGATTCTAACGTGATGAGCTGCGGTTGCACAGTACAACAAAGCAGTCTGCTGTATTCCAGGTCACCAGTTTGGGCTTTTATCCCTTTCAGAGCAGCACTTCAGGCTGGCATATTGTAACTGGACCTCCTCCTCCTCCTAAAGCCTGGGTCACAACAGGAACAAATTTAGCTGTTCACACAGTGACCTGTTTCATATGAGAAACTAGCATCCTTTGCCCATTTAAGGGAAAGGCCTGGTCATACTATAAACCCTACAAAGTAACAAGTTCACTATGTAAAGGTCTTTACACACCAGAGGTTTGACAAATAAGCAAAACCAATGTCAAATACTCACTTGCAAATATTTTGCATCTAAATTTCCAACAGTTGTTCAAGTCAAGGTTTAAATAGATTTGTGTCAGCTCATTCTTCAGAAAAATTATGGATTCAACATCATCCCTCCTCACTCATCAATACTTGAGGAGATTTTGGTATGTAGCCATAACTGCTGTGAAAAAGTTGCCTGCTTACTACCAACTCTTCTACAACCAAATGTAAACAAATTTCATCATCATCCTGATAGTCTAGCTGTTCAGCGATACTGATTCATATGCTGCCCTTGAGATTGTTGAAATGTTTGTGCCCTTTGTCAGATACCACCAGGTGGCCGGAGACACATACAAAAGAAGTCTGTGTTCTCGGTAGGAGTTGTGATGTGACTTCTGTTCCACTTCCACACAATGTGGTTGGTTGAAGCCATGTGTTGTGAAAACACAGAAAAACCCACCCATTTCTGTGAAAAAGCATACGTCGCTTGACAAAAACAACTGTTTAAAAAAATATATTAATGTGCAAATTAATTGCACAAAAAAAACACCCCTAGTGTGTAAAGACCTTCAACCACAACAAGGTGATCTACATTTTGAGCTACATCACAAGGAAAATACAGCCTCGTGATGTACTATTTATAGTGCATTACATTAAAGTGTTATCCATGTTACGCTCTATTAGGGATGCACTGTTGACACATTTATTGTAGAAATGTCAAACCATTAATCTTAAATTATCAGATGACACCATAACACCTACATTGAGAATTTAAACTAACCCATTAAATGTGGGTAATGGGTTAAAATAAGGTAACATGCCTAATAACTGTTGGAGATTGGCTCACTAGTTTATCTTGAGTGGGTGATTGGTGCATCCCTACACTGTATGTGTAATGAGCAGATAGCTAGATGTACAGTGCGATTTTGTAGAATGGTAGCTAGCTAACTCTCAGGAAGCTGTGTACACAGTACTGTATTAAAGGCTCATTATGGAAATGATCAACAAACACAAGCCAGTCTGAGAACTTTTTGTTAATGCTCTTGTGATGTGGTCATAAATGACATATTGCTCCGCAACCTTTCTTGTTAGTGAAGTTTAGAATAGTCTAGCGCTACTCCGGTTTTCCAAGCTGGGCCTTTAAGACAATATGAAACCAGCCCTTATGCTGAATCTAATGATGCTGTTCATGCAGGCTCTGCACAGACCCTTGGCCTACATCGATTAACCATTGTAGGGTAGAAGTGCTGGGCCCTCATTCAAGAAAAGTTTATTTTTACTTTAACCTTGAAGTAACTGCAAGCATTTGAAAAAAAAAAAAAAATCACAAAACATTAAAACAGACCTCATCCACATGCGCTTTTGCTTTTGATATGTACATGATTATTTGAGAAAATCTGCGCTCCTTTTTTATATCTAAAGTTTGCATAAAGCAGGCGGTAATGTCTCTTACACAGTATATATCCAGATCTCCTATACCTTGCATCTCTCATTTGGGAATACTTTCACCGGCCCGGGACGTATTTTACAACAAATCTATATAAAGGAAATAACAAAGAAAAAAAAAGCCTTGAGGCCTAAGTGCTCGTGTCAGACTTCCAAGCATCATTACCTGTGTGATCAGTGGTCTGGTCTCCTCTCCGAGTACTCTGTTCCTGAGGACTTGACGATGAACTGAAAAATACCTTAACATGGAACTGATAATACCTTAACCCTGATGAGCACATATTTGTACCACTCCAGGTGCCTCTAAGAACTCTTGATTTAATTCAGATGTGGTGCAGAACCAGCAAAACAAGTAGTGACACGGTAGTTTTTTCTACTAAAGGCTACATACTCGGACTGAGCTCTAAAGCTAGGTGGGTTTTACTGCAGATCTGAGGTCAATTCAGTTCACGGAATTGAAACTAAAATATTTAAGGCTAGTTTTTCCGCAATTATTTATCTTGCTTTGGGGAAACATTTTGATATTTAGTACGAAAAAAAACAAAAACACGTTGGATTTCTTTTAATTTCAGTTTGTGATTGGACTTCAAAGCTGAATTCACCTCAGTCTTTTGTTACTCAATCATTAAAATATGCGAAAAAGAATGAAACGCTAATAAAAGAGTCAATGAGAAGTCATTTCCAACTTCTTGCCGCAAATAAAAAGTTTGTGGACGCTGTAAATGTCATTGATATGTCAATGATTTCATCATCTTTTTATCATGCAATATCATGTATAAAGACATAATGTTGGGGGTGGGTGGGTGGGGATGGGAGCAAAGATGAGTAATGTCCAGTGACTTATGTTATGAAAATAGTTGACTTTCTGTTAACTCCTGAAATGCATATGTTGCCAAAATACCACCAATTATCATGTGTTACCATGAAAAAAAGAAAAATAATCAGTTTTGGTTCTGTATAACAAAAGAATGATGTACTGATATTTGTCAAGTATTTCTGATGAGATCTTTGTTTTATGTGTTAACTTACAGACTCTATCCTTTCTGTTATGGTTTACTTTCTACGTATTTTGGAATGATGTATGATGAGTGTTGTTCGGTCACATCGGACTTAACATCTCAGATTCAGTTTTGACTCATTAATGGATGACTATTTGTTGAAATATCAACACCCAAAAATGATCAAAAAGTCTGTTTATGAAGTTGCTTGATTGTGGACAAGTGGACAGAGGCTTGTTGCTTCTCATGGATTATGATGACATGCTGATTTTGATTTAAAAATTATAATGTCTTATTAATTCCTATTTGTGAATTGTATTACAACTCACCATTATGACAATTTCTGTTATTAAAACACATTTTGAGACGGTCGAATAAAGATATTTTACATTCAAAAATATCATACTGACTGAATCAATGAATTAATTTAATATAGGGAGTTGAAGTATAGCAATAAACACTGTTCTTGTTCATACAGCTTACACAGGGTCCTGAGGCCTGGATCCATCATAGTGCATAAAGTTGTGGCTGAAACAGGACTATTTAATTAACAGCCAAGCCAGAGCACCCAGTGCTGCTGGGGTGTTGAAGGTGAGTCACACAACCAAAAATATCACACAGGGCCACTGCACACAAATGCGCACGAAGAGGGTGGCATAGCCTGAGACCGCCTGTGACTGGA
Organism: Brachyistius frenatus; assembly: GCF_029030835.1. Lineage (NCBI taxonomy): Eukaryota > Metazoa > Chordata > Actinopteri > Embiotocidae > Brachyistius > Brachyistius frenatus. The sequence continues at coordinate 5,566,170 of NW_027210615.1, forward strand.
GAATCCGCAGCCTGTCAGTAAGTACCTGTAATTTCTCAGTGGTTTCCTCCTCTGTGTGGTCTGCTTTCAGCAGCACAGTGACCACACTGGTCACAGAGCAGTGGTATTTATTGAATTCTGTGTAGTGTGAGGCACGATGAGACATTAGGTACCACACAGCTGGCTCCACTACAAAACAAAGTTCTACTTTGACTAAACTCAAATTACCACTGCATAAACCCATAAATATACTGTTTACATAACCATAGAGGGGCATTTAAAGCAAAAATACTAGATATTTGCTGTGAACTTTGAGTATCATCCTGTACAACATTGGATCTCATAGGCAACCAACCCACATTGCCATCCACAGAGCTAAATTGGTATCAACACAGGTCGAAGAAACTGTACGGGAAAGACTGGAAGAAATAACAATCTTATATGTTTAAAAACATATTTTATGGAAGGAAGTAAGAAAACAAAGACATCAGTCAGATATTAACTGGAAACAGTGCCGTTCATGGTTGGCACCTTAAGCCCTAAATAAACTGGGGTGCCCCACTTCATAGCTTTACAATTGTGAATGAAGTGATATTGTTTTAAACTGTACCCAACGAGGATCAATCAAATCCTTAACCAAAGCTACTTCATTACACTTGACCCTGATACTCTGAATCATTTCCGGCCAATTTCTAAACTCCCATTTCTTGCATAGGTCTGTGAAAAAAAATTGTAAATTATTTCATTTACGAATGGCCTCCTCGAACAATTTCAGTCAGGTTTTAGGAAGGGTCCTTGTACAGAAACTGCATTCCTCAGGGTTTTAAATGATTTTCTTCTAGCAGCTGACTGTGGTCAACATACTGTTTTACTCCTGTTGGATCTGTCTGCAGCTTTTGATACTGTTGATCATAGCATTTTAATCAAACATCTTAAACATTGGATGGGTATTTCAGGCTTGGTATTAGATTGGTTTAAATTTGTTGTTTCGGGGAGGTCATTCTGTGTAGAAATTGGGAATTTTAAATCAGCACCAGCACCGCTACTATATGGAGTTCCACAGGATTCTGTTCTTGGATCATTACTATTCACTATCTATATGCTGCCTCTCGATCATATAGTAAAAAAACACAATATCAATTACCATTTCTACACCAATGACATTACATTACATTACATTACATTTCATTTAGCTGATGCTTTTATCCAAAGCGACTTACAATAAGTGCATTTCAACCGTATACACAACTATATTTCTCCTTTGACAATAACCAACTAAGCAACCTCCATGTGTGCATTGTAGAAATAAAAAACTGCATGGTATCAAACTTTTTACAGCTAAATTTAGAGAAACCAGAAATTATCATCATAGGTCCAGACTTATCCCAAAATTATATTTCTTCCCATCTCAGTTCCCTCTCAGCTAACATTACTTCCTCCTGCAGAAACCTCACTGTAATCTTTGACACCATCTCAACTTCGACCAGCACATTAACACTGTTGTCCAATCATGCCTTATTCAACTCTGGAAAATCAAAAAAATGAGGTCATTTCTATCCCCCAATAACTCAGAAACAGTAATTCATGCTTTCATCTCATCCCGTTTAGATTACTGCAATGCTCTGTCCTCTTGCCTCACACAATTTAACACAAACAAACTTCAACTCATTAAAAATGCAGCAGCCAGACTCATAACCAGGTCCAACAGGAGGGAGCACATTACACCTTTTTTTAAATCACTTCATTGGCTCTCTGCCCATTTTAGAATAGATTTTAAAATGTTAATGATCACTTATAAGGCTCGCAGGGGGGCTGGCGCCTGAATATATAGCTGACCTCTTGTCACCCTACGAGCTGACATGCAGCCTGAGATCCTCTGGTAGGTCGTTCCTAACCATACTCCGAACTTACCATAAAAATAAAGGTGACCGGCCATTTTCTGTTCAGGCCCATCAGTTATGGAACGACCTGCCAGAGGAGATCAGGGACGCTAACACATTGTTTTCTTTTAAGTCACTCTTAAAAACAAACTACACTGCTCAAACAAATAAAGGGAACACTTAAACAACACATCCTAGATCTCAATGAATGAAATATTCCAGTTGAAAATCTTTATTCATTACATAGTGGAATGTGTTGAGAACAAAATAACATAAGAATGATCAATGGAAATCAAAATCATTATCTCATGGAGGTCTGGATTCAGAATCATACTCAAAATAAAAGTGGAAAAATCAGATCACAGGCTGATCCAACTTCTGTGGAAAGTCCTCAAGACAAGTCAAAATGAGTCTCAGTAGTGTGTGTGGCCTCCATGTGCCTGTATGCACTCCCTACAATGCCTGGGCATTCTCCTGATGAGACCACGGATGTTCTCCTGAGGGATCTCCTCCCAGACCTGGATCAAAGCATCAGTGAACTCCTGGACAGTCTGTGGTGGACGTGGCATTGGTGGATGGAACGAGGCACGATGTCCCAGATGTGCTGGATTGGATTCAGGTCTGGGGAACGGGCAGGCCGGTCCGTAGCATCAATGCCTTCATCATGCAGGAACTGCTGACACACTCCAGCCACATGAGGCCGACCATTGTCATGCAGCAGAAGGAACCCAGGGCCCACTGCACCAGCATATGGTCTTCCAATGGGTCTGAGGATCTCATCCCGATACCTAATGGCAGTCAGGGTACCTCTGGCTCGCACATGGAGGGCTGTGCTGCCCTCCAAAGAAATGCCTCCCCAGACCGTCGCTGACCCACTGCCAAACCGGTCACGCTGGAGGATGTTGCAGGCAGCAGAACGTTCTCCACGGCGTCTCCAGACTCCGTCACGTCTGTCACATGTGCTCAGTGTGAACCTGCTCTCATCCGTGAAGAGCACAGGGCGCCAATGGCGAAGCTGCCAATCTTGGTATTCTCTGGCAAATGCCAATCGCCCTGCACGGTGTTGGGCTGTAAGCACAGACCCCACTTGTGGACGTCGGGCCCTCATACCACCCTCATGGAGTCTGTTTCTGACAGTTTGAGCAGAAACATGCGCATTAGTGGCCTGCTGGAGGTCATTTTGTAGGGCTCTGGCAGCGCTCCTCCTGTTCCTCCTTGCACAAAGGAGCAGATAGCAGTCCCGCTGCTGGGTTGTTGTCCTCCTACGGCCCCCTCCACGTCTCCTGGTGGACCGGCCTGTCTCCTGGTATCTCCTTTGTGCTCTTGACACTGTGCTGACAGACACAGCAAACCTTCTTGCCACAGCGTGCATTGATGTGCCATCCTGGATGAGCTGCACTACCTGAACAACTTCTGTGGGTTGTAGACACCGCCTCATGCTACCTCTAGTGGTGAGGACACTGGCAAAATGCAAAAGTGACCCAAAATCAGCCAGAAAGGATGAGGACAGAGAAATGGTCTGTGGTCACCACCTGCAGAACCGTTCCTTTATAGGGTTGTCTTGATAATTGCCTCATTTCCACCTGTTGTCTGTTCTATTTGCACAACAGCAGGTGAAATTGATTCACAATCAGTGTTGCTTCCTAACTGGACAGGTTGATTTCCCAGAAGTGTGATTGACTTGGAGTTACATTGTGTTAAGTGTTCCCTTTATTTTTTTGAGCAGTGTATTTTAGACTTCCCTTTTGTTGACTGCATTTTTATTGATTGACTATCTGTTTTATTGTCTGTTTTATTTTTGTTGTCTTTTATCATTATAGTTTATACTGTTGCTTATTGTATTTTAAATGTATGTAAAGTGCTTTATAACTTGTTTTTTAAAAGTGCTATAGAAATAAAGTTATTATTATTATTATTTCAATTGTAAGATAAACCTAGATTTAGGAGTATTAAATAAAATGCTGTGGTGATTTAACCAGAACATAAAATAAGCCATACAGTAGCTTCTTGAAAATCAACTTAATTATTACTTGATTCATAAAACAACTGCATAAGAGCATTGATAAATAAATTACAGGTTTTCTTGGATTTATCCATGATTGTTTAATCCTATCACTATCATTCTGCACAAATATGCCCAATTCTTTACTCAAAGGAACTGGTGTAAACAACTAAGGGATTTGCAAGTGCTAATGGTTTTGACACAGTAGCCGGTTTCTATACTGTTGGTTAGAGAAGGTTAAATGAGGCTAGAAGAAAAGCTATGAAGGTGTGACCAGTGGTTGTGGTGTCTGGGTGGTCCTTTTCTGCAGAAATCTCTGCTTCCGAAGGCAGCCTGTCAACCAACCACACTCCAGAGGCAAAACCTCTTTCACCTGCTGACATCGAACCTACCACAGTCAGGCCCCATCTGCCTCAACTCCTTAACAAGCAATGAAAGATGTTCTTTTGCTGGTAGGGATGTCACTACAACTGATACTTTCTTACCAAGTCAGTTACAAAATTCTGAAAGCATGACTATTTGTTTTCCGTGGTACCGAGGGCACCTACTTCTTGGACGGAAGTGATCAGCATGTGGAATGGAGTTTACAACTGCAGCTGCAACAACAGGTCCACTGCAACTTGTATTAAAAACAAAAAAAGGTCATGTATGGAGATCTTTTGCGTTTGAGTACGATGCTCAGGGATAAGGTATAGACAACCAGGAGCCAGAATGTTAACGGTGTCATAGAGCAATTCAGATTGAAGAATAAAACATTTCAATCTCAACATCAATATCAAAACAGCCCAAAGACTGACATCCGGATATGTACACAGAAATATCGTTGAGAGTTTCAGCTGTTCATTTTATCTTAACATGTCATCAGTCACACTTATTTGTGAACTGCTACACAGACAATGTACAGAGAAGCTAACGTTGTGGTACCTCATAACGTTATGGGCAGCTACTGTATTGCAGCTATATTTCCATTCAGCAGTTTGTACTTGTATGCAGTGTATTTTTATGTAAAGGTTGTATACCAATCCTGGACTTGAACTATGTGCGTGGTCTTCTTTGAATGAACAAACAAATCCAGCCATAACAAATTGAATGACTCTTATTACATGGTTTTGTTGTCACTTTTTAATGCTAATATTTATTATATCCCTACTATTTTCATTATTTTCTCATTTTAGGCAGCTGTGCTTTGCAGTGCTGCGGAAATGCTATGCCAACGTTAAAAAAAAAGTTGATTATTTTTTTAGTTTTTCAACACAGTGCTTTTTATTTATTTATTGACATAACAGTAATATCTTATTTATAACTTGAAGGTTCCATCCTACTCTTGTGCCTGTAATGTTCTTATTTAATGAATAACTTAAGGATGAAACACTAATTTCATTGTTTTATTGTTTTTATTGAATTTCAGGTGGTTTCGTTACTGACTAAAATAAATTGTATATCGCTGCAAACACCCAATTTGTTGGTGCCATTGGGTTGCTTTAACATTTAGGGTTTTTCCATTAATATGCTGATCTCCGTACTCATGCGCAGACACTTGCACTCCAATGCAGTATCCTCTATGATGGTTACGACATCATTCTCTGTTACACACAAGGCAAGATCTAAAGCTCAAGGCAGACAGATGTAAGGTTTACAAGACTGCCGATGCAAACACCCCTCTGAATATTGCATTGAACACTGGACACGGCTTGTACGCTTCCAGCAAGCAACAGACACAGATGTGTGCACAGTTTAGCCTTTGAAAAATGTGACACAGGCATCATAAACTTGTGCTCCCGACTACCAACGCCTGAATCAACAGTACTCCATACTGCAGTCCTAATGTTAAATGAAAGGGTATTCAATTCATTACAGATAACGGGGAGTGGGGGGGGGGGTGGTCATGCACTTACCATTAGAAGTCTTCATATTAAAACCAGCCGTCTGCTGTGGTTGAGTTTGAAAGCAGCGATGAATTTGTTGATTTCCAGAACTCTTGTTCTCTGTATTCACATCCAACAGTGGCAGGTTATTGGTTCCAGAGCCGTCACTGCTCCTCCAGTAGTTTTGTATTCTCTCCATGCAGCCAACCATATTCATCCGACCAGCTTTCGTTGAAACTTCTCCAATGATTCCTAAACAGCAGCGTGGGGTTGTTTTGAAGAAATGGCCATTATATACCGTCTTGGGAAAGGCTGCAAATATATACAGCAAACGCCTCTTCTAGGTTAGTGACTACTACTTCATGAGACCTATTAACATCACCTGTGTGAGCCATGTTAGATTCACTGTTGTGCTCGTTTCCATTATTTTTATTGAGACTCTACACAAGGAATTTAACAGTAAAAAACAACCCACTCCCTGTTAATGCTAAATTACCAAAACATTGCGCTCTGGCAAACAGGCAAAGTCAAGTCACAAGTTCAATGTGTGCTGTGCCCATTGTCTGCATCAGGTCACCTGTGTTGGCTATATAGTTTTTGGTTTAAAAATAATGGGTTTGTTTAATTAATATTTTTATTTTGTTTTCAAATTATGAATTATAGTAATCACATATTGCTAAATAAAAATACTAAATAAACAAAGGAACATTTTTGGAGGTTAAAGAGTTGTGCTTTTTCATATACTGTCTATGTGGGAATGCTATGGCAGGCTGTGATATTAGGGAAAGTGGAAATAGGTGTGTGAGTGGGTGGGGAAGATCCGGATATCAGGGGTTACTGCAGGGCAGGTGAATGTGGGAGTCAGGTGACAATATAAAAAAACATCCTGGGAACATCTGGTGAACAGGTGGAGAAGCAGGACTGGAAAAACATACTCTATAGACTCTGTATATAAAAGTGGACGTAGCATCCAGGTCTAAAAAGTATAGCCAAGTGCCTTAAACCACCAGGGGCTGGCTCCAAAAAGACTCTGGCTCCAAAATACTCCCATTCAACGTCTCTAATGAAATACTAATTCAATATTTTTTTAAGAGGATAATAATAATTAATTTCATGCCAAACAAAAAAAAAACAGCAACAGCAAAGCCACACAAAGAAGAGATGTATGCTATATCAGAGGCTTTAGGGATAACCTCTAGCTTGCTGCTTTGGCAAATGTACATCTAACTTTATGACATCTGATGAAGAGCAGCTCACCATTGTTTCCACAAGCTTTTCAATGGAAATCATCCAAAACTATCTACCATGAAGTGAAGAAGATAGTCCAAATGAAGCTGGCGTCATCGGTGCTAATTTACTGCCGATAAAGAACAAACAGATCCATCTCTTTTGTTTATTAAAGCAATCTGTGCAGGGCCAAAGAGGTCAAAAGCATATCTTAGAGGCTATTGCCAGTCAAGAGCACACATCCAATACTTAAATTGTTCATGTAATATTTGTGCATTGCAGCAACAGAAAGGGTGTGGTTAAATAAAGATTATGGGTGTGACAAATGAACTAAAAGAGTGTGAAAGATTAGGCAAAGGGTTAAAGGTCCCATGTTGTATAAATTCAGATTTCCTTCTTGTTTTTTGCAAACCATAAAGCAGTTCTAGGTGCTATATAAATGCTGTGAAAATGTCAAGATAGATATATGTTGTCACATATATAGTCATATTCAGCAACAGCACTGTTTGGATGAGTCATTCAGACTTTTTAGGAGTTTGTGGCGTCGCAGCGAATTTGTGATGTCACACATTTACCCTCAATTTTTTCCTTCTGACCAACCTTCCATGGAAGAAAACACAGAGTAGCCATTCTGTCACAGAGTTAATGAGCTACAAGACTGCTAAAAACGTGTGGTTGGCCAGAAAAATAAGAAAGGAAAGTAATTGGTCATATGAACATAATTCCCATCTTGGTCACACCATCAGCCAGGTTTTAGAATATTCATTTCACCAATGTGTTCACTTTGGGACCCCCTGAAGCTGGTGGTGGTTCAAAATGCTGCAGCGCTCGGACACTACAAGTACCTTCCAGTTCCTTGATGTCCTATTTGTTTTCTCTTTTGTCAGAGCATAGTGTGTCTCTCTCTGGTTACCGGCCTGAGGATGTCAGGAAGGAAGGAACTAACCACAAATTGTCCTGTGGTCGGTCACACATCTTGTAAAATATTCCTGTGTGTGTGACACTGAGACAGATAGATATATATTTTTTTCTCCATAGGTCTGACGTGACACCTGACATTCCTGATCTCGCCCTCAAATATGAGAAGCATTTTTCCAGATGTCTGACAGCTTAAAAATATGTGACATACTTTACTGGAAACGCTACAGTCTTTACTTCATGCTATATGAACAGTAGCAAATGTAAACAGTGGAAAACAGAATATGTCCTGTGCAAACAATCATACTGTCTTAAGTTCTTGAAATCAGATGCAGTTGGCCTACACTCACATTGTGCTTCTACAAAATCCTCCTATTGACTTGAAAAAAATTGATTTTGAAGTTTGCCGTGTTTTTCATGCATTGTTTAGGATTTTGAATGCATTTTTTGAGCAGTTGGTCGTTCACAAAAGAGGCAATGTCAGCACAAAGAGTTTTTAACAGTGTCAGCAGTCATATAAAGAGGTTTAGTCAGCATCTGTGTGTGGCAGGAGGAAGACATTAAATGATAAATTGGGGGTTGATGGTAAACAGGCCAACAAAAGATAGACAAAAAAAAGTCCAGAACCAATCAACCATCATGTCAGGGCGCCGGCACACCCACGTAGTCTTAACGCAGCATGCGATGGCCAAAGGTAATATTTAGTGACGCATGGGTACACAGCCAGACTCCAAACACACCTTGTTCTGAAACAAAAGTTGGACGCTGGGAAGAAACCAGGGAATTAGACATGTGGAGTTTTTCTCTCTCTCTCTCTCTGGCCAGTCGAGATGTGAGACTATAAATATTAGCCAGCGTCCACTGGGCCCTCACAAGGACTTTATTGGATTTTACTGGACATTCATATGATATTTAAGCTGGTGGAACCACCAAGTCATTAAATAGACAAAATTGGGGTTTGAAGAGTGTTTTTCACAATGAGACAGCCAATATACAATGTTCACGGAGGCTATCTACCCGTGTTTGTTTTCTGCTTGTCCTTCATCCTTCTGATCGGCAACAGATGCTCAGAAGCCTCAGTGTATCACAAAAAAGGTAAGTACTGCTTCTTTTTCTCTTCAGAATTAGTATTCAAACACATGTATTTGGAACACTCTGCCCAGCCCCGGGGTTGCTACCTTCCACATTGATCAATACTTGCTTTGTAAAATATGGTGTTTCTAGCTGTTACACCAACCCCGACTGGCCGACCGCTAACTTCCTGTCCTCTACGCCCTGACCTTGCATTCAGCCCCGTGGGGATTTTCACAGAACATCTGTATGCTCCTATTGATCCCCTTCTCAAGGTGACTGACAAACCCCTTGAGAATAGCTACCCACAGCCTGCAGGAATGGGAGAAGCCAGGGTCAGGCACATTAATTCAACCATTAATGTGCCTGACCCCTTGCAGCATGGTTTTGTGTTCTGGCAAAAAGGAAAGACATTTATAGCCTTTGCAAAAGTAATGATGTCCTGAAAAAGGATGTTTTCACCTAGCAGGGTCATCATACCTGTAAGTTAAACTGCAGAGACAAGCTTGGAAATGTGAATCCAGATAAGATAGATTTATCACTTTGGTTCTTCCACAGGCATCTGTTCATACAAAGAGAAGTACTACAAACCAGGAGATTCGTTCCGGAGCGGCTGTGACAAGTGCTTCTGTCATCAATTTGGTTTCTACTGCTTTGCGTGAGTAGATTATTCACTTCAGGTCCCCTTCATTGATATATTTAAGGCAGTGTTTTTGGTCAATTGTACATTGTGGCTGATTGTCACGAAAACTCCTCTTTTCCACCCCTACAGGCCAACGAAACCCACCTCATGGCCCAAGAAGTGTCGTCGAGTCAGGACATTGTGCGGTTACACAATCGTTTATAAAGAAAACCAACAAGTGGAGTGCCGAGCCTACAGCTGGATCGGATGACATACTGGGAGAGCTACCTTGAAACTTTTCTAAATATGTGGACAATGTACAATATAATATCGTGTGTGGTCATCATACAAAGCATGACCTTGATTATATTACTGTGGTAGGTTTTAATGAGGACAAGTCAAATCACTTTCTGATGCTTATGGTCATAAATTAAAACAATGGAAATGAAAGCAGGGTATCATCCTCGGCCAAAGGTAAAGTAGCTATATTTTTGTAGATTTCTGTGTCTGTTACACTTGACAGTGTTTTTCTTAGAATTCAAAGCTACAGTCTGGTGTAGATTGATAAAACAGTTAGAGATATGTTGTTGTTTTTTTACATTCAGTTCATATTGTGGTGGTCATGTTTTTTTTTTTGTTTTTTTTTCAGAATATGGTTTTCTTGATCTGAAATGAAGATTAAGCAAATTCCAAAGCAGTTATGTTTGAGAACATATAATGTACACACACTTCCTTGCAGTGAACCATATTTCTATTAAAGGAGCTACTGATACCCACAGTCTGTACTCTGATTGTTTATTGTGCCAGAGAGTTACTGACATTTTTAAAGGAAGACAATAAAATGTGCTCCTGAGTATTAAATGCTATCATGAAACTAACCAAGACAAAACACATCTTCTTCATCTGGACTAAATCAAATTCCAAAATAGTTAAGATAAGCTTTCCTTGGCAGCCAGATTTTTGTAATCATTTGTACTTTTTAAGTTAAGTGTTAAAAATGTCAACATGTGAATTTTTTTATCAGCAGGAATTTTTCCTTATCCAAATTGAAGACCTATAAGGATGTTATACAATACTAAACACAGGTTTTAGGTACTTGATGTACAAATGTCATCAATAGTTTTGATCTACCAATTCATTTGAGAGAAAGTGCTTTAATAGCCCTTACACTCAGATCTTCTAGATCCTTCTCCAAGCATTGAGTGTTAAAAGCCTGCTAACTTCTCAGCTGTGTTTCACTGTATGTTTCTTCATCATCTTGGACATTTTGCCATAGTTCTTCTGTGGATTTATTCTGTTTCACAATCTTGTGTTTCCTCATGTGGTCCCAGAGGGCTGCTGTCAGGGGTCAGTGGGGGCCACTTCATCTCTTGCAGGACTATTTTTTTTCTTCCTAACGCTAGTTCCATATGACTCTCGCTATTTGGGGTTGTTGTCATGCTGCAGATTGAATTCAGGATTGATCGGATGACAAAAATAAAATAAACTGGAACGACATTTGCCCTGCTTCTAATCTGACTTTATTCTTTTAATCTGTTCATTTTACTGTACAAAAGATCAATTAAAGGAAAAACATTGTTAAAGTACATTCACTGTGCAAGATCAACACATTTATATATTTTGTATCATTCTGATGCAAAATAACATTCAAGTTTACTGAATAATAGCTGCATTCTAAAGTTGCATTAAAATGACAACTTCACACTGGCTAGCAGTGTCAGGCCTATCAATGTAGAAACAGAAAGTCAAAATTACCTCTTCATAAGAGCTGCTTCTTAAAGTATTCCAAGGTCTGACAAACTTCATGAGAAAAAAATCTTATGCAAGAAAAAAATTGAAGCATAAAGTGCTTAACGGGGCTCCAATGGAGAATTTCTTCCTATTTTCTATCTGCTACTGAGAAAGAACAACATTTACAGAAATCCCCTTAGAACAAATATTCAGAGACGCCTCAGCGAGGTCTAGCTGCTGAGAGCATCTGGCCGCGAGCACTGCAGATTGGGCTGAGGCTAACAGGAGGTCAACCAAGGGTGGCGGAGGCACTGCGCGGCAGTGGCCCTCTTCTCCGGCTGAAAATCTAACATGCGAAGAAGGAAGTCTGAGAATCCAGAGGCCTCCTCCAACAGGAAGTGGTATTTTTCCACCAGAACGTCATAAAGGCTCCAGAGCCTCAGTGGGCCAACGTGACGCAGGTCACCTGGATAAAAAACATTGTTTTACAGAACACACACACGTTTACTAGTGGCAACTATGACATGATTTACTAGAAATAAGTTCGATCATCCTGCAAATGAAGAGACTTCATTTAATTGTAAATGAAGTTGCAGACAAACCTCTGCGGCTGAAGTACTCTGCAAAGTATTTTCCCGAAAAGGCAACAGCTGGTGGGATTTTACCAAGCAGCTCCATGATCTGGGCGATATGGTCTGAGGTGGATGGAGACCATACACATAATAACACGAGACACAAATAAATGTACAGTTCGCATTAGCATCAGCAAATACAATGCAGCCACAGTGTAATCTCATTTAATCCTGCTTCCGCGCTCTTCACGCCTCTGTCAGAGTGAACACACTGCATTAAACCTACCTTCCTCCAGGGAAACAGACTCGCCCGCTTTGGGCTCGAACAGAGAGTCTCCAGTGACCAACTCAAAGGCCTGAGAGGAGTCAGAAGAACATTGAAGGGTAAGAAGTGTGGCTAATTAAGAGTCTACAGAGAGGACCAATTTCAGCCACACAGATGTCCACTTTAGATTTTTCAATCAAAGTGAATCATAAGGCTTTTACTACATGTTATTTAACCATCTTAGTTTAAGCTCGTGCGATGCAGCCAAACTTCAGTGTAAGCCATAAGACTTTATAAAAAATGTTAGTTGAAATTCCAACGTTCCCAAAGATACCGTCATGTTGATTCTTGAAAGAAATGTTTAAAGTGATTTACAAGACTCTTTACGTTTGATACAATGCAGTAATATAAATATGAAATCTTGTGCTGGAATATTTCAAAGAGTAAACAACCTAATGTTTTTGTTTGTCTCTCACCATGCAGGCGACACTCCAGATGTCAGCACGCGGACCGTACTCAGATCCAAGCAAGACCTCCAGAGCACGATACTGACGTGTCTGGATCTCCTCACAGAAATGTTTGTACTGGTCCAAGACAGAAAGAGAAACACAGCAGACTGAATATTATATGTGTTAGCTAGGAAGTATCTTGTCTACAATTTAATGGTCATCCCTTTTATAATGGTGGTGTTTGAAGAAAATGATTTTCCTGCTTTTTTTTCTGCATAACATCACTACTGGTAGTAATGCTTGGTGGTGGTACCATATTCCGATCTCAATACCTCCTTACACATTATTGGGTACATCTGATTAAACTACACACACACACACACACACACACACACACACACACACACACACACACACACACACACACACACACACACACACACACACACACACACACACACACACACACACACCCTACTACTGAAGGAGATTATATGAATTTCTGACTGTTAAATTGGTTGACTAATTATTTAGACAATATTGACATATTCAGTATCATTGCTTTTTATGTTGCTGTGACAAACTTCTATCGCCAGAAAACAATCACCTTTTAAAGATGGAGCCTTCTGGTACGAATAGAAATGTAACAATTTCAGCACAAGGCAAATGTAAAATGTCAGACTTTGAGCTTTATAATTGCAGTATGTTAAGTATAGAGCAAGTACTCACCACCCAGCAAGAGCTGCCCAAATCAGCAATCTTCACCGCAATTTCCTTTAAGCTGTATGGGTTTACCTGTTCCCTTTCTGAAAGAACAAGAATAAATAGTCATCACTAAACTATGTTGTTCAATTATGTTTTACAATACATTCAAACATTGGCCGGTCCATCTCTGATATTTGTGATATGATGAATTTGCTTGATCACATGTTATTAAGAAAAAAACAATTCTTACATCTTTTAATTTTTGTAAGTATAATGTCGATACAGCAAAAGTGTTGACCTGACATTTACAACATACGCTTTCGTTATACACAGAGCAGAGACTTTGTACATTAAAAGCCTGACATTAGCACACAAGAACCCTGTGCGCTCCTACAGTTCAGTTATAAACTGCCCAGCTTTGACAATTCACTCTTAAGTACACTCTGGCCTCTGTAGTAAATCAAATACCTGTGGATTTGGCCTGCTTCCCAATCAGAACGAAGGAGGAGCTGCTGTCCCCTGCCGGTGCTTTGTGGGACTGCTCCTCCAGACACAGCAGGATGTTCTCTGGCTTGATGTCTGCGTGGATGATTTTACAGTGTGTGTGAAGGTAGTCCAGGCCCTGAAGAACCTACAGAAAAGTACACAATGGTTGATAATGTTTCCCTTCACGCTTGACAGTCACCTGACCTGTGTTTAGGAAAAACTGCCAGCTCTAAGAGATACGATAAAAAATGAGTTTGTCGAACCTCGTATGCATCAACTACTTTTGGCTCCAGTGTTTACCTCTTGTGTAGAAACCCCATAATGTTTCAACCACTTGCGATAATTATTAATGTAAGAGTTTTGGAAAATCCACTTTTCTTGGGAGGAGTTAGATGAAAATAAAAGACGAAAAAGAGTTGGAAGAAAATACTATAAAGCTAAGCCACAAGGTAATTAGCTTAGCTTATCATAAATACTGGAAAGAGAGGGAAACAGCTCACCTGGCTCTGTCTGAAGCTGAAAAAATATATATTACTAACACCTCTAAAGTTCATTAATTACCACACACACACACACATATTTCATTCGAAAACATAGAAAAAAGTGAAAAGGAGCCACATTAGCTGTTTCCCCCTGCTTCCAGTTGTTATGCTAAGCTTAGGCTAATTCAAAAATAACTCCAGGTGTATATCTGCATAATATGTCAATGGTAGCATTCCTTACCTACAATTTTCAGCAAAAAAAGTGAACAGGCATATTTCTCCGAATGCCAAATAATATAAAAGACCACTGTATATAAACTGAGGAAAATTGTCTTTGGTAAATTGTGAACAACTGATTTTTGTTTGCCTGAAAAGAAGCAACACCTTTGCTGATCTCTATTTCCTGCAGCTAAACTATATGTTCATTAAGGTCTACTTAATTGTTGTCCGTTAAATTGATCTCCTGCGCTTTACCTGAGTAAGTATTTGTTTGACACAAGGCTTCAACAAGCCTGGATTCCCAAAACACAGCTGCAAGTTTCTCAGGTCCGGTCCCAGCGGCTCCAGCACCAGGCACATGTCTGACCACCAGGTATTAAGATCAGTTTTACAAACCAAACAACTGACATGCAACACCGTATGCAGTAAGTAATCCAATTCAATGCAATCTGCCTATCATCTCATACATTCATATTTTACTTTGACGTACAATGATAAACCTCCACAGATGATAACTCCTCGGTCCTTAGTGTCAAGTTTAGAATGCATGGCCAATAAATTATGAGACTCTAAAAAAGGATACGGATCCCGTTAACACCGGCTATCTTGAACTCATCTAGCAGCTGAACAATCCTTTTGCTGGAGGGTTGACGGCCCACAGGACCACTGGCCTGATGAAAGACAGGAGAGGAAGGGAAACAGTGAGGGTAAGAAGGGGGACAAGACAGACAATAAAATGGACGGGCAGAGTAAAAGAGACAGAGGCCGTTAGTATTTTAGTCTTGGTGTGTACAGAAAGACATGTAAGGCAATGGGGCTGAGAAGGGATTATAAGAGAGGTGTTCGTTAGACATGGCAGAAAAAAAATCCAAAGCTACAGAGAAAATCAAAAGAATGGACTTTTGACAGAAAGAGAAAGAAAGGTTAGAGAGGAGAAAATCAAGCAACGGGTCACCAACACATCGTAAGAGAGCCAGTTCATCCTGTCCTGCCTGGGTGAAGCCAGCTCCACTCTTCAGCACCTTCACCGCAACGTGCCGATCGAGCCTGCCAACAGACACTAGATCATGACTGCTGGCATACCGCACACTGCTGAATTCACAAAGTCTGTGTTCTAATGTCATTTAAATATGTACGATGTTACCGTTTTCTTATTATTTTATGATAATAAAAAACAAAATCTCAAGTTGTGCTAAACAAATAAAAGTTAATTACATCCTTACAATTGTATTGTCTTCGCTAACCAGTCAAGTTGAAGGGAATATCCATTTTTGTTCCGGATAATTCACACATCTTGAACCTGACAGCATGGACAATCTACACAATCAGCACACAACATTAGTGTCATCAATTCAGAAATATGGTCACAATCTCCCCTTCTGTTACTGTGTTATGGCATCACATTGACAAGAATAGGAAAGAAATAATAAAAGATAACAGTGATATTGACCATTGAACACCAAAATATAATCAGTTCTGTCAGGACCACTTTTGTGAAAGAAGGCTTTTGCTGCATCAGCAGTAATTTATATTTGGCGGTATTGCTCTGTCCTGGGAGTTCCCTGCCCTTCCACATGCTTACATGGAAAGCCTGAGATGGGGAGAGCACACCTCCCCGTTCTTCCGTGTGCCTACATGGAAGATTAAGGCAGAGAGAGCAGCAGCAAGAACCCAGTAGAACAGAACAGGCATCAATGACAACAGAAATGGCATTGATTAAATCAGACACCGTATTAAGGAGGAGCTGGGGTGGTGGTGGGTGGCAAAGCGGCTAGGAGAGGAAGCAGGAAGAGAAGGCAGGCTGAAGCGCCTTTAAATAAGGCGCCCTGTTTGACATTTGCCAGTGAATGCATCGCGGGGAATCAGCTGAGCGTCAGCTGATGTGGGCCGGCCTCGGGAAAAGTTGTTGAGCTATCAAGAGAGCTGAGCTTGACTTTGTGGCCTGCCTGAACAAACACTATGCCCCATT
Source organism: Brachyistius frenatus (assembly GCF_029030835.1). Lineage (NCBI taxonomy): Eukaryota > Metazoa > Chordata > Actinopteri > Embiotocidae > Brachyistius > Brachyistius frenatus. Next base: position 5,582,612 of record NW_027210615.1, read on the forward strand.
TAATGATTTAGACCAAGTGACCGTTTGTGCCAATTTAGCCCGAGGGATTCCTGAGATATCGTTGTCATGAGAATGGGACGAACAAATGGAATGGATGCGTGGTCACAGCCATTAACCACCAAAAACACATTAGGTCATCCTTAAGTCTGAGTGAACATCTGTGCTTAATGTGAAGAAATCCTCTGAACTTATTTTAAATATATTATGTTCAAAGAATGACATGAGATCACAATGACCTTAACCTTTGACCTTCAACCATTACATTACATTACATTTCATTGAGCTGATGCTTTTATCCAAAGCGACTTACAATAAGTGCATTTCAACCATGAGGGTACAAAACCCAGAACAACAGGAATCAAGGAAATACAATTTCTTCAAGAAAGCCAAACTACAAAGTGCTATCAGTAAGTGTCATTTTAAGCTACTGAAGTTCTACTGTCCATCAAAAAAAGATCAAAATCTAATCAAAAGCAAAGTTTTGTGCCAAATCCCCAGAAAAACAAGTCCATTAGAATAGGACAGATGTGAGGAGACAGTGAACTTGACCTTTGAAGCCCTAAATTGAATAAGTCCATCCTTGGGACAAAGTGAATATTTGTGCCCAATTGATACAAATTCCATAAAGGAATTATTGAGATATTGTGTTCACAAGAATGGCATGAATGGACGCACAGTCCAGGATGGAAGGACAGATGGATGGACAGATGGACAACCCACAAACATAATGCCTTGGGCTATGGCTATCGCTACCGTGGTGCCATAAAAAAAACTCTGTATTTGAAAGGACTGTACATAAACAATTAGATGGACCAGGAGAATACATAGTCAAAGAAAGTGCTCAGACTGTACCTTTTTAATTTCCTGTCTAAACAGGAAGTTTCATTGCGTACTTGACATCTGCTGCTTGTGACCACCTTGTGTCCACCTTTTATCAACATTTGACCAGATTTATGATATAACATGCAGCGTGAAGGAGATGCAGTGCTGAAAGAAAACAAGGCACTTTTTCTTGTACAGAATCCTGTCAGACCTCCACAACATCAGCAAACACTAAACCCTCCGATCCCACGATCATTTGTGTGGGGTCCCCTAATGAAACCTACCTGAGGTCCTTACAGAGCCACACAGTGGCGAAATAGCCCCAGCCGAGTTTAGAAACCACCTGGTATCTTCTGTTGAAGGTGTCTCCTATCTGGACAGGGTGGTACCCACCTGAGGAGGTACAAAACAAGTAAAAAATACTGGAACAAACAGAGTGTTACCTGTGGTTATAACTGTTTATCTTGTGATTCAATTTAATGTAAGTTTCACTTCCCAGGTGTCTCCCTATGTATTGAAATTTGAAACTTTTGCATCATACAGTATGCATTTTTCATCTGCTGTTTAGAGAGCTTAGAGAGAGGGAGAGAGAGGCCTAAAATGTGGCACGAAAGCTATTTCTGGCATTACAACTTCCTCTAAGCTATAACATGTCTGTTAGTGAGTAATACATTCAGATCTGCCAGCAGGACTCTGAAAAATGAGGGTGCCAAGCCTGCTTCAGTTCACTTTCAGCCAGCATGACACACAGTTCTTGGAAATTGTCAGAGATCTTTAAACTGAATCTCTGTTTCTATTAAAACTGAACATGATGTAAACCGGTCGATGATTTCTTATTGTGTCAGGCATCTGTGATATTACAGAGGCAGCAGAGGATGGAAGATGTACATGCAGAAAACTGTACAGCTGGCAGCTGAGGAGGGAACAACGGGGACCAAGGTCAAACTGGCAAACAGACAAAAACATACTGCAGGTAAAAGTGATACATAACAAGAGAGGTACCCAGGTTCATTGTAGACATGAGGGTTGGGTATTCTTTAGTTCACTGCTCAAGGAAGTTTATTTGTTAAAGATAGACGTATGTAAGTAGTTACAACACAATTGGTTCACAATACAGTGTACGGGTGATATTGCATTGTCAGCATTTTTTGTTTGATCCTTTCAAAAAGAAGCACTGCCCAATACTATCTATGTCTCAACGCTCCTTGTGTTACTGAGTTGTGTGCAGTTCAACTAAAAGGATACAGCCCTTTTCAAAATTGGTGTATTTAAATATTTCAAGTTTGAAACATTAAAACTACTGATCTCATGACACAACAAAATTCCAGTCATTATTGTATAGTTAAACCTAAATTAAATTGAATTCTATTTTGATATAATTTAATTTAATTTAATTTAGGTTTGATTGTACTTTGGCTTTGTCCTATGTCAGCCTGGTAACAAACCAAAGCATGTAATGCGCACATGTCATACCACATCAGAGTTATGCCTCATCTAGGAGTGACAGCACAAACATGTGCGATGAACCCATTCTCACTCTCAGGGGTACAAAGAGTTGTTATCCAGAAATGAGAAACCAGTTGGGGTTTTCTGGTTGTTGTTTTTTTGCCTCCTTTTGAAATCAAAGCTTTTTTACATTTTACAGGGTAAATCTGCCACAATTATTGTAAATGTCCAGTTCGTTCTCATTCCCAGGGCATCAAATACTGCTGTTTTGTAAAAGCCGTTGGTGTCAGAGAGACATCACAAGACGCCCTTTGGTGTCGAAAAAACAGGTAATGTGATGAAGGTTGGGAGTGTTTTGAGTGAGCAAACACAGGAATTAAATCAGGGAGAACAATTTCTTATAATGTAAGTCATTAACTTACATAACCTTTGTTAAATAACTTATATGACGAACCGTAACTAAAAGTCTGTCCACGAGAGCTAAAGAGAGCAGAAATTCCACAATTAAACAGCAGTGTGTTCTCATACATGTAGTGGACATCTGTAGAGATAACGAGCAGCTACCGTTTCCAGCTGGAGCCCTCTGGTCCTATAGAGTCACCGTGGTGAGAGAATCATTTAGGACAGGCCCAGGATAAAAGTGCAGCCAGAAGTTAATGCGTACACCTTCACATGATGGAGTGAGTTCAGAGACTCTGCCATACCATAACAGTATTCTCGGGGGTCTTCAGAGTCCTGGCTGACCTTGGGATCCAGCTGCTCGTAGCGTTCAAGGGCTTTGAAACTATCAGACGAGCCAGGTTCACTCCTACAAACGCACACAGACATCTCAAATGAAAAATGGACTTTGGAGCCTCCTGCGTCACTGCCTGCACATCCTCTGCATACAATAATGTGCGTGTGTGCGTGCGTGTGTGTGTGTGTGTGTGTGTGTGTCAGTGGTGAGTTGCTGGGGGCAGCCAGAAGAGTTGAACTACTTTTAGAGTTTCCCATAGACTCAGCCTGCTATGGAAACTTGTCCCGCTGCCTGGCTAAGAGTGGACCCGCAGCATCGGAAGTAGCACTATTTCTGACCCGGCTGTAAATCATTTTGCCGAATGTTCATGCAACCTGATAACGCTGCGTCCCAGCTGCTTTGGATGTCTACTGTAGAGGTGGCTGCAAGTTTAGGTCACGTCACGTCTGAAAGTAACGAACACAGCAGCAGACACAACATACAGTCGAGTTTGATGCTATGGCTCGATACGGATGAATACAATTTTATAATTTGGTAAACATTTTCATAGAAAGCCAATGACGTTCTTATTTTTTGCAAAACCTGACACTGAGATATTTCACCTGAAACTACCATTTAAATCACCTCCGTGATGCCTAAAATAATGCTGAAATGCTTCATCTGTGCTAAAATTAACTGATCCAGCCTACACTTCTCTGTGTGGACAATTTTTTATGACCTGAGTCAAAAAAAATTAAGCTGATGCTTTAATGCAAGGCCGCATAAAAACAATAAAAAATAAAATGCCAAGCACAATGCATCCATGCAAAACTTTGCAAAATGTGCTTCCTGTGTTAAAGAGGAATGGGAAATCATTTCAGAGTAGATATGAAAGTCCTGTACTTACGTATGATGCTGTTTGGCCGCTGTGGAAGCTGAGTGGGGACTCCTCTGCATAGTGTGGTTCAGCTGATGCAGCCAGTATCTTCACTTAAATAGTGGTGGATATCTGCAGCCTGCAGAGATCAAATCTTTGGCGTAGACTGAGGAGAGAGTCAGATACAGTAGTAAAGTCAGCGAAACAGCAGCACCTTTAATGTTGCAGCAGTTGAACTGCTCAGAGGTGGAGGTGGAGGGGGTTGAGCTGATCTCTCAGGAGGCTAGGAACGACATCAGCAGTAGTCAGCAGGGTCTAAACGTGGAAATCCCCAGCAGCCTCCTAACTTACTGCCTGTTGGGCCATTACCTGCTTTCCTGTGTGATTGCTGTCCTTCAGGCTCTCCTGGTTGGATTAAAGTGTCACTCTCTCTCTGTATCTCTGTTCCCTGATCTCGCCCTGTCATCTGCTGTGAGAAAGCCATAACAGAGAGAGGAGTGTCCCGTGAGGCCAAACAGATCAAAGGAGAAGAAGGGGGTGCCAGCTGCTGATCCCGCCCCTCCCCCCTCCTCGTCTCACGGGACCACAGGGATCACAGATTGCTAAACCTGGCTTGAGAGTGGGATCCCTGACCTCCGACACAATATTAAGTATCACAATAAGGTCAGCTGAAAATCAGGCATCAATACTTCTCTTTCTTATCTGTGCTGTGTTAGACAACTGCACTTGAAGAACCAGACTGTAATTTGAGGCACATCTATTCTAATGTAAGGGGAAATCAAACTGGCTGCTCCTGTTTTGTACCGATGAAGCGCAGCACTGTGTTGCACATGGAGGAATGGGAAGCTAACCTTCGTGAGTAAGTATTCCAAGTTGAATCACCTGATCAAAATCGGCAACTGACGGCTGATACGTGTGCACTTACAAATTTAACATAGGGTTTCAAGGGTTTCTGCTAACAATTTCCTGAGTTTGACATAAAATGTGACGTACGCTCTCTATTTACGTCCATGTTGATAATGTGTAATAGTGCACGAAGCGATAGTCACAAAAACGTGTGTAACACAGGTTCTTACGTGTCAAAACTTTTTGATTACCCTTTGTATTTTGGAGTTACATAAACAACAATCTTACATGCAGAATACCAAAGAAGAGGCATTCTGTGTGAAAACACATGGTGTGAATATACACTCGATGTTCCAGGCTTCATCCTCCCTCTATGCACACGTAAAGAAAACCCGTCTCAGAGCCTGATTCTCTGCTTTCTCCCGCCAACACCTCGCAGGTTAACACTCCCTCTCTGACATGGAACAGGATTTCATGGTTGAAACCACCTACCAAAAGGGCTCCTGAGTAATAAAACACATGGTACAGATAAAGAAAGTGAGATAAATGACAGAGGGTGTGTTGAAGGGAGAGAAGTGAGAAGTGAGTGATATGAGATATCAAGAGCCTCTTGACCTCATGTGAATAACTGTTCATAGTCAGATGACGTTACAGTATCACACCTCCTGAAATACTCAGGAGCATACTGTGGTGTATTTACATTTTGGGCATGTTTAATGTATCAATGTGAAAGCCCACATCACAACTAATGAAACCAACTAAGTTAAAATGTTATCTTAGAAAAAGGTTTGTATATTTGCTCGAACCCAGATGTGTCTTTCTGCTGTTACACTGTGCGGGGTGTCGGAGACTGGACTGGGCCCCACTGCTTACAATTTTTCAATCCAATCCACTTGTGCAGGTAACACCTGTGACACACCAACAAAACGAGAGGAAAAGTACCTCAAAGTCTGCTGCACACCGTTTTACATTGTTTTGAGGAAACATTAATTTAGTCATTCAACTTTAAACTGTACGAAATGGTGCACACCATATATTTCTTTTTAACATATTTATGGGTGTAACATTCACATTTAGGCCAATAAATACACGATATTTGCTAACATCCTTACCACATCAATTTGATCACTTAGAGGCCAATTTATGAGGTCAGCATTTTGCTAAAAGTAATGTGACAGTTGTGCAGTATGTCCTAAATTAGAAGTTATTGTGTAATAAAAAGGTTGTCATGTCACCTAAATGATTATTTGAAGGATGTAGTTGTTGCTGTTACAATAAGAGTTTTGGCCTTATTTTATTGATATAAATAAGGTGGACACACTTGATTGGACAACATTACTGCTACGTCACCAACTTTGCTTTGTGAAGCTGACAATGTTACCATTTTGTCAGCATAGGGTCAGAGAGATGTGAGAATGCAATTTGTGGAGGAGTTACATGACTTCGCCAGGGTTGCAGAACTACAATAACTCCCATTATAATGCGATCAGAACAACAAAACTATAAAGCCAGAGCCTCTTTAAAGTACTCCCTGGGTGTTCTATTGCATGGCAGGTGTTCATTCTCTTTTACAGTCCATCCTCCTGTGTCCTGCTATTACTGTGTAATGTTGATCCAATCTTACACTGAAAAGCCTGTGCTGGCTTTCACTATTTTCCATTTTCACAGAGCTGTAATGAGACACGTCCCACAGGAGCATGAAGCAGGTGTGTGTGTGTGTGTGTGTGTGTGTGTGTGTGAGAGAGATATCAAAACCGCACCTGCGTGGCTCTCGATCACTGGGTTAGTAGGGTATAAATATCAGGTGATAAAAGTGGTTATGCATCCCAACATGTTTTCTAATGAATTTCCTCCAGTGTTGGAGGAGCAGCCTCTTCCTGACCTGTTGACAAAAAACAATCACTCCAGGATTCAACCCCAGCTCAGGTATGTGTACACATTTCCTTACACTTATGTGCTAACACACTCTGCCCGGTCTATCTGACCACCACTCCTGTCTTCCTGAAACGTGACCTGCATTCATTTGCCATGATGCTGCTGCTAATTTAAGACCCGCACACTGATACTGCTTGTCCTCGCTTTAGCACTCGAAAACGCACGCACATACACATTATACACCTTCATGGGTGACTGAATTTCCCTGATTTTCGATTTAATCTTCCTCCAGCCACAAGAAAAGCATAAACTGATACACACCAGGTGGCAGATGAATGTTTGGCTAATACTTTATTGTACTTATCAGCAGTTGTGTCTATGCAAAAAAAAACCACAACATGGACATTGAATTGTTTGGGATGACAACATTAAAACCAAACTACATCCATTGTGTTAATATATGGGTCTGGCTATGCTCCATAGGGAATCGTTTCCAGTCAATGCATCCTAATGGGAGTAGACCTCGGGTTAATTTTGGAACTTTTGGAGAAGAGTTTTTAACCAATCAGCATTGGCCACCATGTGCAGAAACTCTACTACCGCTGCAACTACATTTAGAAATAAAACGCTTGGCGTCAATGTCATCTGACTTGGCCAACAACACTGGTCACTGACCAAATATTAATTTGCACAGAGTTTCTAAACTAGAATAAAGCGAATAAAACTGAAGCTGTTAGAAACAGTGTGTTGGAACCAGGCTATGCCAACATTAGCTCAGGCTCAGGCCTGTGTGTGGTGTAGCATTACCAGCTGTGTGTGTGTGTGTGTGTGTGTGTGTGTGTGTGTGTGTGTGTGTGTGTGTGTGTGTGTGTGTGTGTGTGTGTGTGTGTGTGTGTGTGTGTGTGTGTGTGTGTGTGTGTGTGTGTGTGCGTGCGTGTGTGTGAGACAGGTGCTCATTCTCCAGCCACTGAGGGAGAAGGCGACTAAATATGGAGTCTCCAGCCTCCCTAACAAATGACAGGAAGCGGTTTGTGTCCTAGCTGACACTAAATTAGTTCACTAATCAGTGTCACCAAGCAGGAAGTTCCTTTGTAGACTTTGCAGTAGGGAAGCATCTTTTTGACTGGCCCTTTCTAGAACAATTTGACTTGACATAGGATTATCACAGATGTACCTAATAACACTGATAATGGCTTTGTTCTGTTTTAAAGTAACAGTTCTGTTATTGTACATGCTGAATAACTGTCATGGCTAACTGGCTCACACAAATCATTTGCATTTGCAATCAAAGCAATAGTTAGAAAAATTACCTCAGAGGCTGGATTCAAAATCAAACATATCGGACATGTATTCTTCCAAGAAGGAGCAAATACATGTACACTCAAAGAGAGGTGTCCAGCAATGCTCAAAATCACTCCTCTGCAGTTCAGCTTTTATACAGTGTTACAAACAATTGACAGTCACTCCCACTTCCTCTTGAATGTCCGGTTTTGTAGATAGTACGAGATAGTACTGAGCGTGGCCGTAGGTCACTAGATAGAGATACAGAGACGTTGTAACCGAGACAATAGAAACTTGTGAAACAGATAGACAAATATTTGACAGGCCTGATTATACAAGTTCATCATTTTTCCATCAGCATTCATTTGTTTTAGTTGAACTTGTGTTTATTCTAATGACTGTCTGCTTGAAAAGGAAATATACAAAGTCTGAACCAAAACCCAGGAAACCACCAATGGAGACCCTTGGAATGCTACAGGACGCCCAGGGAAGTAAAGCAATTGGCATTTGCCTTTCAAGAGGGGCACAGTCCAAGACTAAAGAGGGCCAGGTGGGTTTTTTGCTGGGTTTGGATTATTCACAAGATCCATTCGGATTGGCCAAATGTTCCACTATATAGTGAACAAAGTGAACACAGCCTTTAACATTCACAGGTTGTGCACCATGAATTCATCCCACAGCGCCAGACTGCTAATGCGGAGTTCAACTGTGACGTTCTGAGGTATCTGATGGAAAACATTCCACACGCACAACCTGAACTGGTGTAATGGCCCTTGGGTTATGACAACAAACCCGCTCACAGCACATCGGAAATGCAACGCAACACAACGACAAGACGACTCCATCCGGCCTCAACGACTACCGACCGGTTGCCCTCACATCTCGTGATGAAGGTGCTGGAGAGGCTGGTCTTGGCCCACCTCAGACCGCAGGTGAAATCTTTACCGGACGCTCTACATTTTGCGTACCAGCCTCATGTGGGAGTGGACGACACCTCATCCACCTGCTGCAACGAGCTCAGTCGCACCTGGACGGAACCAGCGGCTGCGAGAATTATTTTCTTTGATATCTCCAGCGCATTCAACAACATCCAACCGCTGCTGCTGGGGGAGAAGCTGCGGATAACGGGGGTAGACACGTCCACACACAGACACAGACAGCCTCAACACTGATCACCTGCTTCTGAACGTGGCCAAGACCAGAGAGATGGTGGTCGACTTCAGGAGGAAGACGACGGCTCCACAACCACTGAGTGTTTTGGGAGAGGAGGTGGACATGGTTGAGGAGTACAAGTTCCTGGGTGCCTACATCGACAACAGACTGAACTGGAAGACCAACATCAACGCTGTCTACAAGAAGGTGATGAGTCGACTCTTTTTCTTGAGAAAACTTCGATCCTTCAATGTGTGCAGGGAGATGTTGGAGATGTTCTACCAGTCTGTTGTGGCCAGTGCGGTGTTCTTCTCCGTAGTCTGCTGGGAGAGCAGCATTGGAGACGGCGACACCAACAGACTTAACATTCTGGTTAAGAAGGCCGGCTCCATCATCGGCTGCAAACTTGACAGCCTGGAAAATGTGGTGGAGAGGAGGACGCTGAAGAAACTGTTATCCATATTGGATAAACCGGACCACACTCTCCACCACCTGCTGCAGGGACAGAGGAGCACTTTCTCCCACAGACTCCTCCAGCTCCGCTGCAATCAGACTGTACAATAACTCACTTCTGGCCAAATCCATCACACTTCAACAACACCATTGCACTGTTGTTTTTGTTTAATTTGTTGCACTGTTGTTTAGTTTAGTTAAATTTAACATTATTGTTTTTATTTGTATACAAGTTGAATAAAATGTGCATTTAAAATTTTTTTATATGTAATATCTTTTAATATTTTGTATTACCTCTATTTTATATTTCGTAATGTATTGCTTTGCCCTGTACATGCTGCTGTTATGACACAAATTTCCCCTTGCGGGATTAATAAAGTATCTCTATCTAACACAACTGTAACTCCACTCCTCTACTACTTGCCAGATTTGGTCCCCTTCACATACATTTGATCTTTGCTCAATTTTCTGGTTAATGGTGAAATCCTAAATGTGCACATACAAGTGGTCACAAAATTGCATGAAACACTGGTGCTGCTATGGATCAAGTGACATGATGTGGAGTCTCAACTTTTTGGTGCCTTGGCAAAAAGGTTAGGTTTCAGAAAAGATCATTGTTTGGGTTAAATGTGACACAATTTGGTTAGGTTTGGGACCCAAAACTATCCAGTAGGATAAGGTACAAAAACTACTTGGTTAGTTTCAATAAAGTTTTACTGTTTGGGTTCAAATAAGTAATTTTGTGTGTGTTCCGTAAATTATGTAAGTAACTTGTGTTACTTGAAAGAAATCCACTTTGACTTTTGCTTTCTCATCGAGTCGAACATACCGGTCTCCCGGATGAAAGTAACATGTTTGTTCTATCTTATCTATCTGATAAGTGTATTAAACACACTGTCTGAGTCTTAACAGCTTTGGGATTTTAGGAGTATTACCCCCTTTGTCTGGTGGCTCCTATCTTCGTTTAGACAAACCGAAAGAGGGAAAATTATAATGCAAAATAATTTGAGACATGCGTTTTCATCAGGACCACTTTATTGCATCAAATTAAGCTGTTGTTAGGTTCATCCTATCAGTTAGTTAGAGAATGCTAAAAACAGGATTACTTCAGAACAGTATGTATCTACAGCACAAACATCAGAACTGAGCTTTGCATACATAAGTCAGCCACAAGCAGCACTTATGTGCATGGAAACGATCGATCATTTTTTTTTTTTTTTTTTTTTAATGTACACGGAAATTAGTTGCAACTTTACAAAGCATATTTCCCTATTTATTTTAAAAATGATGCAAAATGTAAAAAGACACTGAAATCATTATTGTTTTAAGACTGCTGATTGTGAATTTGATTCTGAGTTGTAGTAACTACTTAGAGAAACACCGTATGGTACAAAAATGAAAAAGGGTCTGGCTTTTCCTTAACAAAACCACATCTGACTAGGAATGCATAACCATTATCATTTTATATGTCTGAAAGGAATAACCTACAACATATGCAATAAAATAAATAAACAATAAATTAAATTGGAAAACAACTACTTAAAGACTTCCACATATGGCATCACAGCAACAGCCACCTTTGTTTAATGGTCGCACCGTCTGATTTAAGTCTTGAGAGACGAGGGATAATTTGTAAAAGATAAAAAGCCACAACACTGCTCAAATCTGGCAACTCATTTGAAACCAGAAAACATGAATGAAAATTAAAGCTTAAAATAAGGGAAGAGCTGTTTTGTTGTTTTGTGTGAAATGTTTGTGTGGAGAACTGCTCCAACTACTATCCAGTGGAGGCAACAGTTCCCTACGTTTCCCTCAGCTTCACAAAAGATGGGATTTACCAGTGGAACTTGAAATCAATTGAAAAATGGAAGTTAGGTAGCAGAGATAATAATTCACTTGCTGCATGAAAAACTTTGAATATTTAGTGTCAAAAATTGACCAACAAAATGGGAAAGTCTGGAAGATCAAACCTGACTCAAAAAGAAAGAAAATAAACTAGGCAGAGCAAAGCAACACTTTTTTCCATGGGCTTAGAAAATAAATCAAAGTAAAGTATTGGGTGGAGGGAAAAAAGAAGCCACATCCTGAGGTGGCAGAGAAACATAAAACAAATAATGTGTCATTCCTTTATGAGATACTTATAGATGTATTTCTCAATGTATTTGTGCATTATTTATTGTATTTGTGCATTTATTTCCTAAAGGTCAGGCTTGATCTTTCATGGATTTTCTCTAAATGTAGTTAAACATGGTTATTTAATGTTCATTCGTTTAAAAAGGACGGATCGCTTTTTTTTTTTTAAAAAGTTATATCTGCCAAATTGTCCTGGGTAGTACATTTAAAAAAATACTTACAAAATTGATATCAACATTTGTGAAACAATATCTAAGAAAAGAACATTCACAATAACAGTAGGTCACCTAGAAAAAGAAAGCAGGTTGAGAGGTTTGACAACAAAAAAACTGGTCTTCAGTTTGAGACGTACGAGGCAGCAGCTCAAATTTACAGTTAAAGGAGATGTGAAGCTTAAAAATGAAAAGCAATCCAGGTAAACGTAGCTCCAAAACAGAGTAAGACTTGGAAGAATGATTTAAGGAGGCTCAAAGCAGAATGAAAACATCCTTCAGAGTCAATAAGTGGTGACTCAGACCACAGACAGTGTCACCATATGTATGTCCTTTCAGTAAGACTTTGACATAACATGGTAGAAAACTCCACAGCTCTTTTTCCCTTTTACCTCCATGTCCATCACACTTAGATGTTTTTGTTCTTCTGCAGAGGACTAACCCTTACCTTTAAATGTGGGGCAGGAATGTTCTGTACAGCTCCTCAAGAAAATGTCCATCAAGAAAGAGCCAAAATAAAATGATCTCTTTTCAGATTGTAAAATAAACAGGAGATGTCAGAGGAAGTTCCTTTGTTTTGATGTGCTTTGTTTCCCCCTCAGAGTGGTGTCCTTTTACTCCCAAAGTTACAACCTGTGGACATTCTCACAGGGAGTGTTACTGCACTTCCTCGATACCGCCCAGGAAACATGACGAGTCAGTGATCCTCTTTAGGAAATCTTTCCTCTCACTAAAAATCAGTCTGCAAAAGTATGTGCCACATTATTCCTTTGTCATCCTTTATCTAAGAAACCATGTTTTTTTATTTTCTCAAGGAGACATCAAGGAAAAGTTTTCCCAACAATGTTTTCTCTTCAAGCATAATGGACAAATCTATCCGGACCTCGGGGTCATAGGTCTGTCACCTTGTTTTCTACAGCAGCAGCGATCTGTTGGAGCCGGTAACCAAGCTGCATCTTCTGAGCTGTAGAGTCCTCCTCCAGGGCTGTGATAATCTGACAGGAGAGGGGAAGCTTTATATATATTTACTGTAGACGTGCAGAGAATATACATTGTTTTATACCATGAGTGAAAAAGCAGCTGAGGGAATTTAAGAGACAATGAGGCCATGGCTCCACCACCCGATCACTACCGCGCACTACACAAATAATGTTACCAGGTAGAGATGGCAGTTATGGTGGCTTCACTTTTGTACAGTTTTTAAGTCTGTGGCTACAGCTGATCAAAACTGCCAGCAACAGCTGTCAGTTCAGCTAAAAACGGACAGATGCCAACTAGAACTGAGAAGCTTTTGTCTATGTGTGTGTAAAAATAAAGGCGCCGTTGTTAAAAAAAAAAAAAATGACAAGGCTTTATGGTAAAAGTGGTAAATCCACAACTGCTATCAACATGAACTGACAGACAGACATGATTTATAAATACATACTTACCTATTATGGTACTGCAGTGTCAGTACTTTAAAAAAAAAAAAATGTTGTGCTTGAAACATACAATACCAACAGTCATATTTGTGATACTCACTTGATCATAGTATTTGTTGATGTACTTGTACAGCTCATGTAAAGCCACAAGGCAGTTGACCTCAGCAGTGTAATTCTGTTTTGAAAGGAGAAAAAAATAGAGATGGAAGCTGTTAAAAACTGCACTGGTTGCCATTCACATTTTATTTCCCCACATCCAGCTTGTTATGCATCCACCCAGAAGGAAACGTTCAGGTCCTGAAATTATTTATGCGTACAACCTTTGCCTTAAGAAGCTATTTTTGCAAAATGGGAGAACAAGAGCGGAGTAACATACACGGGAGAGTTCTGCTAGAGCGGAGTTCATCTCCTGGTCACTGGCAGAGATGGTCTGACGGATGTCTGCATAGTACCTACGGAAGGAAGAAGAAACAAGGAAGCTAAGGGTTGCATATAGAAAACAAACAATATGCTGCATGGATTCACTTTGTAATCGTTTCAACTATATTATAATTTTACAGTAAATACACTACACTTTAAATCTGTCTGAGGTTTAATGCCATTTGATGGAGAACGTACAGAAAATAGTCAATGAAACTATCGTGAAGATTGTATTTGTACAAGGAGCAGAGGATGTGTTCATCAGGAGCCAAACTCAGGTTAGTGTGACGGAAACATCACTGCATCACGATATTGTCAGTGAAAATTGAGACTAAAGCTAAAAGTTCCTTTTCATGTATCAAGTTTGGATTCTATACGTTTTCCTATAGAACAGCAGCATTTAGTCACATCATTATACATGATGATTGATCACCCAGCGTTTGGGTGGGGACAGCACACAGGGACAGTGCAAGAGGATAAGAATACAAAAGCAACATATGATTACATTAATAATGTCAGACATGTTAGCGAGAAGTGGCTTTTTTCCACGTCAAACATTCACAAAAGTTCGCTGACATAAACAGCTCTGACGCTGTTAACTTTCACTTGACCATTAATTTTCATGCAAATAATTGTTAGTAAAAAATGTTATTGTCTCTTTCCATTCCTTACATGGCACTATTAAAGCATAAGCCTAATTATAATCTAATAATACACTTTATGAAGGAAAAGAGACATTGAATGGCACTGAATAATGAAACATATAAAAAAAAAAAAAAATACATGTTTACCTTTTAGGCTTTGTAAACAAAAATTGCACAGGGCAGATATGACATAAGTAACAAATATACAAAGTCTATTAATGAAATATGCAAAGAAATGACCAATAATAGGAGGTACCGACAAAAAAAAACCACTATATTAAGACGGTGCTCATTTTTCACTCAAGTGCCTGTAAACAATAGCAGGAGGCAGGAAACATTGATGGAAACATGACATGTCTGTTAGTGTCATTGAGGTGTTTTTAAACAGATGAATGGAAATGATTGTAACGATTATGCAAAAAGTCTGCTCAAATAATAGGGATCAGTTGATTAGGCAACAATTGTGACAGACCTACTGATGCAAATTGTCCGATTAAACTAAACAGTAAAGTTGTTGACTGTAAAAACGGTGAGCTGAAAGACACTAAAACAGGTACATTTTGACATTAGGAACAATTTTCAGTTGTTGGTAATATACTCTTTAATTTTTTTTTTCACTTTATTAATCCCTGAGGGGAAATTTCTTTGCTACAGCAGGGGGGGCTCTCAGGGTGGAGATGCTGCAGCAGGCTGCCACTAGCGCGGCGCCAGGTAACCTGACCTGAGGTGCATGTTTTTGGATGATGGGAGGAAGCCGGAGAACCCGGAGAGAACCCACGCAAGCACAGGGAGAACATGCAAACTCCGCACAGAAAGGCCCAGGACCGGATTCGAACCCGGAACCTTTTTGCTGTGAGGCGACAGTGCTAACCACTGCACCACCGTGCCGCCCTAATCCAGCAATCATCAGCCAGTGATGTCCAAAATCATACTTACCGTCCCTGACATATCTTTACTCTCTTCTGATTATTTTCATTTAATTTCAGAAGAGAAAATAGGACGAGTCTCTTTGTAGAGAATGTGTAGGAGATACGACAACTAAGTCTTGTAAAACTTGCTACAGAAAATCTTGTCGAGCTAAGCTTTAATATATCACCAGTGTGATCTGCAGGGTTTAATGTGCAGCAGACAGTAGTAAGTGTAGCAGTCTGCTCCCAGACCATCCATGCATGGAAGCCTCGCAGGCAGTCTACCCTCTTTCTGGCACTGACAGATTGTCCTGGGCCTCAGTCTCTTCCTACCCACCTCTCCCTCCACCCACTCCTCTGCCTTCCAGAGAGTTTTTTTTTAAGCCCGGGGTCAGTGGGGCGGCTGGCTGCCATATTCTTACCTTTCCACCATCTGCTTGTAGCGCGGGATGTCTCTGGCATACAGCAACTTGTTGATGGGTGAGTCCTGTGCAAGGAAGACAAATGGAGAAACGTGTCCTGAATATTATATAAAACAGGTACTAATTGTAGGCTCTTTATGGCCACAGTCTCAGAATGAGAAAAAGAAGATTCAATCTTAAAATATTCATCGCTATTAATGTTAGTTACTGTCACTGAATAAATTCACATTCCCATCACTTCCTTTACACAGTACATCCATGCATGGAGATGTAATGTCCAAATACTGTATCGAGTCAGCATGGTTTTACGTTAAAGTTCAGCATTATCATGACTTCCCTGTAGTGTTTACCTAGTGGTTTTGGATTGTTTATTTTAGTGGTGTACAGTAATAGTGTATCCTCTTGGCAGGGCCTTGGTAGGATAAGCTCACCCGTCCCAGTTTGTGGTCAGCGATGGTGCAGGAATCCATAAATGTCTGGGCAATGACGGACAGGACAGCATCCACATGGTCTGAGGTCTGCACGTCAAAGATGAACTGTGGGTTCTTCAGGATATTGATCCAGAAGCGCAGGGGTAAACTGGCAAGGCAATAAAATGGAGGCACATGTAAGTAGTGATCCAGGGATTATAATAGATATCTAGTAAGCATATTTACATATCCAATAAAAACAATATTATAAATCAGAGAAAAGAAGCATCGGTGGGTCTTTCATGGTGATTTCAGACCTTTAGTTGGAATTCAACATACTCTGGAGCATTTGCCCTTTTAGTTAGGTTTATTTGGAATGGCGTGAAAGCTGTCAGCTGAACTCTGGTGTCTAAAAAACAGCTTCATAGATGACCTGGAGGTTTGTTCATGATGTGGAAGAACAAAGATCAACCATAAGATGTTATGATAGAAGCGTGAAACTGCTGTATGAGACATATATAGCCAATTTAGTCATAGATTTATCCAAGATTATTTAGTAACCATGGTGACACGTGTCAGTACATGAGAGTGGACTTTTCCTGTTCAATTGGAAACTGAAAAGGAGTTTAAAACAGTGGGGAACAGCTTATGTGGGCCGGCCTCGGGATCAGCTGACGTGTGCCAGGCTCGGGAACAGTTGTTGAGCTATCAAGAGAGCTGAGCTTGACTTCGTGGCCTGCCTGAACTAATGCTGTGCTCCATATGTTCTGTGTGGGAAGCCTTTACTGACAGAGGAGCATCTCAAACCTTTGGATAAAATTCCTCTTGAAGAATGTTTACAAATTTTCTCACATGGCGGCCCACCAGATGTTGTTCTATCTCCTAACACCCCGACCTTCTTAAGCGGCTGCTGTCCAGTTACCTGTTGGTTTTCCAGATGTGAATGGTCTCGGGATCCGCGATGTTGTGCTGCAGAGCCTGCTCGTCTAACAAGTCGAAAAAGTATTTGACAGCCAGAGGTACGGGACGGCTGGTGCTGAGGATCGCAGTAAATAAATCATCCACAAACTTCTGCAGAGTGCCCTGAGATAGAGCAGAGAAAGTGACGGAGATAAATAAACCATCAAACAAAGATAAGATACTTTCATTCAAGAAGCAATCCACTTATTTTACACATGAAGCTCAGTTTCCAGGCCTGTGGAAGCAGTTGTACAATATCCTCTGTAGCACTAAAATAGCATACGTCTGAGAAAAAAAAAAAACATGATGTTGTCATAGCGATATCATCAGGGTTTTCTCAGCTTGGGCAGTAGGTAGGTAGGTAGGTAGGTAGGTAGGTATGTACTTTATTAATCCCCGAGGGGAATTTTTTTTAAGTGACAGTTATAATAGAAAGCCTATATCATGAGATGTTTGAAAGCCAAAGGCATTTAAAGGGTAATTTAAAGGATCTCATTTAAAAGACAATATTGTTTATTTCAACCTAGTATATTTCCTATTAATACGGCTATTGTGGCTCAATGTGTCACACGAACTTTGCACTCAGCATCTTGAGCTCCCTGCAGATTTCCCCCCAAAAAAGCATGAAACCTTTTCACAAAATTCCAACTGAAAGTAAACACAGCAATTAGCCACTTTAGTATTTTACTAACTGCCTTAAGGATCTCTATGCGTGACCATTTAGGTCAGCCGGCATGCCAGTTGGTTTATATGTATGAAGCTCAGCTCAGTACAGCACAAGAACAGTGCCATAGAGAGAAAACACATCCAAGAAAATACAGCATTAACTGCACTTTTTGCTGGTGTCTTTTTCTGTGTATTATCTCTCGTTTGCAAATTTCATTCGTGTCTTTGTGTATTCCTCTGTGATAATGTCACCACCCAGGGCCCCACTAATGTGCAATTTATCTTGGTATTTGCAATGTCTCAGGGCATCACACATAAATTACATTCTTGTTGTTGGTGCTCACTCCATATTTTGTATAAATACTGTGGATAATCCACAACCAAACAACTAAACACGTGTTAGATTTAAGTATGCAAAACCCTTTAAGATATGACTGAGTGAGCACCACCTTGATGGATCCCGTTCAGATCATGAAGTTTACCTTCATGGAGAGCAGGCGGGTGAGGTAGATCTCGGGGATGGCCTTGGCTCTCTCCCCACCCCTCTCCCTCACACTGCCTCTCCTGTGCTTGGGCAGCTCCGACTCCTCGCTGGCTTTGACCAGATGCCAGAGCCTCACTCCTCCCTCCTCCCCATCATCCAGCATAGGGGTCTCTGGTGGGAGGGGACAAACAGGAGGATGAGTGTGGCTGCAAATGGAGGAAAAGTTAAACAAGGCCTATTCAAAAGCAAAGGTGATGAATGTAACATCACAATGTAAAGTTTATTTTTGTTAAAATCATTTTTTTAATGATTTGGACCCAAAATTGATTCAAAATATACATTTATTAAGTAGTGCTTGTTGTACAGCTGATTGTCTCTCAGCTTTACATTTCATCCTATTCATAGTAAAATAACACAGTAACACAGTTCTGTATATTTATACACAGTCAAACAGCGACCTCCACTGGTCGTTTAGACTGTTAAGCTGCTCATGACTGCACGAAAGTCTGCGCTGATCATCATCAGCTCATATAATAGTTACAGCCAGACATAGTTGCCGATCCACACATACCGACATGTTGATGTGATAATGGTAAATGCTAGAATTTTTTTTTTTTAATATATTTTCTTTAATTTACGACTCATTATCCTGAATAATAAAACAGATTTTATATATTCACCATATTTATTTTCAATTTCCCTTTCTAATTTGAACTGTGTACAGTCATTTTCCATGTTTGGGTGTGTTCAGGTGAAATTTCATCATCATTTGATATTAACAGAATGAGATTGCACATATAGTGTGAAGAGATAAATGCACAATTTGCCTCGTGCATAAAATGCAATTTAATAAAATTAAATGAAAAACGCTCATTGCTCATTTTGCTTGCACTTTCATGACGGTCTCTACCCTCAGCTCATATTCCTGTCTCTTGTTAAGTTGTGCACAGTGCAGGCTTCAATATCAGACCACGGGGTTAAAACAACACTTATATGCAAGAAATCCTCATCCTGCACTTACCAACCAGTTTTGTTTTCAAGATAAACCACTTATTATCTGAGCAGCTGCACACTATTTGGGGTTCGCTTTTGTGTTTGTAACGTCTTTGTCTGCATTATAGAAAGTCATGAAGTTCCTTTTCACATTTGTTTGTATCAAAATAATATATCTGTTGAAAACTGCTGTGTGGCTACAGAAAACACTCACTCTCTCCAGGCATGTAATCGTGGCTGTCGTGGAGGTGATGTTTGGTGTTTCTGGGGACGAGGGCCACTGTTGCCCCATCAGGGACCTGCATCACACAACCGTATCACAACTTTACAACTTTAACATAGTTTATACATTTTACAGACAAATGGTGGTTTAATCTGCAGCTGCTAGGCTGATGTGCGTGTTTTGTGTGTGAATGTTTGTGACTTGCACTAACCTTGTAGTGTTGCAATGTATTGAGGCGCTTCCATGAGCCTTGTACTACTGATGTCAGGTCCTCATCTGATAGGATTAGGTGACCTGCAACACCTGCACGCCACTCTGGGGGGGGAAACAAAATGTTTATGTGATCTGATACTTCTGCTCATGTTGCAGCTTAGGACTTTCAGTAATACAACAAAACAAACGTGTATAGCATGCTGTTACTCTGCCTGTACCACATATTACTTCTTGCTGGGGTATTGCCTCACCCTAAGTCCAAATCCAATAAGAGATAGTTCAGGTTTTTATCTTTTTGTGATTGTCTAAGTGCACAATGGAATGAGCTGAATGTGTGAAGCCCTCCTGATGTCCTCTTCCACAGCAGAAGTTTCCAGACTTAAGTTAATTTCTTATTACAACAAGCATCATTGGGAACTTTGAACTTAGTGAGCTCATGCAAACAATGTAGGGGTGCAAAGTGTTAACAAACCAAAAACAGTTACGCATCTTTCTCACTCAAAAACAAACACAATAAGCAGTGTGTGGCACCCAGGCTCCTTAGAAATACTGTCGTACTGTAGTGGCCATCTGGAGAACAAATTAGTAAAAACAAGGGCAGGGCTCCACATTTACATATTCACTCATTTTAGGGGTGCTGCAAGCTTGGCTCATGCACAATTACTCAAAGCTTCAGTCTTCTCTGTGATTATTTTGTAAACCCTGTTCGCATTAATGTTTGTTCAGGCACTCTGAAGGGTGGACTAATCAGCCACCTATAGATGTTAAAGGTGTGTTAAAGGCTGATCCAGTCGTTTTTAAATTAACCGCAAGGTCTGAATTGATTAGGATGCAACAACTGAAAACAGTCCTTAATGGTGCATGGCCAGGCCTATATATTCAAACATTGAAATTTAGGTGTTAACATTGGGTCTATGAATTCTTTTTAGACTTTTGAAATTAGATGTAGGATTTTTGCATGTTATCCTAAATAAATCCAGGATTGAATTTGTTAAGTTGTTCAGTGTTTAACTTTTGAAAGGTCCTAAAATTATTAGTAACTAGTTTTTGACTGTCACTGGTGATATTCGCAGCCTGTAGCTTCACACTAAAAATATCACAGCGGAAAATGTGTAAATATCAAGTCGCAACCCACCCGTTGGTTTGTGAACTGCTATTTTAAAGCCTTAAGTCTGTTTTGGTCATTGCCATCTTGTTTTTTTGGAGCCACAATGGACCACAATGGAGCGAAGAGGGATCTGACTGGGAACCCAGGGCCAACTTTTCCTGCCAATCTATATTGGAAACCAAACTGCACCCTCAACATGTCAATCAAACCAGGCACGCCCCCAAATGTATGCCTAATATCTAATTATAGAATTATTTTCAGCAGAACCAGAAAACTGATCAGAGGGAGTGGAATTAGCAAATGATACCATAATGATGTGGAAAAAAAATTGATTTAATGAAAGTTGACACTATGAATGGAACTCTATTGGATGCGGTGATTCTTTGGGGCCAGCTTCTACTGGTCCTCAGTCATATTGCACTTTACAGCTCTTCTGCATTGGCTCCACTTTTCAGACCTGGAGACCGTGCCCATTTCTATATACAGTGTAGGTAAATGCGCCCACTCGCAGATGACCTTGTTAAAAAATGTTTTTTTTGAAATTGACATTATTTACATGGATGACCTATTTGGATATAAAAGCGAAAGAAGTTTGAACCCCTTCAAAAAAAAGATTAATGTACACAAGAGCATATCCAAATATGCAATCACTATAATAAATATAAAAGATAAGCTAAAAACAGGATATATTCTTATGTTTGAACATTTACAATAAGATGAAAGTTAATTTGACCAACTGCTCTATCTGACCAACAGTCATTTATAAAATAAACTCAACTTACCAAGATGTAATGAGTCAATGTGTGGCCTCTGGGAAAAGGAAGTTCCTTTCGAGGTTTGTTCCAGAAGTTTTTCCTTCACTTGGGTGATGGTGTCACAGTCCAGGACCTTGGCGGGTACCGTCTGCGTTGTGGTGCCTCCGCTGGCGCCTGCAGCCGCCATCACGACATTTAAAGTCTAGACAGATGGACAGGGTGGCTGGTTATGGATAGAAGTGTTACACATACACTACTTGCCAGGATTTCAGTACTTTTACTTTAATACTTTTACTTAGGATTTTTTTCATGCAGGACTTTTACTTGTAATGAAGTTATTTTTATATTACTGTAATAGTAATTTTATTGAAGTACAGGATCTGCCTCTTAATCAGTGTTAGACATGGACCAGCATTAACAATCTAACAGCATGTGTGTGTGTGTGTTCGGACCAGCGTTCGGTACTCCACGTCCTCTCGTAGCAGCCGGTTGTCATTCAGTGTGTACTTGGCTTTTCCCGTCACAGCGTCCACAGGTCCTTTGTCCACCTGGTGCTTTATTGCTCTGAACAGCATGTAGAAAGACTCCCCCGCTGATTCCTGGCCAAGCATGAAGAATTAATTCATTTAAGAGTTATTTCAGGGCCGAGGGGTTGTCCTTACTTCTGGGCAGCCAAGACCGAGCACCCTTAATGACTGACAACATTTTATTTACACTAACTTGGATGAAGCTTTTCTGGGAACCTTTTTTTAAATGCAGAATATTTCTGACTTAATTAACATTATTGATTCTTATGGAATAACTGATCAGAAAGGCATTCTAATTTTGTAGAAAAAAACAACAACAACATACGAATAAGACAGCCGTACAGGTGTATTAATTTTAGCACATATTATATAAACATATGACATTTCTAAACTGTGTAAAGTAGTGGTACACATTGTGCTTACAATGTATGGGTGATTTGTTGAGTAGCCAATGAAAAACTTTTCTGAACGAAAATGAGGTAAGGCCACTGTAAGGTGTCGATCACAATTTCAACATTTGAAAAAATGTCTTTGGGGCTGATGCAGTTAAAGATATTAAGAAGTAAAAAACAATATATGATATCACTATATTGGCAGAAATTTGGACATCAAACACTTGTGACGAATATGTAATGCGGGCAGGATATTTTACAGTTTAATAATATGCATCGATTTCCAAAATGACATCAGTGCACTGAAACACTGAGGATGTCATTATTACAATTAACTATAACCCTTACAGATTAATAATGCATGATGTACATGATGCCCATAACACAAAACGAAACTAAAATGTAGTTGGTGTACTAGACAATAAAAAATAATCATTATAACATGGTGTGTTGGAGGGTGTGATTGCTGTGTGTGTGTGTGTGTGTGTGTGTGTGTGTGTGTGTGTGTGTGTGTGTGTGTGTGTGTGTGTGTGTGTGTGTGTGTGTGTGTGTGTGTGTATTTCATTTGCTGATCAGTCAGGTGTAATATACTGCACTACATACCCTCAGAAAGGTGAAGAGACAGATGGACATCCAGTTTGTCAAGAGCTTCTCAACCACTGATTCAGTTCTGTAAAAAAAAAAAAGAAAAAAAAAAAAGGTGTACACATAAACAATCTGTGGATGACAAACGTCCTTAACTCGCTATCAGGGATAACTGAAAAAGCTCCTCACCTCCTCAGCATCAGTTTGGGGTTCTTGGCCACATATTGTTCCACGAGGTCGTTGAGCAGCGTCTTCAGGATGTCTGTAAAGTACTCCAGTTTACCGTGGAGGGCCACGGTCAGCAGAGAGGCCACATAGGCCCGGTCCCTGGGGGAGAATGTCCGCTGGACCTCCAGAGTGTGAATAAACTGGAGACAACAGGGATGAGATGTGAAGTAAAGTTGTTTAGTTTACAAGAAAAAGCACATTTATGTCAAAGATAGCAGTCAAGTCAAATCAGTTTTACTGCTTCTGAAAAGGAGAAAATTATATTACTTTTACTTTATCATCTTTAAACAAACATGATGTTAAAACTCCATCCACATACAACTTGCACACAAATAGTTTATTCAATAAAAGACAACTGTGTTGGCTGACCTTTGTGAGAAAGAGTTTACTGTTGAGCAGATTGGACAACTGAACCAGCCCTTGCTCCACCGTCTGCCTTCGACTCTCTGGGATGTCCAGATCTCGTCTCAGTGGTGACTCCTGGTGGCCAGGGAAGAAAATGCGCTCGGCGTATGCCCGGTAATCCAGGAAGGGGATCCCTGAACCCACCAAATCACTGGACATGTCCATCATCTCTGTCATCAGGTCTAAAAGGGATCAAGATCTCAGTTTTATCTTACGTTGAGAGGATGCGTGATCTACAAGTTGGTAACAAAGAGTGGATTTGTACCTGTGAACTCCTTCTTACAGCGGTCTCTCACACTGGTCTCAAGGTTCTCCAGCTGGATCTGCACCTTCTTATAGTCCCTCATGGCCTGTTTGCTCTTTCTCCTGACAAACAGTTATGCATAGACAACATTGAGACCAAGAAATAAAGTGCATCAACAGAAGAAGAATGGGACAGTTACCGAAAGAAATGCCATGTAGGGCTGAACATCAACTGCAGCCTGCTGAGGCCAATAAGTTAAATCAGTGGAACTGTGGTGTTTATATGTTTACCTGTATATAAGCACTATGATGAGCACAATGAGAGCCACAATGGAGGCTCCCACCCCGACTCCCACCTGAGCCTCCAGAGGAAATGTAGACTGAGCCTGGCTGTCGTACTGCACTCTGCCCAGGGAGAAGTTCAGATTCCCCATTCTCACCTGAGAGAACAATTACAGATTAAAGGGGTTCAATGTTTTGGTGTGGCTACCAAGATCACGTGAGACAAAATTAGACAGTTTAAAAGAAGAATCCTAAATCCTTAGTCTTCCTCTGAAGCCCACAACTTGCCAGTACAATTGAAAGGGATTTTTTTTCTTTTTTTTTATTATTGCAAAAATTGCACCATTTAAGAGAAATTGTAAAATTAGAAATTATTGTTGGATCTTTAAGTTTATGATGATCCTTAACCAAATAGTGCTATTTCATCTCACTTATTTTCCACGTCTCATTTAAATGTTTTGCTACAAATAAAGCATTTGCACAATCTAGATTCTGACCAACAGTCAGATGACAAAGACTGAACTGCAGGCTGGAGCACAGAGGCGATAGGACGAAGAGGACAGAGAGAAGTTTGTAGAGGTTGCAAATAGTTCAATACGTGTAACATATGCATGTATTACATACATTTACTTTCACAGAGGTGCAGGAATTTCTGATAAATGAGCCCACAGTATGTAAATATGTGACTGGAGCAAAAAAAATAAAAATAGAAAAAATGCCCAGACACCGCTCGGGCTTCAACGAGGGTGCTGAGCTACAGTCGGGTCACACTGAAAGTAATGTTCACTGCATTTGGATTCCAGGTTCTGTGGTACTCACAGTGAACTCGGGTAGACTGTCCATGCCATCCATGAGCTTCTTGCTCACTGTGACTGAGGGCTGCTGGGCTGGTGGTTCGCAGTACAGGTGGTTGTGTGTCAGGGTCTTCACCGAACACAAGCCCTCTCCTATCTGAGCCTCCACCTCCTGCTTGTAGATGGCTAGATCCAAGTTCTCTCCCTAGAAGTGAGGACATAAAGGATGACTAATCCGAGTTGAACTGTGATACTATAATATCACTTGCATATGTCTGTGTTGATAATTACAGTACTGTTGCAGAAGCTTTCAGTTTGAGGTAAAAGTTGTTCTTAAATCTAGAGGCCTGATTTATAAGAGAGGGGATTTTTTTTTCATAAATATAATCTGGAGTGGAAAGAAGAAAGTCAAGTCGGTTTAATAATAGTTCCCGTTTATATAACGTGCTTCCCGGGTAATACGATCACAAGTGGCCAACTCCAAGTACATCTGTTGTTATTGTGCGTCTACACGTACATCTCGAGTGATCACTTGTGATCGCATCTCACTTGCCCAAACTATATCTAAATGGATACGTATATTAAGGAAGTAAACAAATGCATGAACATGTGAACACATAGAGACCATTTAACAAGATGAGACATCCTTGCTAACTCCAGTGTCATTTTACTGTGGCGTTTAACACTAGAGTTTGTCATTCTCAACCGTCAGGGCAACCGATCACCTTGATTCGTGCTCAGATTAATTCATTGTAAACTGTGCAAGCAGGCAGCGGGTCTTCCACAGCTTTGGGTCTGATGTGTCAGAAATTCCAGAAAAGGTCAATTAAAAGAACACAACAAAACTAAAGCCATGAAGCTTTGGTGAAACCAGCCTCATGTAGACAGCCGTGTGTATTTAGTAAACAGCTGCTTTATTGCCACCACTTCAGTTTGCAGGAACACTGTAATGTTCCGCTGAGCTCGGCAGAATCACACAGCATAGCGTATTTTTTCTTTTGGATATTTCTATTGCTTTTTCAGAGGACATCAGTTCAGTAGGTGGTCCTTTAATGTGGCCCAGGGTGCATTTACGTTCACACTGCTAGAAGAACGTGCGTCCCAGTCCACCTCCGGACGTGGTCTGAGCGGATCAGATCTCAATGCGTCCCGGAAGCGTTCACGCCTGTACTTGCTGTCCACTTGTGATTGGACTCAGGACGTATGAGAAAGTGTGAACAGGCTAAAAGGTTACGACCACCCACCTCCACAGAGATGATGCTGCCAGGTTTGTGGTGGTACGGCTTGCTGGGGTCATTCTGGTTCAGCGGGTAAAGCTTGGGGTTTGGCTCATAGCTAAAGACTTCGTTACCCACAGTGCTGAAGTCAAAGTGGAGGCTGTCCAACAGGAAGTGAACTTTGACCCTGGCCCTCCTGGCCTCTGGACCCACGGCGGGAGTCGGACACAAGATGAGGGAGGAGCTGTTTACTGTGCAGCGAGACTCGTACTGAACAAAAAAAAAAAAAAAAATGTGTAAAGAGAACATAGGAATATTTTTAGCCTTACATATTTTACAGGTAAAACAAATGCCCACAGTAAATGAGTATCTTTCTGTACAGTCACATAAACGCACCTGTTTGACGTGACAGAGGGTACCCTGTGGGCAGTCCACCTCTGGAACTATCCTCCTCCATCTCCTCAGTGGACCCCGGTGATCCTGTCCTCCTGTCAGGCTTCTGTTCTTCTTCCTGTTGACGCTCCTTCTCCTCCGGGGAGGGAGAGTATCAGGAGGGCTGAGGGTGACCCTCATTTTCGGCTCTTGGACCACATCCAGGTTGTGACCGGAAACTCTGATGATTCTGCCTCCGCTGCATGGGACAGAGGTGGGAAAGAAGAAGAAAAATTACATTAGCCTTCACTTTGAGATTATCCCACTCTTCTACTATGATTCAAACATACAATGTAGCTTAAAATTCACTGTAATATAGGAGTATTTGTTGTGTCCATGCGCATCATCTCTCAAGAGATAACTTAACAAAAAGTCGAGCAATGGAACTTCCAGTTTCTATAGAAACGATTACATGGGACATTTTTTAATCGTCTTGTTGTGGATATATTAAACATTGATTCTGGTATTTTTTAACTTGGTGTTTTTATCTTTAACAAGCTTTAGACTAATCAATAAGTAAATAACAGATTCAGTCATTGTGTTATTTTATGCTTAGCTTTGAAACAGCACAAAACCAACGAATTGAAATATGTTTCAGAATACAGTTTAATAAATTAGATAATTGAGTGAAAATATGGTAAAACCAAATGTCTGAATCTTTATCTAAATATATAAAAATTGTAAACTGATGAAACCCCAAAAAAGACAAAAAAAATATGCATATTTGTTGTTTGTTTTCTCTCTAAGAGATGTTACTGCCTGAGATACTGCCATTAATCAAAACTGATTTTAAATGTTAACCCCCTAAATATTCACATTTTGTTTGTTTTTCCTCCAAAAAAAGACTACAAGGAGCATTTATACCATCTCCAACCTTAGAAATGTCCGGAATCTTTCATTGAATAAAGGTGCTGTGTAACAATGTATTCCACTTTTACTACCAAAGTATCTATTAACCACCACTAGCACTAACACAATGTATAACTGCATTCCTATACAAACTCCTGCATTAAAAATGTTAAGAAAAAGTATGCAAGTATTTTATTTTAAGTGTCCAAAATTAAATAACTCATTTAATTAAGGGTGGCTCCTGTAAGACTTTTATCATCAGATATCATATCATTGTGGATTTCTGTGAACAGATTATTTTAACTGATATTTTTACTGTTGGGTAGCTTAATCTAAGAATGTGGAATATTTTTAATATTTGTATATACAATCTTAATGCGAAAAGTAGTGCAATAAAAAATATATATCAAATAGTAGTTGAGTAAAAGTACAAAGTTACATTACACCACCGCACCTGAGAAAGCTCTTGGATGGTGCAGCCTTTGTGATGTTCGGGTTGGGGGTGTAATGGTACACCAGACCCTGCAGGTGCCGCTCTGCTCCACCAAACCGCACAGTGATGCTGTGTTCTCCTGTTCTGTTGCTGCCTCGGGTCAGACAGCTGATCTGATCCTCCTGGATGTGTAGCCTGTGCCGATAAATACATTTTAAACCACTTTATGAACATAAATTCCACACAATTATTATTATAGATGTAAGATGGCGCCGCAGCCTGTTGCGGCAGCTCCCCTCCCCTTGTTATTAGTATTATCAGTATTTTTTCACTGTTGACTGTGTTTCTTGGTTGCTTGTATATTATATGTATATTATATATATATATATATATATATATGTTGACTGTGTTTATTGGTTTGTTGTATATAATATATATCAATATTTAATGTACTGTATATATACTGTATGTACTGTGCATTTTATATTTATATTTTTTATTTTATTGCTTTTCTATTATATTATTCTATTCTATTATTATTTTTATTCTATTGTTTCTATTATTGCTCCTGTATGTCTGCTGCTGTGGCGAAAAAATTTCCCCTCGGGGATTAATAAAGTATATACCTACCTACCTACCTACCTACCTACCTACCTATTCGGTCACACTTTTTATTTGGTCACCCATTAGAGACACTTACACTTTGCAAGGCACTCCTCCGATCAGGACGCTGACTTCACTGGGATGTCCAGTCCTCAATCTACGGCCTCTGATGGTAAGAGACGAGCCCCCCGCCTTTGGCCCTCTTGGGGGGAATATGCTGCTGAGTAAGGGATCCTGGAGACGGAGACGCAGAAATATAAAACACGAGATGCAAAGATACACAAGACAAAGAAAAAAAGTCAAATCAATAATCTGATACTGGGTGGGTGATTTATTCGGGAGATAAAAAGAAACACCGTGGCATTCTGGGAAACACTGCAGGGTTGTCTCGAAACCAGCGAGTACAACAATTAATCTGCTTGTCACATGGGCCAATTAATTAAGGCTGCAGTCAGACCTACAGTCCTTTTACTGCTATGTAAATAAGCAGACGAGTTGTTACTTTATTTTATTACAGCGGTTCACTTAAATTTATCGTGGCACACTTTCAAATGAAGCCTAATTAACAAAAGCCACGTAGGAGCTGCTGTTTCCTTAAACTGGCATGAATCTGATGTGTGAAAAGCATTTCTTTCTTGGATGAACAGCAGCATTTGTGGATGATTCTTCCTCATGTTGCATCTGATTTCTGACAGATTACATTTACATCACATTCTCCAAATGAAGCATTTCAGAATTTGTTGCGAAAAACACCAACAGCCCGCCCCCCTCCCACTCTGAGGGAGGTTTCAGTTCATCTGTTTTGGTCCACACCCGGGAGCGATTAATGGGTTCTCATATATACAAGTGAAACAAACTCAAGGGGAAACACTCCAGAATTCTAAGTAACTGCTGCCTGTGAACTGGCTGTGAAACACACTGGTATCAATCTCTTCTGATTGGCTGACTCTTGTCTTGAGTGAAGCACGCCCAGGCCAACCACGGCTTTTCTTCAGTTTTGTGATTTGGTAGCTCTTCAATAGACCACTGTGTTTTCTTTCTCATTAAAGGTCGGATGATGGGCCACGCTGAGGGCGAACCTGACCATCGGTTTTTGACATCAGCAGCACAATTGTTGAGTACGGGCTGTGTGCATTTATCTGTATAAATTGTTCTGTATTCACCAATGACTGGACTGTGGGTGGTGCAAACAGTGCAGCCCAGGGGCAGTTAAGGGTCCCATGTGGGTTTTATTGCAATCCTGTTCGCATACAATCATACGATTATGAATTTACCATCTCTCTAAGGACATTTCTAAATGCTAAATTTGCTAAATGTCTAAGTGCTAAATTGTGATAGGAATATATATAATCCTTCCACTTTGTACACTAACAAATGCTCATTTATTTGTCCGATGACTTCACTCCCTGTCACTTGTTATATGTTGTGTTTAAAAAAAACACAACAAAAAAATAAATCTGAATTTACACAATAGTGGTCCATAAGTAATGTCATGTATGGAAGTAGTTTTCCCGTTTCTCTAATCAAGGTAGGGGATTAGAGAAAGCTGATTCCAAAACAAGACTTCTGCATAGAAAGAGATATTTTCTGAAGTGTACATATATTGTATTTGAATATACAAAATGGGAAAGATTCTGACAGCAAAAAAAGTATGTAAAGCAGATAAATTGAATTACTACACACAGAGACAAAGTAGCATCAGAACATCACAATACGTTTAATATTTTACTGAAGTTAAAACTGAAACATATGTATGCTGTTAGAACATGTGGTTGAGTGGAGCAGAGAAATCTGATTCCTCAGATCAGCAGCATTTCTGTATGAATTTACATGAATAGGGTTTCCAGATTTCTCAAGAGTAATCTGGGTTCTTCTAGGTTGAGTGAAAACAGACCCGTCGTTGCTGAATTTACCTGGAAGCTGAAGATCTGAGCCGACAGCCCGAGTCCTCCTCCCGTCACTTTGACTGAAGCCTGGCCGCTCTTCTCCCCTCCGCTGCTCGTAGTCTCACACACTATCCTATAAGTTACAGTCACAAAATTGTCACTGCTGGAATAGATGAGGGAAAGCTGTATTGTACATTGTAATTATGGTTATTCTGAGGTGTACCGGTGACTTGCCTTGAGGAGACTTCATATCTGCTGTGGATGACACTGCAGGGGACACCTGCTACTGTCACTGAGCTCTGGATGTCTTCAGCTCTCTGGCCGAGGTTAGAGCCTGAAATGGTGACGACTGTCCCTCCCTCCACAGGACCAGATACCGGGTCCAGCTGAAATACAAGAATGACAAAAGAATGAGATGTACTGTATATCCTGTGTGATCAAACACAGAGTCAGCCAGTGCACCATGCTGATCTAATGCTTCAGATACCATGGCAGTGAGACATAAAAATGATGTAACGACACATTCAGCGAATTTATGAAACCGGGGTTGTGATTCAGAGTGTTGTTAGGATTTAATTGAAAACTCAGGGTAAATTTTCCCTTATTGATTTGCAAAAATCTCCAATTTCTGACTGGCTAAGAGAAGAACGAGATGGGAAATGAAGAGTGAATCTTATTTTGCTGTTTAGCCTTTCATACAACACAAATCACAGTGGCGGAATGTAAGTGAGAACATTTGCTTTGACTGCTTAAGTACAAAATCGAGGTTTCTGTACTTTACTTCAGTATTTTCTATTTAATGGTACTGTATATCTATATTCCATTATTATTCAGAGGGAAATTTACAAGACTTTACACTTAAAACGTGATGAATTTAATAAATAGAACAAATTTAAATCAATACAACATTAAAATAATGAAATGGCTCTCCCCCATGTTTTCCCCATCATCCCTCTGCCTATCCTATAATAAAAGTGAAAAATGCTTTGACATTTAATATTGGAGGCAGCTTGAACATAAACAATGTCGATGCTGGCCTTTCCTTTGTCATAATATGGACAGTAGATACGTTACTTTGCACTGTTTGCGACAGCATTTGCTGAACGAGGAAATTTTCTCTGTGCTCGCCTTAAGTCTGAGTTCAACACATGTATGCGCAAGCATGACTGTGTGACATAACTACTAGTTTGGAAACCAATCCCAGTCCAGTATGCAACTCACATATATTAGGAGGATGTGAAATCTCAAAACCTAAAAGCTCTGTATTTTTCAATAAAGGAAGAGGAAGTGATGTCATTTCACCATATTTTAACAAATTAATTTGCCTAATTTCCAAACTGAGTATTTTGTGTCTTCCAAGGGTAAAGGAGATATTTGAACCTCATTTTAGGATTAAAAAAAAGAAACAAAAGCAGTTTCTGATAAGTTTGAAAATGAGCCAGTCACACACAGCTGGTGCAGATTGTTGAAGCTAATCTCCACGCTGTCAGAGGGGACAACCGCCGAGTGCAAAAGCAGTCCAAAACACGATGAGAATTCACATTTCAAATTGAATGCACACAACTTGCTTTTCTCAGAATGTACATTTTCAACACAAATGGCCACAAACAAAAAAAATTAAATCACTGCAGTTCTTTCTGTTGTTCTCCTTTCTTTCTCTCTTAAAGCAACAACAATGCACAGAAAGTGTTCAAAAGAAGGTACAAACAAATCTTACAAAGTGGATGACCGGTGCCGGGCAGGTGTGTTTGATCTCATCAGTGCAGGAGTCTTGGTAGACACAGCGGGAGCTGGCAGCACCACCACACCAAACACAGCCATACTTGGTGTCGGCAGTACGACATCGGCTGCAGTCTGACCGACCCACCGAACAATTGAACAGAGTCACTGAAGCCAAGAGGGAAAGGACCGGATTTCATGTTAAACAAATACCCAACACGTACACATTTATTACTATATGTAAACAAACTGTCTCATCTCTGACACAAATACCCACCATACAGATCCTCAGCACTGTCAATGAGGAAGTTGTTTTTTCTCCTCACGTTGATCGTGGCTGGGTATTCTTCCATCGAGACAGAATATGCATACTGAAACACGAGCAGCAGTTAGCAGTCAAAACAGCACAAGCAATACACATGCATGACCTGATGTTATGCGAAGCCATGTTGCAGATTGTGTCAAATTATCTGGTTATTAGAGCTAACAAAACGCATTCATGCAAACGGAAAAACCGACAATCAAAAGACGTCGGCTTATTGATTTGTGTTTACATAGTAAGGCGGTGGTGTATTGGTGTAATATGGGGTTGGTTGTGACTGCTGTGTTTCTTGATTAAAAGTGATTTGCAGACATTATAAATAGTATGAAATGAGTAAGGTTTACTCTATTAGATTGAGACAGACAGTCAGTGTAGTTGTCAATCTCTACAGTTGACAAAGAAAGCAGTACAATACAAACAAATCCAGGGAAAGTCAGTGATGTTGCAATATGGGGCACAACTTGTGTTAAAACTAAACAACATTCTACGAAGAACCATAAAACGAACACACCTAAATTAGGCAAGGATAGTGTGTAAATGAATATATTCAACATCCTTGTCATTATTTCCGGGCAACAGTGATAATTTCTGACCTGGTGCAGTTGACAGGTGATAAAGAAGACCGATGGCTGTGTGGCATCCGGCTCCACGAAGGCATCCACCACCACTGACTGATTCTCAATGTCCAACACACATTCGTAGTCCAAGTTGTCATCCTTAAAGAGCACACCACACATAGCACATTATAATAATTCATATTTTGAATCATCTACTGTCACAGTAGCACACTTTCAAAATATAGTTTTGTGCTTTTTCTGCAGGGATCTCTGGCTCCGGAGCTGCATGTTCTGATTAGTGGTCACAGGCCCCACGAAACTACATGATGTTTAGTGTTTTTTGATTGAATGCTGATCATTTCTTTCTCTGCTCTCTCTTTATCCAAACCTTCAAAGCAGATGTTTGCCCACCTCTGAGTCTGGCTCTGTTACAAGATTTCATCAGTTAAAAGGGAGTTTATTCTTTCCAACTGTCAGACATTTTTTTCTTGTTAAAAGAGAGTTAATCCATCAACATGTAGGGATTGTTCAAATTTGGGTTTCTCTCTACAAAGTTGTAAATTTCTGTAGTAAAGACCTTACTATGTTATAAAAGCCTTGAGATGACTTTTGTTGTGATTTGGCACTATATAAATAGAATAGAATTGAAAATGTATAATATTTTCAACATTATGCCATAATGCTTAAAATGTTTTTGGTAGCATGTTTTTTTTTCCCCCCACTATACCACAGTGGTATAAATTCAGAGTAGGATAACATGCTTCAAAAACATGTAATACATATTTTGT
Organism: Brachyistius frenatus; assembly: GCF_029030835.1. Classification (NCBI taxonomy): domain Eukaryota; kingdom Metazoa; phylum Chordata; class Actinopteri; family Embiotocidae; genus Brachyistius; species Brachyistius frenatus. The sequence goes on from NW_027210615.1 coordinate 5,616,313, forward strand.
GTTAACAATCTTGACGTATTGTTAGAATGTTTTAGAATGTTTTTAGATAACGTTATCCGACCTGAAGAGGAACATTCCTTGAATATCGCATCTTTTTAGGCGAGTAATCTTGCACTGCAGATAAAAAGAGCAGTTAACCCTGTGGTTGGTTACATTACCTGAAACAGGTTGAGGTGCTGTCCCACCAGAGTGATCTTCCTCTCCACATTGACAGGGAGGAGAGAAGAGTCCTGAACTTTCTCCACACATGGGCATTCCTGATGACACATTACAAAAGATGATGAGAAAGATATATTCATGAGAAAACGTAGCCATACTATACAGACCTACATCAGGATCCTGCTCATTTGGCTGGCCTCCAAGGTTCCTCACAGCTTTGCTGGAGTCATATTTGATGAGGATTTGTCCTTTAGCCACCATATAAAGCAAATCTCCAGAACTGCCTTCTTTCATCTACGTAATATTAATAAAATCAGGAAAATCCTTCAACAGCGTGACGCAGAAAAACTAATTCATGCATTTGTTACTTCTAGGATGGATTATTGTAATTCCTTGCTGTTAGGATGTCCAAATTACTCATTAAAAACCCTGCAGCTGATCCAAAATGCTGCAGCAAAAGTACTGACGGGATTTAGCAAGAGAGATCATATTTCTCCAGTTTTAGCTTCTCTTCACTGGCTTCCTGTGAAATCAAGAATAGAATTTAAAATTCTCTTGATGACTTACAAAGCCCTACATGACCAGGCTCCATCATATCTTAGAGATCTTATAGAACCATATAATCCTAGCAGAGCACTTCGCTCTCAGTACGCTGGTCTACTTGTGGTTCCTAGAGTTTACAGAAGTAGAATGGGAGGCAGAGCCTTCAGTTTTCAGGCTCCTCTCCTGTGGAACCAGCTCCCAGTTTGTGTTCGAGGGGCAGAAACCCTCTCTAGCTTTAAGATGAGACTCAAAACGTTCCTTTTTGATAAAGCCTATAGTTAGGGCTGGCTCAGGTAGACCTGAACCAACCCTTAGTTATGCTGTTATAGGCCGAGGCTGCTGGGGGACCTCGTTACACACTGAGCTTCTTTTCTTTCCTCCTACTCTTTAACTGACTCATACCTCACCATATTTTTCTCTCCCATAGTTTTTGCTTATTATCTGTTATCTCCATTCAGTTCCTTCGCTCGCGTAGTTTATCTTCTTTCTTTTGTAGATGTCCCATCATGGAGCTGCATGTCTCGGCCCTGCGCTTGTTGTCTCCACCAACAGTTCTTCTCTTGTATCTTTATGCTGTCCTTTTCTCTCTATGCTCTCCTCTCACACCAAACCGGTCGAGGCAGATGGCAGCCCACCTCTGAGCCTGGTTCTGTTGGAGGTTTCTTCCTGTTAAGAGGGAGTTTTTCCTTCCCTCTGTTGGAGGATTTTCTCCCTTAAAGAAGAGGGTTTTTTTCCCTCCTTGCTTATGTGGGAATTGTTGAATTGTTGGGTTTCTCTGTATGATGCTGTAAAGTTCTGCTGTAAGGACTTTAATGTGTTAAGTGCCATGAAATAACCTGCATTGTGATTTGGCGCTATATAAATAAAGTTTAATTGAATTGAATTAAATGTGATAATAATGACCACTTGTGGTGGACTTCCACTGCACATCTGTTGTTCCGGGTCTTCCCAAAGATGTCTTAAAATGTTCAGGTTCTTTCACATTGATTTTCATAAAACAAATTTGCTAATTTAATTCACAGGGGCACGGTCATGAGTTTCACTGAATGGTTGCTATTTAGTTTAACTAAGGGGTTAAGCAGCTTGAACCAAGAAAATGTATCTCTGACATTAAATTATCCAAACCAAAACATTACACCAGCCAGCATTCCCCTCCCATGAAATCATGCAAACACACCTTATACCTGAAATCCAAACAAAATGCGTGACAGCCGAAACCAAAAAACATCCCAGCAACAAAATATACGACATACAAGTACAACACAAGAAGGGAATTCACTTCTTACAAAACGTCTGATCAGATGTCCCTTAGCTTGCAGAGGAAATGTCCTGGGTTAGTAAATATAAATATCTATAGCTAACACTGAATGAGGTGAACAGATATGATATGGAGAGGGTAGACAAGTCAATAATAACTGCCAGGTTAATGTCTACATTGCTGAATTGCGTCTTCACATCACATAATTTGCTGGTTTTGTAGACAGTCGAGCCTTTAAGAGGAACTGCATTCGAATCAGTTTAAGTTTACGTCATATTTAGAATATGTTCACATTCATCTTGCGTCAGTTAACTGTTTCTGACAGTGAACTGAAGCTTTTATATCCCTGTCTTGCAAACCACCAAACTCCTTTAACAGACAAGTAATTTTACCTGACAGTTACTGGTCTATTGTGGAAAATGTACTAAAGGTAATACACCCAAAACTCCATCACATAATCACACTTAAAAAAAAAGATATATATACTATCCCATATTTAATCTTCACAGATAAAATAAACAGTATTACTTAAAGTAATCCTTTAAAATATTTAGGAAATGCAACTTAAATATTTTTTTTTGTTGGGAGTTAAGTGAGACAACCATTCTCATATCTGTCTGGTAAATATGCAGGAAGAGAAAACTAGGTTAGCTTAGCATAAATACTAGAAATATGGCGAATAGTTGGCCTGGCTCTCTTCAACAGATGAACCGAAATAGATATCACCTGGTAGTTAAAACAGTTTGAGACATGTTGAGGTATTGAATTTTGTTGTTTGGACAGTCACGCCAGCTACATTCCCCACTGCCTGCAGTCTTTATGTAAAGATAAGGTAACTGCCAGCTAAATGTAGCGTCACATTGAACAGATATTGGTATTAAACCTTTCCTTTTGCTCTCATTGCAAAAAAAGCAAATAAGTGAATAAACTGTTGATTAAAGCAGTGTATTGTGGTGTTCTGAGCAATGTTTCTGCACTGATTCCACACACGGGTTCCAAACTCACCATAAAATAAAAGTCAGTTGAAGAATCAGATTGGACGTTTGTTGCAGATTGAGTGTTGAGGTCAATAACTGTTTCAGGTGATTGTGTAGAGATGAGAACAACAGATGACTCTGTTGCAGAATCTGCCTCAGTCTTTCCCTGTCGTTCCTCCCACCCATTCAGCCACGGAGGTGAGTCATTCTCTTCAGAGGTGGCCAGAGAAACGGCTTCTTTGTCGTCGTCGTCGTCGATAGCACGGTGTGTAAAAAGGGCCACTTCACTGGCAGTAGTCGAACTTATCGCAGAGGAAAAGCCCACCGCTTCACCTGATTGCTCTAAAACTCTCAGGTGAGGGTCTATCTGGCCACTAGTGCTGCTGGGTAATGTAGTGTGGGGAGTTTCATCAGTGATATTTAAGGTGCCCTCATCTTTTGAAAAACCTCTTGTTGTTGTTGTTCCCTCCATATCGGAGAGGGAACCGGCTGTGGTGGGGACGTCGGTGTGTATAGTGGTGGCCTGGGCGGAGGTCCTGACAAAGGGGGAAGTTGTGGGGAGGGTAACTGGTGTGGTGGATTCAGCATTACGGGTGGTGGTGGGTGTCACTGTGGTGTTAGTCGATGGGACAGCTGCTGTGGTGGGGGCAGATGTCTCTGTGGGTGGTGGCTGTGTTGTTGTAGTGGTTGTTGTTGTTGCTGCTGCTGCTGTTGTTGTTGTTGTTGTTGTTGTTGTTGTTGCAGTTGCGACAGTAGATGAAGGGGTCGGTTTGCTGGTGGGTGGGGGGATGGTGGGTGTTGGCTGTTTGAACTTGACGATGGAGTAGCACAAGTGAATGAGCAAGGAAAGGAGGGGACAAGAAAAAAAGCGTGGGGAGACAAAATTAGGATAAAACACAAGGGTATGCAGGAACATTAAAAAGTAACTTATGAGTGACATAAAAAAAAGGGTTCATGGTAAAAAAAAATAATTAAAAAAACACAACTAAGGCAAATAGAAAAACATCAAACATGACAAAACAATGCATGCACAGACTAAATACTGCAGTATGATGCACAAAGCAGTATGATAAATGATCAGCAAGACAGACCCAGTGCTTTTCAGTCACAGTGCTTTCTCCAGCCCCTGAGATCAATTGGCATATAAACATTTCTCAATGCAATTGATAAGCCTTCCTTTTTAGACTTAGTGTGCACTCACATTTTGGTTGTAGATGGTGAATCCTTGGCTGCAGGTGTGTGTGTGTGTGCAGACATGCTGATGGATGCACCAGTTACACCCCCAGCGACTGCTAACGCAACCTTGGCATCTAGCAGCACACAGAGCAGGACAACAAAAGAAATCATGATAATAATTTGTGACAGTAAAACCATGTGAAAGCCCAACAACAATAACCACCACTGTATTATCTATACTCTGATGTTCTGTTCACTTGCACCACAGCAAGAATTAACATGTTTGGGAATCTTGAATTTATTCAAACAATCACAGTAGGTTAGGCACAAGATCTAACCATCATTAGTCTGGCCTCTAATGTACAAACAAGTATTCATTCAGAAGCAATAAGCTCAAAACACTTTGATAAACATGCTTACATGTAATGTATTTCACTAAATTAGATTTAATAATGTGTTGAGTGATGAGATGTGTGTGCGTGTACTTACGGCCTGCGTCCAGAGAGCTGCTGGACCAAGCTGCAGTTGTAGAAGGTGAATTCTGTCTCTGCTACCGTCACGTTTATGAAACGCAGCGACAGGGTCACCATTACAAACTCTGCATAAGAGCAAAATCAGATGTCAGCATGCAAGTCAGCCTCAATACATCTGATGAAAAATGTTATGTCAAATGCTTGTCATTCTTAGGACAAGGAATCATTCCAAAAATGTTTGGTTACTGATATTGATACCTTGACTTTGATAGTAAAAGAGAAAACTATTACAGACTACAGGGCAAATCTTCAGTTTTCCTGCAGTTATTAAATTTAACCCAGATTTTCTGTAGCTACAATTACCTATATCTCCTGAACACCTCACATGCCATCAGTAAATGCTAACTAGCCAGCTGCCCAAAGAAGCCTCAGTTACTACAGCTCATGTACCCCAGATGGGTATGTGGCCAAATATTAGTTTGCAAAATGTGAAATCAGCAATTTTTATGTAAAATTTCCCTCAGCTGACTGATTTGTATCTATGTGGGCGAGCCGCCCAATTCGAGGCTACTATGATAAACACAGTGTGGGCTCACTGACGCTGATGATATTTACTCCTACATAAACAGAGAAAAAGTTATGCGTCATAAATTGGCAACGTGTTGGTGTGAATGTATTATATGTGTCAAATTTTGGTACCGAACGGCAAGGCATTTTTTAATAGTAGATATTATTGAAACAATTTAGTCGATGCCATTAAAAGAATACCCAGCCCTGGTTATTCTTATAAGCATTAAAGTACTGTTTTGGTGTGAATTTAAGTTCAAATGACTTGTCCTGAAGTAAAGATTTAAAAAAGAAAATTTACTGAAACATTTTAAGCAGTTCCTAACTGAACACTCACCATCTCCATGGCCAATTGGGGGCAGATTGCTGGCATCAGGGGTGGAGCATACAACACCAGTGGTAGTGAGAAAGGCAGGAGTTTCTGTGTCCTGGAAAAAGCAAGAGTAGGTCTCTCCTTGATTTAGACTGGGGAGGCCCTCAACTGACACTGTGATCTGAAGAGAAAAGGACACGTAAAGAAAAAGAAGGGAAAAAGACAGAAAAGCGAGAAAAAGAGTTTAAGCATTTAAAGTGGTGCTTTTAAAATCTACCCACTGAGGGTTTAACTCGGAAATCTTCGAGGACTAAAACTCGACTGCAAAAGGCACATAGCAAAATATTCTAGTGCATTGCTCCCATTTGCAACCCACTCTTTCCCCTGTCTTACATCAGTTTTCACCCCGCGGCTGATGTTGTAGAGGCTGAGGTGCTGGATACTGAGGCACTGCTGCATCTGGTTGAAACTCCACAACCACTGACCCTGTACAGACCCTCGCTGGCACTCCCACTGCTGGCCACACCTGAAACCCCACAGAAGTGTTACAGGAGAGGAGCAGTGATGATTCATTATTTACTTATCTATGAACTTTTTTTCTTTTTACAAAAACAAGTGCATACTGACTCACCTTCCCTCCAGGACACACCAACCACAATAGGGGTCTTTGGCAGACAGACAAGACTGACAGTCCATGTGATCTCCACATTCTGCCACTGGACGCTTCTCTACCTGGAAATGACAGATAAGTGAGGGTAAGAACAAAGCCTAATTTTGGTTGATTTGGTCGAGCCTACTGTGTAATAGTTTTCTGTATTTAATTAAGCATCAAATATTCCAAATGGCTTTCAGAAAGAGTAAACCGAGACAGGACTGCTGTATTACTATTTTACATTTCAGAAACTCACTAGCTTGACATCACACAACTCATTCAGTCAGTGTGTCAGTGTGGTTAACAATTTAAAGAAATGTGACTCCCTCATGAATACACAAGCCCTTATAAAAGGACTTTTAACTTCCCATGTGCCATGGATTTTCTATGATTCCCAACCACAACTTCATAACTTACGCTTGACACTAACTAAGTATGCTGAATGATCATTGCTTAATTGTTACTTTGCTTAAATGTCATTATTTATCCTTCACGCCTCATGTAAAGCTCACTTTGTTTATTGCTTTGCAAAATCATAATTATTAGTAAAACAATATTAAATTACCTTTAATCATTATTTCATGACAGTTTCTTTCATGTCAATGCGCTAACTAGGACCAATATTACTTTATTGAAACTTTTTTTTTTTAGATTTGAACTTAACTGAAAGTTAACAGTATGAGCATGTTATTGACAGAATCATTGTTTTAAAATCCCGCATCTCCAAAATATTTGCTTTTCTTCCAAGAAAAAAGTAAGCTTCAACTATTGATGCTTAATCCCCAAAATGTTTGCCCTTCTCTTCCTTCATCTTCTGTATCCTTACCGGGGGCAGGTTGGCACAGCTGGACTTGACCTCGTACTCTATGTAGGCCACCTCTCCTCTTCCCTCCACCCGCCCATCTTACGAGATCAGTACGATAAACTGACAAAGCAGTCCATCCACTTCCAGTTATGTTGTTCGACCGAGGTTGCGTGACATTCACGGTTATCATTCACATTTTTTCAGCCACGAATGGCAAGAGAGTCTATTATATATCCTCTTTATGATACTTTCTTTTTCAGTATTTGAGCTTGTCTGTAACTTAGTGCTTGTGTGTGATGATGCTAGTTCACAGCTACATAGCCGTTGCTTCACAAAGTTAATTTGATTTTTTTCTAGAACTTTCAACTCCTAAATTGATCATGGATGTTTAGTTTTTTCTTTTGGTTATAAATGAGAGAGGTTTCATATTAACATATCTTCTTTATGTGCACTCAGCTAAGTATTATTTAGAAAAAAATTAAATGAAAAAAAGCAGAGGCTACTTGGCTTTGCGCACACATGCAAGTTACGGTATGTGTAGTTCTACACACAGCAATGGCTTTAGTCTGCATCTCGACAGGCTCCATTAATTTGGCAATATGTGCTCAAATTCTTAGGCTTGTTTTTGATTGGTTCTTTTGCTTTAATTTGCACTGCCTCTCGTCTGCCAACCACCCCAAGACGGTTGGCCGTGTCGTCGGATAAAACAAAGAGATATTTAAAAAGACTCATTCAGAACCAGTGTCGACAACTGTGAACAGTACCCAGCCCTGCTGCTAGATGTATCATCACTCAGCATGGAGTTGGCCTGAATGCAGACTTGGTTTGAGGTTATGGGAACATTTTTCCTTGACTGGAGTCAGTTGTGAACTACATACTTGTGATTTATTTTTGTGGCAGTGCTTTAAAATCAAAACATTCCAATCTTAATTCAAATTATATTGAAGAAGTCTAATAGTGTTGTGATGTTTACACCGCCTAGTTAGAATTTATTTTCTTAGGACTTTTCAGATTTATGGTCCAATTTAAAACATTTGTTAGGTAAGTAATCGTGAAGTAATCAAATGTAAGAAGTAACATTACTTTATTAAAGAATTCCAAATAGTTACATTAGCCATTATTTTACCGGGGTAACTATTAACCTGTGACTTATTACATTTTTAAGGTAGCCTTCCCAATACTTGTTAAATGAAACTTGAGGCTGCAGTTCTACATGAGATGAAGGTGTTCAGTGGTTCAGGACTGACACAAGCCATTCGGTGTATAGACTTGTGGTTTCCCACATCCATTTATCAGCATCTATAGCTACCCACACACGCTCTGCAGGGAGTGTGCCAACACAATGCAGGCCACTTTCTCTGATCAATACCATTGTTATGTCCGACCTAACACCTCCTGCTCACTGTTGTACTCATCACAGTGGTGTGTGACCTTTGACCTTGACAGCCAGCTGGCCTCTCTGTTTTCTTTTATACTCTTTGATTCTTATTCTTTTATCCTCTTTTTCAGTGAGAGAGACACAGCTTGAGGAAGTATCAAAGCCTGAAAAACTCTGACAAACGATAAATTGTCTGACGATGAATGACAAGCCATGTTCAGTCTCGTGGATGGAGACATCTGGGTGAGAGGTTGAATGGGGAGACTCACCAAAAAGGCTGCGGCCGGTTTTAGATCTGTTCAGTATTTTGAACATTAAAACACATGAAAAATAAAACCTGCAACTATCCAAAACTGTGTAACAGCATTCTTTGTAGACTTACGGTAGATTTGGACATGACGTAGATGTGTGCTCCATTCTGATCCAGTAAAAGGTCACTGTTAATGGGGGAGTTGGGATGGATTGTTGTGTTCGCGTATACATCCACCATGCCATCTTGACCAAGATATACCTGGAATATTACACCGGAAAAAAACAGATGATACTCCAGAAATTGTGGTACTTATAATATGTAAGAAATATCACTAGCATTGGATTTATATTTCCAGGACAAGCATTTTTAACAGGGCTAAATTCCTCACAATGCAAGACCAAAAGGAAAGGCTGGCAAAAAAGAAAAATAACACAAGAAAAAGAAATACCTTCTTCGTTTTACAACTCAAACACAAATCAAATTACACGTGCGCAGGAGTGCAGCAGAAGTGGCCATGAATGAGATTATCGCACAGTCAAATCTAATATGAAGCACAGGAAGACACCTCTGGCTTAAGTGATTCCCAGGCCTTCAAACTCTCATGTTACCTCATGTTAATGAGATCACTGTGAACAAAATGGAGAATTAGTCGTCCCATTAAGAGGATGCACTCAACACATAACGGCATGGGAAGTTGTTCTGTAATGCTCTGTGACTTCTAAACATTTAGGCAGTATTTTGTTTTGCCCGTCATATTTGCCTATATTAACACTGGGAGTGTTACTGTAATCAGTCCTCCTGTCCATACCGGCCTTGATGTGCATTATGTCGGACTTGAAATAAATATGAACCTATCCTTCAAAGATGCCTTCTTGCCTATACACAAAATGTCTTCAAACAACAATACCTGTGCTCCTCATGTGAGAAGTAGGTTGATAAATATACAGGTATTGATTTGCAGTGATTTCATTAAATACAGCAGATTTATCCTAATCTTAAAAGAATAAATCCAGATTTGGGATAATCAATCTTTCAATCTCAATCTCTTTTTTGCCAAGAGCTAGATTAAATATTCAATTCTATTCATGTCTGTGTCCAACTACGACGCTCGAGCCAGAGGGTGATTGGTTAGCCTGGCTCCCTCCAAAATCTAAAAATAAGAGTACAAATCACTCTCACTTAAGAACATTAGTGAATGAAAAATATTAGTTCCAGCATACATCTCTTCATAAACCCAGAATTAAGCATTTTAACATTTTACTTTGTGTATGACTTAAACAAAGTCCTAAAGTGGTGGTTGGTGTGTTTTCCATGCTTATATGTCCAGTCTTCGTGCTCAGCTAAGATTAACAACTCCAAGCTCAATCTCCATAGTGTACCAACGTGAGAGTGTTATCAATCTCCTCATCTAAATCTAGGCAAGAAAACACACGGGCATAGTTCTAAATATTTTTTTACTACTGGAGTATTACATTTATTATGAGTGGCCACCTTTTGTCTTTGACTTAACCACATGTACACACACTCACAGTCCGGTATCTGGATGCTGTGGAATGTTTCCTGCTGTGAAACAATAATCCTGTTACAATAGCTTAATTCAGATAGCTACATGAAGTGCTGCTTTTATCTGCTACCTAAAAGTATTTAGACTGGTAACCCCCCCACCCTCCCACACACACACACACACACACACACCGCAAAACAGGCTTACTATACGAATACCTCTCAGCAGAGTTATGTCTACAATCCTCTTATCTTGATGCCTTCACGTAACTTATCACATCTATGTAGATGTTCAAAAGGTGGTGATACGCTTCCGTTTTTGGACAACAGTGAAAAGACCTCGACAAACAAGGTGAGACCCCCGTCAGACATCCATTCTGGGCAAAACATTCCATCAGTTTTCTTCCCCCCCAAAAAAAACAACTGGCACTGCTTTAAAGTATTAACTAAAAAATGCATTAAAGTCTCCAACAATCACACGCTGCAGTCCGCAGAACAAAAAGCAAATGCATTAAGGATGGGATCATGGTGGTATGCTGGTCTGTGTATGTTGGAACAGGGTGGGTGTCAGAATGATGGGACTTATCCAGGCTGTAGTCACATAGTGATGCAGAAGTATATGGGAACTTGGCTAATAAAAACATGTCTGAAATTGGATTCAAATGTTTTTAGGTGGTGCAAGGTGTGTTTGCTTTGCTAGGATATGATTCATGGGCCAAGCAGAGAGTTAGAGCCACAAGGGCAGGGCTGTATGGACACAGTATTAGTTAAGCCCTGACGCTTGTGTGCCTGCAGTGACTGGAAAATCAGAACACTGCCCTAATAAGAAGTTTCCCAATGGTCTAAACATGTTTATATTACTGGTGATGAGTCAGGGGTGTCTCCCTGCCTTCCGTCCGGTGCATGCTGGGAGAGGCTCTCCAGGGCCCTACAGAAACTAAAAATAAAAGCATGTTAATGTGTGAGCTACCTTGTGAAGAGTCCCTTTGGAGTCTCCCAGGAAGGCGATGCTGTGTCCCTCTCTGACACTGACTGCCACAGCTGTGAGACGGGCAGATGAGGTGTGCCAAGCGGCTTTAGCTTCCAGTGGTGCTCGGCTTGCCATCGGACTTGGGGTGTGATCAGAGCCACAGGGATACGCCTTCAGGGTATTCTACAACATGTGACAGGATAGAAAGGTTTTTTTTTAGCTGCTTTGTCCTTAGGGAAATGCAAACAGTTTTATCGCTGTCATCTTTTGATTTTTTTTATATCCGTCTTATGTTGATCACAATCCATTTGGAAAGATTTGTTGTGTTCTTTTGTAAACACAAGCTTCAGACTAACAAGTTTAGATTCCTACTATTGCCTCAGAGTCTTTGAATCTTCTTAATTAATTTTAAGAGGATTGCAACATAGATTAAAGCAGGCTCTCTCTAAGACGACCAACATCCTCTTATAGTTTGCTTTTCAGTAGGTCTCTGCGCTTTGACTCCAGATAATTGGCCTTGAAGGAGGAGCATCTTTTTTTAGTCTGCTCAGAGTTTGTTTATTAATAAAATAAGATGGCTTATCATTGTTGGAAGGGGAACTGTGATCTAATACTTCCTCTTCCTTTATTCATCTCTTTCCTCCCCATGTCTCATTTTCTTCCTCTAGATTCTTCTCTTCTTTCTTACTGTCGTTCTCTTCGCTAGTCTTTCTTTTCTCATGTTTCCGTTTCCTCCCCCTTTCCCTCACTCTCTCCGTCAGTGGGTTTCAGGAGAACTCCTATCCTTTCTTGTCAGAGCTCATTAGGCAGCAGCACAGATGATCCGGGGTTAGTTTGCTTTATTGATCCCAAACGAACCCATTAAATGGTTGTGAGGGCTGGGAGGACCTGAGCGGCTACAGGGCGGAGGAGGGGGTGCCTCGATAGCTGCAACTCGGCAAAGCTACTCCTGGGTCATCTGCGAGCTCAGGGCTTTAAGACAAGGGCCTCATTACTAGACTTTTATCCATCCATTATCTGAAGCCACTACTTTTTCCTTTTATTTAGCCAGTCCGGTCATTCCTTGTTATTTGGCTGCACATTGTATCTGTTTTATTTTCCTCAGAAAACTTGAGCCAAATGAGTCAATATACTTGAGGTACAGGTAGACATCAGGGAATACATCCTAAATGATACATAGCTTTAATGTAATGACTGTAAAGCCTGTATCCATGCTATAAAAAGCACAGAGCAATACAAAACTGAAAACACAGTCCTCTCTGGGAGGAAGAGTCATTTAAAGAAGCTCATATGAGCATGTTATTGACAGAATCATTGTTTTAAAATCCCACAATTCCAAAATATTTGCTTTTCTTCCAAGAAAAAAGTAAGCTTCAACTACTGATGCTTAATCCCCAAAATGTTTGCCCTTCTCTTCCTTCATCTTCTGTATCCTTACCGGGGGCAGGTTGGCACAGCTGGACTTGACCTCGTACTCTATGTAGGCCACCTCTCCTCTTCCCTCCACCCGCCCATCTTGGGTGTAGCAGAGATCACGGGTGGAGTCGATGTGTCTGTCGAGCTCATCCAGAGGGAAAATGCACAGAGCTGAGGTATCCAAGGGATTGTTGTTTGTGGAGCTGAGGTGGGTGGAGAAGACTCCCAGCAGATCCTCGCCTTGCAGGCCGACACCTTGTCCCACCTGTTGCAACAAAGGCGTGGGAGAAAAACTCAAGAACGTTAAACACAGCTGGCATCAGTGTAGCCTTGATTTAAACCCATTTATAAAAGCAAGGTTTGAGATTCACGCACGCTGAAATTCAACAACATTATGAGCTGTTGCCTCGACAAAGCGAGCATTTCCAGGTACCCTGATATCATTTAGAGAAACATACACTGATGAGCCAAAACATTATGACCACTCAAAGATGAAGCAAATTGATTCATATTGATTGTCTTGTAACAGAGGCACATGTCAAGGTCAGGGACATCTTACACAGTCAATGAAAAGTTGGATCTTATGGTCAACATGTAAATACAGGAGAAATCGATAAGGGCCAAACCCTCAGGGACAAATGGATGGGTTGAAGCATCTCTGAAAAGACTTGTGGACTGCACTTGGTCAGACATGGTGAGTAGCTACCAACAGTCCTCCAAATAGAGGCAAACCATGAACTAGGGATGTGCTGGAACAAGTCTGATCTGTGGTGGATACACATCACAGTTTCAAAACTTAAAGGATCTGCAGCTACTGTCTCGGTGCCAGATACCACAGAGCATGTTCAGACATCTTGTAATGTCTATTCTTTGGCTGGTTTCAGCTGTTTTTGGTGGCATGAGAAGGACAAACAGGTGGACATGGGTGGTCATGATGTTTTGACTCAACAAACAGAAGTACCTGGGCTGCCTGGAGCAGGTTATAAGTCCTGGAGGGAGAGGATGGCAAACGGCACAAGAGAGGAACTTCCACGTATGAATAGTAGGAGGTGTCTTCCAGGCAGACTCGAGCAGCATACGTCCGGTATTCCCTCGATACGGACTTGATGTCACGGCGGTAAAACAAAAAGTACACATACGAGCGTCGTGTAAACGCAGTCACAAAATGATGGTCATATTCCGACAGACGCCCAGCGACGGCTAGCTTAGCTGTCTCCTCGTAGGAAAAGACAGGTTCTGATGAAAGGTGGCGGGTGGAGATGGGTGGGTGGCTGGCGGTGTATCCCCGGCCCACATACATCACCGTCCTTTCCCCACCACGAAGCCCCACCACCAGCCCCACGGTGGACACAGATGGATCATTGGCCGCCACATACTGCGTATCCACAGGCCTCTCAGTGGAGAAGCGAACCTTTCTGATTGATGCCAGGCTGCGTTTCTGGCAGGTGCCCTGGTGGACGCTGCCGCAGGTGATCAGCTCCAATGCCTTTGGGTCCACCAGCAGTAATTTGTTGTGATTACTGGTTCTTCTGGCCTGGGGACAGTTGAATTCAGTGACCGGGGGGAGGCAGTCTTTGCTGTCGCTCACTGGACCGGTGGTCTCCTCTTGCTCAAGCCGAAGTCCATCTGATCCATCCAGCTGGAAGAGGTGGTCCCTGGCCCCCACATACACTGTCCCCACAGAAGGATCTGGGTGGAGCACCAGATGCTGGAATTCCGTATCATTGCGAGAAAACCGGGGGTAGGAGCGACCGCGGGCTGTGGCAAAGGTGATGACGATGAGGATGAGGAGCAAGACCAGGGTGGAGTTTAGAGCCTTCCCATGTAGCATGGCAAATACTCTGAGGAGAAAAAAGCAGGGTTAGAGGTCTGCACTCGCAGATGCTTGAAGTTAAACACCAATCTTTAATAAGTCTAAAAGCTACATGCATATAGTTGAGCATAGTGCATGTTTAAGAGTTTTAGAGCGCTTAGGTTTAAGCTGAGAATAATGATGTGGTGAGAAACTCTTTAGAGTTTAAGCTAGCAAGGAAAGTGTTTTTTTTTCCTCGCTGGCTCTTATTAATATTCACTTCAGTTTGACATAATTTATTAAAGGATAACTCTCTTTCTTATGTCAGCAAATACAATTAAATGATCAAAACCACCAATGAATGGAGGCTGATATACCTTTTTTTCCTGCACTGTTCAAACATGAATCTATTAAAAACATCAGTCAGCCACACTGCTAAACACTGACTCTGCAGTTTATTTTGAGTCAATCATCTTATTTACACCATCCGGGCGGTGTAAATACTTGCTAGTACAACAAACCCATCTCCAAATGTACTGTCTACTCCTACTTGAGTAACATCTACTTAAAGAAGCAGTGCCCAGTTGTTGTAGAAGTGATATATATATCCAAGGGTCTTTTTCAAGATTCACTAGAAAAGTCAGTTGAAGAAACAAATGCATTGGGCCCGAGGGCCACAGAGAGGTTCGGGCAGTTGGGAAGTATTCAGTTGGACTAACACATTCTTGGTTTTGGTCTTTTATTCAAAATTAATTGACAAAACCATAGCATATTCTTGAAGTGCAGTTTGCAAGGTTCAAATAATACACTTCTGGTAGGTAGGTAGGTAGGTATATACTTTATTAATCCCCGAGGGGAATTTTTTTCCATCCAATACAATGGCAATACAATGTAACATCTTACCATTTATGTTCTTTGTTAAGCTGAAGACTTCCTTTGCCTTTTCACCTGGAATCATATCCCAGTCTGTTCCTCTGTGTCTGCAAATGGAAGTAACACAGGATTATTAATTTGTTTACAAACTAGAGAGCAAGCGAGAGTGAGATGAGTCATAGACAGACAAGCAAGAATCAAGATGAATCTCTTATTATATTAATCTTAAAATGTCACGGCACTTAGTATATGAACACTCGCATAGTGTTTATAACTTCACCACTATGCAGAGTGTATTCATCGGAGTGGAAACACCAGCAGCCACGGTATCCCTTACAGCTGGAACATTCAAAAACAACAACTCTCATTTCCCATTTGCACAGCCATCACTCAACACCTCTGAGGAAAGTGGTTGGTGGACACTGAGAGCCTTCGCTTCAGAGATAAAACCTCTTTAATTATTGAACTGGTTCCTCAGACCTTTCACTGACCTCGCTGAGAAAGGTCACATAGAAATGAATACGTAACTCTTGTGCATCATTGTGTGCGGAGCAAACCTTAAACTGGGGATATGAAGGACACTGACTCTAAGCACTCACAAGTATTATTAATGCCCCAACACTTGGTGTAATGATAGAGAAATAAAATCTTTGTCTCGACAAGAGTGTGATATATAGAAGGGGGAAAAAAAGCAATATTTTGCACCATTACCTTGAAGTGCGAATAGATTGCTAAGACATTAGACATGCAGTGCCATCTCACCTAACTGTCTACCCCCTGGGGCTGCAATCAGAACAAAGAAGAGCGGGGTTCAAAGGACGAGACCGGGAATCTCTGAGTGGGTGTGGTGTGTGTGTGCGCGTGTGCATTTGTACATAACCAGGGGCCATCCAGGAGCAGGTGCATGTGTCTGGAAAGTGGGTGAGTGTGTGTCTCAGGCCTCCTCTTTACTTATTCATGAGCAGAATAAGAAGTATAATAAGAAGTAACCTCCACGCCCACTGTCACAGGATTTGAGTCTAGTGTGTGTGTGTGTGTGTGTGTGTGTGTGTGTGTGTGTGTGTGTGTGTGTGTGTGTGTGTGTGTGTGTGTGTGTGTGTGTGTGTGTGTGTGTGTGTGTGTGTGTGTGTCTCAGCGGAGGAGTGGCCAGTATAGTCTGTTAAACAAGGCTGAAAATGCACACAGTCCTCTGAGACAGGAGAAAGAGTCTTTATGAAATATATATATAAAACAAACAAATTCATGGTGCCTCATGTTTTATTGAGTCAAATCTGCTGACCTGTCACATACAAGTTGTTTTTACCCACTTAAACAGCATAGCTAAAAAGAATGGTGGGCAAGAGGCAATGTCGGAAATTTTGGTGATCCAAACTTAGCTCCAATAGGAAGTTGGCATTTTTTTGTTTTTTTTAGCTAAATGTCTTGACAACTGCTGGATGGATTGCAACACAATTTGGGCCAGACATTAATGTCAACCTTAACACGAATATTCCAATATGACAAAATGACTGTCCCATGAGCCACAGCTGAGCTTGGTGTTTGGTGCTAATTAGCAAAAGTAACATGGAACTAGAGGCAACGGAATTGATAGGTGTTTTTGGACCAAACAGTTCTAAGGACTTTCTTGAGAGAAACTATCCTCTAGAGAGTTCCCCCCCTAGAATGAAATAGGTTCTAAGGGTTTTTTCCAGTTTGCATTCACAACCGTCAGTAAGAACTCTGAAATGATTTGGAACCATAGTTCTGCCGTAGCGCACCGGAATGATGCTCAGACACTTTTTTTTCCTCCCAGTGAGGACAAAGTTTTTAGTTTTCTTGATCTGGTTGAAATCCATGTTCGACGTGTTTGAAGAATCAAAGCGTATGTTATTCATGAGAGCCAATGAAAACAAATTGAATGGTCAAATTTATCCTAATTACATTTAAGATGTACTAACTAATTCACGATATCAACTTGAAGCCTTGTTATAATCTGCTACCATTTGCACTGTCAGTTACTGCATTACGTGTTAATACAAACTCAACATGTCCAAAGCCCCAGAGGCGTTTTTTTAGAGAAACACCTCATTTCCCAAAAAGGCTGTTATTGTGAAACACTTGCAGGAACGTGTTGTGACTGAAGTCTGACTGCTTCAGATGAGTAATCCAGAACAACTATTAAAAACCTCTGAATTCTCTTGCTGATTTTATTAAAAAAAATATACATTATTGACACGTCACCGTGGGAACAGGGGTTACACCCTAGAAAAGAGCTGTGCGCTCGCGCACGTCCAAGGGCCTCACATGTGCCCTTTGGCATTTTAACAAATAGCACTGCATGCCCACTTAGCACGACGTAAACAAGCGACATTTGCTACTTGTCTTCTTCGAATCAAAGTCACGCTGTATTTCCTCCAATGCATACAGACTTAATAAAGCCTGAACTTTGTTATCGGTCCATTTTCAGTTTTGTAAGCCTTCATTTGAAACATTTTCCTCTGTTGTTTTAGACGGCTTCATTCCAGTAGCTTACTGTTTACAAGGTGTTTTAACCTTTTAATCGGTTACCTGTGCTACTGTGTTTGACCAAACACTGCACTTCGGTCACCGCAGTTCCTATTGTATATTGTACCCAGCGGTAGAAGCTGAGAAGTACCACACAATTTACTTAAATAGGTTTAAGTTCCACCTGAGAGGACATACAAAAAAAGGGGAACCCCAGCCTAACTGTTCTTAGAACTGTAAAATAGTTCCTGCGGTCCGCAAAATGCCTAATCTCTTTATTCTCTTCTCTCCGTTCAAACGGAAAAGGCTACCAGCTGAATTGAACACGCCAAAGTCAGATGCACACCGTCTACAGACCAATCAATATCAAGCATAGGAATGGAGGGAAGTATGTCGTACAGTTATTTTGTGCACTCGCAAAAATTGCACTGTGTAACCAAACCTATCTGGAACAGATGTATACACTGTAACAAAAACATGAACCTTGGTTCAGACCTTAGTTGGGACTTTCAGGTGTGAAAATACCTGTAGCCTTATGGATCTCATATACTGAAGCAAAACCCTGTGATTTTCTGAACCATCTGAACACGTCATTGCAGTTACAAGCTACTTTATACAGGTTAATGGTAAATGCTTTAATGTACCAGTGCACATAAGTGAAGAGGAGTCATTAAGTCAGCCAACTGATGTTCGCTCTACAACAATGACTGTCTGAGTGTATGAGAATATGGAAGCTCACTGCTAATGATTTCTGCATTTTATGAATTATAAATGAAAATGTTCTCGATATAAGGAAGATTGTGGTATTTCTTGTTTCAAAAGTCTCACTTCAAGATGGCAGAAACATTTATTTTACAGCTGAATGGAATAAGATACCGTGCTGAAGCAAGTCCACTTGTATTCAGTAGATCCAATTCATCTGTAAATAACTAAAAACAGTCAGTGCCTCAACGTAGGGCTAACAACTTGTTAGACTGGATATTTTCATCCTTGTGCCGCCTCTGTAACAGAGAGCCTGGGAACAATTCTAGACTCACTGCTTCTCTGAGCAGGCGTCCTCACCTGCTCTTTGACCGGCCAACATGACGCAGTCTATGTATTTATAAGCATGGGAACTTCCTCCTACCAACCAGCAATGATGGCTTCCTAAGAGCTACCATGAGATCAGACTGGATGACTGTGGTGTGGGACAAAGTGGAAAAGTATGGGGAAGACTGGAGACATGAGAAACACAGCTGTAGTTGATGTACAAGACAAGAAGGGGAGGTCCAATTTGGGATATTTCTCTTGACATGCAAGACCTTTTAAGGATATGCAACATTTTCACTGCATCCATCATGTAAATGACCACTCTTTAACTTGGATTAGTTTTTTTTCTGTCATCATCCATTTGTTTGTGCTTACTTTTAAGCTATTTAACCAAATAATAGCCAAGTAAAAATGCATTATTCTTGTAAAAGTTTCCTGCCCTAGAGCGTCATCTTTATTCACCACACTTAGTTATTGGCTGCAGTCTACTAAAGTGAAACATCGACTTTTACTTGTCCCGTAGAAGTGTTTGGTAGTAACACAGATACCAGCCTTTAGAGGAGTAGAGGGGCAATTTCTCCCATGCTGTTTCACCAACAATCTCCAGAGTTCATCAGTTGTGTCTGGTATGCGGCAAGTTCGGCCATGGAGCACAGTGCAACAAGTTATAAATATCCTCTGGTGGGCCATTAGACTGTCAACTGAATTGGGGAGGGGAAAGGATGGTTGCATAACAATTATGGAGTAAATATTCAGATGCAAGCAAAGTTAAAAACAAGTGATTTCCTCAGAATGTTGGTCCTGTCAGCATGGAAAAGCCACTGAAACAGTTTTTCTAAAACCCTGAATAATGAATTTCTTTTGGTTTGTTTTGGCTGCTGAAGGCGGGATGAACAGCTCGACCCGCTCAACAGCAGGATGAATGTTGATATACTATATATAAGGGTGTGTGTGCCAACAAGTACAGACCTCTATAAACTTCCCAGAATGTGGTCTCATTTGTGAACTTTTGCCCTACCCATTCCTATCTGTCTCGCTTTCTCTCTCTGTCCAAGTTTATTCATCACTGAGAGAGTCGGCTGGGCAAGTTCATTTCTAAAGCTCCTAATGAGCCGTGACAGCCCGCTGAACGCCTAAGACCCCATAAAATATGTGAGGTCAACAGCACAGGGACAGTGAGGGGACACTGGGCCCAGAGCCACGGAGCACTGCCTCGCATTGTTATGTTGTGGTGGGTCGGCTGTCGTCTCGCCCCGGGCTCTGCAATAGTAGCATCTGTGGATCCCATCCAGGGAGGGCAGTGGAGGGAGTAGCAAAAGGGTCTGTTTGAGATCAGCAAAGCTTTCAGTGACCGCACACAGCTGGGCTACCAGTGAGAATATACAGAACAGGCACATCAAATTGACAGTAAATACTTTGAATTGGTTTAAAAGAAGGGAGTGGAAAGAGCTGCCATGCATGTCAGTGTAAAAAAAAACAACTGAAAATACAGTTGCAGTGTTTGTTGTATTTCCTCCTGCAAGTTTCTACTGCTGGGGAAGGTTTTTAATCAGTGAAGACAATGCAAAAGAAGTTGAAGAAAGACTCAGTAATCTGCTACTTTTCAATAACACACAGTGAGCAGTGATAAAACCTACAAATACCACTCTCTCTACGTTGAATAGAGGAAAACAGCAACTGCACAGCATCCTATTTGTACACAGATAGTACCTGGATGTAACTCCAGTTCTATGAGAATGTGCACTGCAGTAAATGAAAGAATGTAAAAACATTATTGCAGAAGAGCAATCAACAAGTAAAATTTGAAGCTTGACTAAAAATGAAAAAACCTATGCTGTGGATATTTATTAGCTTCTTTAAGTTAAACCGAAAACAAATGCGAGGAGAGTTACTATTATGCCTCCCAAAGAGCACTTAAAACTGTGACTGAATTCAAATAAATTGATAACTGTCACCAGCCTGCTGTAATAAAGTATACTATGACTAAGCATGGTAATACCAGACCCAAACATTGTGAGCACAAAAGAGGAGAACAGAGAAGCCCTTAAAGTCAGAACAACTGGAGTCTAACATACGTGGACCCCTTTCTGCCAGTGAAACTTCAACCAAATGGGACAATAAGGGAACAAATCTCCGAGTGTGAACCAAAACACAACAAAATGCATGGAAAGCCTACCTACTTCTGCAAACAACAACATGGAGGTGTGATGACACCCTACATGTCAGTACCAATTGGCATTTACATCCAGCAAGTATGTCGACATGCAGTGTAATTGCTGCTTGGGTGTCTCTACTTTCGAGATCAGTTACCATCAGTATGTTTAGATCACTAATATTATGAGAGGCAGATGTACACATGTTTGGCCATTCTCCATTTCCGTCGCTTTCTTTAGGGTCAATGGCCGTCTCTTTCCCCTCAGTTCTCATGCAGACACAGAGGGTCTCTCTCTCTGTCTCCCCCTCCGGTGTGCTGAAGGGCCTCTCTGTCTGCTGCTGGGGGGAATAGTGTCCCTTTCACAGCTCCCTGACCAAGTGGCTGCGCTGAACGGACACAGGATAAAAGCCACTTCCCTTAAAAAGAGAGTCTACACACACACATCTATCATGTGCACACACATGCACTCACTTAGCCCGTTTTATGACAGGATCCTTTCACCCCGGAGACAGTAGTGCTCTCCCCGGGAAAAGCAGGTGTTAAAGCTAGCTGCTTGGTACAGCGTGTCACGCACGACCTGAGGTCCACTGTAAGAGCTACGGTTTTACGTCTGCTGTAAACTATTACTGATGAGCTTCCATTATCTCTATTATCATTCACCACAGCAGCTTATTAACAAAGTGGACAATCAGTGGAGGCCAAAAAGCCATTCACGATGCTAATGCAAATCATCAGTGTGCCAATGTGAAAGTGATCATTAAACAGGCATTTATAGAGGATATTTTGAGATGTCACAGTAGGAAAAGCTTGGGTATAAATATTAAAACTGATGATGGACTGTAACATCTGAATAGCACCACTATCATTTGTCATTATTAACACCCATGCATGTCTTACTAGTTGTGAAAAAGCTGAACTCATCATTAAGGAATGAAAATGTATTTTTGTTTCTCCATAACAGTTTTTGCTGTCTTTTTTATGGTATATATTTTCCTTTAAAAATGAAATTTTGAAAAGTCTAGTGTTATGAAATAGCAGAATTTTAATTTTATAGCAAGATCAGTGACTGACACCAAGTATATCAAGCGAGCGCCTCTTAGCTCGAGCTACAACAATGCCAAAGTAATTCGGTAACAGCCAGCTAAAAGCAAGTAAGCAATGCACAGCCACCAACAGTGCGTTAATGAGGTTACAGTGGAAATAAACATGTTCATAGCCTGGTACAAAAAACAGTTCTGGTCTTTATGTGTAATGTCCCCTTTCATGACAACTGTAGGGAAGTGTTTCTTTAAAAAAGTTAACCATTTGAAATGTATTCAAATTAAAAGTTATGCTGGGCTGGGGCTGCTTTGAGTGACATGTGTGTGTGGCGAGCTGACAGGTTTCAGCCACAGACTGTCAGCCAAAGCTATACAGACAGCGATTCTACAAGGTGCTGGTTTCAGCAATAAGACCTCATTCGGCCTGCCTCAGCTCCACCCATACACCACCTCTTCACCCAAATTTGGATTAACCAGGATTAAGGCAAGGTCAGACGGTGACGAACTAAGCTTCACAACCGCAAATTAGTTGTGTTAATGTTAAAAACAGCAGGACATCAAAATGTGTGGAAATGCAGTGTATAATTAATATCAACCTCCTAAACTCCATGTCGTTCTGTATTGGTGTATATGGACGGTGACGAGGTTGTTTGTCACTTTTCTGGGTTCTGACCAACCGATAGTGACATCACCTATTGGTTTATGAACAGCTTTTTGAGGCCTAATATCTAATAAAGGACAGGTTTATTTCCAGATGGACCACCAGAAAACTAATAGTTGGAACCGGAACAACACCGAAATAACTAGTGGAATAAATGAACAGACTATTTTAGACTATTATCAAGCTGAATGGAAGTCTGTGGAGCTGGAGGCTTTTTGGAGCCAACCTCTCGCAGCACTCGATGTTATAGCAGCTTAAGGCACTTCTGCAAAGGCCTCATTTTTTCAGACCTGGAAGCTGCGTTGACTTTTGTTTACAGTCTACGATTTTGACAGCACAAATAGACCACATTTTCTTGGTGCTGCCAGATGTTGCTTGTTTGTAAACGCTCTTAACTCGGAAGTGGGACGTTCCCAGATGGGACATTTTCCCAACTCCCAGCTGTATGAATGCACGACAGCCTCTCTTTACTTAGCTACACATGCCTGAGCCAGAGTTTAACCAGCAGCTAGCTGCTTAGTTCAGAGTTACATCATCAGAGTTGTGATTCTAAAGATGCTTCTTAAAAAAAAAAAAAAAAAAAAAAACTCTGAAGTGCATAAACACATGCAGTCTTCCTCTGTGCTTGGTGTAACCAACATGAACAAGCTACCAAGCTGGCAGTTGCTGATGTTGCTGAGAAAAGTCAAAGACAAGTGATACAACTATTTTCACAACCAGACAATTTGTCATGTCATTGACGAAGGCACAGGTGACACCATAATGTTAACCATGGCTCAGCAAGTGCGCTGTTAATGAGGCACCACCCACGACACCAGAACCCTTGAACCAGGTCACCTTCATGGAATATTTTGGGGGGGTCAGTGACATGAAAAATGAAATTTGCCATTAGGAAATATACTTAACTTAATTTATTAAAAAAAAAAATGAAAAATGTAATACCGATGTCCTCTAGAAACATTAACTCGAATGAGGAAATAGCATTTCATAATCATGAACTGAGCTTTGTTTTTGTTCTTATGTATATTTTAGTTGTACCATAGCATCATATATTTTCACTTACCGCTAATTTGGAATCCTTATTATAGTGATTGTGTGCAAAATATTTACATTTAATGTTATATGGATGGCAATCTCAGGGGACATCAGACTGACATTTTCATTGTAAGGTGTAACTGGTTCCTCTCAGCATATGACGACAAAAGCTTTGACCTTCTGACCTGGGCTGCTTTGAAAGGAGGGGAGGCTAGTGCCGTCATGAAAATATGACAGACTGGAACTGATGCTGCTGTAATTCTTCAGTTCAACATTCAACAGGCAAAAGGATCAAAGAGCAGTCAAGAGGAAGCAGGGGGCGGACGGACTTAATGAGACGGAGAGAGAGATTGATTGACAATAGCAGCTGAGGCTCAATTTAACTTTTTAACCAGGGACGGGCAATCGGCTGTGGGACCCAAGCGGCCCCAGAGGGCAGTAAAATATGACCACTTAATAAGTAGGTCTGCTTTAAATCCAAAAGTGCATGTTTGAATATAGTTTGATGGGAATATGTCGTCTCCAGAGCACAGCCTGTCTACATTGCAAACTAAAACTGAGACAGGACATATAGTTAAACTAAGATGATAATAGTGACAAATGCTTTTGTGAGCCGCTGCAGGTTGCGTGCTTCCGTTGTCTTGTGTGTGAGCGTGTGTGAGATGGAGTGTGTTAAGTGTCGGGCGGTCAGATCCTCAGAAGGAACCTCTGCTGACAGGGCTGGACCACAGCAGTGTGGAGAGCAGCCAACAAAATCCTGCCACAATTACAGGCCTCAGCTTTCTGGCCTCCCGTAGGAGAGTCAGCCAGTCGGGAATGACAACGTGAGAAAAAGGGAGGGATGGATGACAAAGCAAAAACATAATTAAACCGATTACTTTTTTTTTTTTTTAAACGTTGTTGCAAGTACAGCCTATGTTTGCTTACAGGACAGAAAGTCTTGTTTGATGTAAACTCCCAGGGATGCAGACTACAATAAAGAGCATAGGTAATAGGGTGTAAGCAATTAATCTATCTGAATTGAGAAAACATGTACTTTCAATATAAATGTTATATATTTTTGTTTCATAATGATAACTCTTTCATTCTTAACTTAATGTTCTTCCTGCTCTGTTACGGTCTGCCAACTCTGTGGATCATTTTCAAACACAGTGAAAGACATTCCTTTTTAGACAGGCGTTTGGGTAACCTGTGTGCACCTGGTCTGCATCTTAAGTATTTTCTGTACTTCATAGTGTATTGTCTTTTCATCTTGTATGGTGTTTTTAGCTTCAGCCTTTTTAATATGTGGCTCCGGTGTTCTCCAAATCTTCCTTCCCTCCTACTTTGTGACTTTGTCTGTGAAAAGTGCTACACAAATAAATGATATTTTCAATTTTTTTGACTTGTACTTATTTCTAATATAGAACAAATAAGCATAGATTCTGTGTGTCATAGTAATATGTCAGCACTGTTTGGGGTCTAAAGCCAGTGTTACATACACAAGATCTATTCCCTTCATTTCCAAAGCGGTAACCATAGTAGAGAGGAAAAAGTTATAACAACAAATGGACAGAAAGATCCATTTGCATTCCGTCTACAAAAAGACAAAGCAAGTGTCTCTGTGCCAGTTTCGGGTTGGAATTCAGACCGACCATATGCTTGGATGAAGCATCACGTCATCGAGGACGCGCTTGTATGGTCATTGTGTGGCAGAATGCTAAGGAGGCTGCAGTGGGACGTGCATGCCGATTCATTTGTTTGTGGATGGTCTGCATACATTACCACCTACGGCTTGTACAGCCACATCTCCACTCCAAGTCTCGCACGCACGCACGCACGCACACACACACACACACACACACACACACACACACACACACACACACACACACACACACACACACACACACACACACACACACACGGCTGCCTCTTCTTTCACAGCATTCAATAGCCTGAGAAAGTCCTTTGTTGTCCTTCGTTGTCGTGACGACATGCCTGGGTCCAGTGAATAGAGAGTGGAGGTCTAGCTCTCCCAGTCTGTGGGCATTTTAATCAGCTTGTCACACCGTCTGTGGACTAGCAAAGCTAAAGCTCTCCCGGACCCCTCTCTTTGGCCACAGATATGCTTTAGTCTGTTTTGTTTTTTTTTGTTTTGCATGGCACATCTTCAGCAAAAACATTTTATGATTTTCTGCTGGATTATTGAAGTGAAAAAAGGGCCACAAGACCAATGATATAGACCCAGAGTATGATTGCTCATATGCCTGGACTGGGGCTAAAAGATTCGATCTGCTTTGTGCCCAACCTCCAGTTTAATAAGTTTTACGGTTATGAAATATGCAGCGCATCTCCTCAAAGAGCCAGAATAAGCCTAAAAAACCCTCCTCTATTCCCTGAGGAACATACTGCTGGATGTTCGAGTTTGAAACAGGGATGTGAGAACACGATTTGTTTTATTCATGCAGCTCATGACCCTTGGCGAACCCTTGACTCATAACATGCTAAGTAGAGCCAGTCCTACGTCCTCCTCCTTTTGTCTCACCCGTCTCAGCGTATCCTCTCGTCTGTCTCTCCCTCTCCGTCCACCATGCCCGCTATCTGAGGCGCCTATCTGGATGCCACGCATTTTCTAAATGTTTAGTCAGGGACTCTTTGCTGCTGTTGTCCTGCAGCATTATAACATTACATCACTGCCTATTAAGACGGGAAATATATTCCATGAGGTTAGACCAGACCATTTACAGCTTTAAAGTTAACTGAAAACTGAATTCTTTCCCATTTTCTGTGAGTAAACAGATGTTTATTTTTTTATTTTTTTGAAAAGAGGGTAAAACAATTTGGACATTAAAAAAGGTATTGAGGTATGGAGCCCAATAGTTTTAAAAGCAATCATCTTTCTCAGAAAGGGACATTTTTCTGGCAGCCATTTAGTTTTTTAAAGTGGCATGTGAATTATATATTTCACAGTTTTTTTTTTTTAAAAAAAACCTAAGCTGCTCTAATTGTACTATACTTCAAAGGAAAATGAGACAAGTTTATTTTCCCGTTAGCGGTCGGCCGTTTGAAGCTTGCTTGCAGTCAGAAGAGTTGGGAGCGGTGACCTGAACTTGCAACTCTATTGGCAGCCTGATGAAAGAGCTGGGTTAGTTCTACTTTCACACTGACTCCTCTGTGTGTCTGGAAAAATCAAACATCAGCATGGCAGTTGTAAGCTTTTTGGTGTGTGTGTGTGTGTGTGTGTGTGTGTGTGTGTGTGTGTGTGTGTGTGTGTGTGTGTGTGTGTGTGTGTGTGTGTGTGTGTGTGTGTGTGTGTGTGTGTGTGTGTGTGTGTGTGTGTGTGTGTGTGTGTGTGTGAGCCCTGAAGTGAATGATTCTAATGCAAAAAAGTTATTTTCAGGAAGGATGACTTTTTGAAGTTGCTGTTGAGTTCTCTTAGTGGCGGTCAGACAACTCTTAACACACTTGCCGTCTGTCATTCGTTTCAATTTCCTTGGTTTTTAGAGGCTAGCTGACTGTTAAATCACAGAAAAAAAAACTATCAAAAAAGCTTGGTCTTAATTTGTGACTGCCTGGTCATTTTGGAGTGTATGCATGCAAAGACTGCCTACTTTCATCCCAGACATGTTTCATCTGCAGCCAGGGCACCCATGCTGACATAATCCCACTCAAGCCCTAAAAAGGGACATGTGACAGGCATTCCTAATTCACATTTCAGTCTGGATCGGGCTCAACAGTCCG
This sequence comes from Brachyistius frenatus, assembly GCF_029030835.1. Classification (NCBI taxonomy): domain Eukaryota; kingdom Metazoa; phylum Chordata; class Actinopteri; family Embiotocidae; genus Brachyistius; species Brachyistius frenatus. Next base: position 5,643,548 of record NW_027210615.1, read on the forward strand.
AAGGGTCTTTTTGCTCATTGGGTGGCTACTGTTGGGTCCCAGTGTGGTTTCAACATAAGGCAGAAAGGGCCAGTTAAACAGCTTTGAGATCATAACCCCTCCATGAAGACTGACAAAGGACAGTGAGAAACAACCATCAAAGTAAGAAGAAATCTATAGAATTGACTGAGCTGTGTTGACTGAGGAAGATGTTATTAGGTATATGCTTACAAGTGGAGCGAACACCTCATTTAGCAAAGGTAACATTGATAGTCTTCATTGATCTCTTTTAAAGAAGAATTAGATTGTTCCTGAATATTTAAATGAAAAAAAACATGATGTAGCTGTTAGTATAATGATAGAAATCACAAAAAAAGACATCAAACAATAAAGACTAAACTTCATCAGAGCTTTTCACCTCGTCTTTGAGTGAAGCTGTTTGAAACAGCTATGAACACTTTTAATTTGATTTGATGTTGCAAATACTGGCTCTCCCTAAGAGTCAGCAGTGGTGTTTTGACCTAAATCAGTGGTTCGAAGACAAGTAGCAACCTACTATGACGTGCATGTGTGTGAACTGCCATTTTGAAGCTTCGAGTCTGTCATTTTGACCTTCTTTGTTTTTTTAAGTCAGAAGTGACCACAATTGGGTGAGCTGGGGAGGAGCAATGGGTGGATTTGACTGAGAACCTGGCGACACTATGCCCCGCCCACCTATTCTGCAAACCTGACTGGCATGTCAAACAAACTAGGAACGCTCCTAGACATCCCTCTCTTTAAAGGCCTAACATCCAATTAAAAAAGGTATTGTTTTCAGATGGACCACTGATGAGGAGTGAATTTAACAAATGACGTAACAATGACGTGGAAAAAACTGATTGATTTTGTATTATACGAGAGAAGTTGACACTTTATAAATTGGAGACTATTGGAGCCGGAGGTTTTTTGGAGCCAACCCGTAGTGGTTCTCAGTTGTGTTGCACTTTAAGGCACTCTTGCAATGGCAACATTTTTCAGACCCATAGACTACGTCCGACTTCATATACAGTCGATGTACTTTTTCAGTCAGAAGCCAAAACAATTCTGTTTCCTACTAATAAACAAGCCAAGTTGCCTTTCATTGAAATAAAAAAAATGGTTCAAGTTAGCAAGATAACCTTGAAAATATCAGAGCACTTTATTAATGTCACGTCAATCATCTAACGCAACTTTAAGTCTACTCCACATTCTTGCCCCTGATCATCCATGTCCCCCCTCTGACGTGGCTCTACACCCCAGTTTGAGAACCACTCAAGTAGCATGCTCAGTCACAGTGCTAACGTGTTGATGTTCAGCGACTATAATAGTCATAATGAACTTATAGTGTCTTAGTGTGATAATGTTTGTTAAAAATAAACAACTAGAAGTGCAATGATAGCCAAACTGTTACCGTATGTGTGACATTACATTACATTAACGCCATGTTGCTTGTGGGACTAGAGGTAATGTGCCAAGGACAATAATTATGATGAAGCTGAGGTCCAGAAAAGAACAGTATTACTTGAGATTACCAACCGATCTTAAATTTTCAGACCTTTGTGTCAGCGACAAAATTAAGTAATTTTAAATACATAAATACATCCATAAATATATTGTTCAATCATCAAAAAAGACAAGTAACCATGGTTCAGTTCATTTACAGCATGAACCAGTTTAGGATGGTTTGGACTTTTGGACCAAACATAAAGTTGAGCCAGGCTATCGTCACTCATAAAACAATATAGGAAGATAAAAAGACAGAAGATAAGTCAAAAGTAGCCTAATAAAAAAAAAAAAAGATCATCACAGATTTGTAAAATTTTACTGAGACTGTGAATTTTGTGTTCCAGGAAACAACAAAAACCAAAGATAATTATTCAGTTTAAAGCTTGGAGCAAGATTTAGTTGCTCTGCTGTGGAAAATACCCCCCTGGTATTTTGACCAGTGAAACAGTAGATGTAGTGCGGAGGACATGCAGACAACAAAATGCTCCAATTATAATATTTTGTCCAATTCACAGATGACTTCAGCTCATTTAGCCTCCAAACTGGTGGTTGTGGAGTGTGGGCAGGTGGGAGTGGTATCCTGGCCTTCTGTCAACAAGCCGTGTGACGGACAGCTTCATTAGAAAGAAAATGGACCCCCCCCTCCCCCTCCCTCCGGTGACACGCCTTTGTCCTCCCTTAGCTTCCTGGGATTGGGAGTGAGGACAATCTGAGCAGGTCTTTTAGAGTGGGAGGTCTTCAATTGTCAAATGTTTAATAGACTGCTCTCTCCATCTTGCGCAGGAACAGGCACGGGAAAGTCGAACATGTGCGCAGTGAACACACTCTCTCTCTCACACACACACACACACACACACACACACACACACACACACACACACACACACACACACACACACACACACACACACACACACACACACACACACACACACACACACACAGTGTTCATACTTGCAGACATTATCCGACTATCTGAATTGGTGGCAGAAAATCAAAGATGATTGATGAGTGGAGTCTGGCTGAGTTAAAGGTCTGAGGTGTGTGATTGTGATCTGGGGACAAAGAAATCATTGCCAAAGGTTAAGCATACGATAAAACCCTTTTGAAAGGCATGGAAAGGATTTTAGATGTCATTAATCACATCGGCAATGGTGTTTTCAATGAGTTGTCATCTTTTTCAGTCAATGACCGACAACGTCATTGGTCTTTTATCTGTGGAATCAGCTGTAGTAATATACACGGTGGTAATAACCAGATCTGGGAGTTCTGTTTAAAGGCTACTCCACTGTGGTGAAACCTGAATCAAAATGCTCTCTTTAACACACATTAAGGCATAATTTAATGACAGGAGCACCATAGACAATGTCCTACATAATGAGACGGCCATGCTGTTACCGCTGCCGACTGCGTCTCCAAGAGGGTGTGCGCCTACAAATCAGAAAATGGAGACAAATGCCAACCAAACTGCTCCAGGAAGCATTCAGTGGTCTTTGTTCGAAAAGGGGCACGGGCATGGACCCAACACTAATATGGCTAATGGCTTAGGAAACCCCATTGCTTCTTTAATTGAAGCTGGCTCTCGGACGTCCAGTGGGGAGAGAAAGGAGAGAACGAAATAAGAAACAGCAAAGGAGAGAAAGAGAGGTCTGGGAGAGGGTGAGGATAAGGTTTAACTTAGATCTTGAAAAACAAGGAGTGGGTGTGAGGGGCCTGCAGGTGTGTGTGTGTGTGTGTGGGGGGGGGCTCTACACTACGTAGCCAATCAGGATTTCCCCTGAGGTCCCAGGACACCTGGGATCATCAATGATTGATCAAACTGGAGGGTTTAACCAAGGGAGAGGTGAAAAACAGACTGGAGGGGTAAGAAATATAGAGGAGGCTGTGTGTGTGTGTGTGTGTGTGTGTGTGTGTGTGTGTGTGTGTGTGTGTGTGTGTGTGTGTGTGTGTGTGTGTGTGTGTGTGTGTGTGTGTGTGTGTGTGTGTGTGTGTGTGTGTGTGTGTGTGTGTGAAAAAACAATCGGAAACAAACAAAAACAAAACAGAACAAAAGACTGCATAAAAAAAAAAGAAAGCCAGATTGAGTTCACTATGTGAATCTAATAGGGGCCACTGTGGAAGCAAACATCGCCATCAAAGCCAAACCGCTGCAGCTCTGTAGAGACTGCTGCCTGCACACATGGTTTTGGCTGTGCTCAGACCAGCGAAAGACAAACAGAATCTCAAACTGATCCATACAGACTGGCACATAATGCTTAGGTACACACACACCAGTGCGCTCACAGGGACATAACTGTATATGGTACTATCTTTACAGGGAAACTTGACATCACCAACGCATGTTAGTTACAACTATTTTTGAAGAGATTCAAGCTAGCTATGAACTGCAGCATGACAAAACAAAACAACAACAATGACAACAAAAGTATTTTTCAGAGATAAAATGAGTCATATTTCTTTCTCTTCTCAGCTTTGTATTAAAAGGAGTGCTGGAAAGCACCAAAGTACATTTACAAAGGAATATATTTACATTTTAACAGGTGCCACGCATATTCTAATTTGAGAAGATATATAAAAAGAAAAATATCTGGGGGTGTTGAGTTAGCAGCCCAATGGTCTTTGTCAACCATAACATGCCTAAATGTATGACCACTATGCACTATGGGTAATGTAGGCTCCCAGAAGTATGCATGGCAGAAAAAAGAAAGCCCCCTGCTGCATCAATTTTGAATCTTTTAAACTTGATATCATGAGTCTAATAATGTTATAAAGATGGAATGATAAACTGGTGGAGCACACTTTCAAGCTTAATTTCAAGGTACTTGAATATTTGCACTTTTCCTACATAATACGCGATACTTGAGATATATATATATATAGAGAGAGAGATTTATATAGGTATAAATATATATGTACCTACTGAAGATGAAAGTAGTAGAAAAGCAGCGTCCATTTTGGGAACCTAGTCACATTCAGGTATGAGCTGTTTGCAGTTCTACCAAAATATATGATAATTTAGTCTTTGGACAAAAACGTGTATTGAACAGATTTTACTCATTTCTTTTTGATTAGTTTCAGTTAACAATAACATTTCAGGGGGTTTACGTCTACTCTTGCGTTTCACATCTAGAGCATAAGATAACATGACTGCATGTAAAGTGCCTCTTAGGATCTGAGCATTTCTTTCACCACTTCACTTCAAAGGAGTGTTGTCAGTAGCCTAAGATACACCACTTGGTACCATATTCAAAGCAAGAATACAGTTTAGTGCTACATGTGGCTCACATATCATGTCAAATTTAAATTCTGGTAAACTCATTGTAACAGATTACTCGTCAACAATGTTAGAGCATTTAAACCTAAGTACACGAAAAAGTATTTCAAAATGTACCAGTAGCTCTGCAATTTTGCTACTTTATAATATAACAGAAAGCAAAAAAAAAAAAAAAGGTAGTAAAAAACTGAAACTTCTTTAAATTGAATGTTTTGAGTCCGGTGTGTTTTTACTTTGTTTTTAAGAGAGATTATGGACTGGCATGGTTTTAGCTCTAAATGTATTTTAATGGCCATTGTTTGGAAACGTGGGGCATGGCTGAGCGGTGAAACGTGTTTTTTTTCAGTGGCTGGGTTTCGAGTTAAGCAGATTGGCTCCGAGGGTTGCCTGGCATTGTTGCAGAATCTTTGAATAAAGACTTCAATCCTTTCCCTATGTCAGGACTGCTGCTAAGAAATGCATTATTAATGAGAATAGTCTGACTGATGCTTGGGATTAATTACAGTAGCTTTGAAAGCAGCCCCCCTTTTTCCCCTTTTGTGCTCCACACAACCAAGGCAGCAATATTTTTTTATTCTCATTCAAGATCAGAGTTAAACCATGCAAGTGGAGTCTTGATAGTGAAAACACCAACAGACACTACGTGGTTACATTATTTATACTCCACACTCCAGAAAGCCTTTTTTCCCCCACATCTGACAGAGCAACAGTTGCACTGTGCTGTTGTCACCTGCTTGATCACACAGAAAAAAGCCAAAGGGCTGAGAGCTTTTACTTTGTAGTCCACTTGTAACTTCTTTGGTAAACAGGCTCCCTGACAACGCAGCTGGCAGACGCATCACAGAAACACAACTAACGTGTTTAAGTCCTTTTAGTGAAAAGGACTTTTCTTTTATGATTTATGAAAGTGTTTCATGAGTCATAAAGCATAATATGTCATTTAAGGCAATAAACTGTCCAAACCAACTGCATGATGCAATAAATTGTGCTCATGTGAATTTCAGTTCCACTCAGGACTTTGCTTTCTGGGTATTTAAGGTATATTGTATTAGACCTTTCATATGCCATGCCTTTTGTATTTGTTTTTCCATTTCCCATTTAGGATATGGAACGTAGACAATAACAGACAATAAAGGCAAATTAAAACAGAAAAACTGTCAATAAAAAGGGATATCTAATAACTGTTAACCACTCTTTCATTATGTACATCATCAACACAAACTCATGCAATTAATTTACAAATGCCAGGTCCTACCCACTCAAAAACTAAACCCTCGCTGTAATCCAATAACAATACCAAAACAGTCACTGGTTTGCTCCATTTTATTTATTTATTTATATATATATATATATATATATATATATATATATATATATATAAATAAATATTTATATATCAATAAATATTTATATATAAATACATATTTATATATAAATATTTATATATATATATATATATATACTGTATGTATTTCTGTATAAATTAATTAGGGGAGGAACTGAGAACCACAGACAGGTGGTGATTGGAAGTCAGTATTGAAAGGTGGAGTTGCACAATGTTTTTTTTGTCTTTCATTGGATTTTCTGAGAAAAATAAAAAAACAGAATAATGTCAGCCTAACCCTTTAAGTGAGATGCTGATATGAGCTTTTGAATCCATAATACTCAATCCACATTTATCTGGCTGTCATACAGCTGACATGACCGAGCTGCAATTTTTCTCGCTAATCTTGCTAAAATGAAAGTGTGGACAATAGTTGATGATGGGCTGATCACCATGTGAATGTGGCACATCCTCTATCCTCTTCATTCATCATCCCAGCACACACGGAAAAATTCTCATTCTCGCTCACCACGGGTTGTTGTTGGTTTCAATTAGTGGAGCCAACATCTGACACTGGGACACAGGAGTCTCTATTGATTGGCTGGAGCTATAGAAATGCATGTGTCAAGGGCAACTGGGGTCAACTGCAGACCCCAGAATAAGAAAAGACGCAAAGAATGACAGGAGGGAGAGATGGAGGGAGGAGAGGGGACATGGCCCTCTCTGCAAGAAGAGGGGGAGAGGAAGATCCATTTAGATGGGGCCCAAAGCCTGAAGACCATGGTGTGTGTGTGTGTGTGTGTGTGTGTGTGTGTGTGTGTGTGTGTGTGTGTGTGTGTGTGTGTGTGTGTGTGTGTGTGTGTGTGTGTGCGTGCGTGCGTGCGTGCGTGCGTGAGGGAGTGAGAGAGTGAGGGAGTGAGAGAGAGTGAGAGAGAGTGTGAGTGAGTGAGTGAGTGAGCAGCAGGGGGGACGAGTCAGCAGCTGGACAAACAGACTTGATCCAGCTACTGTTCTACTAATGGACACCACTGACGATCCAGAGCGTGAGCACACGCCCATGCATGCACATGCACACACAACACACACACACACACACACACACACACACACACACACACACACACACACACACACACACACACACACACACACACACACACACACACACACACACACACACACACGCACACACACACAGCAACAACAACTTCTGGCCTCTTTCTCATATTGCCAGCAACCACTTTCATGTGAAAGCACGATCCTATAATAATAAGCATGGGGTATAACTTGTGGGCTAAGCTTGGTGGGAGGTTTCACTGGTGTAAACCCAGAACAACAAAGGGGGAGGACCCCACCTGGAGATAGACACAGAGTGAGCAGCTACCATCTGTCTACAAACAAGGACACTACTCAAGTTCAGTAAATTAAATGTCCACAAGGTAACAAAACCTCCCTCCTAGAACTTCTAAACTTCCCACATCACATCTGGTTTATAGAATGTTTAATGACTAAAATGTCTAGAATGGGTGCTGACAAGTGTACTTTGCTACCTTTGGACAGACCTTGGTCAGCGGTTTCCTACTGTTTCCTAGTTTAACGCTTTAATGCTCAGCTAAGATAACAGGCTGCTGGATTTGTGTTTGTATTTAAAAGTGCAGACATTTATGCAAGATGTACGATCTCATGGCCTAACTATTAGTGGGGAAACATATAACTGTATTTCCTAAAACACCAGTGACTCCTCTAAGAGAAAATGACACAATTGAGCCATTTTCTCATATTTAAAATGTTCTCTTGGGTGCAGACTGTAGACTGTATTTTGAAATTGAAGTCAATTTGGAAGTGCCTCAGTGCAATACTACTCAGAGTGGCTCCAAAACACTTTGGTTCCTTAGATTCCAATCAAAACGCGACGACTTGCCAAAGTCCCAATTCAATACGTTCAATCCACAAATCAGTATGGTGTTATTAGTTAAATCCACTCCTTCTGATTAATGTTCTGGTGGTCCTTTAAAAATAAACCCATAAATAATAAGATATTAGGCCTCAAAGTGAGGTTTTGAGGGGTGCCTGGTTGGATTGACATCACTGGGGTACAGTCAGGTTGCCGGAATAGATGACCAGGCATAAAAACATCAAATCAAATACAGTATCAAATGTCCTTATAAAAATTCTAATCTCATCAAATCTCTTATTGAATTTCATTACGTTTAGCTTTCATTATTTGTAAAATGACTACTGAAAGACTCAGTTTAGATTAGTGACCACCTGTTATTGGGTAAGAAGCCAGTTAAGCTAGTTAAACTCTACTTAAATCTAACTTAATTAGTACTACTACTACTACCTGTTGAATCTAACATGGATCACTTGTACCTGCAAGACACATGAACAAGAGAGTGTTTTTTGGAAAGGAAGGACTCCTTCATACACTGACTAGGTATCATTACTCTATTATATGGTATCAGTCATAGAGTTGATTTTAATCTGCTGCTGAATCTGAAACTCCTTTTCTTGAAGAAGTGAAAACAATCTGACAATAGAGTTAATTTGCTGTCAGCTGAGATGCAAAGAAAATATTTCCTGAAATCAGTTTAATTTCCTTCACAGTTGTCAATAGTTGTTTTGCTTTTCATCTGAAACAGGCCACCAAAATGCAGAGGTGTAAATACAATCAAAGTTTTATCCATTTTGGCAAAGTATATGAAAGACTTGATACCAGTACCAGTACCTGACACTGGCCTCTCAACAATACTTGTTTCTATACCAATTTAATAAAATCCATTTTAAGAAAAAGAAAATTCCATGTTGCATAATGGTACAAATCTTTAGTTTTCATGAGGTTGGTTGAAGGAGAGTGTAATCTATCTTGTTTCTGTCACCACAATTAGCAGATGTCTTCTAAGTACCTCACATGGAAGCTACCGCTAGACACTACAATTTACAGATGTTCCAGACTTGCTATTGGTAAATGCTAGCTAGCTGACTGCGCATGGAGGAGTTTCCAGCGGCACACGCAACTCAGAAATATGTGGCCAAGGCATAGTTTAAAAAAGAGTGAAATAACACATTCTAGTGTAACATTTACTGAAACCAAGTTTTTCTTATCTATATGGGTGGACTGTCCAAGTGGCAGCTCTGTAACGGAAACGCAGAAAGATTTACACGTTGTAAATGTAACAAAAGTTATGTTCAATACCCACATATTGTACCAGATGACAAGGCAATTTTCAATAACAAATTGTACAGAAGCAAAGTTGGTGCTATAAAAATATAAAAACCCTAGACTTGAAATGACTGTTATGTGTTCAGAGGTTACCGTTGACCACTGACTCCACTGTGAACATTTGCACTAATAGTGTACATTAGCAGAGTCGCGGATCAAGCTGTCACAAATGAAGGTGTCTATAAAGATCTGGTTACTGTGTTTGGGTCATCACCTCCTGTTCTCTCACTGTGTGGTCAGCTCTGCTGTAACCACTATGAAAGTCTATACTCCCCTCCGACACCCAGGCACACAGGCACTCAGTTTACTTTGCCCCCCCCCCCTGCTCAGACTACTGCGCCACTCCTTCTGTTACATCCAGAAAATCTGCACAAAGCCCAGAGCATTCATTTCTTGATTTCCTTAAACAGGAAATCAGATTTCTGCTGTGTTGTGGTAAAAAAAAAAAAAAAAAATTAACCTGATGCATATTTCATTAGTGGCTGAAGGAATTGTTGTTGATCAGCACTAGTGATTTAACATTACTCAACCCCCTGCTGAGATTTGAGGGTTCCAGAAATGATTAATGGAAACCCATCAGTACTTCACCCATACTGGTCAAATAAAAATAGCAACACACTAAATCAGAAGATTGTTTGCTCACTGTCCTGCTACAAATAGCTGTTCATTCCGTGTGTGGGATACTTTAAGTGCCTCTCACTGATTTATTTACCTCTGCCAAGGAGGTTGTGTTTTCAGTGCGGTTTGTTTGTTTGTCAGCAGGATTACAGAAAAACTACTGGCCAAATGTTCATGAAACTTGGTGGAGGGATGCAGTGAGAAAGAACAGTTTAAATTTTAGAGCGGATGCAAAACATTTGATTTTTTTAGATTTTATTTTATTAATCCCCGAGGTGAAATGTCTTCACTACAGCAGGGGGGCTCTCAGGGGGGAGCTGCTGCAGCAGGCTGCCACTAGCGCGGCGCCAGGTAACCTGACCTGAGGTGCATGTTTTTGGATGATGGGAGGAAGCCGGAGAACCCGGAGAGAACCCACGCAAGCACAGGGAGAACATGCAAACTCCGCACAGAAAGGCCCAGGACCGGATTCGAACCCCGAACCTTTTTTGCTGTGAGGTGACAGTGCTAACCACTGCACCACCGTGCCGCCCCAAAGATGGGGCAAATCCATGTTTGTTTGTTTTTTTATTAACACTGCAGGTAGCAGTGGATGGTGGGGTTCATTTGTGATAAAAACTAATGAGCATTCTACAAATACAATGACTCTATATCACAATCTACATTCATAGGTACCAGTAACCTCTGGGATACACATTAACTTTTCTAAACTGTATAACATTGAGCTGTCGTAATGGCGCACTAGGGTACAGGGATTTCTAGTGAGAGAAACGGGACTGGTAGGACGGCTGGGATGTGAGGCACAAGTGTATTTTGACACCATCTTAATAGTTCTGGAAATATGTCAAGACATATTATATGTTTTTGGTTTGCAGTGGATGATTTGCATACAGTATCATCAAAGCATGGCCTCAGCCAAGGTCTGCACTGTGCCAGCGTCCTCTAGTTAGTAATGTATTACCTGACAATGTACAAGAGGTCGCTCAATGTGTTCGTTTCACCTCAACCCTATTGGGGCATTTTAAGGACCCTCAGCTCATTGTTTTGGTTTGAAAGCGTGCCTCACTCGATTCACTCTCTACTTCCTGTCAGGCACTAGAGAGTTGAAGACTAAGTTGGCTGTTAGATGGTGGCAAATAGTGGAGCATCTACCAGATAGCTCCCTCAGAGGTTGGTGGGGACTACAATTTTTTTTTTTTTTTTTTAAAGAGGTAAGAGCGAGTTTAAATTGGGCTGGCATGTATCATTTAGCAAGAAACATGACCCCAGATGAACATTACTGTAGCTCTGTGACTGCTAAAGTTGCAAATAAGCAACTGTTTGTAGGATGATATAATATCAGATGTTGATAACTGCTTAACATACTGTAATACAATATATACATGGGATGATGATTTTGTTGAGTTGCCAGATTATACTGATGGACCTCCACACAAATCATCAATTTACAATACAAATTAGAGCTTGATTAATCAGTCAGTTGATTGACAGAAAAATTATCAGCAACATCAGACAAACATTATGTTTCATTCATTTCGTCAAGACAAACTGCCAAACATTGTCTGGTTCACATGATAATAAAGCTGTCAGGAAACAGTGACAGGCATGTTTTCACCATGTTGTGACATTTCATTGACAAAATGATTACTCAGTTAATTAGAAAATAAAAGGCAGCACAAATTTAAATTGAACAAATCCAACTGTCTTGACTGTCGACCATTTGCATATGAATTAGCTGACTGATTCTGTGGCTCTAAATAGCTAAGATCGAGCAGAAGATAGGTAAATTGATGAGACGCAATCGATGTAAAAAAAAACAACATAACAAACAAGTGCATGTAAGATACAATGATGTTTCCATTCATTACTTTGAATCCTTCACTTGCCAGAAATCATGTGAAATCATAAACGTATTATATGTCCCTTCAAAACTAAGAAAAAAATTAAAATTCATAATTCCTTTATGCGTTACATTTAGCCACCCAGTTTCAAAAAGGTGTTTAGTATTTTAAGAATAAATTGATAAATCAGCATAAGACATAACATCTCTGAAGAACATGGCTTGTGAAAGTTATTGGCTCATAACTAAGGCACTGACCTTGACATGAACATGCACAAATCCAGCATGAAAACAATTCCACAGGGATTCTGGGTTTCTTATGTCAACAATCTGTGCTTCGTGTTAATAAGCAGGCATGTTTTGATTGTGGCTAACTGCCAAGTGAATGACAAAAACGGGGCAGACTTTTGGAGTGCCGCAGTCGAACCGGTCAAACAAACCATCTAAATGATTTCCTCCTCTTTCTGCTGCAGCTGCAGCATTTAGAGCAAACACACTAAAAAAATTATGCTTTTCACTGCTACACTCTGCCCACAGGCCAAGGTCCTTTACTAAATTATACTGTTCTGCTCCTTTCCTCATCTAATAAAACACTGAGTGAGCAGCCACTCAAAGGCTTGGAATAGTTGGGCAGAAAAGCATCTATCTGTCAGTTCCCATGAGCCAGAGAACAGGGTAATTTAAAGCCACTTTCCAGGTTCAATACCAAGTTTCCGGATAAATCTCAGAAAATGAGATCAGCATTTCCTGTTAAACTACTGTATAAGCAGAATGCCAGCAATTATGACATGTAAATTCAAAGGCAACGATATGAAGATAATTGGTTATGAAACATAGTTTTCAGTGTTTATGTCCCAGACAGACCATGAAATACAACTCTGAGAACACAAATATAGTATTCACAAGCTGCAGTAGAAACAGTTGTGTTATTAGAGGGCTGAAGGAGAAGCTAAATATTCCAAGTTTAAAAAAAAAAAAAGAAACGGTACTATTGGCATATTTTTAGCAAATCAAAATGCTATCTTGATTGTTTTCCATTTGGATATTGACTAGCTGTGACTAATACTATGGCTCTCTCAACAGTCAATATCATTGCTGCCCGCGAGATAAACTAAGTTCTTAATGAAAAGCAATGGCAACCTCATGCATTTAGAATAAACAGATGTTGCCATTCATTAGAAGAGGAGAAATAGGGCCAATCATTTCCAACAGACTCTTTGTGAACAAGAGGCACTGAAAGAATGTCATTACTCATGGTTCAAGTCCTACACTGCACTACACGGGTTGGTTAGAAAATTCAACCAAAGTGGTCGACTATCATAGTCAACAGTGTTGACAAAAAGTCAATAATCCCTGTGGCAAGCCAATCATGTAATGGTGAAATGACCCTCGGTCGCAAAGTCGTGGCTAAAGGCCTGGTCGCATCAGCATTTCAAACAGCAAATTAATTTCAGTGAAATCGACACGACCAGCGGAAAAGTAAATCAGTGCAATTTTCTTTTTGCGTTAAGTTAATCTTTGGAGACCTGCGCCATCGACCAATGTTAGACCAATGTGTTGACAACCTTGACCTTTGAGAGGTGCGATAGAAACTGTTGTAGCTTGTTCGCTGTGTAGCATTACCCACAGTATAAATACATCTATATAGTATAAAGTAAAGCCTTACTGATATTTATTGTATTAAGTGAAACAAAAAACAAACCTAAAACCAAAATACCAGAACGTGACTAGCGTTAGCCAAGCTGGTTGGCGTGATAGTGTTTAGCTCACCAGCTACAATACTTCATCGACAAAATCATGAACACGTGGATCAATTTTAGCGTGACACTTTCTGCCATGAACAGTCCTTAAAAGGTGTTTCAGGTACTTGACTGTGGGTTTAACACTAAAGATATACACTTTAAATGGATGTCAGTACATCACAACAAAATCAGTTTTAGTGGTTAAACCTCACACTTTTGTTCATTGCGATATGTGATAACAATTTGACATTGTCCCCACCTTCTATGTTTTGACAGTGGAGAAATCCAGATATCTGCACCTGCCTTCAAAAGAAGCCGCAGCCAGCTTTTTCTGCCCTGTAGACAGTGAGTGGACTTCATACTGGGTGGCCTGCAAATTCACCCTGGAGCTGTTATGATTTAGTCTTGAACCTTATTACTTTCCCTCAGCTTGTCATTAATTTGCCAGAGACTTAAGAGGATTTTACTTTCACCAACAATATCACTACATTAAAATCTGAAGTACCACGAGTGGATCGTGCTGAATTTAACTGTTAAACACGAGTATCCACTTGAAACACAACTGAACGAAGTTGACTGATGGAAAACAATGTCCTATACTGGAAGCATACTATTCTGATGTTGCCACCTTAGAGGGGCAGAGCACAGAGAATCTTGGTTTACAATTTACATTAAATGTTTTTTTACTCGACACACTTAAAATAACTTTTTTAGTTTTTTTCACTGGAGGCAGGTTTTATTTTCTTTTGTTTAATATGTAAAGTAAAATGTAAAACCAAATTTACTCTGTCAAATCGAAATAGTCACAGCTTAAATAACCGAATTAATATCAGCGCCTGTTTAACAGACCAAGTAAATGCCAGCAACGTGGTTTGCAGATAATCAATGGGCTAATCAAGAGCCATGGACAGATGTGGCCCTGCAGGAAAGGATTCTTCTCATTTCATCCCCTTCTCTTGAGTAGCCTTAGGGTATTTAACCTATCCACTATCTGTCGGGATCTAAACTGACACTCTGAAAATCCCATTCACTGCTGATAAACCTGAGGATCAGATGAACAGCAATATAACAGAGAGCCACTGCAAACAATGAGGAAGGAAAAGCTGACTTAGCAATAGACTGTGGACCTCACTTTCTGTGTGTACAATCAAGTAATACCAAATCCATTAACTCGATTGACAGCAGAGTAAATCAGTTGAGTTGGCTTTGTTTGATCAATCTATTCCCAGAATGTTGTCTTGACAATTGTGCAAATGATATTGATCATCCATTGACTACTGGTGATTCTCTATTCTTGTTCACAGAAGTAATTAATTCAAGCTTGATCCTGACATCTAACAATGAGGCAACCATGACATTTCAGGGCAATAATGACAGTTTCCAAAGACACAACTCAGACAAATGGAGAGATGTTTCTTTAAGAAAGGGAATGCTCCACCTGTGTCAGTCAGATTACTAGCATAGCTCTACTGGGTCCAAAGGCAACTGGCCACGGGGCTGGGGCTGATTGTCAGGGGCAACAGCTCAGGGGGAAGAGGGCTTATGTTTCTGGTTTATCAGCAGCTGGACCCCCATATGTAACTGGCCGGCAGTCTGGGCAGCAAGGGCTCAAATATGGACAGAAATGAAGCAGACAGAATGGAAACTCCTTTTTCAAAGTAACATGGTTGGTGGTGGTTGGTGCTACAGGCTCAGTCTTACCCCTGATTACTTTCAGCCAACGCAAAGATCATCAGTGATGTGCCAAAGACAAGTTAGTGGGAAGAAAAGGAACGTGTGGAAAGAATTTCGCAACCATTGAAGGAATGAAGTCAGGACTTTGATAAAGAAAACAAATGATCACATTATGTCCAAAAAACATCCAGTCTGAACAGGTTATGCATGAATATGGCACAGTTGAGTTTCCACAGCCGTGGCTTTCACTGAACCATCAATGAGGAATCTGCATGGAGCTTCAACTTGTCAGTCATTAGGAAACATCACCTATGACACACCACAGCTTTCAACATTCACAGGATCAAAAATTCCATTCCAGTTATCTTACAATCTGCAATGAATTATCCTGATTACACAAAAGGGACATCTATGTATTCTAATTCTGTAGTGAACAGGGGATGTTGGGGCCTGAGTTAGCAATAGAAAAATGGGCAGCTGGGGGTTTAGGGTTTTGTCTAGAGGCTGGGCTGAGGCTCTCTCGGGAGTTTGGTTAGGGGACAGGGGCTGTGGCTGAGGCAGAGGGCTGAAGGCACGGCACATACACAACTGTCCCGGGGCTGACAGGCTGCTTCAGAACAATAAAAACCACACCCTCTGGGTTTAATAAGGCAGGCTTTCTTCTGACCTGTAAGAAGATTACATTTTCAAAAAGGATTACATCAGTAAGGATTAGTGTTGACCGTATTGTTGAATTTGCTATTTACTTTTAGCATCCAAACAGTGACTAGTTGCCGATGTAATTAAATGGGATTCTTTTATATTGTGTTTTTTCTAGCTGTAAACACTATTCTGAAGTGAAACTGGTTGGCACATCAGGGCAGCAATATTACTGTTACCATTTGGCTGAGGTCAGGCAAAATTACTTTAATAACTTAAATACCAGCTCATCAGTGGAGTATTCCATCTTGCCAGCTTTATGTGCAGAGGTGACGGGCAATTGGAAGGAATGTGGGAGTGGATCGAGTGTATTTGAAAAGTTTTCACAAAAATAATTATACTATGTTTATTAGTAAAACTAAGAATGAAGGGGTAAAAAAAAAAGACCAGCGCAACATCCAAACCACAAACAATTCAATTAAAAATGTTCTGCAAGCAAGGAGGTGCTTAACAACCCCACTGCTAGAGACAAGAGAGATAGCTTTGCAGCATGACATTAGTGCCTTAGATGAGGTCAATATGTTATTCCTTCATAATGGTAGCCAGTCATACATTCACTGCGTGACTCTATGGGTGTGGCCACGCACTATTGTTGCTTCCTGATGGGCGTAGACCCCAAGTCAGTCTTTAACCAATTAACGCTGACCATCAAGTGTGCATCTAAGCTACACCAGGAAAAATTGCAATATTCTGCAAAATTTTAGACAAGCTTCAAAGAGTAAAATCCACTACTTGGTCTTTCAGATAAAAGTGCCAGGGCTGATTTTATTGCCCAACATTTATCTATCAAACACAGTTCTGTATCGGCATATATGCTGTCCAATATATTTTTAAAGAACATAATGCAGAAACAGGTGCTTGGGGTAGTTTAGAAATTGTTCTATTTGTTTTTGTTTTTTATTATTATTTATAGTTTACAATTTATAATAATTACATTCCCAGTACAGTTCACTGCTTCAATTCACTGATGTCATTTTTATTTAATAACCATATTTCCGTTGATATAGTGATGCCGCAATTTTGGAGCGTCCTAATATCGATATTCGCCCCAAAAACCCGGTATTGGTCAGATCTCTACCGATAAAGAATGAAGCCTGATCTGTGCAGTGCTGGCTATCCAGTCGCCCATCTGCTAAGTTAACTGACATTAGTATGTACAGTTCAGGCTGAATTTACATTCAGGAACTACTCTCTACCCTTGTGCTGGATGCAAAAATATGCATCATGGCCCATTATGTGATTGCCATGATGCATCTGTGTGTGTACTTTTCTTGACGAACGTCCTGTACCTCTATTGTAAAGTTTGCATGGTCAATAGGATGAGAGGATGGAAGGGGATTTCCATTTAAGTACAGTGAATAGAAGCTTGCTGCTAATGAAAAGAAGTATTTATTAAGCTGCCAATCTGACCGTCAGCCAACTCCCCCAAGGGCTTACTAAAGCCTGGGATCCAATCTACCAAGCAGATAGCGAGTATATCTGAACCAGAGTCAACCAAATGGGAAATGTTTAAATATACGCTTGTGAAAATGATAAAAGAAGTGTCTTGAAGTTGCAGGGGAGAAGTAAATATGGGTTTAAGGTTTGCACAATGCCTTCCAGTTTCCTTTATCGTCCCGAGGATGCCTGTGGCCACACTGGTGCCCCAGCAAGTGTTCTCTGCAGAATCTCTACTTCCACACCCTATTACAGCACAAACACACGCACAGAGGAATGCACCATGAGGGACCACCAGCTGTTGCAGTGACCGATATGGGGAACGCCCAAAATACTTCAATCACCAAAATCTGGTGTACATATTCTCTCCCTCTTCCATACACCTACATGGACAGGCTGTTTACACGCTGATTTACTTTCATATTCAATCTTTTCCTATTGGTTATTACAGTTAATCAAACCCCAACAACAAAATCATCCAGCAAGTCACCGACGCAGTCACTCATTAACAAGACAAGAGCTCGTCGAGAATCAGGGAGTGATCCCATCCCAGTCATTCCTTTCCTGCTTTCATTATTACACACATCGCAGCTGATGACCGAAGTGCTAAACATGCTGCTAAAAATACATCTCGCATCCTACTACAGTATGTGACACCTGAGATGTACAGATGAGAAACCCTGCTGAGGAAGGCGTCTGATTTCCAAAGCATTAACACTCCTCTCTTTTTTATTGTTCCCACTCATTTCTGGTTCTCACGCTGTTGAAGGACAAACTACTTAACCTACAGTGACACTTATAAATCATAAAAGCCCATCCCTGCCGCACACATGCCCAGCAGCTGTATTTATATGATTCATGGACAGGGTTGGAAAGCGGTGTGTTTGAGCAGCAGAGAATCACTTTTCAATGAGCAGCTGCAGCTGAAGTGGCCTTCGACCCATTCCTCTTCAAGTGTCAGAGGTTTGAGGTCCGGATGGTAACCCAACCACTTCCCGTGTGCCACCTGTAAGGACAATAATCACACCACAACTGGATTTCAAAAGCTCTGCATACAAAAATGGCAATGTTCCTGCAGTAATTGGGGATTTTAAGGGAGACAATCTTGTTTGCTACAGTAAATTATTCAAATGTGGTTCTAAAGTGAGTTTGAATCCATAGGCCAAACAGTAAAACCCCTGTTGTTCCCCTTCATCACCAATAAATTGATAAATGAATTATTTTACTCCTTTTTTAATCTATCATCAGTAAATTTGATGTTTGACCCCTTACTTTTCTTTTTTTTAATCCTGTTTTCTTTGTGACTTTTTGTTTTTTTTATTACTCAGAATTTTTGTATTCTCCAGAATCGTATATGTGCATGTAATGAGCCCTAGTGTGTTACCATTTCTAAAAATCTCCATCACAAAAGGAAACGGCAACCTACACAGTGAAAATGGCAAGTTTTGATCAAGATTTGGATCCAAAAAGATTCCGATCGGTTCAAAGAATTACAAACAAGCCAGAGCATTTTGTTCTTTTTCTTTTCTCCCCTATAACAGAAAGACATGTGGGTCCAGCCAGGCCCTTCAACGCATGGTGGGCTATGCAAGACTAGGGAAGGTGTACCTTAAATGACATACATTAAAGATCCTATACTTTACACCTTTCTGGTGTTTTTTTGCAGTCTTGATATACATGAAAATATTAACAACCCTCTCTCTGATTGGCTGACTCTCTTCTGAGTGACACAGAAGTGACACCTCAGGTTTTCCTTGGTCTTACAGCTCGCTAGCTCCTCAATGCAATGACCGCTCTGTGTCGTCTTAAGTGCTGAGGCTGGACATATGACATGAGCATGTAGTTGTGACATCACAAACGTATGAAAGTCCAAACGGCTTGTCTAAATGGCACAGTTGCTATAACTTTCACCGTTTTTATATACCACCTAGATCTGCTTTGAAATCCCAAAAACATTAGAAATCTGAATTTATAATATAGAGAACCTCAATTCCATGACTCATTTCTATCGGGATATTTGATCAAGATAAAAAAAATATATATATATATATATGCTGGTGAAGATGCAGATATCATGAAGATAGAATCTGTGTCTGATACACACATGAGTATACACAGCGAAGCTTACGCAGGAATTAGTGCAACACATGGATGATTCAAATTGCCAACCCACATTATGAATTGACTGCTAAAGACAAATATGACATGCACTTTGTTTTTTCTACAAACTGCCTGGGGCATAAAAGAAAAGTATAAAGCGTTTAAATAATCCTTTCTGCGATCCATTTGACAAACGTGTGAACAGAATTGTGTGAACAATCAAACTTTTCTACACACTACGGTTTCTGGTAACACGCACACTCCCATTCATCCCCCACAGTCCAAAGTGGGTAATGCGATATTGTGCTTGGGAACAGAACCTCAGCTAGCAGATGGCCAGCTATTGAAAAACGCCTGGATGTTGGGACCTACATGATTGAGGTTGAAGGCTGGACTATACAGCCACAAGAATCTTTACAAAGGTTGGATACGAGATGTGCATTAAAAACATTTGACCCACTTCAAATATACTTGAGAAGAAAGCTTCCTCTCCTCTGTACTGACTGCTTCTCAATGAGACCTGGAAAATAGTTTGTCTTTGATTTTATTCAATTTCTAAACTGTCCCTCTATTCAATCCGACATCCGTTATAGAAAAGGGAACCAGCTGCTGAGTAAAACTCCATCTTCTTTCTTTTTTGTTTTTGTTGCCATTTCGACAAAGCCATGAACACACCCCACAATGCAGAGCATCCCTCTATGACAGAAGCAGTTCGACTGTCCTCTGCAGCAGCCAGGGAGAGGCTTAATCACTGTGGGCGAAGCTGTTTCATTCCGCGTCATGTTTCACCACGTGTGGTACAAACATCATCCACAATCATCAACCATTAATGACAGAAAATAATCACACGTCTAAACAGCGAGTGAACTCCTATCAAGTTTAAGGACCACAGACAAAGTGGATCATTTCTGTTTTCTAAATGAGGCAATAAATGGGCAGCTGTGTGTATCCAGCGGAATGCCAGCAGGTGAACGAGGCATTTGACATTTGGCTCACACACATTCCTGTATCAGCTGACAAAAGAGTGTGTGCATGGTGGTCCTAAGTGTGTATCCATTGTAGGCAGCAGTCGGGGCTGCGTGTGTTAGGTAAACCGGCATGTAGGTTATGCATTACACTGACAAATGTTGTTTTATATATTCAAGATGACTCGTAAAACAGCGGTTTGGATGCAAAAACGATAGCACCTAAAGCACAAGTTGCCCTACGTTTCAAACCATTACTGAATTGCAGTCTAAAATGGTTCAGATATAACATCATGCATCATACCAGCAAAGTGTCTTGATGAGCGGGACAAAGCACAGCACAAGTGAAAAGAAAATGAGGGCTATTGTTAAACAACCCACTACACAGTCCGGCTGTTTTATTTACTTATTTATTTATTTATTTATTTATTTTCATTTGAATGAAGAACTGCGTTGAACTTACCTGTTAGGTGCAAAGCGGGTGAATCAGCCGTCCATGGTGTTCAGTTAAACAGTGACTCACATCCACACTAAGGAGCAGAAAGTATATGATGAACTCCAGCTCTACTTCACGAAACCAAGAAAACAGAGACAAAAAAAAACAACAACCGGCGCAGTTGTGGGAAAGTAACTGCTCTAAAAGTTCAAAGGCTGTTCTCCCAGAACAAGAGGCCGCCGCGAGCGTTCAGTTCGAGCAGCTCTCCTCTTATGAAACGTCTCAACAACAGTTAGTGCGGCGGAGCGGACAGCTGGGGAGAACAAAACACGCAGTCTGGCACGGAGGGGCAGGAAGTGGGATGGTGTTGCCTTCAAAATAAAATCTCTAAACCTAAAAAGGGGGAAAAAGTAGGCCTAAAAGTAGGCCTACATTGGGGCATTTAATGTCTATTTGATCCCACACATCACAGTTGAAGCAAGGAGCCCTCCTGGAATAATTGAAATAATAATATTATCAATATTATTGTTGTTGTTATTCTAATAATTATTATTATTATTTGTATTTGTATTGCTGTTGGTAATAGCAGTAGTAGTAGTGGTAGTAATAGTAATAGTCGTAGTCATAGTAGTATAGTCCTTGCTATAGAAAAAATGTCCAAGACACATACTCCACACGCACTGTGAATGCAGGTTTGAATCCTGTTCAGGACCAATGCCCTGTTTGTTTGTTTTTCTGGTTACTGTTGTGGATAAAACAGTGTACTTATATAAAGGCTACTTGTAACTTTTAACTCTTATGTTTAAAGTATGTGTCTGTAGATCTGTCTGCATTCATTTTCGTCATTACTTCCTTACCCTTACGACCCAAAGTGCGCGCTAACGTCAGTTTTATTTTGAAAATGTTACCCAGAAATGTTGCTCCACGTCTGCTAACTTCACCCTGGGCAGTTGAATGCTGTGTGTAACTCGGCTGCAGTTTTCCAGTGGTACTCTTGTTTCACTGTACAAACATGAACACGGATTTTTCTGTGATCGAGCTTTACAGCTTCACACTGTAGAGTGTCTTCCAGAACATACAGCACATTGGGCCAATGGATTTGTGCTGGCTGACATGTTCACAGTATTACTAATAAGTATGTTTTCCAGTTATGCCCAATTTGAATACTGTTTTGTGACAATGCAAGTTTTGATCAGTAGGTTCAATTGATGATGGTCATTTTTAATCAAACCAAAGAGTGTAGAGCTTCTGTGAAGCACTCTGTGTTTTAGAAACTACAGTCTATTACTGTCATCATTAAAGAATTGTTATTAAAAATGTGAATAACTAACTCCTGAACTGAAATCCTTCAAAAATAATTAAAAAAAAAGAAACAGTAACGCATAGAGGGGACTCTCCTCTTTGTCTGTACTTGTACCTGAATGACGTGTGACTGCCCTCTGTTGGTTTAAAGTCAGCTTTGTTTCCCAAATGTGATGTTGAAAGTGGCATGAGAGAAAGAAAAAAGTTTTGTTTTTAATTACAAACAAACCATAATTAAAAGTCCCAGAAGTAAGTTTCTAGTCACTCTGACTCACATTTACAAATACTTTTGGACTAAGGTCAGTCCTAAAGTCCTAATGTTAAAGGTTGGTGATCTGGATACATTCATTTTGGTTCTTTTAAAGCTGAAGTCAGATGTACAATATTTTCATTTTATGTATTTGATTGAGACCATATTCCACCTAAGAGCTCATCATAAATTGGAATGTGCACATTATAGGCTACCTGAAGTATCCAAAGAGCACCAGTACCGCATAGCCTACCTGTAGCGCTTCTACTTCATTGTCTTCTGACTAACGTTTGAGGGGAAATCGTTAGTTTAGGTGGATTGCCTTGGACCTGCAATATATTGTTCAACTACCTGTTTCTTTAGGTTTTCTTACGACTTCTGGCCCTCTCAAAAATCTCAAAAAACACTTGATTGTTTTTGTTGTTGTTTGTTTGTTTGTTTGTTTGTTTGTTTGTTTAATAATTGCATTGCAATGGTGTATGATCATTGTTGTGTGTAAGCATGGTGAAATACAATGGATTTCCATATGGTGGGTAGAGTAATGATATAATTTGGCATTGGTTTATCACTAGTTTACAGGACATATAAAGTATTGAAAAAAAAGTAATTATTAGAATAAAATTTAAAAAAATATTTCATAAAAATAGTATATATTCTATATAATTGCTACATATTTTTAGCATTATTTTAATTTATATAGGCAGCTTTGATTACTAGCCTATTTTAGCAGACATGCCATGCTATCTTCAGGTGTGAAATAATTCCAAGTCACGATTTGCACACTGCATTGAGGGATCACCTAAAACAAAA
The DNA here is from genome assembly GCF_029030835.1 of Brachyistius frenatus. Lineage (NCBI taxonomy): Eukaryota > Metazoa > Chordata > Actinopteri > Embiotocidae > Brachyistius > Brachyistius frenatus. Next base: position 5,666,745 of record NW_027210615.1, read on the forward strand.
ACTCAACATAGTTGAATTAATTGAATTAAGTTTCAACTATTACAAAATGATTATCTATGTATCTGTGACATGGTTTAACTTTGTATTCTCAAAACCTAAACACATTTTCTTTTCAAGTTTAAGGATCTTTACAGAGGAAAATGGCAGTGATAATGCCACAGAACGACCATTTTCTTTTCTTTTTAACACAATACAGATCAGATGTGCGTCAACATGTTTCTGACAGCTGATAACGTGGCTCTCTGTGTGGAATGAGGGAGGCCGCAGAGAAACGGGGGCGTCTCCTTGCTCCAATCTTACCTTTACCGCTAGATCTCATTTCACCTCACCTGTCAGGTTGGAGCACCAAGGCTGCCTGTAATCTCTTTGTATGGTTAAAAACCCGACTGAAAACTGAAACAGAACAGCGCCGTATGGCGTCTCAAGTAAAAGAATCCCCTGTCAGACCAGGCTTTCACAGACTGGAGGTCCAGAAAACGACATGGGACGTCCCGGAGAGGTATACCACGCTGCGGCCTATCGGCTCCGGAGCTTACGGGACTGTCTGGTGAGTGTCAATGGTGTCATTCCTTTACTATTGTGTATTGCAAAATAAAAAAAGGCACTTGCACTTTTCCCCTTTAATAATAATGTAGGCCTAATAGCTGCAAACCATAGAACTGATGAAAAGTAGACAACCTCATTTTGTTCTGCCTTTTACTGACAATTCTATTTTACGTGATAAAGTTATTACGCCTTATTTTACATAACAAATAAAGGCAGTTAAATTACAATTACTCACCTCCAACACAGACTACATTAATGTTTATTGTATAGCTGTTGAAATAAAAGTTTTTGAAATGTTAAAATGTAATAGTGATTCTCCGTTAGGCTATCCTCTGTTTTACAAATGGTGAAGGGAGCTCAAAAGCCCACATTTTTTAAACTGAATATTAAAATGCTTTGCATCTCAAATTATTTTCTATAGGCTGTCGTGATTTTTGTAGCCCTTAAGTCTGCATTCCACTCCCAGACTTATGTTGCAGGCTATCCAAGAGGCCTTACCTCTGCTAACAGAAGCACTATTGTCCGCCTGAGGCAGGTCAGCAAGTTGATGCAGGTCCTCCGATATGACAAGAATCTCCACCACCAACCTAGAACAACCCAGCATACAGGAATCCAAGATATCCCAGACATAGTACGATCTAATGAAGCCCCTGACAGACAAAGATTTCATAGCTGATGTTTCTATAGCACAAGGGACAACAGGTCTGAATACTTAACAACTAATTTGTTGGGTTTAATTTCAGATATGTTATTTTTCAATTATAACTACAGGGATATATCTATATGTATTTTAAAGTTTTATTTCACAAGTCAGAGCAGGCTCTTTTTTCATGTTTTCTTTGTAAACTTCCAACAGAAACTCCTACACAAATGATTTTTTTATTTACTGTAAAGTAATTTCTACAATTACTGTAGAGTTATTAATAATTAGTCAATTAATTGAATAGTCAGCCACAGTACGGCCAAAAAATAGCCAAACATTCTCTGTCTCCAGCTACTCGAAAATGAGGATTATTTTTCTGTTGTATGTGACTCTAAATTGAAGATCTTTGAGTTTTGAAATGTTGGTCTATACATAACCAGCAATTTTAAATGGTTTTAAATTATTTCAGACTAAACAGGGAATCAGTTATTGCCTTTTGAAACAAGTATTGCTTAAGTACTGGGAGTAATAAATGTCAGTTGTTGCCACACATTACAGTAACAATAACAATCATGTGAATCACTGAGTCCTGTTGATCCCATTTAGCTCTGCCCTTGACCAAAAGACCAAGGAAAAGGTGGCCATCAAGAAGCTGTATCGGCCTTTCCAGTCCCTCATCCACACCAAGCGGGCCTACAGGGAACTCAGGCTGCTACGCCACATACAGCACGAAAATGTAGGAACTGGGTAAAAAGTGAAAATAAATAAATAAACAACTGTACCATCATAGTGCCTATCATACAAACGATAATTATTTAAGTCTATTGGTTCAAGCATGCAGATCAGTCAAAGGCAAAACGCAAAAATCGTAATTCCTTTTCCCTGTAAACATGTTATGATCACTGCAATAATGAAGCGCTGTTAAATAAAGGCACCACTGTCAAAGTGACTCTGAGAGCCAAGAGAAAAGCTGTTGAGAGGTTTTAGTCTTACAATCTTAGTCCCATTTAGTCCTCTCACTTTCACGAAAAGTCGATTTTGAGGATAAGCAAACTTTGTTGATAATTCCACAAACACCCATAATCTCGCCCGTGTGCCCTGACTAGCTGTTAGTGTTATGTATTTTTAGAACCCTCATGGCTCAGTATTTTCACTGAACACCTGTGAATGAGTGTGTCTCTTGTCAAAGGAAAAGGCATCAAGAAAAGACTTGTGATCCATTTTTTTTAAATCTTGGGCCGGGTTGTTTTTTTTCTTCGTATTGTATCAAATTAAAATGTAACTGGCTGTTCCAGCTTGAGCTCAAACTTCGGAATGGTTCCCACCTCGTCTCTGTTATGAAGACACAACCCACTGGCATTATTGGACACCCAGTATCACGTCAAAGTGTGTAGTACACCCATCAGACCACTAGAGGTGACTTGACTTTTACCTGGGATACCAGTGCCCAAGTCTGTGAGAAAACTATAGTCAACAGTGATTTCTTTTAAGTAACTTAACTAATGTACTTACTTAATACTTACATAATAAGTGCATAGCTATTTAACTTGCATGATGTAATTTGCATAATGTATGCAATCTTACTTACTTTGCGTAAAATTACTAAATGTAATCCAAAACATGATATTCTAAACTAACCCTAATTTAGGGTTGGTTTAGGCAACCATGTCACATTTAACCCAAACCATTATATTTTCTTAAAACTAACCATGTGGTTTTTGGTGCCTAACTTTAACATTGACATGGTATCCTGTAGTGGAAAGTGTGGCAACCTTAACATCATTGTCAAGAACTCACTTTTATGAGGCTGTCATTTGATTTGTAATTCACACTTTTATACATTTTTGCTCTTGTTTTTCAAGAGTCCAAATTTTTCCTGGTGATGGGAACAGAGAGAGCTATTGTATTTCAATATTCTCCCCCAATTGTCTCTGATCCATAAAGCCCACAGTTGATCATTTTGGCCCTGCAATCGTGGAGCTCTTACTGACTGAATTTAGGGATTTTTGTTTGTTTTTGTTTTTGTTTTTTTTGCAAAGATAACTGAGGGTTTACAGGGTTAAAGAGAAAATCCAAGCACAATGAAGTCAGTAATGGATGCACAAATTGTTTAGAGGTGATCTCGGAGAAATGCAGTGCAGATACATGACAGCAATGACTGTGAATGACTGTAAAGACGAAGAATGTGATCTTATGAGCACAGGAGCCACAGATACTTCAGAGCTAAAAGATGTTACTAACTTTCCAAACTCTGCACCGCATGTGGACTGTGTGCAAGACTTTAATATACATTAAGTCTATTATAAGTATTGGTATTTAAATATGTTGGCTATGTTTTCCCTTAAAGGTGATCTGCCTCCTTGACGTCTTCACACCTGACTCCACACTGGAGAAATTCCAAACCTTGTAAGTTAGAATGGCATTCTCCTACTAGTTGTCGCAGCTTGTTGTGATCTTGTGTGTGTGCGTGTGTGCATGTTTGAAAGTTCAAGTCAGGCAGTAGGAGAGCAGGCTTATTCTTGTTTGTTTTGGTTGGTTTATGCAGTTGTATTTCCTCACCAGAGCAATAAGCTCTTGCCCTTGACAGTATTTGGTGTTTACAGTACAGTAATACAGCATGTATACAGTAGTTTGACTTTGTGCCTTTTGATGGACTTATTGATCAATTTTTGTTTATCAATTTGTTCTTTCCCTCATTGCTCACCTCTCACTATTCTTCTGTCTCTAGTTATATGGTAATGCCCCTTGTAGCCCAGGATCTGGGCCACATTATGAAGAAGAGAAGATTAACTAATCGCATCACCACATACCTGTTCTACCAGCTTCTAAGAGGCCTTAAGGTGAGTGTTTATGTATTTGTTCTATCACAGCATGTTTTATATGACGCTCATAGGGCCAATTGCATATAGACACATTTTAAAACCAATGCAGTTAAACCGATGCAGTAAAAAGCCATTTTTTTTTTTTAAAGGACATATACTTACAGTTGTAAAATTGCAGATGAATGATGCTGAAATATAATTAGTGAAAGATAATAATAAAAAATAAAAAAAAAGGCAGTGGAAGTCCTGAAGCTGAAGTCTCAATTCAAGTGAAATTATGTTGACCATATTGGTGCAAAATTCAAGTGAATTTCATGCACCAAGAGAAAATAAAGCTACGATGTGCAGAATTAAACTGAAGGTGTCAGCTGAACTAATCACTGAAAGCAGACAAACTCTCGATGAGAGATGAAAGCAGTGAAACTGTCAGTTTATGTGTAAGCACTGTAAGCAGGTAAACAAATGCCCCTTTTGAAATGCTCAACTTCCCATTAATCTGACGGCAGTTTAATGTCTTTGTCTCAAGTCTGAAGCAGCACTCTGGTCACTTCTTCGTAAAAGTCATGACAGCAATCTTACGAGTTTGAAAATAGCTATATTTCCATATCACGTTCAGCATGTAACAAGTCTGAACTGAATGCTGTCGGATTAATACAAGACTGCACAAGGTGAAACATGCAGACACCATCTTAAGATCACTGTAATAAGTATATTTTCCCAGTCATCAACTCTCATGCACAAAATCCATCAAATGAGCTGTGAAAGAGATAATTTTAAGGTGTTTAGACAAGGTTGCTGTATTTGTAGAGCACATTTCAAAGAGTGTGTGAATTAAATAAAATATTTCTTGAGTGTAAAATCCCAATGTAACATGGTCAGAAAACTTTCCATCCTAAAATAACACACAAAGAAACAAATAACACAAACCATGTTAAGAATATCAATATTAAAGAAATAATGTTAAAAGAATAGCAACCCAGGCCTAAGTCAGCATGACTAGGGTGGACTTGAACCATCCCTAACAATACGATTTGTCAAATAAGTAAGGTTCTGTCTTCCATTCTACTTTTGGAAACTCTTGGAATCATAAGTCTGCATTCTGAAGTCAAATACTGTGATACTATGAAATTTCAAGATAGGACAGAGCTTGGTCGGAAAGTATTCACAGCGCTTCTCTTTTTACACATTTTGTTACGTTACAGCCTTATTCCAAAATGGATTAAATTCATTTTTTTCCTCAAAATTCTACACGCAATATCTCATAATGACAAAGTGAAAATAGTTTGTTTAAAATTTTTGCAAATCTATTAAAAATAAAGAACGAAAATATAACACGTACATAAGTATTCACAGCCTTTGCTCAATATTTTGTTGAAGCACCCTACGGTAGAAATTACAGCCTCAAGTCTTTTTGAGTATGATGCTATAAGCTTGGCACCTATTCTTGGGCAGTTTCTCCCATTCTTCTTTGCAGGACCTCTCAAGCTCCATCAGGTTGGATGGGGAGTGTCGGTGCACAGCCATTTTCAGATCTCTCCAGAGATGTTCAATCGGGTTCAAGTCTGGGCTCTGGCTCAGCCACTCAAGGACATTCACAGAGTTGTCCCGAAGCCACTCCTTTATTATCTTGGCTGTGTGCTTCGGGTCGTTGTCCTGTTGGAAGATGAACCTTCGCCCCAGTCTGAGGTCCAGAGCGCTCTGGAGAAGGTTTTCATCAAGGATGTCTCTGTACATTGCTGCATTCATCTTTCCCTCCATCCTGACTAGTCTCCCAGTTCCTGCCACTGAAAAACATCCCCACAGCATGATGCTGCCACCACCATGCTTCACCGTAGAGATGGTATTGGCCAGGTGATGAGCAGTGCCTGGTTTCCTCCAAACATGACACTTGGCATTCAGGCCAAAGAGTTCAATCTTTGTTTCATCAGACCAGAGAATTTAGTTTCTCATGGTCTGAGAGTCCTTCAGGTGCCTTTTGGTAAACTCCAGGTGGGCTGTCATGTGCCTTTTACTGAGGAGTGTCTTCCGTCTGGCCACTCTACCATACAGGCCTGCTTGGTGGAGTGCTGCAGAGATGGTTGTCCTTCTGGAAGGTTCTCCTCTCTTCACAGACCAACACTGGAGCTGTCAGAGTGACCATCGGGTTCTTGGTCACCTCCCTGACTAAGGCCCTTCTCCCCCGATCGCTCAGTTTGGCCGGGCGGCCGACTCTAGGAAGAGTCCTGGTGGTTCCAAACTTCTTCCATTTACAGATGATGGAGGCCACTGTGCTCATTGGGACCTTCAATGCTGCAGAAATTTTTCTGTACACTTCCCCAGATCTGTGCCTCGATACAATCCTGTCTCGGAGGTCTACAGACAATTCTTTGGACTTCATGACTTGGTTTGTGCTCTGACATGCACTGTCAACTGTGGGACCTTATATAGATGGTGTGTGTCTTTCCAAATCATGTCCAATCAACTGAATTTACCACAGGTGAACTCCAATCAAGTTGTAGAAACATCTCAAGGATGATCAGTGGAAACAGGATGCACCTGAGCTCAATTTTGAGTGTCATGGCAAAGGCTGTGAATACTTATGTTCATGTGATTTTTTTTTTTTTTCGGTTTTGATTTTTAATAGATTTACAAAAATTTCAACAAAAAAAAATCATTTCACGTTGTCATTTTGGGGTATTGTGTGTAGAATTTTGAGGGAAAAAATGAATTTAATCCATTTTGGAATAAGGCTGTAATATAAGAAAATGTGGAAAAAGTGAAGCGCTGTGAATACTTTCCAGATGCACTGTACATAGATTAATATGAAAGGAGAAGGACTTTCAATTCTATTCTTGATTTTTAGTTTTGAGCCAATAAAGAGAAGCTAATATGGGAAGCATATGATTTATCTTGCTAAATCCTGTCAGTATTCTTGCTGCAGCATTTTGAATGAATCTAGCCATGTGTTTCCAATGATCATCCATGGCAGCTCTGTGGTTAAATAAATGACCATCCAGCAAAACAACTTTCACTGCATCCAGCATTTGAGTTAATACGAATGAACATCCTTTCATTTGATGCTTGAAAATATACTGAATGGGATTTTAAACTCCACAAAATAACAGTATGATAAACTTTGATAAACTTTATACACGTATTGCACTAGACTACAATACCCTATATGAAATGAATTACAGCAGTAGGTAATGCTTAATTACTTTACATTTTTTGGGGTTAGCTCATTTTCTGTTTAATGGGAGTTTGATTAAAATCAATTTAAAGACAAACTAGTCTGGGACATGTTAGCTTGGTGCATGAGCTAGAAGGTTAGTGTGTGGCAACTCACTGTGACGTCAGCCAGTATTTCATGAACAACCATTTTGAAGCCATGACTCTGGCGTTTTGGCTGCTGCCATCAAAGTTTCAAATTTTGGGGAAACAGTAAAATGTCACAGAAAGCCAAATCCAGCGAGTAGGAGAGGTTAGGAGCGACGATTGCATTGTTGAGGGCGAGCATTTTGTGAGTTTTAAATGGTGCTATGAGTGGGCGTCTTGTCATATTGGAGAACCCAAGAGCCATTGCATCACAGTTCAGGTCATGTTTTCCCTCAGTCGCCTCAGAACATCAGAGTGGAACTCACGATTGAGAGTCTGACCCCGTAGGATTAATTCATAGTGTACAACCCCAGGAATATTAGAATTGACTAATTCAGAATACTTATTTAACAAAGTTATTGCCTCCCTGTGCTCTGTGTAGAGTTTACTATGCAATAGGAACAGACTTGATTGCACGTCATATATTATCTAAATTTAAACTGTATTTTAAAAACATGGTGACAAACAACAGGACTCCAAATGTTAGATACATATGAATTTATAATGAAAGGAAGCAAAATAAAAGAGTTTGGAAGAGCAATGTGTTAACCTTTATTTCTGACACCTTACCAGCACGTAAGGTGATGCTTTCAGTTTAGGAATTAAAATGTCATTCACAGTCAAAATGTGGACGTTGAAATGGATGTTTGACTGCTTCCCCTTTGTTTATGCTAGTTGATGTGTAACCAAGGGTGCTCAGTTGAAACAATCCAGAAAGCACGTTTTAAACTGGAAAGCTTCACCAACCTCTTTGGCTCTTTTTATTTGAATTTAGATGCAAATGTCTTTGATCCCAAAATGTTTTCTCGATCTCATCAGTGCTTCTGCTCTGTGAGAGCAGTCTGGGTTTGGTCTGACGGCTGGAAAATGTACAAAACATAGCCCCCACAATCACCTGTAGGAGGAGACTTTGTGGTGTGTAAGGATTTACACTATGTCATTTAGAGAGCCATAAGTCTGTGGACCTGCTTACTCTGCTAAACAAACACTAGTGTGTAATTACAGCATGTCTACGTCTACTGTTTCACATTGTCTCTAAATATATGTTATTCCTCTTTGCAGTACATTCATTCTGCAGGAATCATTCACCGGGTAGGTATATGAACATTTTATAATACACCACTTAGCTGAACCGATTTTGTCCTTACGTCTGAAGTGCAGTTATGGGAATAGTTCAATATTTTGCGAAATAGATTTTCTTGCTGCTGGAGCAGTTATCTTAGATTGGCATAAAGATTTGAAAAACGCTGTGATGCGTTGATGATATTGTGTACGAACAGTTTACACATGTTGAACGCCAATTTATGAGCACTGATGACACTGGTTTACATCTGTTCCAGGGATTCAAGGCTGCAATCCTGTAGTGTGAACTTGGTATAACTACTAAATCCCCAAAACTAGCAAATGTATTGATAACCGGTTGCAGATGCACCCAGGCCTGATTACCAAATGGCCCCATTCAATCCAGACATCGCTTAGATAAACCATTTTAAAAAGCAGGAAGTTTGCTGAAAAGTTTCACCAGGAGAGGGTTGACAATCTTCTCATCTAATTCTCAGCAAAGAAACAAATAAGAGGATTTCCCAAAGTATGGAACTATTGCTTTGAGTATTTCATAGTGTATATTTGCTAAAGGTCATAAAACGCTTCATGATAGAGCAAAACTTTGTGTCCTTTAGGATCTGAAGCCTGGTAATCTTGCTGTGAGTGAGAACTGTGATTTAAAGGTAAGTTCTAAAAAAAAAAAAAAAAAAAGTATCAAAACAAAGAGCTGCTCTATACAGTCACGATGATGATTAGTTTCAGCATAATGTGTGAAAAAATATTGTAATTTTTCTTTTTTAACATTTAACACACTTGTATCCATGGTTTAATGTGCAATGCAGTGCAAATTAAAAGTGAGTACAGAAGATGCAACAATAATCCACCGTAACTATTCTCAGATCCTGGACTTTGGCCTGGCAAGACAGACAGAGAGTGAGATGACAGGTTATGTAGTGACACGCTGGTACAGAGCACCAGAGGTCATATTCAACTGGATGCACTACAGTCAGACAGGTAATCCCTTTCTGTTTGTTTAAAATAGAACAGAATATTGCAGTATGCCTTTTTATTATTAAAATTGTCTCTCTGCCACCCTCCCTCACAGTGGACGTCTGGTCAGCCGCCTGCATCCTGGCTGAAATGATTACCGGCCAGGTGCTTTTCCCAGGACATGACAGTATCCACACACATGTTCTAATAAAATTGTGGAGACTCAATTACAGGACCCAGAAACTCATGCTGCTATTTTAATTTTTAAAATACAGAATTTTGTGAGAACAGGTGCAGCATGGTCCACCCATGTTACACATGTAGGTCAGTTTGATCGTCAATCATGTCGTAAAGTCCTCTCTGAGAGCTTTCTAACTGACAGCTGAGAGGAAATGAGTGAAAATCAACCCACATGTGGTCATTGTGTAATCTTGGTTTGGAGATAAATGTAAACCTGTGTTTCAGACTGAAGCTGTGGCATTTGAAAGATGTTGCGTTTACCACAAATGGAAGGTCAAATGCAACTATGCTATTGTTTGCGTCATGGGAAAAGTACCATCCAGCGTTTTTGCAACATTTCTGACCTTTTGGAGAAAAAAAAAATTGTCTATCGTGACTCCCCCAACTTAATGAAAGTGCGATACTAAACTGCTAAAATACCCATCTAACTGTTTTTTTTTTTTTTTTTTTTAATTTTTACACAAATTGAAATTGAAATTAAAAGATTTTTCTGCATGTGGGTGATGAAAATGAAATTAAAATACACAACTCAAAGGAGAAAATCTTAGCAAGCATGACAAGCAGTTACGTTTTGTAACACTGTGCTGCTACATCATGTGTCGAACTTTAGACTTGCAGAAACGCAGGCTGTGTCAGTTCATGTGACTGCTCTGATGATTGATCTACCTGGTGAATGCTGAGTCCTCCTTAACCAGTGATCAGGTATTGATCAGCTGAAGAAGATCCTCCGTCTGACGGGAACACCAGACTCCTCCCTGGTGCGGAAGATGCAGAGTGAGGATGTGAGTTTTGTCTGTTTTGCATGCCAAATTTTTTTGGGCTGTCATCAACACATTGCATTGATGAGTGCATTTCCAAATATCAGTAAAAAATTATACAGGTTTTACATCAGCTTTTTTGTTGTTGTCACGTTCTTCTCTGTATTAGAATAAACTGTAACAATTATTTCCTGTTTTCCAGGCACAATCGTATGTTCAAGGTCTCCCTCCTCAAAAGAAGAAAAATTTCAAGGAAGTGTTCTCATCCATGGATGGGAATGGTGTGCTTCACCTTGTTGATTTAAATATATCACATTGTTTAAATGGAAGAACTGGTGTACCATCTTGCTCCACTGTTAAAGAAAAAAAAACTTTCAAGGATTTATTATGAACATAATTGATTGAAGTTTATCTTCTTGATAACACTATAGATAAAATAGCACTTCAATGATCCACGAGTTAAAGATAAAGTGCTTCAAATGCAATAAAAGCATCTGATTTATTGCACAATTATTTAAACAACAGGCTGAGTTAAGAAAGTGATGAAGGTGGACAGTTTCAGGATACGTGCTCTTCTAAAACCTGGATTTCTTTAAAAGTAAAAAGATTCTAAAGTGTTTTCTGTCTTGGTGCCTCAAGCTGTAGATCTGCTGGAGGGGATGCTGCTGCTGGATCCAGAGAACCGGTTGACAGCCAAGCAGGGACTATCCCACCCCTTCCTGGCTGAATATCACGACCCCGAGAGTGAAACAGACTCTCATCTGTATGATGACTCCTTCGAGAGCTTGGAGCTCGCCATTGGCGAGTGGAAGAGTAAGTACAGCTGCATAAAACAGAGGTTGCGACTTTTTTTTACAGTGTACATGTGAAGCCTAAACCATGATGGAGAAATATTGCAGTATATTAAAGATTAATCAATACTTTGTGGTAAAGTAACAGAATTCCCTCTGTGCCCAGCACAGTATCACGGCAAAGCATGTAATACACTGTCAGTCCACTAGAGACGTGTCAGTGTCACGTTTTGTCTCAGCTAAGTGTGAGAAGTACAAGCATATATGAAGAGGGTCAAAGAAGGAGGTCATGTGACAGAGGTCATGTGACCAAGTAGAAAAACACTGAAGGAGGTGACAGTGATTCACCGAAGTCAACGTGGATTTTTAGCTACGTACATAACCAAACAGATTTAACAAAAATAACCTCTGTGAAGTAGCTACAAAATGTTACTTGCGCAGAATTACTTTTTAAATCCAAACCAAGTGTGACATGGTATAATTTAGTGGACTGATAGGTGTATCACACGTTTAGCGTGATATTGGTTTGCACTGACATATTCTCAAAAGACAAATCTACACTTTAGTGATATCAGTTTTTAACACTGCTTTCCATTTTATTTTTATCCAATCAGGTCTTATCCATATGGAGATCATGACCTTCGACCCTGACAATCCCAGTAAGACAGCCATGTAGGAAGCTCTGTGTACTGGTGCCCCCCATTGTTTCGGTATAATACATGCACATAGGTCAATAACACTGGCATACACTGCAGCATCAACTATCTTGAAAGTATATTTTTTTCTGGTGCGTCTGACGTGTTACAATTCAAGTGTATTTTACCAAATAGCAGCTTTACTTGGTACAGTGGCCTGTTCTGCTAGCAGTAATGCTGCTTTGGTCGTGTAAGTGTTGGCCTGTACCTTGGATATGATCAAAACCACTGGATTCTAAAGTGCTGTCTTTTCATTTTAATAAGAGCTAAATATTTGAACAAAATACCTAATTAATTAAGGCCCACTTTTTTTGATGCCTTTCATCCTAATGTTTTCATCAGCAGATCATCTCACTGTTCTGACTGAAGTGTATGAATTTAAGCGCCAAGAAAAAATAAATAATTTGACCTCGAGTTAAGATGATTTCAATTCCAGAGTCGAGGATACATGTTTAGGCTCAACATAAAATATATTATATTATACACTGCACAAACTATCAGTATCAGGTTCATAAATTCAGGAAGATGACCCTAGTTTAGAATAAGTACATGTGTCTCATTTTGTATGTTTTTGTGTGACGTACCATAATTTGTAAAGGGTGTATCATGTAGTTTTACTGTAGGACTCTTTTCATTTTCTGGAGCTTTATATTTCTTCAGTTATTTTTACTGTTCCATTCTCAGTCATTTGTGTTAAAACATTTCAATAAAAAAAGACAGGACTTTGAATGACTTCCAGTGTCATGGAAGAATCTGTCCGTGTAGGAATACTGGGTAGGATTTAATGGCATTCAAGGAGTTCAAATCTTATTGCAATGCTTTGCAAATAACCGAGTGTCCAATTTGGTGACATGTAGGGATTGGAAATAATTCTTGTTTGCAGTCACTAGAGGGCAGCATTAGTTCACAGCAAAGATTCTTAGAGAAGGCTGGAGATGAGGTGATGGTGTTTTCAGACATAAAATCCAAATACACAAGTACTTTAAGGATAAATAGGAAAAAGGTTGTAAGATTTTTCAGAATTTTTTTTATATATTATACACTCCTAAATTTAGAATATGACTGTTGTATTGCCATGAATTATTTTCATGAATTGTAATAGCACTAATGCGGTTTGCTCTGCTGCTCTAGTTAGCAATATGTTTTTATGCACAAGCAGCATGACTATGATTTCACCAGTCGCGACTTTGGTCTGGACTGAATATCTAATTCATTGTTAGCTGGATTGCCTGCTTTAGTGTCATCATGGCAGTCACATTTGAGCTTTTGAAACTGTTGGATGAAATGCCATAAACGTTGGTTCAGACATTCATCTACCTCTCAGAACGAACTGCTGTGTTTATGTGGATTTCTCGGACAGCTGAACAACATAACAAATGTTACTGAAGGTACTGTGGTAACACTACCTGTCACAGTCACCGTGGTCAGTCCAAACTGCAGTCCATCTCATTTCTCTCATTCCCTGAATCCAGAACAATTGCCGTGTCTCAGTTTGCGTCCTTCTGTTAGTACACATACAGGTAGTACACCGCATGTTAGCGCACTGGTGTGGTGTGTGAATTTTGACAGGGAAGTATTTTCTCAAATTGCACACAGACATTGTGCACTAAAATTTGAATTCATCACCTGCCTAAAAATAAAAGGGTCTCAAGCCTCCTGTTTCAGGCACACAATAACAAACTGGTGGCTTCTACCCAATGACAGCGGGGACACTTATTGTTATATTGTTTACATCATCAGCTGCTGCCTCCTCCGCCTCCTTCTGCGACGTAGAATATATATCAAGGGCCAAACCACGTTATCTACATTTTGCAGCTAGTGCTTCTGTACTTTTACTTCAGTGGGATTTTTAATGCAGGACGTTTACTTGTAATGTAATATTGTTACATTGGTACTGAATTTAAGACAAGATAAGATAAGATAATCCTTTATTAGTCCCGCAGTGGGGACATTTACGTAGTAGATAGTGCAAACCTTACAAACAAGAGTAAAAACAACATAATACAAAAAACAACGTACCAAAATAAGTAAATAAGAAATAAGTGATACAGTAATAAGTAAGTACAGTGCAAATCCACAATAACTAAATATGACCAGACAAAAATGGTATATACAGGCAGCATAATTTTTGAATTGCACAATACAGACAGAGTAATTCAATAATTAAATATATTGCACAGATTTTTGTGTTTGGTGGTTTACTGGGAGCACAGCTGGTTGTACAGCCTGACAGCAGCAGGAAGGACCTGCGGTATCTCTCCTTCACACACCGGGGGTGAATCAGCCGGTGGCTGAAGGAGCTGCTCAGAGCTGCCAGGGCGTCCTGCATGGGGTGGGAGGTGTCTTACCAGACTGTGCTAGTTGTCATTATTTGCCTTTACACACTTAGTCATTATTTCTACATTGTATGGGTGTTTATCATGTGTGCACATCTATGCGTGTCTGAGTGGTCCTCATGCAGTCAGTGATGGGGCCGCTCCATCACACCGTCCCTCCCCTCCCGGAGGTTGGCGATGTACGGCAACCTTGAGAGGTAGTCTGCTGCCAGGTTAGTTTTGCCCGATCGGTGTCGAATGACAAATTTGAATGTTGCAGGGAGAGGTACCAACAGGTGAGATGGCTGTTGTGGTCTTTCATGGAGTTTATCCAGGTTAGAGCACGGTGGTCAGTTTCCAGATCAAACTCTCTGCCAAATAGGTTGTACCGCAGACTTTTCAGAGACCATTTGATGGCCAGGCTTTCTTTCTCAACCACCAAGTACCTCTCCCGGGAAAGCAACTTGCGACTCAGGTACAGGACAGACTGTTCCTCTCCTTGGTCTCCTTGTGCGAGGACAGCACCAAGGCTGTACAGCAGACGCATCGACCTGCACCAGGAACCGTTTGCTGAAGTCAGGACATTTAAGAACCGGCGGTGAACACAGGATGGCTTTTAACCTGCGGAAGGCCTCCTCACATTCTTCCGTCCAGATGATGGGATTCTTCTGGTCCGTCTTTGTCAGTGCTGTGAGTGGGGCAGCAATGGTTGCAAACTGTGGCACAAACCGCTGGTACCACCCAGCCAATCCAAGGAACGATCGTACATCCTTCTTGCTTCGAGGTTGAGGGCAGCTAAGGATAGCCTCCACATTATCCACTTGTGGCCGCACGTCTCCTCTTCCCAGCTGGTAGCCCAGGTACCGTGTCTCCTGTCTGGCCCACTCACACTTTGAAAAAATTAGTCAGTCCAGCATCCTTTAATCTTTCCCAAGACTTTCCTCAGGTGTCGGATGTGTTCCTCCCAGGTGCTGCTGAAAATTACCACATCGTCAAGGTAAGATGCACTGCAGTCTTCACAACCCTGGAGAACCTTATCCATCAGTCTTTGGAAAGAGTCTGGAGGTCCATGCAATCCAAACAGCATCACTGTGAACTGAAAAAGTCCAGCCAGTGTGCAGAATGCTGTGTAGGGTCTGCTTGAGGACTCCAGAGGCACTTGCTAGTACCCCTTGCACAGGTCGAGGGTGGTGATGTACGCAGCAGACCCAATTTTCTCCAGTAGGTCATCAATCCTTGGAATTGGATAGGCATCAAACTCTGAGATGGAGTTAAGCTTAGCATAGTCACACACGACCAAGATGTACCGGTGGCCCTGGTTACTCTTCACCAAAGGACCAACAATATCCATGGCAATCTTTCGGAACGGTGTGGAGATGATGGGGAGTGGTAGCAGGAGGGCCCGATTAGACTTACGAGGAGCACAGGTTTTTTGACATGTGGGGCATGTAGTGCAATATGTTTAGATGTCTGTGTACATGCAAGGCCAATAAAAACGTGAACTAACCCGCATGTAAGTTTTGTGTCGGCCAAGGTGGCCAGCCCAGGGGACTGTGAGCCAGGTACATAATCAACTGTCTACCGTTAGCTGGAACCACCAGACTTTTATGGCCATCATGCAGTGTATACAAAACACCATCTTCAAAAACAAAACAATTACATCCCCACATCATTCACATTTGCTTTATCTACTAGTAAACAGAGATTTCAGCGTTTCATCATGTTTTTGTAAATCGGCAATATTTCCAGGCACTTCCCACTCTTTAGCTGCAGTCAAACTATTAATATCATGTCCAGTTAGCCTTAGCTGCTTTTCAAAGTGGCGATGGCGCCTTGAGTTCCTAGGCCCTCACACAAACTGCCATCCATGTCAGGGAGTGGTTGAACACCAGTTTTCGCCTGGGCTCGAGTAATCACAGGAGAGGAAATACATTGATTAGCATTGTCCCCTCTGTTAGACTCTTCCCCGTGCAGCAAGTGCATGAGTACAGGAAAGTCCGTTCCCAGAAGAACATCTACTGGCAGATGTTCTACCACCCCAACAGTCAACAGATACGGTTGATCATCAATAAAAACAGTCACTTCAGCTTTAGGGTTGGCATGAATGTCTCCATGTACACAGATAATGTCTGTTTTGTTATTAAAGCCTATGTTACCAACTGGTATGCAACATTTCTTTGCCAGCGATGTGAAGCTGCCAGTATCTAATAGCTGTCAGCTGCTGGCCATTTACTGTTAATGTTTTGTATATTTTTGTTGTAATTTCCCTGTGCTCAGCAGTTTCTACCTCATCTCGAGGTGCATAACAGGAGCCTGTGATCTTTGCTTTGCGTATAGGACATACAGAAGATTTGTGGCCTGGCTGCTGGCAGTAGAAACAAATCAAGTTCTTATCAGTGGCTTGTTGAGCTGTAGCAGTGTTGGCAGTACCTGCAGGTTCCTGGCTGCCTCTCCTCATTACGATTCTGGTGTGCAGAGGCAGGAATGCAGGTTGATGTCCACTGCTGGTCGGGCGAGGAGCTCTTTAACCCAGATTCTCACCTCTGGAGGAAGGACATGAAAAAGCTGCTCCAGGATGAGACTCTCACCGATCTCCTCCTTGGAGCGTTGTTTCTCCTATTGTCACTGAGCTGGAACGAAACTGCTGCCAGTACGTTCCAGGGGAAATGTCAGGATGACATGAGGATGACGATGAATTTACTGTCTTCCGTGCTGTCTGTCTGACTCTGACTCAAACTCTTCCTCTTCCTGACGTACCACCTGCTGGGAGCACAGCCCAGTTCATCTGCCTGGTCTTGGAAGGCGAACTGTCATCTTCCGACTTAGCCATCCCACTTCTGACACCATATGTGACGGGGTTCAACCTCAGTCCTTCGATAAAACAACAACAAAAATGACGTAGCCGTAGGTAGCGATGATGCAATTTATTGTGCGTCTCCCAAAAGTGCAGATTTGTGGCAAAAATATATTTACATGTAAACACCCAGTACCAAACAACAAAAATGTTTGCAAACCAATAAAAAAACAACCAAACAAATTCTAGACTGAAAAGTTTGTGCAAGTCAACTGTTTCTTCATCAAAATGGCTGTTACCTTCTCCATAACTGTGGCCATGACGTCATACAATCGCATATCGTTAAAGGAGTATTTAAACACCTGGTTGGCCTCTGCCTTCAGTTTGAACCGAATGCCGGGACCAGTCTGAGAGGAGAATCGACCCATAGTAAGGTGGCCAGCGGTGTTCTACTAAATGTATCAAGTGTGCACCCTTGATCATTTTCTGACAGCCAAATAATCGTGAAGGTTCCCGGATCCTGACATAGTAATCGGCATGGAGTGTGAATGAACCTCTGGTGTGTGTTTGCGTTTATGTGTACGCATCTATGTGTGTCTGAGTGCTCCTCAGTGACGGGGCTGCTCCGTCACACGATATTTTATTTTCCCTCCTCCAAGCAGTGACACCATTTTAGATTTTTTTTTTTTTGCTGCAGTTTATAACATGAATAAATAAAATGTGACAGTCTTTGCACCATGATATATTTCGGCAGTGACGCAAAAACTGTAATGCCACATCTCTGATATGAACAAGAGTAAACCGAGTTAAACCGACCAGTCTGATGCGTATTTCAGTGTAAGGGGTGACTTTGTAGCAGCCTATCCCAGCTTACTTTTGGGCGAAGGCAGGGTACACCCTGGACAGGTCACCAGTCTATCACAGGGCCAACACATAGAGACAGAAACAAAACATTCACCCCTAAAGGCAAATTTGTAGAATCACCAATTAACCTGACATGCATGTCTGTGGATGGTGGGAGGAAGCCAGAGTACCCAGAGAGAACCCACGCAGGCCATGTGAACATGCATAGAACATGCAAACTCCAAACAGAAAGGCCCCAGGCCAGGATCAAACCCAGAACTTCCTCACTGTGAGGTGACAGTGCTAACCACTGCACCACTGTGCCAAACCAATTTGGAGCATTCACTAAAGGTAAACACATTGGATGTTCATGTGTAACCAGTGGGTGCAGATTTATTAGCAGTAATCCTCCTGTCTTTAGATTTAATATATTTAATACATGTTAGGAGAAGCTTTTCATACAAAACACAAATCCACAACAGGTACTGTAATAATCACTGGCAGACTGTTTAACTATCCCTGCTTTAGATACAATTTAAATGCCTCCACTGCAGACACAGGCGTTTCTCGGGTCATTCTGTCACCACTCTTACTCAAACCTTCGGCAGAGCTACTGACACATAATTACTGGTGGGTGCGCCACATCTACAACATTCACACACTGTTCATTCACCAGCCAAAATTAGCTGAATTGCAAAATAGACAGCTGCCGCAGCCATGTTCATTCTCTGTGACTACCTGTCTATATATTTCTGCTGCAACATATTGTTAATTATTTGTATCATTATTATTTAATTATATATGATTCATTTTGATATTAAATATGATATGAGATCAATTATGACTATGATATATTCCACCAGTTTGAACAAATACACTTTTTTTTATACAGTGTTGTATAGTTTTTTAGCTTTTAGTAAATAAATGGTATAACACTTGGCTTCCACTGCAGTTTGTATATTCAGTGTCACTTTTATGGATTTTTCCAGTTGTATCATTTAACATGATGTGATTCACATGCCAATAAAGATTTCATCACTCCTCTTTGGAATCCTCTTTAGAAATGATCCAATTTCCCCATGAACACATGACTGGTTACTCAGTGCTAAATATTGTTTGTCCACATTATTGTTGCTTTGTCAAAGTAGCTGCGTCATACACTGTCTATAAAAATGGACAAAGCCTTTGGCTCTGAAAAGTGAAGCAAATGTTTAAAGGCCTTAACGTGCAATACCACCGATGGCCACTCGGGACTGGTTCCAAAAACCTCTGCCTTAAATAGACTCCCATTCAAAAAGTGTCATCTTTTGTCATTTCTACAGGTCATGATGGTGTCATATGCTAAATTCAGTCATTCTGATCAGGGTTCTGGTGGTTAATCTGAAAATAATTTCATAATTAATCAGATATCAGGGCTTAAAGAATGGACATGTTGGGGCGTGTGTAACCTAGGGGTATCTGGACTGATAACATGTGATACACAGGCTGAACAGCACTGTGGATCTGTGGTTCACTGTGGATCAATGAAGAAACATACGATGAGGTAACGTCTTCATCAAGCCAGCACCATTTTATTCTTACTCTACGTCAAAATATTTTCCTATACTACACTCGTACATTAGTATTCAAAACAATAGGAAAATACAGAAAAGTGCAAATAAAATATCAGTCATTAGAAAAATGAATAATATTCTTCCTGTTACTCAAATAAAATGTATGATTATCAAAAATACCAGATTCACAACAACTCACTCCGTTGGCAAAAAGCACAACATGGCGGTTGGTGGCGGCAACGGCTGAACAGCAATACTGTATAAAAGTAACTCTAAACAACATTTTATGGTGAAACTCATTTCTAAACACTGAAAGCTGTAACATTTTAAATAACATGAAAATACGTATATATGCATATAAAATCATTTCTCAAAAGTTACACAAAATTACATTCACAACCCAGCTTTACTATATGTAACAGCTAACTGGCATCTTAACCGTGGCCGTTACTCTCGGCAAATTCACTTGGTTTAACTACACACTCCGACTTCACATATCTATCACAGTCATTTCAAAACACAGCAAAGTTGTTCCTGAAATATTCACCGTAGACAGTAAACTTAAAGAGTTGTAAACATATTTTACAGTGCCTGGGGATCAATGAAGAAACATATGATGAGGTAACGTCTTCATCAAGACAGCACCATTTTATTCTGACTCGCCAATGTAGGCTTGAAGGGAAACGTCACGATGCGTTCAAACACTCGGTTAGTGTAGTTTCTTCAGTGGTATCTCCAAAAAACAAGAGGGGTGTCTGTTTCATAATAAAAAAAACTTTGCTACAGCGTTTTCATCCTATTACACGTGCCTGGTTTGATTGCCATGCTTTGGGTGCAGTCAGATTTCCAGTGTAGGTGGGCCGCCATAGTGTTGGGCTGTCAGTATAATTGTGTTAGATCCACCCCTCGCTCCTCCCCAGCTCATCCAAATACACTTCTGAGTCAAAAAAAACCTCCGCTCTGCTTCCACCAATCAGCTTGTTGCTCCCTCACTGCGAGCTAAACACTCTACAAAATCACGACTGTTTGCTGTCCTGGCTCCTAAATGGTGGAATGAGTTCCCCACCGACATCAGGACAGTGGAAACTCTGTACATCTTCCGCCGCAAACTAAAAACACACCTCTTCCGACTTTACCTTGAACAGTAGAACTTTAGTAGCACTTAAAATGGCACTTACTGATAGCACTTTGTAGTTTGGCTTCCTTGAAGAAATTGTATTTCCTTGATTCCTGTTGTTCTGGGTTTTGTACCCTCATGGTTGAAATGCACTTATTGTAAGTCGCTTTGGATAAAAGCGTCAGCTAAATTAAATGTAACGTAAAAAAAAAAAAAAAAAGATGGCGACAGCTGAAATGCCACACCTGAGGCTTTAAAATGGCGGTTCAGAAACCAGTGGGTGAGGTCATGGTGGGCTACCGCTTGAGTTTCATATTGGACCACAATTGGCTTCCAAACAAAGCAGATTTTTGATTTTAGGTAAGTCATTTCATTACTTTGTTGTGATTACAGGATTAGTGCAACTTCCTTCAAAGAAACACTTTTGTTTCCTCGGAAGACTGCAGTGTTTTACCCTGATTTTACATTGGAGAGGCAGCAGGATGTTTTACAAATATAAACTGAGGAGCAATTAATCACTCAGAACCACTCCTTCCCAAATTTGAAGTGAATGTTAATTTGAGCAGCACATTGAATTAACATACACGAAACCCTTCCCAAATCCTTGCTCAGAAATCACAATTAGGCGCAACAAGCCTGACATTTTACACATGCGGAAATACTGTAAGTGCAGCTCTTTGAGCCATCTGTACTTTACTCATACTCACTTTTCTCATTGTAAAGTTAATTTATGTGTCATGCTCGAGTATCATTTTAACAGCCAAGGCTGATTTCTTTAGTTATTCACAATTTCCAGAGCAAAAACAATAAGACCAAACAGATACCAAGATGGATATGAACACAGATTTATTCCAGATGCTTTGGTGGTACATATTCACAATAAATCTGGTAGTCCCAGTCAGCATTATCTGTTGTTTGTTTCTTTTTTTATGCAGAGTGAAAATGGAAGTAAAGGATGACCAAAACACCATTTATATACTGTAGTGGAGAGCTCCTTTTCTCTCAAAGCAGGAGAAGAAAAACAGGATCCCAAACATCAAATGTGATAGTGTTACATGTGATTGCTTTTGATGATATCAAACTGCACAACAAGATGACAGATGTGAGACAACAGAAGAAACACCAAACAAAGAGGAGGTGTGACAACAGATGGGTGCCTGTCATGTAGGCTTTATGAATTCAAGGCTAAGGACAACATCTGCTCTTGGTTTGGTGCAAACCTAAAGACTTGTTGTCACTATGTGCAGTTGTTGTTGCTTTATAAGGATTATCTGTTGTGGCACTACAAGTATATTGTCTACACAAACAGAACATCCAGCAACCAAAAGACAACCAGGCTGACTGCTCAAAGGAAGACAGGACTGACTCAAATCTCTGCTCACAACAATCTCTCTGCCTTTACTCGCATTTGGATGTCATCTCTCTGTAGGTATGCAGTGCCAAAGAAAACTCTAGCGTTACATGGCTCTGCCATATGTTTCTGATACTGCTCTGTGTCAGCGGGGAGAGGTGGTGGGGTTTAAGGAAGCTTTTCTGAGTGGAGCCAAGAGGAATAGAACAAAATGAGGGAAGAGGAAGAATGGTGAGAGAAATGGCTGTGGCTTTTAATAGCGGCGGGATGAGACCGACATGCTGCTTCTTGAGGTTATGCCGCCGCCGCTGCTCATGCCGCTGCTGAAGCCGCTGCCGCCGCCGCCGCCGCTGCTCATGCCGTAGCCGACACTGCTGCTGTAGCCGCCGCCGCCGCCGCCGCCGCCCATGCTCAAGCTGCTGCTGTAGCCGCCGCCGCCGCCACCGCCGCCCATTCCCATACCGCCGCCATATCCCATACCGCCGCCGAAGCCGCCACCGCCGCCGCCACCTGGTGATCAGAACAACATATTTTCAGAAGAGATGAAGGAAATTTCAACTTTCTTACATTGTATTCTCTTTTCATTAAAACTTAACCAAAGCTTTGCTGATGAACCACTCATTTCATTTTTTACTTGAATCGTAAAGATACAGTAAAAGTTGATACATACCACCACCGCTGCTTGATGACTGTATGTGGATGGTTGCATTTCCACCACCAGCACCAATTCTACAGGGAGGGACACAAATTCATAATTTTAGCTGTTGATAAGGTAGACCACATTGTGTTAACTGCAATGCTCTTGGTCTGTCTCTCAGAAGATTAAATTAGCTAATCTATTACCTGGACTCCTCTCCTTCCAGAAGCTTCCTGTAGGTGGCGATCTCAATGTCGAGGGCCAGCTTGACATTCATGAGTTCTTGGTACTCGCGGACCTGGCGTGCCATGTCCTGTTTGGCTCTCTGCAGAGCTTCTTCCAGGTCCCTGATGCGGGCCTTGGCGTCCTTCACGGCCAGCTCACCGCGCTCCTCAGCCTCAGCAATCTGGGCCTCCAGGTTGGCTCTCTGGCAGGTTGGAAAGTTAGCAAAAGTTTAGAACGTTTATTTTTCATTAAAAATGCTGTCTACATGCTAAGCATTTATTTTCAACATAAGCTCAACATTGGCTATGAACATGATTTATTTACCTGTCCCTTAACTGCCTCAATTTCATTCTGAAGGCGGCTAATCATACGGTTGAGCTCAGCAATCTCGCTCTTGGTGCTACGAAGGTCATCTCCGGCCGCACTTGCAGAGGTCTGCATCTCTTGGAACTGAAGGAAGAAGATTAAAGCTAATTATTATTCCAAATTCCAAAGACCATTCCAGTTTTTTTACATTGCAGACTCTCTCCACATACCTTCTGCTGATACCATTTCTCGGCCTCAGCTCGGCTGTTGTTGGCGATGTCCTCATACTGAGCCCTGACCTCAGCCACAATGGAGTCCATGTCCAGGTTGCGGCTGTTGTCCATCTCCACAACGACTGAGGTGTCCTTGATCTGTCCTTGAAGCTCAGACAGTTCCTGCACACAAGATGTATGAGGTTTTTAAAAACTGAATTAAAGATACAGCATCTATTTCTGTTCTTGATTTGTGGCATTCAGTGGCGATTACTTACTGCATCATATATAGCTCTGAGGAAGTTAATCTCATCCTGAAGGGCGTCAACCTTGGCCTCCAGCTCAATTTTGTTCATGTAGGCACCATCTACATCCTGTAAGAGGAGAAGAAAGATGTGGTTTGTATTGGTGATGGGTCACACGAAAAGCAATTATTCATGCATCAACTGTGCTTAATGATGGCAGATCCACTCTCACCTTCTTGAGAAGCACAAACTCATTCTCCACAGAAGCACGCTTGTTGATTTCATCTTCATATCTGACAAAAACAGTGGACAAATTATGGAAAATGACTGAAGGCATCATCTACTGTCGGTCAGCTTTTGTATCCCATGACGAGTGCATCCTTAAACTCACTTGTTCTTGAAGTCCTCCACCAGTCCCTGCATGTTCCTCAGTTCTCCCTCCAGCTTCATCTTCTCATTGCCAAGCCCGTCCAGTTGTCTGCGCAGGTTGGCGATGTAGGCCTCGAACATGGCGTCGATGTTGGAGCGGGTTGTGGTCTGGTCCTGGAGCAAGCTCCACTTGGTCTCAAGCATTTTGTTCTGCTGCTCCAGGAAGCGGACCTAAAACGATAAAATCATTTGCAGTTTAGATCTGCTTTGGATGGATGTATTACTTTGAACAGGACTGCAAAACCATAGCACTCAGATGATCTAACGTTGCATCATTAGAACGACATTGACACTAATCTACCAATGTGTTTACTTACTCTGTTCTCATTATCTTTTACTTTTGGGAAACGAAAAAAAACAAAAAACAAACACGATAATCTTTTCCTGCTGGATTGGGCATGCTCACTCAGAGGCAAGCAAAGATGTTTGTCTTCTTCGTTTTACTTTCCTCAGGTGATCCATCGGGCCACACCTGTGTGTGACTTTCCCACACAAAAATCTCTTGTATGCAAAGTATTATACAGCTGCTGGATTTAAATACCCCTTAGGGCAGGGATGTTCTAGAAACACTCCACTGTGGAGACTCTCTGAACTGTTCTTTCTCTACTGAGATCATTTTGAGAAAATGTGAAAAACCTGAGGAACATGTTTCGATGCTGGTTTCTGATAGACAGACGGCAGCTCTTTAGGGGTGTGTCTGAAAGCGTTTTTTTTTTTTTTTTTTTTTTTTTTTTTTTTTTAAGGCCAGGCAAGATGAACAGTGCCACACCTCAGCCTCACCCCTCCTCTAAACACCTGACATTGGCACTCCCTAGCCTCCAGTATGCATACTTTCACTGAGTGAACTTGCCTGCCTCAGCACTCAGTAATTATTGCAACATGCCTGAAGATATTACCTGTCATGTCAAATGAGTTCTGATGCTTTAAAGATATAATATTTGTCCAATAATTCTGTAAAACTGATATATTACACTAAAACGTTCAATAAAAATCTGATCTATTCCTAATGTGAATCCCCTTTGAATCATTTAATATTAAGAGGTCTGAACAGAATGAGAACAGGTCACCTGTGTGAAGACAGTGAGGTGTGGTTTTTACACACAGCAGACAAAGCTAACTATCAATTTCTCATGCAGGGTGTGGTTCATTTTTTTCTGATAAAAACGGTCTTCCCTCTCTACTTCTTGAATGAAGACTGCATTATCGTATCGCCCATCATCCCATGGAATAAATGACAAAAGTTAATGCACACCCTTTATACATCAACCCAACCTTGAATTATAAGTGTAATTATTTTGCACTTTGTTGGTTAAGGTAAAACTCCACTTTTTGCAGCACCACTGAAAGCTTATGAGTCCTTGCTGCTATGGGAACAAGTGATAACTTGATCCCT
The DNA here is from genome assembly GCF_029030835.1 of Brachyistius frenatus. Lineage (NCBI taxonomy): Eukaryota > Metazoa > Chordata > Actinopteri > Embiotocidae > Brachyistius > Brachyistius frenatus. Next base: position 5,692,048 of record NW_027210615.1, read on the forward strand.
GCTTCCCCTCACACTGAAAACTATCGGTAACTGGATACGACCGCTCTAGTGTTTCCTGCTTCTCTACAGACAGAGAGACAGCTGGCAGGGGGCCACTTATGGTCAGATGAAGTTAAATGAGCAGTGCTCTTGGGCTTTGAAAACCCTGTTTCAGATGAAAAATGCCGACACTGCAGTTTTGGACAAATGACCAACTTATGCTCGTATTAATGGTGCTCAGTGGCATTCATCTTATGAGCTAGCTGCTGTAGGCACTGAGTATGCATGATATTCAGGTCTGGATTGGTTGCTGTGTAATATTTTATGAGCTCAGGTGGCCCCTTAGAGAAAGTCTGTTGCAGCATCTACCTTCTTTAGTACACTCATTTCAACATCTATTGTTATTTGAAAGAATTTTAGAGTACAACACGTTAAAGTCACTTAAAAATGTAAATGGTGCGGAACATGAAGATAAGACATACATTGTTTGGGTATCCGACAGAAAAGGGCCACTCACCTTGTCGATGAAGCTGGCGAAGCGGTTGTTGAGAGTCTTGATCTGCTCTTTCTCGTGGGTACGGACAGTCTGGATGTTGGGGTCGATCTCAAGGTTCAGAGGGGCCAGCAGGCTCTGGTTGACTTGGACGTTTGAGATCGGAGGTATTCCCATTCCTCCGCCACCAGATCCGAAACCCATACCACCAAAACCACCACCACCACCACCACCAGCACCAAAACCACCACCACCAGCACCAAAACCACCACCAAAACCACCACCACCACCACCAAAACTGCTTCCAGCACCACCACCATAACCCATACCAAAACCAGAACCACCGCCCATGCTTGCTCTGAGCATTGAGCCACCTGATGAGGATGAAATTGAATATGATGGCCTCATGGCACTAGAGAGAGATCTTGAGGAAAATCCTCCTCCTCCTCCACCTCCCATACGGCTGCCACTGCTGTAGCCACTGCTGAAACCACTGCTGAAACCACCACCACCACCACCACCACTTCCTCCAATGCTGGTCCTGGTAGTTTTCACGGACATAGATCTCGATGACATGGCTGGTTTCTTCTAAAAAGGAAGATTTCACAGAGAAAAGGGGGAGCAGAGACAGAGAGAGGTTTGGCAGAGCAGTGGAGCACACTAAGAGGAGAGTCAAGTCCCTCGAAGTGTCTTGTCCTCGCTCGGGATGGATTTTTATTTGCCTCCAACTGTGGAGGAGGTCCCAGTAAGCTCAACCTCCTCTGCACCTCCCCCTCCACCCTCCTCCAATTACCTGGTTCCTGGAGGGTGCACTTGCAGGCAGGTAGATTAGCTTGGAGCAACTCAGCCTGTCAGACAGGTAACAGTGCCACCCTTGTAAAGTGATCCGGGCTAGACACACCCAGATGCTCGCAGAGGAATGGCATCAGAGCCAGGGGTGAGAGCCGAGGAAAGACATTTTGGCAAAGGCATTTTATTTGATTAGCTGGGAGCTTTTTGAGATGAGTGTGTATGTCACACTGCTCTACGTTGCTTTTTATTTTAAGACAAAAGATATAAACTGACCGTGATATGTCTGATGGTAATACACTAGCATACTCGTGTGTAACTCTTTACAGTCTCTGATCGTTTGTGATCAAATAATCACAGAAAAAAATGATAATAAAACATAACCAGCCAACTAAATAGTCATGATTGCAAAGTTTAATACTCCTGATTTTTGGAACATTCACTATTTAAATCAGTGGTGCAAATTATGCAGTCACTGCACTATTAAGAAACATTTCTTTTATAAAAATGTATCATTTCTTTTCAATGATTTCTATGAGAACATCTGTTGTATCTTGGTGGAACTCTCAGAGGCATATATATTAAAACCTGGAAAAAACAAACCAAAATGATATGCATGACAAATAACAACGATGAGTGACAAATATCATTTTGTGTCAGTTGGTTGAATGAACACTTTAACTATATTTGTGGGAATGGAGAGGCATTACACCATAAAATGGACACATATTTTGATACCTGAAATGAATTAAATTAAATTACATCACATCTTGTAGATATGTACTAAAATCATTTTAAAATTATTAAATTAACAAAATACAAAAAAGGAATTTCGATTAACAGAACAGAAGCCTGGTAGGTGAATGTAATATGGGACTGGTTGTGGACATCATGTAGTAGGGGAAGAGAGGGGGGATGAGAAGAAGAGTATGTGACTTAAAAAAAAAACATAGAAAGAAATAAAACTCCCTTTAAGAGAAAAAGTGGTGGTGTTGATTTTGTTAGTGACTGAAATGTAAAAGTAATGTTACATAGAGTAGCCACATAGAGATAATACTTTAGGAGAGGAAACTGGTTTTACAGGAGGTTCCCTGCAGGTAGCAAGGTACTTACTGCTGCACACAATTAGACGCATAGTGAAGCTCATACAGCGATTACAGTTATACAATGATGGTTATTTAAAGGAAAACACAAATTTCATTTCAATAAATTTAAATGGAATTAATTTGAAATTTTTACTTCCTTTAAGTGGGGGAGAAAATATAGTTGTTTTTAAGGATAAATAGATGCAGAAGTACACAAAGAAATCAAATCAGAATTCCACTTTTATTATTTAAAAACTCACCACCCTGTTTTTTATGTGTTCAGGCCTGCAGATAGTGATTGCTCGAGGGCACTGTACATTTCTTCAAAAGTTATCCTACTCTGTGTTTTTTTTATGATTTGCGATGATGATCAAGGTTGTCCTCTGTGTCACACATCTTTTTTTTTGTAGTTGCACATAATGAATATCTCTTGCACCGGCGTAAACGTTTCAACTTTAAAATGTCACTATGACCAAAAGAACACAAAGAGTTAAAAGTAAGACCAGATTTCGTGTTGTCACAGAACTGGAACTGTCGATGCTTGTTGAAAGCCATCTTAATAACTCTAGGTGTTGGCTTCCAGGACTCTGAACTATGGTAGCATTGAGCTGTAGGGCATAACTGAGTCACACCCTGAATTAAAATACCTAAGCTTTACTCTCACTTCCAACATTCTCTTGTCTAAGAATTATGTTTATGTGCAACATACTGCACATGTATGCATTTTTATCTTAGTAGAACATGTTGGAAAAACATATCAGATACAATGTCTGCAAAATGTTTACTGTTAACACCATTTGAAGGCAGTTGTTTTCAGTGCAGTATGCATCAACTTCACTACAGTTTATATATAGTTAAGTCTGAGCAGCTAAATCCACTTGAAGACAGATTGTCACATTGCCCACGTCGATCAGTGATGAAGGGGGCCGACCAGCTGAACACCCAATCAGTCAGCACTGTAGACACAAGCATCAGCAATACACTAACAGATCCCTTCAGACATTTTTTTACTGTCATGACCTTTAAGAGAGAGTTACCACCAGACATCATCTGCAGCCACAAACTGTCCACCGTTAGGGGTTTTATTTTATCAAATCGCACAATATATGCAAACCATACATTGATTTTGCAAAGCACATCTGTAATAATACACCAGCATCTATAATGTAAATGAAATGCATTATCTTTAAAACTATTGAGCACTTAGTAGACTTTGCTCCCAATATTACCCAATAGCAATAAAAAAAAAAGTTTTCAGGCCCCATTCATACCTGAATGTGTCACTTGTTCTAATAAGCACATTTCCCCAAACTCAAGACAAAATACAGTGCTTGGAATCACAGTGACTCATGACTGATCTGTTTTATCTGTGCCTTCCAAAACAGTTACAGTTTCATAATGTGACACTGCTATGGTTAAGGTATGGTGCACTTTAGCCACAAACTTGACTTGATTATGTTTAGAGAAAGAGGATCGGCTTAAAATGTCTCACGCATTGAGTTTGGTAGAACTTTTATCACTGTGTGGTCAAGATTACAGTTGTGGTCATGCTTTCAAAAAACAGTGTTGGTTGGAGACATGAAACAAACAGCGGTCTCAAATATTCTAGTCCAATGTTTTGTTGAATCATCCACCCACATCATCCTCCTCTGTATACAGACTGGATTGCTCTGTGTAGGACTGCATATTGATGAAAAAGTTTTGATACCAGTACTTCAAGACTAGTTCCTGAATAATACCTTTCTCTATACCAATTTTATGAAAATGACGATACTTTGTAACAAAAATCCAAAGTTTTCATGCATTTAGATGGGGAGAGTGAAACACATTTACAAATGTTCCCTAAATGCCTCACATGCTAGTTATCGCTAATAGCTACAATTTATCTATGTTACCTGCACTCCTCGCACGCTATTCATTAGTAGTTGAGTAGAGGCTATTTATGGTTCACTGTTGCTCATGAGATGTACTACTATGTAAATGTAGCAAAAGTAATGCGTATTAACCGTATTTGTGTGAATGTAGCCTCAAAATAAATATTTGGTTCCAAATGACAAGATGTTTTTGATAGTAGATAGTAATTTAGGCAGTCTGAGCAATGAGTTGCTCTATGATACCATCTCCTGACTTTCACATTTGCTGCTTCAAAATAAGCAGATGTTGTTTTAGGGCATTGGCTGAAAAGGGGTTGGTGGTGCTTCCACGTATTAATCCAACATTGTAAATTCAGTTATCCAGCTTTTAGTTTGGGAACTGGTTGCTTTTCCTGTTTGATGCAGATTCTCAGTCATTTCGCTACCATGTGCAAGAAGTAAACCACAGACAAGATTTCATCTATCCATCCACCTGTTCGGCTGCTTATCCAGAGTTGGCTCATTGTGGCAGCAGACTTAACCAGTCTTATGGACCAGTTGGGGTCCATAAGACATCCAGGAGGCATCCCAATTAGATATTAGATATTTGGACCATCCAAGAGTTCCCTATCTTTAAGGATGAGCTCAGACACTCCACAGGGGAAAGTTATTGAATTGAGACAAGCTTTCAACAAATGTAGTGAAAATTACCGCAGGCCATTTGGCCATAGTGTGTGATGGATCAGGTAAAGAAAAGCTGTAGGGAAAGTATGACAAACCGGAAATCTACTCCCCAACCACACATCTACCAATGGCTACTTTTTTGCAAGACAACACTAGTGATTTTGTGTCCTCAATCAGTAGCACATTTGACTGCATATGTCCAGACATTAACTTAAAACCTACAGAACATCTATATGCACATTTTAATGAATATACAGTAACTTCATAAGGACCACAATCCTGCAAATGCTGCAAAAATAATAATTAAAGTGTCAAATAATGAATGTGTTAAACATGAGGACCTCACTGTTACATTTTAACCTTTACAGAAAAACTATAAAAAGTGCTACTTTTCACTGGAAGACACATGATTATGAAATGAAAGCTTCGCTCTACTTTAAAGGTCCTGACACCCACAAGTTGGCTAGATTGTATTTGATCTCACATGATGTGATGGGTGGCATTTCAGGCTTTCGAGTCAGCACATGCAGAGGAATGTTCACAAGTTAATTTTCTATGTGAGAACCAACCTTCATATGGGAGTTTACTCTAGTGAAACTTGGCAGGAAGAACTGCTGAGAGAAGCGAGAGTAGTTAAAAGAGGATGAATTGACTCTGACTATACTGGCAATACTTGCAGTTTTCAAATGCCAATTATAGGACAGCATTTGAACTATATAAAGTTGTAATTTGATACTTAACTGTATCTCAGATCTCACTTGACAGAAACTTGCAGTATTGAACTGTAGTAAAAAGGTCAAGTCATTTTGTCTTGGTTGTAACATGAATATCTTTTTAGTCATTTACTGTGTGTCAAATCTTCAGGTGAGTCAAAGCTGTTGGGAATCAGCGGAGAACGTCATCTCTTAGACACACATAATCACCAGATTTTTCTGTATTACAATCATATTCCTTTAGAAAAATTACAAAAAATAAAGGTGTGTGGAGAGATATTATTAGAGTTGGAGGTTGAAGTCCCAAAAAACAGATAAATAATCTGAGGCCTGACGAAGGGATATGAATACAGAAATTGATCATTTGTAGATATTGTGTTCACAGCTTGAATTTAAACAATCCATGCAAAATGGTTAATCTTTTTGGAAAAGGTATTTGGAAAACACAAATTATTTGGTGATAGTCATTTCATATCAATATTGCATTGCTGATTATACGGTGTTAGCGCAGGAATCTTTGATGTGCATTGATGATACAGTATAATTGTGTGAATGTGACCAGGGTCAATTTACATCTGAAAGATCAGCTGACTTATTAAACAAAACCTATGTAAGGCATGTTGGGAAATGTGGTTTTTTCAATGACCTCCCTCCCTGTCATTTGTGATAATTTGCATTCACCTAATGACAATTTTTCTCAAGTGTTCAACTTTCTGATAAGAAGCTCTTAATGGAAATGGACAAAATGTTTGCTGTATGTGCTGAATGTGTGTATATGTATGTGCACGACAGTGTGTTTGTGTTTACGACATTTGAGGCGAAGGGAACCAATAATATTTGCACCGGGGCCAATCATAATAATGTTACGCTGCAGAACATATGCCCGATGTGTACACTAAAAACGTGTCAATGTATTATTTATGTGTTATTACAGCACTGAATGACACATTGGACTGCACTGACTACGTTTCATTGCAAGAATTTCAACAAGCCAAAGTCTGCCACTTAGCAGCTGTCACCAAACAATTTTACAGTTTAGGAAAGACAGAAATCATAAACACATAATAATGCCGTCAGCCTTAAATTGAGTAGAACAGCTTCTCTTTACCAGCTTCAAGAGAAATCATCCACAAATAAAATAAGATCTCTGACAGCATCTATAGATGCAAGTTAATTGCATACAGAAAGGGTTTCACTCTTGGGAACTCTAACATTTTCCATCCATCATACAACAACATATACCCGGAGTCAGATGCATGTGGTTATAAATTGTATTTAAATTTGATCAAGTGTAAAAGCAAAGGGATCTGCTGTCAATCAGATGTATTTTTGTCATGCTGCTATAGCAACTACAGCATGTGTTTTGAGTTGTCAGCTCTCCTTAAATAAACCAAGGGAATGACTCTGTACAAGTATCCTTGAGATGACGCGCTAAAGGTTAAACCAAAACATAGCTGTTAAGAGACATTGTGCCAAACTGCATACTAAAAAGGTCATTTAATCCCAAAACTGGTAACATAAGGCTGAAGCATACAGAACACATAACAACATACAGTAAATACTCATTTCTATGGTCAATTTCACTTTCTTTCCAATACATTGTTTTAGTCCAGCCAAGCTGCAATGCAAAAAAAAAAGTGAAATGAAATGATTATTGAGGTGTTTTCACATCTCAAAATCTAGACCGAGGCCTGAACCAAGGTTCATGTTTTTTTTTTAATTCTATCAATTTGATCCAGGTAGTTAGGGTTCCACACTAAATAACTTTGCATGACATAACTGCGTCCTATCATCATGAACTAAATGGGCTGTGTCTCCCTGTACTTAAATGGTTGGTTTGTAGGCGTCGTGCATCTGATGACAATCGGCATGTGTCTCTTTACCGTGTCATCAAATAGGCTGTTAGCTACTTTTTTCTTTGATTAGATGGAAATAGTTGAGGAGATTAATTTCAATGTCACTATATTATTATGGTATAACTACCGCCAAATCAAATTACAATTAAATACGTTGTCTCTTTCTCTTTTCATGAGCTGCCATGGCTCATTTGTACTTCTCTTCCAGTTCTTTTTCTTATTTTATTGTTTAATAGGTAATGACAGTCTGGCTTAATTTCCTACAATTGGTCTGAAGGTCCGAACCATCTAAGTGGTGTTTTCACACTGCAAACAACCTGGACGATGGCTCATTTTGATCCACATCAGAGACATTTTGGTCCTCTTGTTCTTGAACACCTGCTATTTTGGTTTGGACTAAACCGAAAAGTCTGAAGCTCTGGACCAAACGAGCAACAAAAAACAAATAAATAAATCGTAACTTTAATGAGTCATCTAGATTTTGTCTTTGGAAAGTGTCATTCTATTCCTCTGCATCATGCTATATTTTTTTTTTTAAGAGTTGTGTTCCTCCACTTTTTAAAGTTGTTGTGTCCTTCAAAACCTTTGATAGTCAGTGCAGTAAGTTGCTGTGATTAAGGTGTGGCAATTATTACATCTGTGCACAGATTTACTACTCCCAGTCCCTCTTTCTCATACCTTCTTCTACAAAAGCCACTACAAGGGAGTGTTAATGGACCGAGTCCATCAAGCCAGAGGGGAATTCTCCTCGATTGTATAATGGAAAGATTAAGATAGCTAACTGGCACACCTCTATGAATAAGAAGGATGCAGTATGACATTAAAAACCAAGGCATCAACATTCTCACCGTGAAGACACATGGCCCCGAACCAACTTAAATTTTGCACTGCCCAAAAAAACATGTTCTTGTCCTGCTACTTACTGCGTGCACCAATACCGCAAAAAACCCATGAATGTGGCACCATTCTGCATACCGAAAAAGTGACATTCACTGGGCTACGCCTCTAGAATTCGAATCTTCTGCAACCACTCCCAGTACTACAATAGCCAAAGGGCAAACTGGCACATTTAAGGCAAAGCTGAACTTGACAGTGGCAGCACAGAACACAAGCCTTTCATACTTCCTTGCAGACTTCAGTAATATAGAGAAAATAGATTGGATGACTTAGACTTTAGCTACTTTTTTATTGAGTACATTTTTTCATTCTGGGGCAAAGCTCCAAACGGCCACTAGTGGGTTAAAACCTGGTCTTTGAGTACAGGTTTGAACCAAGTTTTTGTAAGATTATGGATTAATGATTGTGGTTTTAGGCAGTTAGTTGGGGGTTTAAAGTTAGAGGATAAGGAATGCATTATGTTATTGAGGCACAAAGACAAACATACAAACGCAGGCATGTTTAAGTGGTTAATACATGAGAAAAGCATCAAAGTAATGACAGCTAATGACAAAGGTGAACTACCCTGGCAATGGCGTACCTGCATTCTGATTATACTTGGGTAGACGGAGCTGTAATCTACAGTTGGTGCAGCCACGCTAGCTGGTCTGTTCCTTTTTTCAGCAATTACACAACTGACAGTACACTGCACAACAGTGGTTTTAAATGGACAAGAGGAGCTAATTTGATTGGCCATGAGTGAAGTTGGCTGACACACCTTCCAACTATCTATCTAAAATAAATTAAGAACTTTGGAAGATGTGGCCACTTAATTTATGCCGTGTCAAAACAAAAAGTGATCCATAGTTTTAGTCCATGCTGACTTCTGTGACGTTTGGAAAAGTGAACTGCGCATCAATAAATGTGTCTGAACATTTTTAAAAGAAAAAAGTAAATTACCTGCAGATAGAGAATAAAAAGTCAGCAACAAATATAGAAATACCAGATTTTAAAGACATATTGATGAGTTACTTACACACTCACTGTCAGAAGAGGTAGGACAGTTGTGCAAACATGTTGGACCACACCACCTCGGGCATCCTTATGAGCAAACTGTTCCCTGTCATAAATCATACAGAATATGTCCCGACACTGCATACAATTTTAAATGAATTTGAACACTACAGATGGAGACGATTTATTGAACTATTCTGTAGCACTGGGATCCATCACACGTTAAACCTTCCTGTTCCACATATGGTCTGGTTGCAACCCCAAAGGAAAGACTCACTGAGACTAAGCAGCACACTGTGCTACTCTAAATGATCTAAATGATCAGAGCCCATTCTGCTTCAGGCTGTTATCAATACTGTACATCCAGTTATTTGACGTTAGTGTCTCTGACTGAAATAGGTGGCTTAGGAGTGCTCCACCTGAGCCTGAGAGGAAGTAACTACTGCTAGCTGCTAACAAGCTAACAAGAGGCTACTCCCCTCTTGTCCACTGCCCGGCGAATCGGTTGCCCCTTCTGGCTGCCTCCCTTTGCCCAGTTGCAGTTGGGCTAAACTAAAGTCTGGGTGCCGACTGCGGGGAGGCGATTTAACCGTCGTCTCGCCCCAACAGGCTGTGTAGTGTAGCTCCGGGGGGGGCTAACCGCTAACCACTCTAGCCGTGTGTGTGTGTGTGTGTGTGTGTGTGTGTGTGTGTGTGTGTGTGTGTGTGTGTGTGTGTGTTTTGGGGAGGGGGGGGGGGGCTAAGTGTGTCCTGCCGGCCACATCCCACCTGTTTCAGCTATGTTTTTACCTGTTGTTCTTATCCCTTTATCCGTCCTTTTATCTTTATCCGGCCTTTTTCACATTTTTCAAAAAGTTTAACCACTTTTTTAACCATGACGCCGCACAGCTCTCCGGCTGGTCCGGAGAGCGATAACCCGAAGGTTATGAAATGTGATCTGTGCGACATGTTTATCATCGTTCCTGAAGAAGATTTTACCACTAGTGCTTTTATCTGCTCCAAATGTACCAAGATCAACCACTTACAAGACCTCCTTATCGAACTGAAAGGCCACATCAAGCTGCTAACCTCAGCGAAATGCCATTTTAAAGGACCAATCCAAATTGCAGGACAATTTTAACAGCACTGTTCTAGTTGGTTCTCCTGGGCTCAGACCTCTTCATTCTGCTCTGTTTGCTGCTACCTTGCCACTTCTGGACCCTCCTGCCATCGCTACCACACACACCGTTCCTCATGACCCTCCTGCTGCCATCCCCACCAGCACCACCTCTCACGCTGCTCTACATGGTCCTCCTGCCATCACCGCTGCTCCCCCACATCTCCCTTGTTCACCTACCCTGACTGGTCCCACAAATTTCACCCCCCGGTCCCCCTCCTGGAAGATGGTACCATGGCGCCACGGAAGAAGTTCACAAGGACAACATTCGTCACATCACCCTTCTCTCCAGCTCTCAAACCGGTTCAAAGTACTGACCTCAGATGAGGACCGGTGCTCTCTGTCCCACTCGCCTCACCCTGCTCCTGGCCCCCGTGCATCCAGACAGCCTGGACCCTCCAGACCCCACCCCACCCCCTCTCAGTCCCCTCAGCCCAGACTGTCTGACCCAGATGGCCCTCTTCCACCCTATGTGGATTCTACCACCTCCACCCTGGTCATTGGCAGCTCCATGTTTTGCGACACTTGCCTTCACCCCTCATCCGGCCCCTCTAAGACATCCTACCTAAATATCCCAACATCAGCACCATAATCACCCACATCGGAGCTAATGACATGAGAGCTGGACAGTCGGAGGTTTTAAAACGAGACTTTCAGGCACTCCTCAATTCACTGCTGGACTCCACTCTCCAAAACAGGACTGGTGCACCTTCTTTTATTACCACCATCATTCCCTACCACAGATCCACTGCAGCACGCCCAGTATCACACCCAGCTGCTGCTAATTATAATAATTTGATTAGAGTTCCTCTGTAACATCCCTTACTATCTGCAAATAATAGTAATCTGGCAAACTTTGGTCTTTTAAACATCAGCTCTCTCAATAATAAGTATTTTTTTATGCCATGATTTTATTACCTATAACAAACTGGACTTTTTTATTATCACTGAGACATGGTTATCTGAGAGAGACTGCAGTCCTCTGATAGAGGAAACCCCCCCTGATTTAACACACCTTCATCAACCCCGGCTGTCAGGCAGGGGGGGGGGGTGTTGCTGTTATTCACAGAAAATATTTTAAATGCACTTCCATCTTACATAGTAACTTTACATCTTTTGAACATCTTGGTTTTATGGTCAACTCGAAAGCACCTGTCATCATTTTAATAATCTACAGACCGCCAAAGCCGAACAGTATTTTTATCCACAAGTTTGCTGAACTCTTAACTTATTTTATGTCACAGTATGACAAAATTCTTATTCTAGGTGATTTTAACATACATGTCTGCTGCCCGTTTCAGACTCTTGTCAAAGATTTTATGGATACTTTGGAATCTTTTAACCTCACTCAGGCAAAACAACAACCCAAACATTCAAAGGGTCACATCCTTGACCTCGTCCTATATAATGGTCTCAGCCCTGAAAACTTTAAAATTAAGGATATCTGTGTGTCTGATCACAAAGCAGTTTTATTCAATGTGGTTTTGTCCCAACCTCCCACAAATCTCAGTTCACCTGCCCGTTGCCGGGTTTTTAACTCCATGTCTGCTAGCAAATTCTCAGAGCGTTTTATTGCTGCTTCTTTAACTGCTTTTAATCCACATTCTGATACAGAGGAGCTGGTCTCCCTTTTTAATCACACCTGTCAGACTGTCCTGGACTCTGTTGACCCCTACAAGGTCAAAAAGTCAATAGAACACCACAGCCCTGGCTAAATGAATCCACCCAAGAACTCAAGAGAGACTGTAGGAGAAAGGAAAGAAAATGGAAAAAAAACTAGCCTACATGTATTTTATGAGATCTGGAAAGATGCAATGAGGAATTATCAAAAGGCAGTTAAAGAAGCAAGAGCTTCCTTCTTCTCCAGTTTAATCTTAGATAATCACTCAAACCTCAGAGATTTATTCAAGGTCATAGACTTGGTCATAAACCCCTCCCCCTGTCATTTTACTGATGCCACAGAGAGATGTGTGAGAAGTTGTTAAATTATTTTACAAATAAGGTAAAGGAAATAAGAAAACAAATTGCCCCCACCCCCAACCCGTGTTTTACATGCCAGTAGGGACATTCAAAGCTATTTTAGTAATTTTGAACCTGTATCGCTGTCCTTCTTATCCCAAATCATATCTCACATGAAATCAACCACATTGCAGCCTTGATTTTATTCCCACTAAATTTCTCAAAGAGGTTATTGGCACTGTAGGGCCCAGTATTTTATTGATTATAAATAGCTCCTTAGCAAATGGCAGCTACCCATCGATTTTTAAACATGCTATGGTCCAACCTCTTTTAAAGAAACCCAAGCTTGATCCTTCTGTTTTCTCCAATTTTAGGCCAATTTCTAAACTTCCATTTTTATCAAAGGTTTTAGAAAAAGTGGTTTCAACACAACTCTTAGCTTTTACGAAACATAACAATATCTTTGAGAAATTTCAGTCTGGTTTTAGAGCACTACATAGCATAGAAACTGCCCTCCTCAAGGTAACTAATGACCTCCTTTTAGCAGCAGACGGGGGAGAGTGCAGTTTTAATTCTTTTAGACCTAAGTGCAGCTTTTGACACCGTAGATCACACCATTTTAATCGATCGCCTCAAAACCTGGGTTGGCATCAAGGACGCTGCAGTTAGCTGGTTTTATTCTTACCTTTTAGAAAGAACCTACTCGGTCACCATAGGTAATTACTTTTCTTCCACGACACACATTACCTGTGGTGTACCACAAGGTTCAATTTTAGGTCCAGTTTTATTTTCTATCTACATGCTTCCGCTCGGCCAAATCCTCCAACGACACGATGTATCTTTTCATTGCTACGCATATATACTCTCTCTTTCTGCCAACATCACTGCAACGACGCGTTCCTGTAGATACATGCTGCACAACATCAGGAGAATCCGTCCTCTTCTCACTCAGAAGGCGACGCAGGTTCTGGTCCAGGCTCTGGTCATCTCACGTCTGGACTACTGTAACTCCTTCCTGGCAGGTCTACCTGTTAGTGCCATCCGACCTCTGCAGCTCATCCAGAATGCCGCAGCTCGACTGGTCTTTAACCTCCTAAATTCACTCACACTACTCCACTCCTCCGCTCCCTTCACTGGTTACCAGTAGCTGCCCGCATCTGCTTCAAAACATTGGTACTTGCGTACCGTGCTGTGAACAGATCGGGTCCAGTCTACATCCAGGACATGGTCAACCCCTACATCCCAGCCCGCTCCCTCCGCTCTGCTTCTACCAATCGGCTTGTTGCTCCCTCGCTACAGCAAAATAAAAAACACTATAATATTTTATTTTACTTACATACTGAATATAATTTTTTATCATTGTTATCAAAGTAAATGTCCTCCTTTATGGCAAATGGTCTGCACTTGTATAGCGCTTTTTCCCCTTTGCGGTCTCAAAGCATTTCCCATTCAACAATTTACACAAACATCCACACACTAATGAAGCTGAGCTGCCATACAAGGTGCTTGCCATCAGTGTTACATTCACACACATTCGCACACCTATGGTACGCCATCGGGAGCCACTTTGGGTTCAGTGTCTTGCCCTTGGGCATGAGGACAGGAGGAGCCAGGGATTTAACCGCCAACCTTCCGATTTATGGGCAACCCACTCTACCATCTGAGCCACTGCCACCCACTATCTTATATAATTTATCGTAATATTTCAAACCTTTCAATTAGCATTGCAATAAAATAAATTGGCCAGGCTAATCTGTCCGTTTACATCAGGTATCTCAGCATTGAAGTTTATATTGACCAGTAAATAATAAGAAAATGCAATGCAGAAATGCCCAAAATGTTTTGAGATCGTTTTAAAAGTGTCATTATTGAATAGTAAAATGTAAAATAAAATAACCCCTCAGTGCATATCTTGATCAGTTTAAACAAAAAAATAAATCTCCAGATATGTTATGTGTTAAAAATTCATTCAGTATCAGTTTCACAATTTCAATATTGCTTGGGCTATAATTTCAAGTTATATCACCCAGCCATTATAAATGGGTAAATTCATAGTTGAACCCTGACCCCAACCAGTATCAGGAAACCTAAACGACTTTTAAAATGAATTGTAAACATTTGGACATTTAAAAAATGCATGTTAAATGTATTGCCTTACATAGCAAAAAAAGGAAGTGTGTTACAATTTGCTAAAACAATAGATATACAGTCCACAATTAAGACAATAAAAACATTTAGACAACTTGCTTGACAACTTCTGGGCATTGAATTAACCCCAGGTCATGTAACAGCTGTGGTGGATGTTTCAGCCAGCAAAGCTTTCAATTATTTCACACTAGAGCATCGACAGACCAGCATTTTTCTCCCTCTGTGCATACTTTTTTCAGGTTGTCCATTCAACTTTTGGTCCCACTTTCTGAAACATAATATCTCAAAAACAACTTGAAGGAATTTCTCCAAACATGACAAAAAAAATTCACTCTGTACAAACAATGAACTGAAAGGATTTTCTTGGTCAAAGGTCATTAAAGCTAATGAAAACCATATCTGGGAAGCGCCTAAAGGGGATTTATTCACATTTGTCACAAATGTTTATTGCACTTCTGGTTTCTTTAGCGCACCTTTAGGTTAAGGCTTGGTTTCCCGGTGGCATCTCATAGACCAGCTTTATCAGAAAAGAACATGTCAGGATTCCTGTCTGCTCCTACTGTTTGCTCCTCTGTTTTGTCCCCAATCACCTCTCTTCATGTTTTCTGTCATTCCCCTGTCTGTTTGTTATTGTTTTCCCATGTGTTCTGTGTCCTCCCCTCCCTGCCTTCTGTCACCTCCCACGGCCACACCCCTCACCAGTCTCAGCAGCTGCCACCAATCTCCCCAACTATATGTACTCCTGCAGTCATCTAGTGCCAGTCCATACTGCTAGATACTGCCAGTCACCCACCCACCCATCTCAATGAATGAAATATTCCAGTTGAAAATCTTTATTCATTACATAGTGGAATGTGTTAAGAACAAAATAACATAAGAATGATCAATGGAAATCAAAATCATTATCCCATGGAGGTCTGGATTCAGAATCATACTCAAAATGAAAGTGGAAAAATCAGATCACGGGCTGATCCAACTTCTGTGGAAATTCCTCAAGACAAGTCCAAATGTGTTTGGCCTCCACGTGCCTGTATGCACTCCCTACAATGCCTGGGAATTCTCCTGATGAGACGACGGATGTTCTCCTGAGGGATATCCTCCCAGACCTGGATCAAAGCATCAGTCCACTCCTGTACAGTCTGTGGTGGACGTGGCGTCGGTGGATGGAACGAGACATGATGTCCCAGATGTGCTGGATTGGATTCAGGTCTGGGGAACGGGCAGGCCTGTCCATAGCATCAATGCCTTCATCATGCAGGAACTGCTGACACACTCCAGCCACATGAGGCCGACCATTGTCCTGCATCAGAAGGAACCCAGGGCCCACTGCACCAGCATATGGTCTTCCAATGGGTCTGAGGATCTCATCCCGATACCTAATGACAGTCAGGGTACCTCTGGCTAGCACATGGAGGGCTGTGCGGCCCTCCGAAGAAATGCCTCCCCAGACCATCGCTGACCCACCACCAAACCGGTCACGCTGGAAGATGTTGCAGGCAGCAGAACGTTCTCCACGGCATCTCCAGACTCTGTCACGTCTGTCACATGTGCTCAGTGTGAACCTGCTCTCATCCGTGAAGACCGCAGGGCGCCAATGGCGAAGCTGCCAATCTTGGTATTCTCTGGCAAATGCCAATTGCCCTGCACGGTGTTGGGCTGTAAGCACAGGTCCCACTTGTGGACGTCGGGTCCTCATACCACCCTCATGGAGTCTGTTTCTGACAGTTTGAGCAGAAACATGCACATTAGTGGCCTGCTGGAGGTCATTTTGTAGGGCTCTGGCAGCGCTCCTCCTGTTCCTCCTTGCACAGAGGAGCAGATAGCGGTCCCGCTGCTGGGTTGTTGTCCTCCTACGGCCCCCTCCACGTCTCCTGGTGGACCGGCCTGTCTCCTGGTATCTCCTCTGTGCTCTTGACACTGTGCTGACAGACACAGCAAACCTTCTTGCCACAGCGTGCATTGATGTGCCATCCTGGATGAGCTGCACTACCCGAGCAACTTCTGTAGGTTGTAGACACCGCCTCATGCTACCTCTAGTGGTGAGGACACTGGCAAAATGCAAAAGCGACCAAAAATCATCCAGAAAGGACGAGGACAGAGAAATGGTCTGTGGTCACCACCTGCAGAACCGTTCCTTTATAGGGGTTGTCTTGATAATTGCCTCATTTCCACCTGTTGTCTGTTCTATTTGCACAACAGCAGGTGAAATTGATTCACAATCAGTGTTGCTTCCTAACTGGACAGGTTGATTTCCCATAAGTGTGATTGACTTGGAGTTACATTGTGTTGTTTAAGTGTTCCCTTTATTTTTTTGAGCAGTGCTCAAAGTGTATATCCTGCCTTTCACCTGAGTCTGTGTGGCTGCATTTAGGTCCAGAAACACCTCACCTCATAACAGAACATCAATCACCTCGAGGTAAAAACACACCTAGCATATCTGAAGCAGAGTGGAGTTTTTACTCTCTACCTTTCTCCACCAATCATGACTCACCCCAGTCATTCCACCTCTTTCACATTTGAAAAGGTCAGTAGGATTTAACAACAGGTAGTGAGCAATTAACTGCATGCCACTGGAGTCACATTCACAGAGTGTGCAGCCCTTTCCTGCTGGCAATCCGAATAGTGATGTCTATTTGTAAAATTGCAATACTGACGCTAGGTTTATTAAATGAAATACCAAAGGTCTAAAACATCCCAAGATTCCCTAATCTTTATACTTAAATTAATCGATCAGTCCTACATGCATTATAAATGTGCAGATAAGCAGACACAGTTTACTGCTGATTCGGGTTTATCAACTGGTGACGATGAACTTTTACAGCCCATAGAAATGTCCACATCTTTAAAGAACTGCTTGTCGATTTTATAAAAGATGCAAAGCAATGTCTTCATCCCTCTTTAAGTGTGTATCATCGGAACTAAACACAACTAATGCTTTGTTTTCTACAAATGTAATGAACCACTCATGTCTAAAGCAGTTGACAAAGTTTTAGTCATCGGACTGATTGTCTTTTACAGAGCTACGACTTAGAATGTGACAGACAAATCCCAGATCAAATGGTACACACCAACAAAGGTGATCACTGCTGCTGTTTTTGTTTTCATCCAGTGTACTCTATAAATGTCTAAAGCATGCATGGGCAAAATACAACCCAAGGGCCAGAACTGCCCTGTGGACCATTTCAGTTTAGCCCAGGATGTCCACAAAGCAAAACAAAACAATCCATAACATCAATAAATGGCAGCAAGATGATGATTAATTTTGAGGCAAATAACTGAGTCTATACTTTTATTTAACTTGATTGAAGAAAAAAGAAGTGTGCATTGATGCAGGCAGTGCAGTTTAAACCAAAGAAACTAGACGAGACAGTGTTAACAACTTCACTGCAGTAAATTTCTGTAATTCTGTTTTAACTGCTGGCTGCATTTAATTTGTAGCATCTTAAAAGCTTAAAAGAGGATACTGATAGAGAGTAAATTGCAACAGTTCTGTCACACAGACATGGTTTTTCCTCAAATAAATTGATGAGGTAATCTTCTCTTTCTTCCATCCAAAATTTTGCCATTTCAATCAGGTGACAGTTTGTAACTGTGATCAGTTGACTTAACTATGAGCTGAATGGCTGCTGAAAGAGGTGATGTTCCTTACGTTTTAAAACTGTCTGCCTTGAATCCATATTTATTAAATAATGCATTATTTAATAAGTACTATAATCCCATACCATGGTTAGGTAAACACATTGAACAAATCAATAACTGGATGTGCCAGAATTTCTTCAATTAAACAAAGATTAAATAGAAGTAATTGTTTTTGGGGCCAAGGAAGAACGATTGAAAGTCAGTGCTCAACTTCAATCACTGATGTTAAAAACCAGAAACCGAGCCAGAAATCTAGGTGTAGTTATGGATTCAGATCTCAATCTGAACAGCCATATCAAGACAATTACAAAATTAGCCTACTGTCACCTGAAGCATATATCAAGGATTATAGGATTTATGTCTCAACTTGTCCATGCATTCATCTTCAGTAGACTCAACTATTGTAACGGTGTGTTTACAGGTCTCTGTAAAAAGTCAATCAGAAAACTGCAGCTGATTCAGAACGCTGCTGCTAAAGTCCTCACTAAGACCAAGAAAGTGGATCACATCACTCCAGTTCTGATATCTTTACACTGGCTTCCTGTCCAACAAAGAATTTACTTTAAAATACTGCTGTTGGTTTATGAAGCACTGAATGGTTTAGGGCCAAAATACATTTGTGATCTGCTGCAACCTTATGAATCATCCAGACCCTTCAGGTTGTCTGGGACGGGTCTCCTTTCTGTCACCAGAGTCAGAACTAAACATGGAGAAGCAGCGTTCAGTTTTTCTGCTCCACATATCTGGAACAAATTCCCAGAAACCTGCAGGTCTGCTGAGACTCTCAGCTGCTTCAAATCAACATTGAAGACTTTTCTGTTTGCTGCTGCCTTTAATTGAATCAGATTCAAGGATGATGATCAATTTCCTGTATTTCTGCATTTTACTACTGTATTTTATTTCTTAAACTGCTCTGCAACTTTTATTCTATTTTTAGCTTGTTTAATGTTTTAATGGCTGTTTTTAATGTTTCTTAATTGTTTTGAAATTTCCTTTTCTTTTGCCTTAAATTTTTATGCTTTTAATGTTTTTTATGTGAAGCACTTTGAATTACACGATTAAAAAAAAGTTTTTCTCTTTATGGCCACTCCTTGGCTACGTACATCTGGGCTGGCAAATAACCTGTTGTAAAGCCTATCTGTAATGTCTACCAGATTCATGTAGTTTAATATAATTCAAAACTTCGATCCTTCAATGTGTGCAGCAAGATGTTGGAGATGTTCTACCAGTCTGTTGTGGCCAGTGCATTGTACTTCACTGTGGTCTGCTGCATTGGAGCCGGTGACACCAACAGACTTAACAAACTGGTTAAGAAGGTCGGCTCCATCATCGGCTACAATCTGGATAGTCTGGAAAAGGTGGTGGAGAGGAGGACGCTGAACAAACTATTATCCATATTGGATAATCCTGACCACCCTCTCCACCACCTGCTGCAGGGACAGCGGAGCACTTTCTCCAAAAGATTCCTCCAGCTCCGCTGTCACAAAGACAGATACAGGAGATCATTCCTGCCCACTGCCATAAGACTTTACAATAACTCACCTCTGGCAAAATCCATCACAGTACAATAACACTGTTGACTGTGTTTCTTGGTTGTTTGTATATAATATATATAGATATATACTGTACTGTATATAATGTATATACTGTGCATTTTATATTTATATTTTATAGTTTTTACTGCTATTTTACTGCTATTTTATTGCTTTTCTATTGTTCTAAAAAAAATTCCCCTCGGGGATTAATAAAGTAACTACCTAACCTAACCTAACCTAACTTGGAGATAAAGTTTTAGCTGAATTTCAGGAGCAGGACCACGCCTCAACCACTCCCCCACTTCCGGCCAAACTCCTATAAATATCCACCCACTCTAAACCTCGGCCTGTTCGCGTTTTCCGCATCCGGAACCAGACGCCACGCAGAAGGAAAAAAACAAAAACCATCTTACCTTGGATCAAACATGGATCTGCTGTTCCTCAGCCCATCTGACGATGACGACGATTGTTTTGCCTTCACATAGGCCACCCATACACCCAAGGGAAGCCCTCGATCTGCTGCCCTCTCCAAACAACCCCAGGAATACCCACGAGACGCCGCCACCGGGAACACCCAGACCGCACGGCGGAGCCAAACCGCCGATCTCCAACAAGCCGACCAGCTGCATCCACCAGGATCCCTCTCTCCGTTCAATCCTTCTGTACGAAGGTTCCGATCCACAGCCGTCCTCCAATAACTCACTCACCGGTGACAGAGGGAGACCTGCCACTCCCAGACGTAGTCAACGGAAACGTAAGTCCCCTCTCTCTTCCTCCGCTCGCTCCAGACCCAGCGCTCGGGAACGAGTCTCCGACGACTCCGGCTCCCCAGCACGCCGCGCCCAAGGCCACCGCCACCGCTCCCGTGCTCCAGCCAGGTCCCCCGTCGAAGACGCACCAGCCAAGATCTCCGATTGGACCGT
Organism: Brachyistius frenatus; assembly: GCF_029030835.1. Taxonomy (NCBI): domain Eukaryota; kingdom Metazoa; phylum Chordata; class Actinopteri; family Embiotocidae; genus Brachyistius; species Brachyistius frenatus. The sequence goes on from NW_027210615.1 coordinate 5,712,750, forward strand.
AGTCCGTCTGCTAAAAGCGTTAAAAGAGAAGGGGATACTTCACCACCGCTCTGACAACAAAGCAAAACTGTTCCAACTCCTCACAACTTTCCAAAAGTCACGTCAGGCAAAAAACACAGACGTACATCCATCCAAAACACACCGGCGTAACGTCAACAACAGTGATGTCACCACGCACCTCCTAGCCCCGCCCTCCCAACCACAAAGTTCCGGGTTGCCAGGTTTGCAGCGCGCCACCTCTCATCCCCCTCCACTTCCTCAGGCAAACTCATGTTTGCACAGCGGCACCGGGATGCCGACTCTCTTTTCCTCTCTTCAATTTCCACAGCACTCCATCCCACCTTCTGGCTTGGATTCATCAGTCTGTACTACTGCTGTTCTTCCACACACACCCTTTTCTGCCCTCTACTCTGGCACCGGGTTGCCAGGTCTTCTTTCCTCTTTCCCCCTCTCTCATCCATCCACAGCACCCATCATCACCACTGGGCTGCCAACTTACAACCCTTCTGCCCCCTTTCCTCAGGCGCCTCCAACGATCTTCCCCAGCACAACGAGGGCTGCAGTTTACCTCCTACCATGCAGATTCCTGGCACCGGGATGCCAGTCCCTACTTCTTCTTTCCCTACCCTCCAACCATCCCATGCTCTCTTTTCTGGCTCTGCTCCCCCCCCCTCCTCCCCATTCCTCCAACCCAGCAGTCCCACGGCCACACTACCAGCACCGAGATGCCAGCCCCCCTCCTCCCGTTTCCCCCGCTCCAACCACACACCCAGCACTTCTCCTTGGCGTCAGCGATTCCTCCACCCAACATACCGATACCAAAGTCCTCTCCATCCATCCGGACTTCTGGTGCCTCTTCAGCGTCCACTGGAAGGACGCCTACTACTTTGCCGTGAGACTCACTTTCGGCTGCAAGAGCAGCCCTAAATTATTTGACACACTATCAGAGGCTTTGTGTTGGATTCTCTCCAACAACCACAAAAATTCCTCACCTGGTCCACCTCCTTGACGACTTCCTAGTTATATATAACTCCTCCTTCATCACCTCCAGCCCACGGTCTCTTGACCATGAAATCAGTCTTCGCTCAGCTTGGCATCCCTCTCTCTGAAGAGAAAACAGAAGGCCCTTCACACATCTTTGAGTTTCTCGGGATTACTCTCGACACTATCCGGTTCCAAGCTTCTTTGCCCGCGGAGAAACTCCACCGCATCATTCTCCTCCTACAAAACTTTCATCTTACTCCCTCTTTCACTAAACGACAACTACACTCCCTCTCGGGACATCTGAACTTTGCCTTGTGCATCATCCCCCAGGGCCGCTCCTTTATTTCGCACTTGCTCTCCCTCGCATCATCCACACCCTCACTTATCGATCCAGTCTCCATGGATACCCCCTCCAGAACCGAGGTGCAGATGTGGCTGCATGTCCTCTCCAACTGGAACGGTATCACCTTCTTTTACGACGACCGACTTTCCAACCCAGAAGACATTCAGCTCTATACTGACGCTGCTCCTTCCGCCGGTTTTGGGGGCCACTACGGCAGACGATGGTTTTCAGCTGAATGGCCCATCGAATTCCGCAACTTCCTCCAAGGCCCCTCCAATCATCTTCAGCAGTCCACGAAATATATCCGATCGTTATCACCGCTCTCCTCTGGGGGGCACGAGTGGCCAAAAAGGTCTATACTCATCCATTCTGATAATATCGCTGTAGTCGACATCATTAACAAAGGCAGAACAAACTCTCCCACGATCATGCCCTTCATACGCCGTCTCATGTGGCTGTCGGTCACTCATCAGTTTATCCGCCGAGCTAAACATGTTCCTGGCCACCATAACTCCATCGCTGACTCTTTGTCTCGCTTCTCCTTCCAGATCTTCAGAACCTTAGCTCCAGACGCGGAGGAGAATCCAACCCCTGTCCCACCATTTTCAGACACGACATTCCTCATCCGAAACCAACCATCGCAGAACTCATCTCTTTTTCCCAACAAGCCATCATCAGCAGCTTAGCCCCCAGCACTCTTTCTACTTACTAGACGGCCCGGAACTCGTTCCGCTCCTTCCACGCCACGTTTAACCTTCCGTTCCCTTCCTTCGACGTGGCCTCCGTATGCAGCTCATCTCCTATGTTCACTCAATTCTTCACATCAAGATACCCACCATTAAGGTTGACCTTAGCGGTATCAACTTCTTTGCAAAATGACTCACTGGCTCCCCTGCAACGCTCTCCCAGTTGTCTTTACTTATTAAAGGCCTTCAGCGCCAAACACCTACATCGACTCCTCGCCGATCTTATTTCTCACTGCATTGCCACCCTTCGCTCTAACCACGTTTCCGCCCACCTGGCGCGCACTCTGGAATCCATGTTTCTACTTGCTTTCGTTGGTTTCTTGCGATGCTCAGAATTCGCTTCTTCTTCAGCCAAGTTTAACCCCAATCTACACCCTTGCGCATCAGACCTTTATCCCATCTCTGAAGATTGCTTAGGCTATTCGCTCAAACGGAGCAAAACAAACCAGGCAAGCAACCCAGTTCCCATATTTTACTTTAAACGAAATTCATATCTGAGCCCCTACGAACCCCTCATACACTATCTGCAGCTCAGGAAAATGCAGCAAACTTCTTCCCATGAACCGCTGTTCATCACCGAAACAGGCCAAGTCGCCAATCGATCCTGGTTCCTTTTACACTTCAGATCAGTTCTAATCACCTCCGGGATTAATCCCAACTCCTTCTCCAGCCATTCCTTCCGCATAGGGGCAGCCACCACCACGTCAAGCAGAGGAGTCCCAGACCACCTCATCAAGGTCATGGGCCGCTGGTCTTCCCAAGCCTACCAACTTTACACCCGCCACAGCTTCGACGACCTGTGCAAAGGGCAGGCAGCCTTGCTTTCTTAGGATGACTTATTTTGGGGATCTGCATGGCCTGGGAGCCGCAGTGGATTCTCAACTACCGTACTTTCCGGACTATAAGCCGCTACTTTTTTTTCCCACGCTTTGAACCTCGCGGCTTAAACAATGACGCGGCTAATTTATGGATTCAACGGGTTTCAAAAGGCTGGACTGCTGCATGTTGAAGAGGGCAGCATGAGCTCAGCGGGGAATTTGCCTCCGGATGAAAGTAACGAGAGCGACAATGAAAACGATCCAACATCGGATGAAGCAATTCTGAGGCTATTCAACTCCGACACCGAAGGAGATGACTTCAGTGGTTTCAGTGCACAGGAGGAGGAAGATAGTGACCAATGACTTTCTTGATAGGCTACTGTTTACCACAATTTTTTTTTATTTTTGTTACAAGCCGTGTTTTGTTAAAGCCTATTTATTTTTGTTACAAGCCGTGTTTTGTTAAAGCCTGTGTAAAGTTCATTTGTTTCAATGTACCGGTAGGCACGTACGGCTTATAGACATGTGCAGCTTATTTATGTTCAAAATCATTATTTTTTTAAAATTCAGTGGGTGCAGTTTATATTCAGGTGCGCTCAATAGTCCGGAAATTACGGTAAGCCTTCCCCAAACTGCGAAACTCTCACCCTGGCTTAATCTCCTTCAATCAATGAAGGTTCGCCCTCGGCCGAGGCGGGGTCCTAGCTAGTGAATTGGAGATAAAGTTTTAGCTGAATTTCAGGAGCAGGACCACGCCTCAGCCACTCCCCCACTTCCGGCCACACTCCTATAAATATCCACCCACTCTAAACCTCGGCCTGTTTGCGTTTTCCGCACCCCACCCTCCCTCCCTCTTGTTAAACCATTTCACTTATGGTTATCATGTTTCATAGCTTTTATCCTTCCGTCCCACATGGAGATCTCGGGGATCTGCAAGGCCCGGGAGCCGCAGTGAATCCTCAACTAAGCCTTCCCCAAAACGTGAAACTCTCTCTTAATCTCCCTCAATCAATGATGGTTCGCCCTCAGCCGAGGCGGGGTCCTAGCTAGTGAATATAATTTTAATATTACAATTCAACGGCCCAATGTGTGGCACTTTCTTTAAATAAAAGTCAGTATGGCCCTCTAGAAAGATGTTCACCCCTGGTGAACTCCCTTCAAACAGGAAGTACAGTTGCATGAATGGCAAACCTTGTCACTTCCTCACTTTCGCACTGTACTTCTCTTAAGACTGTCAGGCACTTTGACACCAAGTAGATTTTCTCTTTCAGAGCGCCCCATTGATTAATTCGGTTCAACTCAATATTTGTATAGCGGCAAATGACAACACAAGTTATTTATGATACATAGTGCATGTTTTCACGAGGTGGAAATCTGCCTGAAACTGGAAGTTTCTCCAGTTTAAATACCCCCAGTTTGTCCTCAGTAGTTGTAACAAATATTGAACGTAAGGTGATTTTTCTTGCTGCTGAGTGGATGCGTTCGTGTTGGTTTGGATTCGTGTTTGCTCACTCTATAGCAACAAGAGCCTATGAAGACAAGCTCCAACAAGAACTAAATCTACGGGTAACGTCTCTAAGAGGCAGCTTCTTTTTTTCTAGGTGAGTCAAATCTGATTTGTTTTATACGTGGTGAGTTATGCTGCTGCCTTGCCCGAACTTGCTTTCTCCTGGCAATGGTAAAAACAAGCCTTACCTAAAAGGCACCAGTCAGAAAAGACAGCGAGCTATAATTACTGTGTTGGGCGAGCCTTCATAAAATTGACAGTGAAAGACTGTGAATAAGCATTGTGCCCCTACTTGAGAAGCCCCTCAGTTCTTAGGTGAAGCCATTATTCTTTGCACCTGTTTATTTGTAATGATTCTGAGTCATAGTGGAGCTGGAGCCGAACAAACTATAACATGTCCTGGGGAAGAGGCGATGAAATACTCCCGGACAGATTAAGACGTAACACACCTCATGAAGTACGTAAATTGCTCATACGTCCACTGATGAACATTCCAGGTTAAAACCTAAAACTACGTGTTAATGATAATTGACTTTTTCCAGCCTCACTACAAATAAGTATAGGCGAGTAGTGTAAAATAACTAATTTAATTTACTCAAGTACTGCACTGAAGGACAACTGAGATTTTTGTAAAATGTACTTTACCTGAGAACATTGCATTTGATAATACGTACATTGTACTACATTTCAAGAGGAATATTGTAAATTTTACAGCTAGGTACTTTGCTTCATATCAATATTTGATTTTGAAACACTAAATAAACAAATAAATAACATTAATGAACAGTTTATGTTGAAATAGTCCACAGCGTGGTTTGATTTGACTGTTAGGCTCCAAACACAGTCCAAGCAAGGAGTAAATGCAGATGTTTCTAGCTGTGCAAGGGCTCACATCCGCTCCAAACAACTGCTAATCGCTTTGCCTACGCTTTAGCTAAAGTGTGCACAGGCACGTTTGTGACTGAAACTGAAAATGTATTTACTGTGGTCATGGAAACGCCCTTTGAGGACCGAGATTGTTTTACCCCTAGTGGTGAGTAAGAACAATTGTTCAATTTTTAAACCAGGCTTACATGTTCATGCAGACTGGGTTCATGTACTTACAGTGCATCCGGAAAGTATTCACAGCGCTTCACTTTTTCCACATTTTGTTATGTTACAGCCTTATTCCAAAATGGCTTAATGGGTCATTGTTTTTCCCTCAAAATTCTACACACAATACCCCATAATGACAAAGTGAAAAAAGTTTGTTTAAAATTTGTGTAAATCTATTAAAAATAAAGAACAAAAATATAACACACACACAAGTATTCACAGCCTTTGCTCAATACTTTGTTGAAGCACTTTTGGCAGAAATTACAGCCTCAAGTCTTTTTGAGTATGATGCTATAAGCTTGGCACACCTATTATTGGGCAGTTTCTCCCATTCTTCTTTGCAGGACCTCTCAAGCTCCATCAGGTTGGATGGGGAGCGTCGGTGCGCAGCCATTTTCAGATCTCTCCAGAGATGTTCAATCGGGTTCAAGTCTGGGCTCTGCCTGGGCCTCTCAAAGACATTCACAGAGTTGTCCTGAAGCCATTCCTTTGTTATGTTGGCTGTGTGCTTCGGGTCGTTGTCCTGTTGGAAGATGAACCTTCGCCCCAGTCTGAGGTCCAGAGCGCTCTGGAGAAGGTTTTCATCAAGGATGTCTCTGTACATTGCTGCATTCATCTTTCCCTCCTTCCTGACTAGTCTCCCAGTTCCTGCCGCTGAAAAACATCCCCACAGCATGATGCTGCCACCACCATGCTTCACCGTAGAGATGGTATTGGCCAGGTGATGAGCGGTGCCTGGTTTCCTCCAAACATGACGCTTGGCATTAAGGCCAAAGAGTTCAATCTTTGTTTCATCAGACCAGAGAATTTAGTTTCTCATGGTCTGAGAGTCCTTCAGGTGCCTTTTGGTAAACTCCAGGTGGGCTGTCATGAGCCTTTTACTGAGGAGTGGCTTCCGTCTGGCCACTCTACCATACAGGCCTGCTTGGTGGAGTGCTGCAGAGATGGTTGTCCTTCTGGAAGGTTCTCCTCTCTTCCCAGAGCAACGCTGGAGCTGTCAGAGTGACCATCGGGTTCTTGGTCACCTCCCTGACTAAGGCCCTTCTCCCCAGATCTGTGCCTCCATACAATCCTGTCTTGGAGGTCTACAGACAATTCCTTGGACTTCATGGCTTGGTTTGTGCTCTGACATGCACTGTCAACTGTGGGACCTTATATAGACAGGTGTGTGTCTTTTGAAATCATGTCCAATCAACTGAATTTACCACAGGTGAATTCCAATCAAGTTGTAGAAACATCTCAAGGATGATCAGTGGAAACATGATGCACCTGAGCTCAATTTTGAGTGTAATGGCAAAGGCTGTGAATACTTATGTCCATGTGATTTCTTTGTTTTCTTTTTTTAATAGATTTGCAAAAATTTCAAAAAAACTTTTTTTCACGTTATAATTATGGGGTATTGTGTGTAGAATTTTGAGGAAAAAAATAAATTTAACATAAAATGTGGAAAAAGTGAAGCGCTGTGAATACTTTCCGGATGCACTGTACATCTACCATGTTTGGTGCCCAAGGCAAGAAAAACTGTCTGGGCCCATCTCCTAAATGCCTAAAACCTGAAGATCAATCAGTTCTTACATGGCTGGGCTCTGGCTCAACGTCAGCACAGAAAATGAAAAGTTAAAGCTTAAGCTTTAAAAATAACATTTTGACGTCAGTAAACCTGGGCATGTAGCCACGATGGACACTTGGGCCCCAGGACAGTTGTTCTTTTTGCCTATTTGAAAATCCAGCCTCGTCCAAATAGAAAGTAATTCAAAGTAGTCTCAACTAACTACAACATTAAAATCCTCCATACATGTTAATGCATAAATAATAATAATACAATACTATCATCCTTCTCAAAAACTACTCCAGTACACTTTTCATATCTTTAGTACATTTTGCTGGTAGTACTTTTAGAACTAAGATTTTGAATGCAGGACTTTTACTTGCAATGGAATGATTTTTTTTTTTGACTGTGCTATCACTCCTTATTCTCGTGTACTGTAAATCCTTTCACCACATTGTGCCAAGCCAATGCCTGAAAAAGTCAATGAGTGTAATTACAGGCTGTTGTTGTTGGAACATTCAGCTGATGTATGAAATAACACCTGTCATTTACTACCCCAACAATAGAGGTGAATGCTACTTTTTTTTTTTTTCATATTTGCGTTGCATACATACTTGAGCATTAACATCTAGCGTCTTGGCTGTTATCCCAGTATCAGAGTGAATATGCAAATAGCACTGTTAAAATGCGTGTGAAATACTTGAACTTTAACATTTGTAAGAACAAAGAAAGTTCTAACACAACATTCAAGAAGAGGAACGTTTATTCTTAAATATACAGGTGATTTACACATGACACGTCAAACAAAAGACATTAACGGTTGATAATCTGGTATGCTTTTTATTTGTGTTTACTAGGCCTACACCCCCAACCACATTGAGGTTAACAGAATCAAACATTTACTGCCTGTTAGAAGTTGAGTAGGTGCTCTTATTTAGTGCGAGAAGCCAACTTGGCCCCTGGAGCCTCCAGATAAAGTGTTGGGCTACACCCATGTGGACTCTTCAGGGCTGATAGATGGCTCTGAAATATGAAGAACAAGAAATGCAGATGCAAATAAATTCCATCACTGATGTTAGCAATTACTCAATACCTGCAACATGTAGTAAAATCTGGCATCCCACAGGTCTTAGGCTAACTATTATTCAACACCTCAATTTGATACCCTCAACTGAACTGTTGTAGTAGAGAAGTTATAGAAATAATAGGAGGTGGTTATTATGGTTGTCATTTTCACTCATCCTTTGAAAATTAGATTACCCAAAAGATAAGCTAATAATAATTGTTACGACTGTTATAGGTTCTGGTTAATTAACCATACAGGCTAATGCTCATCTGTGATCACTGGGCAGGTTGATGGTCCATTAAACGTAAAAATAAATACATATTACAGGCATGCACAAATGACTGAAAACGATGCAAACACTGACAAGAAGCATTACGAGCAGCATCATCGGTCGCCACAAGCACATAGACACAAGGGGCCTGGCACCCATGTCCCTAAAACTACCCGCATTGTCACCTCCCAATTCCACCATACGTGTTTGTGTGAATGCTTTCATTGACAAGTGCACTCTGAAGAGGAGCAGCAGGTGAAGCAATATGTATGACAACACGGTAAGGAGCTTGGAGGGAAACAGAGGCTAGCGGAGGAACTGACATGCACAGCAGACAGACAACATGATTCAATGTTGAAACACAAAAGAAAGAGAGAAGACAAACACTTTTTTTCCTCCCTTCCCCGGCCTCGCCCACTCTGTCTGCCCGTCAAGGATTATGAATCAGACTTTAATGATATCAAATGATGACACTTTAGGTGTAACTGCTGCATCTGGAAGTGTAGCACACACACTAAATGCTCTAAAGACGGTCGCCTCTTTCAATTATTTTGACAATTTCTGATGCACATCTTGAAAAAGCAATGACTGGGAATATGATTTATTACTTAAAACTTAAAATCATATATTAGAAGCATTTATACGATTTCCTGATAAATACTTAATGAAACAACACATCAAAACTGCAAAAGGATTGAACGTGTGCAGCGTGTTGGTGAGCCTCATAACACAACACTGCCTCTTTGTGGTGAAGTGTAAAATGGATGCCAGCTCAGGTTGTTGCATGCTGAAATGCTGGACTTTGCTGCTCCGCCTTCCCAATTATTATTCATTAATGGGTAGTCATTTTGACTGAAACTATATCATATAATATATCAAACGTGTAGACTACAGGGATACTAATGCAAGCTGAGGTTCAGTTTATTTTCATTTGTACATTGCTTCAACTGTGGATAAGGACTGCAGGAATCACTGAGTGACAGCATCTCTGTTGTGAGCCAGTATATGCCAAGTAGGCAAACACACAGGCACACACGCACACACACTTTGTAGGCATTATGTATCACTGCAGTGGCATGTTGTGAGTGTGATGGATAGCAAGAGAAAAACTTTCTAAAAGAGCTGTTTCTGCCTGATGCAAACAGCATCAACACACACACTCTGGAATCTCTGTTGCTTCGCCTCTTGTGTGTCTAATTTTATCATAAACTACTGCAATTGTAATTTTCTAATACTGTGCTAGTGTTACTTATTACTATTCAAATTATGAGTTAGCTTTGCTGATATTTGCAACATAGATGTTGTTTTTCCTAAAATGTCAGAAGTAGTACTTGACTTCAGATAAACTTCCTCATTTTTAGAATAAAACCAGAATAAGAACTACTTTACAATTATGAAGTTTAAGCATGCTTTGTGTTGTATTGTATTTTGGTGCGAAATTACTCTTGCTCTGTGGAAGACTGTACACCACCAACACACACACACAATTATTGAAGTATACATAAAAGATGAGCCTTGTGTTGACTCAATTACAGGTCAGTATGGGTCCAGCAGGGTAAGTAACTCAGCTAGAGTTTATGAGACATCGCTGCCCCCTGGTGGTAAATTGTAGAAAAGGGGGGAAAGGATGTTACGTGTTTTCTTCATTAGTGTTTTTGTGTGCACTCTTTGTGAAGTGTTTATACAAATCTGAATGGTGTTCATATGGAGCTGCTCACCACAGCCAACTGCTCTATAGAACAACCATAACCTATCTTTAGCAGAATGACAGTTGTTAATACATATTGACGGACCAACATTTCAAGCTTTCTAGCTGCACAAACGTCATACAAAATATTCATATTTCTGTAGCGCAGCATATTGTCAGTTTCGTAGTAGCTGAAAAAGAAATTGACCAGTATTGACATCCAAACTCTACGCAGGAGGATGCTGGCATGCTTGTACGGGAGGTTTAGGCTTTTAATCACCAAATGTATGGTCCTCGGAGTCAGCCAGCCTTAAAGTGATTTGGGAAGAGGTAATTGATATTACAAACAATTGTTTTCCTGGTATTATTAGAGCCATTGCCCAGTGTAGGAAGAGCTTCAATGATAAAAGACAAAAACCTGTGACTTATAGACGCCAAACACTGGCATTAATTAAATGTAAAAGGGAACAAAGGACACTCATCCAATATAGTGAAATCAGGTGCTGGACCGGGAGCTTTAAGTGTACCTAATGTAGCGGCCTAGGCTGCCATGCTCTAACCTTTTGTGCATGGCTGGCTAGATTACTAAACCAAATGAGAAGGTGAAAAGGCTTTTGCATTGTTACCCCTATGTCTTATTTAATTGCAGTTAATTTGTAGTTAACCGGAGTGCCTTTTATATTTAATAGGTAAGATTGGTTATTGTGTCATGATGTACACAAACTGCCTGATTCAGACAGCCAATCAAACAGACATGAATAATCTACATTTTGTATTTCAAAAATCGTGTTTTAATTACCGTATTTTTCGGACTACAAAACGCACCGGATTATAAAGCGCACTGTGAATTAACGTGTCTATGTTCACACATAAAACGCACCGGATTATAAAGCGCAGTGAATTAACGTGTCTATGTTCACACATAAAACGCACCGGATTATAAGGCGCATTAAGCAAAACAACACAGTCCGGTAAATCAAACTTTCCACTTCCGTACCATTGATTCATTGATGTTGAATTCTTTGGCGACTGCTCTATTCCCATGTTCTGCTGCGTAGCTAATTGCTTGGAGTTTGATACCCGCTTCGTAAGCATGCCTCTTAACAGGTGCCATTTTTGGAGTCCTTTTACGTACACACAAATGTACCGTAATATAATGTTGAAGCACAGTAAGTATTACGTATAAAAAGTGGAGGGGGTAAGCGTACTAAATACTGCCCTCGGATTGGTAACGTATGCTCCGGGCGCGGGCTGCCTGACATGAATGCACTTTTAGTTTAGACATTTACATTCATGTTACGGGGCCGATCAGGTCGTGACACCGCGTACCGTAATAATCCGAATATCCATTGAGCGGAGCGGCTTCGTTGCCTTACCAAAGTCGTACTTACACATTTCGACCGATTTTTGAGCGCATTGTACCACATAAAATCGATCAATAAGCACAACAAGTAACCATACATAAGGCGCGCTGGATTATAAGGCGCACTGTCAATTTTTGAGAAAATTTAAGGATTTTAAGTGCGCCTTATAGTCCGAAAAATACGGTATTTATGTATTTGGCATTAAATACGTAGGACCTCCACTAAATCTGTCTGTGGGATTTTGGATAGGTCTGTTTATGTGCGCTCTGGCCCACTGAAGCCACGGAAATAGCCCTCCGCTGGCTGCGTTGTACTTAGACCTGTTTTGAGCTGACACAAAATTGCACTGCAGGGGCGCATCTTTACTGATACACCCCGTGTTATACTGTTCTGCCCATCTCAGCGCCTGGATCCGCGCTGCGCCATCACTGTGCAGGGTAGGAAAAATAGGAACGTCGATGTCTAAAGCTACTTAAGTTACTTACAAAGTTATTACTTTCTTTCTTTCATTATTTGACTTAAAGACAATCACCAAACTCTCTTTTTAGTGCTTTAAATGAAGTATGTGTGACCATATACAGTGAGGGTGTTTTGCTCTTTTTAAACTAAATTAAATGATATGTAAAGCCCCATGGGCCTGCCAAATGTTTAGAAAGTAATGGATTATTGCTTTCCAAATATGTCCAGTGTAGTGAGTTTGTTTTATTTATTTAAAAATGTGTATCATGTTGATACACCGTATCACACATCCAAACAGAAAAGATCCTGAGGGACTGGGTAAAAGTAATGTATCATTATTCATGTGTTCTAAATCAATGACCAGGAACTATCTTTGATTCCAGACTGCTTAAGTAGCTACTTAAATGTAGTCCTTAACTGTGAATTTACTACTTTTTTTTTTGGAGTCAGCATTTTAAATGAAAACAAACACACCTTTTCTTTTAGTAAACACATTTTTATTTGTTTTGGTAGCAAAAACAACACCTCAGGACAACAGTCTGACGTGGGCAGTCTAATGGTCTAACGGTTTCAGTTACAGGAGACGCACAGGGAAGACATGCACTACCTAATGTAGCAGGCAATTTTGAGACATTAGTTGACCGACAACACTGAAGCACTGTTTCAGAACATTCACATTCCTTTGACAAGACCACTGTCCATTTGATGCAACACAACAGCCCTTCGTGTATGGAATAGCAGTTGCATAGATTTCAAGGGAGTGTGATATAGTTTTTGTTTTTCCTAGGACATTTGCCCAGTTCTTAACTCACTTTCTTCTTTTTTTTTAGAACAAACATTCACACATATAAAATAAACTCTTTGGTCCCTTTCAGATCTTTGGTAGTGTTAGGATCATATGTTGCTTCATTTAAAAATAATCTGTTAAGGCTCTATTGAAGAGAGGCTTCAGACTTGTTTGTTACAATTTTTGGGGTGGATGAACTGTGAGTGTATAAAACTACTGGAGAGGCAGAAGAGATCGTAGCAGACAGAAAGCTACACCTGCAGACTTAGAAAACTCAATCTTCAATGACCTCAGAGGACTCAGACACCACTCTGCCATCCTTGGTCTCAATCATCTTGATAACGACGTTCTTCTTGCTCTGAGTAGTGCTGTAGCCACCTGCGCTGCCGCTGCTGAAGCCACCGCCGCCGCTGCTGAAACCACCGCCGCTGCTGTATCCGCCGCCGCTGCTGTAGCCGCCGCCGCTGCTGTAGCCGCCGCCGCTGCTGCTGTAACCGCCGCCGTAACCACTGGAGTAGCCGCTTGAGTAGCTGCTCTTCAAGGAGTCCATGGGGAAACCGCTGTAGCTTGCTGTCAAGAGATATTGGCATACACTTTAGAATGTGGCAAATCTGTTAAACTCAAAAAATGTGACAGAATCCAAACTACAAGAGATGCAGTTTGTCAATGAAGTGACTTACTGCTCTGTTGGGAGATGTTAATTGCCTTGATGCCGTTTGCCAGTCTGTCCTCCTCTCCCTCCAGCAGCTTCCTGTATGTGGCGATCTCAATGTCCAAAGCCAGCTTGACATTCATCAGGTCCTGGTATTCTCTGATCTGGCGTGCCATGTCCTGTTTGGCTCTCTGCAGAGCATCTTCCAGGTCCCTGATGCGGGACTTGGCGTCCTTCACAGCCAGCTCGCCGCGCTCCTCAGCCTCAGCGATCTGAGCCTCCAGGTTGGCTCGCTAAAAGATGAAAAAAAAAAAATAGACTTCGTCATCTTAAATGCTTTTGGAATAACAGTAGAAAACAATATATGATGCTGACAATGCTGCAACCTGTTGCCAGAAGCTTTTTTTCCATACCTGTCCCTTGACGGAATCAATCTCTGATGTCAATCTCTGGATCATGCGGTTGAGGTCTGCGATCTCTGTCTTGGTACTTCTCAGGTCATCTCCATATCTGTTAGCGGATGTCTGCATCTCTTCATACTAAATTAAATTTAGCATAGAAAAATATTACAGGCAGGAAAGCCTCTAAATGAGCATGATATATGTAGTGAACCAAGAGACTGATGAAAGTTTCAAAAGAGTTGTCCATCACCTTGGTCTTGTACCATGACTCTGCCTCGGCACGCGTGCGGTTGGCGATGTCCTCATACTGAGCCCTGACCTCAGCCACAATGGAGTCCATGTCCAGGTTGCGGCTGTTGTCCATCTCCACAACGACTGAAGTGTCCTTGATCTGGCTCTGGAGCTCACGCAGTTCCTAAGGAAGTACATAATAAAGACAAGGAAAAGAAAAGAAAAGAAAAGAGTTTAGTTGGCATCCACTCCTTAAGAAACCCACTCGAATGCACTTTCAAGGTTGGTGCAAGAGTGGAGTGAAGATGCTAAACAGATGTTGCGGTTAACAATGAATGCAGGAAAGCAGAAAGCTATTCCAAAATGACACCGCAAGCATCATAAGCATGCCATTACTTGATAGATAAATCACAAATAATGCTGATTAAGGCAGCAAGTGGGTTTGGAGGTTTGAGGTTTTAAAGCCAGGAAGGGTTGAGAAAACAAATGCCATCAAGCAAATTCTTCAGCTGTACCTCTTCATAGATCGACCTGAGGAAGTTGATCTCATCTGTCAGACTCTCCAGCTTGGCCTCCAGCTCAACCTTATTCATGTAGGCCTCGTCAACATCCTGAAAGAAAAGCATTTGTTAGAACAGGTGGTCTCAAAAAACATGTATATCTTCAGTGGAAGAGAAGTATAAAAATGTTGAGAGAAAATGCAGACAATGTGTCAAAGATGTGGCTCAAAGAAAAGATCAGTAAGTAACAGTGCTGACCTTCTTGATGAGGACAAAGTCATTCTCACACTCTGTGCGCCTGTTGATCTCATCTTCATACCTGAAAAGAAAAAAAAAAGTTTCACAATCGGACGTTGATATTTCAGAACTATCTCCTGTTTTGTTTATACAGGAATGTAACACTAGGAGGTGCAAGTAGTCCATCCTAAGTCTTGAGCTGCTCTTAGACATCTGCCTGGCACAGTGCCTGTTGACTCAGGGCCAAGCACAGGAGGTGTTTCTCCCTCAGGAACCCCTCAGATGAAACACTCCATTTGTCTGTGGACTAGGAAACGTGAGGCACTATTGTACCTTGTTCCTGTGGGAGACCTGCGCATCAGCATGTGCACATTTGTGCTTGTTTCCTCTCTCATGTAAAGCTAAACACAGCCAACTTAGTAAAATTAGGTTTACTAGCAGTCATATGTAATGTAATGGGTGTTCGGAACATGCTTCCTCAGTGTTGTAATTCCCTTGAGTTTGTATGACGCAAGACAATGGACAGATGTAGGGAGTAGTCCACACAGAGATGAACTCAATGTACTGCAAGGCTCATACTAAGGCACAAATCTACTTGAACTCAGTCATATCCTGACTGAAGCAGATAAATCCTACATAAACCATTCATAGAGGAGTCCTGGTCCCTTTTCCCAACACTCACTTGTTTTTGAAGTCCTCCACAAGGCCCTGCATATTGTGCAGGTCAGCCTCCAGCTTCATCTTGTCATTGCCCAGGCTGTCCAGCTGCCTTCGCAGGTTGCCGATGTAGGCCTCGAACATGGCGTCGATGTTGGAGCGGGTGGTGGTCTGCCCCTGCAGCAGGTTCCACTTGGTCTCCAGCATCTTGTTCTGCTGCTCCAGGAAGCGGACCTAATGTTCGGAAAAAGACAAAGAAACAAAAAATGGTTGTCACTGATTGAACACAGGATGTGTGAATAACTGCAGACTAAGTAAGTAACCAGTCAAATACCGCTTAAAAAGAATCAGTGACATTGATTCTTCTCATTGTCACACATGCGAATTATTAAAGTTGTGAATCATCGTGACATTCCCTCCAAAGGCATCATGTAACTGCCGTCTGTAGTGCCATGACATAACAGCATAGCATCAGGGTTAACATACTAATTATCAACCATCAGGATCAAATTGCCTCCTGTTCACAGTCTACACTCGTTGTTCTTATCTATCTTTGGTGCTTCGTAAGCGGGTGTTGGCTATGTTTCCATACTGCCCTTGCTTTTTCCAGAGGAAGGCCTGTGTGATTCATGCATCCTGACAGGAGGTAGAGGGTTGGAAAAAAAGGCAGTGATGGAGAAGCAGATCTAGTTGACCCTCCTCCTGTGCGTCTTCCTGTTTTTATACAGCGAGGGAGAAGCAGGTGAGGCAGCTTCATCCGCAGGCAGATGCGGAAGGGCAAATATTTAACTGTGTAATATAGGTGTGATGAGGGAAGAGAAGAGTGTAGAAAGTAGGGGGAGGTGGAGGGGGACAGTGATGGGCAAGTTATTAGTTGGGGTGGAGGGTGTGTGATAAAGAGGTGGGGAATGTGCATATTTGTGAACAGTGAAAGAAAGATGTGAAAAAGTGAAAACACATGACTCAATGGACCTTGAACTGGACAGATGAGATCTAACCACCTCCTGGTCTTTATTAGAACCAGAGAGTAAAAAATAAAGGGACTCCAGATGCACTGCCACCACCAGATACCAGATATTAGGGTGCAAGTTCATCTGCTCAGTGTTGAAGCATGCAAAACACACTTTATATTATTTTAATCATTGCACAGGGAAAGGACAGTTGATATGTAGCCAGTCAGCTGACATTGACCAGAACATGAAACCAACTAACCTTTTTAAATATTAACCCACTGAGACATCAGAGGACTGATACTCTCCTGAGTGTTACACAAATGTTGGGCCTGAATGCTGATTGGAATGATTAAAAGGCAATCTATTCACACACCCCCAATGGGCACTCCTTACATTGTGTGTCACTGTGCCCTAGATATTGTCATTAAATTAACAATAGCACTCAGTACTGACCGTATATAGAGGTGTGTGTGTGTGTGTGTGTGTGTGTGTGTGTGTGTGTGTGTGTGTGTGTGTGTGTGTGTGTGTGTGTGTGTGTGTGTGTGTGTGTGTGTGTGTGTGTGTGTGTTGGGGAGGGGAGGCGTGGGGGACACAAGAGCAGCAGAAAGAGCCACACCCAGCTATGGGAGGGACCATTCCCAAGGTAACTCATATCACAAGCCCAGAGCTCTGCCCTGACACACCCTTAACTTTTCTCTCTCTCTCCCTCTCCCTCCGTCTCCTCTCTCTTTGTCTTTCTCCTTCCTGCATGTCTGTTTTTCATCACTATAAAAGGGCAGCCAGAGCCAAAAGATAATGTGCCTAACCCCAAGTTGCCTTTGCTGTATTTGTGGGAGGTGAGGAATGCAAAGAGGGGAATGAATCAACTTGGTCCGCACAGCAAAGAGTAAAGGAATCAGCATTATGGGACATGAGGCAAACATATGTGTCCTTCTATCAAGTATTGCAAAACAATGTCACAGCACTGGAACACTTTTTGACGACCCTGTGACTGAGCTTTCAACCCAACTAAAGCAATTTCGGTCTTTTTGAAGAAAAGAATAAACTGATTGTTTGACCCACACATGTATCTACCCACTATTACAAGATTATAAGCACTTACCTTGTCAATGAAGGAGGCGAAGCGGTTGTTGAGGGTCTTGATCTGCTCCTTCTCCTGGGTGCGGACGATTTGGATGGCTGGGTCAATCTCGAGGTTAAGGGGGGCCAGCAGGCTCTTGTTCACAGTCACAGCGGTGATAGGGGCCTGAGAAACCATGCCACCACCAAGGCCCATACCCATACCCATACCCATGCCCATACCCATGCCTCCTGAGCCGCCCATGCTCGAGCTCACACTGTAGGCATTGCTCCTGGAGATGCCAGCTCCTCCATAGCCCATGTTGCCTGCACCTCCATAGGAACTCCTCACACTGTAGCTCTTGCGGGAAGTGATGCCTCCTGGTCCAGCATAGGAACTGCTGCTGAAGTTCCTTGGGGCAGAAGAACTCTTGGCGTAAGATGTGGTCGTGGTCCTAAAAGACATTCTGAAATATTTTTTTCTTTTGGATGAAGTGAGTCTGGGAAGGTCAGACCAAGTGGCTTGGTTGTCGAGGCAGGCAGACAGGCAGACAGGCAGAGGGGAGAGACCAGAGTGGATAGAAAGAGGAGAATCAACTGTGGAGTTTTAAAGCCTGCCCCTGCTGTGGGAGGGGACTGAAGTGAGCTGCCATTGGTTGCCGATCTGGGTGAGAGGCAGGGCAGGGCTGTAATATTACACTTCTATGACACATTGTCCAGTTAGTCAAAACCATTACCTGGTCTTTCTACAGGCTTCTCTATGTTGTTAGAGAAAACCTAGTCTTTGAGGAATGTCGGGTGGTGATATTTGCTTTAATCTGCTCTCTCTGTGTCTGTCCTGTGTAAAAGTATTCAGTTGATTCAACATGTAAGATCTATAGGTCTGGTCAAACTTTAAAACATCGAAATTCATTTCAGCAGCAGATATGTAGGAGTAAAAGGGCAGTGTTTGTACCCATAGGTGGGTAGGTCGGTGTGTGGATGATAAGAGTTCTCACATTTATGCTGGTTTCCATAAATGAAGGTGTTAATAACTCAGTGGTGAGGTAGTGTATGTGTGTCTGTGTGTATAAGGAGGAAGGTGCTGCTGATTTCTTTTTGGAACACAGAACAATGATTGTGGAATGTCGGCTGTGAGTCATTACAGTGAAGTTGGTAACACTTTTAGTCTCCTCTTCTGCCACTTTTTTTTTCTGGACACCATCCTTTCTATCAGTTCAACACAAAATGATTTTGTCTGGTTGCACAGAAACATCACAGATTATTTTCAGCTCCACCGAATATGTGTACGTCTTTCAGTCTATATACAGTATGGCATGTACTCTACCTCAGGAGTTTTACATTGGACAGGACAGGTTTGACTGGAGGTCGTACTGGATGTTTTTCCAAACTCTTCCCAAGGAATAAAAATGTTCACGACCAGCCCCCAGTTTTGCCGTTTGTTTTCATCAACATTTTTGGGAGTAGTAGACTTTCTTTCTTGCTGAATTGACGTTAATCTCATGTCTCAAGTTGGCAAACTCCTCTAGCACCTGGTTAGCTTCACTTCGCATAATGGCTGGAGTCAGATGAAGGGTTGGTAGCCAAGCGCTGTTTGAACGTAGCAAAATGTATCAATTTAACATATGTAGTGAAAACTATTGATGAATTAAAAAGCTAAAATTGTAGCACCTTTAAAAATAATTAATTAACACTAATAAACCCTTTATAAATAGTCTTACCAGTAATAAATAGTTAAATAAGTATAACAGAAAGTGGTAGTTACATTTCTACAAATATCAAAGAAAATAACAACCAAGTTTTAGATGTGCTAGCATTTGGATTCTAGATTTTAGACAGTCATGGTAGCTGTTCCCCCATGCTTTCAGTGTTTATGCTATACTATGTTAACTGGCTTCTCTCTGCAGTCTTACATTAAATGTCATCAGCCCATTCTCAATTAAGATTGGCACAAAAACTTAACATAGTTTGAAACAAAATAAATCACAATTTAAACTGTGCAAACTATTTGAAGAAACTGATAGCTCCTTTCTTTGTAATGAGAGTGCTTTTATACCAGCTCATGAATCATTGCTTGCTGCACATGATTTTCACCATTAATTTATAGTTAAACATTTAGTCCTTTTTAGGAAAAAGTGGATGAATGTTAAAACCCCTTCTACCTCAGAGGGCCCTGCACAGTTTTAAGAGGTCATACATATAACACAGCACTACAGATCTGTGAATGTTAGCAGGGAGCATCAGGCTCAGTAAGTGATGTCAGACGGGACAATTTCTGGCCTGAACTAAAAGCTATAGTTCAACATTCAAGCATCTTCAAAGCCAGGGCACAAATGTTGCTACAGGGGTGTCTTTTGTGTTGGTACCCTTGAATGCTTTGGGGCTCAAAATTCCTCAGTTGCTACAGGCAACCTTTGCACAACCCCTCATCTTTTTCCAAATATAACACACACCACATGTACTGCTCTGTTTGCTTTTATCTGCAAACCAGGTGAACTGCACGAACCAGCTGGCTTTGCTTACCTTCGAGAAAGAGGTACGTTAGGTTAACGCCACTTAGGCTGAGACTTTTAAAAACAATAAACACAAGTGTTTGACTTTATTTATGCTTATATACAACTGTGCTCTTACACTTTGTGTCTGTCTGCATGACAGGGACAGGGACTCAGGTAACAGTTGTGATGTTGTGATGATAATTATAACCATCTTCCATAATTCATAACCGATGCTCATTCCTGAGAGAGCGACTCACTGTGTAAACATCAGTAAGGAATTCTTACACTGCACTGCAAACAGAGCCGCTATTGCAAGTCCACCCTGTACAGTAGCTTCACCATGTTTCTCACCAGGCTGCAGGACAAAGATGGTGGCTCAACTTTCAACTGTCCCTCTACCAATCCCCGCCCTGTGTTCTTCTCCTCCTTCATTTATTTCCTCCTCCAGTCCCTCACCACGATGAGTCATGTGTCTTGGCATTACCAATCCATTCCCCTCCACCATACTCTCTCCCCTTCGTCTTCTCTAACCTTCTTTTTTCCCGCCAGTGCCTCTTGGCCTCATTATTGTCATGGAAACACGGAATAAAAGACAATCCCATCTTCTTTCAAATGCCAAAATGGATGCCAGCTCAAGACTGAGTCATTTGCGGCTGCACTGAGTTGCAAAGTGTAAAGTGACTGACTCAGTCAGCCTAAAAAAAGAGCATGTGGCAATATTAACAAGATATTGTGAATCTGTTAAGTAACGAAAATAAAGAGGGGAATTCCTGTTTTGCTTTGTGAAATTCACATGACTGCAGTAAAATCATAGGGATCATATATCATCAGCAGGTTTTGAATCATGTGGGAGGTTGATTTATACCCACACGCACAGTCACGCTTTTCTCTTGGAAGTTAATTCAATTTCAGTAATTCCAAAGTGAAATATGGACCATGTTTTGGATGGTCTCATGACTCTCATTACTTGAGCTTGACAGGCACTTAACTGGGTTCTGAAATATCACACCGCTTAAAGTTAAATTGTCATCTTGAACAAAAGATTTTTGTTTCATAAACCAATGGAAATAAACAAAGTTTCAAATGTTCTTAGAAAGACTTTAAAATTGAAGAAAGCTCCAGAGGTCTCGATTGATTAAATTAGAGGACTATTGTATAGAAACAGAGGTGAGCCTCAGAAACATGTTGAGAGTCACTGGTCCATACGTGGACCAGTGACTGTAATTTCAGAATTGGTTGTTTTAGCCCGTTGCACCACATTTTTGTATCGTTCATGGTTGCAAACAACAAAACTAAAGCTCATAAAGATTTTGTTTGGAATGATTTTTAAATGGACCTTCATTATCTTTGAGTATCCAAATACTAAATGTTATTCAAATGAATTGTTAATTATTCAAATGAATTGTTCATTCAATCAATGGCATTATTTTAAATGGTGGGTTGAAAACTTGTTTATAATTGGCAATTGCTGCTGAGACCAGGTTAGGTCTTAACGTGTTGTTAGGTCTTAACGTGCATACGAATCCAGTTGTCAGTCAATACTGTACGAACAGTTTAAGTAAACTCAAGTCAGTTTATATAGCACAGCTTCACACAACATTGACCAAACTTTAAAATGAGACTGCTCACACAGGGTTCATTCTCTTGTTAAAGTGGTAAAACAGGCCACCAGTCCTGTTTGGACATTTAACCTGAGTGTATTGTCAAGCTTCAGTCAATTACTTTGCAGGGGCTGGTATCAGACTACGCCTGCCATTCATACCGTTTGCCTCAGTCAGTTGTAATTCTGCGAGGCTTTCATCAGGAACAGTCACATGCTTGAAGTGATTGTCAGCCTCAGTCATCACAACCTTAACAACCTGAGGTTGATTCTGTGTTTACTGGCTAATCACAAGCTAAGCAGGCGGCTGATATGTTTTGTTTGCCTGGGCTGGCTGAGCAGCATTGATCAATACTTTACAGCAGGATAAATGAGTGTACACAGAGATAGACCTTTACACTACGTTTGCTGCAACTCTCTATAAACATCTCAGAGGCTGGCAACCCTGCACAAAGCTTCCACAAGGCGTGTCTTTAGTGCGTCGCTAATATGTTGCGTGTGAGTGAGTGTGGTAAAGATATGTAACTCTCTCACCCCTGTGCTTCATTTGAACATAAAGGGCATAGGGTGGAGGAATATTTGTTGCATTATTCATCCTACAACATATGTAAAATATTCAAGAATGGCTGGATTCACTTGTTGTGGCTCATGTATGTATCATGCATGACTAATAAGTCATGTCTTTCTCATAGTACAAGCGTTACTAATTGTCATCAGCAGGCTGGATGTTTTGTTAACTGGGTCATTTGACTGTGTACTTTCAGGTTGTGCCGCAGCCCTTCCTGACAGGATGTGCCACAATCACCCTGCTTTTTGAACAACTGTGTTTCAATTTAACCTTCTATACCGTTACGTGATCAACGAGAACCTTCCCTTTCAGACTATACAAACCTGTTTAACTGCATTTTCCTCTGAAGCAGCACGTTGTGATGGGTTTTCTGAGTAAGTCCTAAGTAAGAAAAGTAGCTTCAAACATTAATCAATCAGTCCTTTTAAATACTGTAATGCTATCTTTACAATCTATATTTTTATGGAACACAGCTTAAAATGATCCTTACTAGAATTTTCTCATTAGTATATTTCTGTCATGCAGCATTTCTAAAATACTCAGAAGTTCTTAAACACAGAAAGAACGTAACAAATGTCATCATAATGTAATTCTAATGTAGTAAGTGATACGTAAAAAAAATATACTCTTTTGTTGTGTGTAAAAATAACTTCTATGTAATAGCGTAAATTTATGAGATTTAATTCAGATTATCTTAATATGTATTTAGCATTTTTGTATATTAAATACTAATGATAATATTAAGACACTGTAAATCACACTTTAAAAGGATTCCTTCTCAGTCCATATGGACAGGAGAGCAACCAAAACAGATTCAAATGGGCATTTTTAAAAAGAATTAAGAATATGCAAACCCACTGTTGATAGTAGATTACAAGGTCAAAATGAAAAGGGTGTGTTGTACCAACTGCTGACTATGTACTGCAGGTAAGGCAGTGTTCTGACCTTTTATGCTTCAAGGAAAAAGGGAAGTTATGGGAGAGTCAATTATATGCAGATAAAATAGCCTTTAAAAAAAACAACTTCATAGTTTTCATCACACAAAGATGATGCTTACTTTTCTGGTATGAAGGTGGACCCCAACATAAAAAGGAAATGTAGTTTCCAGTAAAATACCATAAAATGAACAGCAGAACAGAACCGATAAAGAGTAATA
Organism: Brachyistius frenatus; assembly: GCF_029030835.1. Classification (NCBI taxonomy): domain Eukaryota; kingdom Metazoa; phylum Chordata; class Actinopteri; family Embiotocidae; genus Brachyistius; species Brachyistius frenatus. The sequence goes on from NW_027210615.1 coordinate 5,735,935, forward strand.
CCCAATCAGGGATTTAAAAAAAGGAAAAACAAAAGCAATTTGTTTTATTTCCACACGTGTAACAGTCTAAACTCATAATGACATTTCATAAATAAAGATGGGAAGTTGAAAAACAAAAGAAAAATCTGCCGTTAAATCTACAGTGTCACATTACTTCACACTACATTCATGTTGTTTACGTTATTCTATATTATTTTCCTTTAGAATATAACCAGATTTGATAGAAATGTTTGGAAAAATAAGTTTCTGGAATTAATATCTTTCACAACAGAACTGGTGACTTGCCATAGCAGGAAAGTCACACATGTAGGTAATAACATTAACAATGGCTCATCTCCATTCAGGTGCCAAAGAGCTGTAAAATTGTTTTTTTCTGGTCCCTAATGATACACACACATAATAGCAGGCACGCTCTCTCTCTCTCCCTCTCTCTTTTAGTGAAATATATTCATTGAAACAAGCAATGTTAAAATACATATTGGGTTTTTGAACAGCTTTATATCAAAATCAATTTCCCTTGCTCACTATGCAATGTAAGCAGATTGTGCTGATGGTGCTTCTAGCAGGAACCTGCTGAGCTTTAGCACAGGCTACCTGTGCATTTAATGAGTCATACAGTTTTCATGACAACATTCATGGAAAAGACTACCAAGTAGACTGTTTTCCTCCCAGTAATAGCAGCAAGCATAGCATGTATGTAATGGCTGTGTAATGTTTGTCCTCTAGTATGGGCAGCAACCAGCCAACTAAGATTTAAATATAGTAAAAAACACAAAGTAAAAGTGGTGCAAAGTACAAGGAAAAGCTAATTGTCAAGGACCTGTGACTCACTTAAGTGGACAAAAATAAACAACAGCAAAGCTGTTTGTGATATGAATATAAAAAAATTGAATTATTAGATTTTCTTGTGAAATCAATGAATAATAAACTGAAAATAACTATCAAAAGAATATATTTATGTTGCATTTCTTTCCTTTCAAGATTTTAGACATGACATCAAGGTTCAGGTTTGAATTGAAGCTTTTTGAGTTATTTCAAACACTTTTGTATGTAAATACTCACTTGGATGATCTATCTATTCAAGCAGCAGAGATTGGTAGCAGTAAGCTGGTTGTGTACCATAGTAAACTGCACCTGTCATGTATTAGTCATAGTTCACCACTGGCTCCCAGTGTGCAGGTGCAGTCGCAGCCGCAGTCCATTCCTCAGCAGCAAATCCTCCCAGAATCATCCTCCACACCAGGCTCTGACTTATTATTTCAGGCATGCCTATCATTCCTGTCCAAACACCGGATTGTACACCGAGTTCTGTTTATAACTCCCACATGACAGCTCTGTGGTTACCAAGGGTAACGCTCAGGCAGGTAATCACTAGCACCTGTGGAAACTGAAACTAGCCTGACTCAGACTTGTTTTACATGTCGCTGTTCTGCAAAAACATAATCCAAGTTTAAAGGAAATTACACTAAACTAAGCTCCTCTGTCAAATATTGATGAATGACAGCTTTGCAACATTAACCAGACACAGCAGCTCCATCAAGCTTTGGACTTTTCCACATGCGGAAATGGTGTGCATGGAGTTATTAAAGGCACACACTTGGTGAACAGAGTGTGAGGAAGGTGCCTTTTTGTGCCAGTCAACCAAAAACTAAAGAGAAAGCGTAAGAAGTGAATTACATGGTGTGTTTGCATGCTGAGAAGATCCTCCCCTGCACACAATCTGATTTGGTATCTTTACTTAGAAATCAATTGGAGCCGTGGACAGATTATGAGAAAATGGGACTGAAGGCCCCCCCAATCCTTTCTATATACTAGGAAGCCACCGATTGGTGGTTTTTCTGTGTCTCTTTGTGATCATTTTGTATCTCTTTGTAGTCATCTGTGTCTGTAGTCAAAATGTTTCTCTATGAGGATCGGCACACCCGTCCTGGATGATAAGTGGACAGTTGTCAGTGCACACCTGACATTATCATGCCTTCCCACATGCGTCTCAACTGACCACTTGTGATTCGATCTCACTATATGCAGAGGAACCTGTACATCACAAAAATATACAAACAAAAAGTGCAGGAACATGAACACAAACCCAAGGAGACTAGTTTAAACAACAGGCATTTAACCAAATGAGATATCTTAGCTCACTGAAGCCTCATTTTAATGCACCATCTCTTAAAAATGTATGACAGTTCAGCTAGTTTGTAACTTACAATGTGAATCGTCCGTTTGGGTCAGAATATTTAATTGTTTCAGCGCGTCGAGCTCTGCTACTGTGGATAAACAACTCTGCGACGGGGCGGCAGCTCTTCCACAGCAGTGGGTCTGATGTGTGTCGGAATTACACAAGATAAACTGAAAGAAAAAAAAAAGATAAATGCAAAGGAGGCTTTGGAGAATCGAACGTCACATACAGCCTGTTTCATTAAGCTTTTTTTTCACTAAAAAGCTGCTTAATAGCCCCGAATTTGCAGGTAAATCTCTTTTGCTTTCTCTACAGCTCAACTGCGCCTAGCAGAATCAGGCAGGATATTTTTTTCTGCTAACAAAAATAAATAAATAAATGAAAGGGCAGGCAGCGATGTTTGAGTGGAGGAAAAAAAACACATAAAAGTAACAAATCTGCTGTAACGTAATGAAGAATCCGGTCGGACACAGAGAGCTGCATTTATTTCAATAGCTTATTTAGAGGATGTCAGCTGAGTAGGCGGTATTTCAACGTGGCCCAGATCGCATTGCTAACAAAATGTGGCCACATGTGTCCCAGACCACCTACGAATGTGGCCTGATCAGATTGGATCTCAATGCATCCCGGTTGCTTTGTTTCGTTTCAAGTCTCTGTGTGGTAATTTTGTGTCTCTTTGTATTTGTTTTGTGTCTCTTTAGTAAACAGCCAATTCTAAACATGATATTTAATATTTTTTTCAAAGAAAAACATTTTTAAAAGTCATTAACTTTGAAACTTTTGTTTTTTCGAAATTGAAAATGTTTACATTCAAAGATTATTTTGAACATCCTTCCTCATTGACGCTACAATACATACAGCTATTTTCCTTTTTCCACAAACTACATTCTCACCGCAATACAAACAAAAAAAGATCAAAAAACTGTCATGGGAAGATGGGGAGAGGAGGGAAAGCTAACATGTTCCGTGGAAAAACCTGGTTCTACTCAGCACAGTGGCCCTGCCAAGTTTACCAGTGCCCACAAAACGTTGGGTCTCTTATTTGACTTTCTGTCTTCTGCTCTCTCCTTCCTCTCTTTTTGAACATTTGAGCATTTCCCGATTTTTTTTATAAAAGAGGCAGGATACAAATACAGTCTTTGTTTTACACAAAGACTTTATTTGTATCGTGCCTGAGTGTGCAGAAAACTTTTCCTCTTATTTAGATCAGTAGCATATGCATTTCATCCGTCTTCTCTGTTTCTATGAACACAAACCACAAGTTCCTCTCGTGTTTCTATATGTGTTTGTCCTCAAGTGATTGCTCAGTCAGTTTTTGGTCCACCCACCGCCCCTGTCACCCTATCCCCTCGCCACTCCCACGGTCACCATGGCAACAAAGTTTACCACAGAGTGGCAATGACTTAGCCAGATGCATATGCGACCGCCATGGAAATAGTGTGGTTGCCATGGATACAGAGACACACAGAACCATACAATGTGTAATTACATATTGTATGGAGCGTAGTTATGTGTGGAAACGCTGCAGCATGTGTGTGTGTGTGTGTGTCACTGGAAATTTGTGGTTGCCTCTCTTCCTGGCAAATGACTGGGCAAGCAGACTCCCTCCCAGACATAGTCCTCATGTAAAACAGATTTATGCTAATTCACGGAGGCTCATACTCTAAGCCTGAGTGTTCTGTTGGCATTTTTTTTTAACACTGAGTGATAACCCAAACAGTCCCTGCAGGCTGCAAGATAAATATACTTTAGCAGAGTTTTAAACAGGAAACGGAAGTCTATGACAGTGTGTGTGTGTGTGTGTGTTTTTTTGCACAGAGCTAATGTAGTCTGCCTTTTTTTAACCTGAGTGTGAGCACAGAAAACGGATCATGTTGAATCTGTTACCAATCAAAGTGCTGCTTACAATAATCTACCTTGTTTTGCCTCGTGTGTGGTTTCAATTACTCGCATGTAAACCGATTTTTATTGATTAAAAACAGTCAACCTGTTCTGAAGCATACCTCGGGATAAAAGGTTTCAACAATGCAGTTCTGTGCATTCAGCTCCCCAGGTGGGAGCTGTCTGGGCATGTGGTTTGTCTATATGATGGTTTCTTTTCATGTATGAGTGAAACCAATATAATGAAAAGATGGTTGAGTGTTATGCAACTTGACAAAAAGCTGAGCAAGACTTTGTACAGCATGAACACATTATTCACAGGGGCTTATTGTGAAGCTAGTTTTTTTCTACTTCTTGCCTCAGTAAAACAATCATATCAATATGTGTTAAATCGAGGAACTTAAGCTCTTCCATAATCAAATTTAAAATACTAATATTAAAGTAAGTTGTTCTTGTATTTTACTTGAATCTAAAAAGGTTTTTTTGGGCAAGAGGATTTGATTGAAAAAGAAAAAAAAAAAAAAAAAAGGTTGCCAAAGCACAAAGTCTAACCAAGGCTGAGGGAAGATGGGAGGGGAATTGAAAGATTTCAGTTTCGCAATTTTTGGGGGCGCATATGTCCAGAAAATCCAGAGATATCTGCACGTTTACATGTAGTTATTTGTCTGCTTTTGAATTACAGTTGATAGAATTTTATCTAGATATGTATAAAGCCTTTAGTATCAATAAAAGTTGATTTTTTTTTAATTTTTTTTTATTTAATTTCAAACTGCACCAACAATAAAGTAAAAAGAAAAAAGGAAAATACCACAATGAAATCTCAACTTTTGAAAAAGAACCCATAGGTTCTGGTTTCACTTTGGCTCTCTATTTAGCCATCATATGTGTAATTAAGATGATAAGAAGTCTGCTGGAGTTCATAAAGTTGTATTGTACATTTAGCTATCTTGCTAAAGCTAAAATAATCTACTCATCTCAGCAGCCAAAATCTGTGGTCACTTACTAAAAGTTGAAAGCTACTTTGATGACTTTTGTCTGATATCCAAGATCCATTGTTTCAAAATTAGATTACTGATTATTCACTAATTTGGAAAGCTTGAGTGGAGTAGCAACAGGAGAGGTGGCTCAACAAAGGGTCAACTCTACACTATGTAATGATGGCATCAACATGATTAATGGTCCCGTTGAGGAGGATCAAAAGTGGCAAGATAATGCCACTTTTTCTCAAAAAAGGCCATGACCCATTTCATACTCGTTTTAGAGGCTGAACGTCTACATAAACAGGGGTTGATTGCCGAAAACCCCGCATTTAAAGGACCAGTGTATGGTTTATGTGTTCATTAGTGTATAATCACCTGATATTTCTACAGTAGCTCAGAAGGGACAAACCAAGCACCTGCTCCAGAGAGGTGCCTTTACATTTTTACATAACCTGAAAGCCTCCAGAGGTTCTTCTTCATGCTTAAACATGGAGGGTGAGTAGAGGGCTATTAAGTTGTTTGCAATCCGTTACCTCAACGCTCGTTGCCACCAAATCCAACACACTATTCCATAATTAGAGAGTCAAATCAACAAATGTGATGGATCGATGGATCGATGGACGGACAAACGGATGGATTGCATGCTCTACTTTGCTGTAAATACAATATATGTAATACTTAGTAGTAAAACTCTCCTTAGCATCATAAACTGAAATGTGATCACCCGCGCCGAGCCCCAGAACAATGGCTACAGTGTGTTTCCAAGGCCAGCGCTTTACATCCAAAAGGCTTGGGGGTGCTGAGAAGGCACATGGAAAAGGAAAGTAACAGAAAAAACATTGGAGTCAAGCCTGGAAAAGAGACTGTTCTGGGTTGCAATGGGAATTCTCAGAGAAGGATATTAGAACCTACTGGCGATAAGTGACACTTACCCCAACAAGTGGTATTTGTGAAACTGGTAAAACTCCAACTTTAGCTCATCCTCATGTCACATCTGAATGACAAAATGTTTTAGAGTCGCTAAACCTCTATGTAAGAGGAGCTAAAGGAGCTCTTGGCTATGCACATATGCTGTGTGTTGGTTTATGAGGAGTGTATGTGCCTTGGCTACACCTAGTGTGTGAGTTTTTTTCTTTTTCCTCTGTGAGTGTGCATGCTAGTGTGTGAATAATTATGTGTTTGGATATCTCTAATTATATGTATGTCAGGTAAAACTTGTAAAACGCACCAACATATTTGCCCATAACTGGTGCAGCTGTTGACTTATCATGCTTCTATGATTCATACCCTAGCAATGCTATTGACTGACATTTGTGACAAACCCATTCATAAAAAAACATCCGCATCTCATCTTTATGGTGGTAATGTCTGGCTAATCTGCCTGCAAATGGAATGTCCAAAGAGTAGTGAGAGTCATAATCTGGCACACACAGCCAGGTGAGAGATACAGAAGTTTGGGCTGAGGTAATAAACTTACAATCAACAGCATTTGTAAGCAACACACTTTGTTTGACTCTGCAATGTGCGTCCAATAGAGCATCAACTTGTATCTTGTTAGCTTACTCATATGTACTGTCTTGAGCTATCAGATTTGTCAATCCACTTGTCCTTGTACTCCTTGATGCATGCACACTCCCGCCAAACTCAGTTTCTTTTTGGTGTCATAATGCAACATGGAAGAATGCTGTATGTGAACGAACACAGGTGTGTACATTCTGTTTACAGATAGATAATATCCTATCTTTCTAGCACTTGAGAATTTAATTGCCAGTGGTATTCCACAATTAGTATCAGGCCCCGTGCTATGAAATATTTTTAAATTACGTGTATCATACTGTCATCAATTTTGTATTTAGTCAGTTCTACCACACGCCAGGCCTTCTCTAGGTTAGTTAGGTGATTAGGACCTTTAATGTCCTCCATACATATTAATTCAATGCCTGTTATGATCTTAATTCAAAGCACCAAATCTTTTACGATCCTACTCTGATCCACGCCTTCAAAGGAAACCGGCTGATTACAAAACTCCAGGTGAACAACTCACTCAACTCACAGGGCAGAGTGTGCACTTCTGGTTCTGTTAGGCTGTAAACACAGCAGTGCTTTGAGTTAATCCTAGTGTTAGCATGCTAACATGCTAAAAATACAATGTTAACGCTCTGTTTTCTGGCAGAAAGTGTTCACCGCGTTCATAATGCTAATATGTTATAATTTCCTAACATTGACTAAGTAGCAGAGGCTGATGGAAATGTCATTACTTTGGCAGGTTGATCATAAACCAAACTACTGTTTAAGTTAAAAGGTCACCCGACAACGTCAACAAAGTCTTTCATGATTGGCTCCACATAAAAATGTGAACCTCATCGTGGGTGGATGTGACTCAGATGACACTGAACTCCAAGATGCTTTTGATTGCGGGGGAACACCTTGCATGGAAGCTCTGCTGCACAGAAGGCTCACATGCCTTCCTTTGTAACTTCTGCCTCCGACTGCAACACATAACTTTAATGAAAATCACCATTTTCACTTTCAAATAAGAATCTCGGAGGGATTTATGTGATTTATGTTATAAGTTGTCCCGTTTTAATTGGGTAACTTCAAAGTGTGACTGAGTCACTCCAGTCAGTCCATGTGATCAACTAGCTCTGCATTTTCTATGCTGAAGGAGCAAAAACCATCCAAAATCTATGTTCAGATTTTTTTTTAAATAACTAAAGTTATCTAGTAAACTCAACAAAGTATCACATAATGTAGTTATACATAAGAAAAACCCATACCTTATATTATTTTTGACCGCTCAGGTATGCCAATTGGCAATAATGTTGTTCACTGATAAACAGCATGTACAGCAGAAAGAAAAGGATTAGTGTCAGAACACGTTGTATGACAGAAAAATATGCCTCTAACAGCCAAGTATCTTTGTGTAATATTATCCTCAGCCAGCAGACACTAGATTAGTACTATGCAGAGTGCAAGTAGCCTATTTGCAAGCTCAGTTCCACAACATGTGCTTACTTTGTTTTTAACCCTGTGTGAGCTGGGTGGGTCCGTTACGGGTGAGATGTACGCATCTCTTCTATTTTCATATCTTCCTTTATTTTCCCACCATGCACAACTTGGGCCACATCTTATCTTTTGTTACAGTGACAAACACAGTATGTAAGTAAATATAGTCATGTTCCAGCTTGGGTCTTGCTTGCTTTAGCCTCATAACAAGAAGCTGGGTGTGTCTGTGTTTAAACGCACACCAAAGCATATACAAAGCCTGACTGCACTGTTTAAGTTGGGCCTACTCTAATGCTTGACTGCTGAGTGAGGCCTTCTTCATGTTGGTGTAATGTGGGGTAATTTGGGTTTAAAGACAAAACGGTGGCCATTTAGAGTGGGTGGCATGGGCGAGAACAGAGTTACTGAACAACTTGGGCCACATCTTATCTTTTGTACTTTGTATTATGGCCTTGATTATGTTTTATGGCTGTAAGTGGAGAGATTAGTAATTGTTTAAAGTACAACAGGCATCATTGGTGGGGCCATTTAATATCCCAATTTTAACAAAAAAATATTTTGTAATCGTCACAAAGTTTATCATGATAATATATTCATTTTTATATAATAACGTCAACATGAATGTTTATATTTCCAAAATATAGATTATTTAAATAAGGAAACACATTGTCTGCCAATATTAGAAGTTATTTACAATGACAGACTGTGACTATTACAAACTGTTATTTATTATATCTGTGTTTATATGTATATTTTTGTTGTATTTTATCTGAGTCTATTTATTGTTTTTATTTATGAGCTTTAACGTTGCACACTGATGAAGAGCTGCTAATAATTTTCATTGTTAAAATGTTGTCAATGATGAGTACTATTACTAGATTCTATTCTATTTTACTGATAGTCACACTTTAAATAGACTTCTAAATTCATCCATTGCACAAAGCTGTCTACAGCTGGCTATGAGTAAATTACCACTTTTTTCAAACTATAAAACATGACTGACAAAATATCTTCTCAATGCAGAGCTTCTGTACAGGTCAGTCATAAATAATGTTTATTTATAAAAATGAAACAAATTATACTTGTCCTCAAGTGTTGTCCTCAATATAACATTATATAGTACATTAGATCTTGTTTGTAATTCATACTGCTACGCCTTTTAAATTTGACCACTGGTTAGAATACAAATTAACCAATACACTGCCTAAACATTTGTAAAATTATTATTCAGTGTATGTATTTCATTCATGGAAGCTCAAAGTCATTGAAAATATAAATTAATAATTTATTTTTGTCTTCCTATTTCCCAATTTACAGCTGAATTCCAACTAATGCCAAGGAAATGATGAGGAACCGGAAATACAAGATATGTTACACTATGTTCTTAATGAAGCTACAGCAAGCGGCTGTTTAGCTGAGATTTGTTTAATGACTGAAAGCATGAGGAATCTTCTAACTTGGCTCTGGCAAGTGTTCCAAATATCTGCCAACCCCCTCTAAAGCACATTAATCAATACATACCATCTCATTTTTGGTGGCCTCCTTCCGACCCTTCTAGATGCTAGTCAACACTATAGTGGTGACAAGCCTGCAATCAAGAGAAAGGAAGTTAATTGGTGAGCTTAAGGACATGGTATCAGTTCTTACTTTGAACAGAATCAGGCTAGCTCTCTGTGCTCAGCCAAGCTAAAAAAAAAAAAAAAATAGCTTAAAATAAATTATTATATATATCAATAATAATTTGTGCACAGATAAGAGTGTGTTAAGTGAATTACCTGAATGTAAACCCATTCCTTTAAGAGTGGAGTAATTCAGTTTCTCTTTAGATCAAAAACAATTATAGCAGCAGTTCTGGGAGTACACTTTATTTCTTTTTGTTGAAGTAACACTTACACTCTGGTACCTGTGTGGTTTTTGATGATTTATGAACATGACTCCTCTGACATTCCGCAGAAGAAGCACTCGACTGTTCAGTATGTCGCTTAGTAAGAAGATAACAGCGAAGAGAGAAAAATGCCAAGAAGGTCAAGTAAGCCTCTTAGTCTGTTCTCCATAAAAGCACAAAGCTCCACTTTGAAAATGCAGTGAGGAGAAAAAGGAAGAGAGCGAGGCTTCATTTTGGACATATGCTTCAAAGTCAGCAGCAGTATACACCAAATTATTTCAATCCAAACATAACTGTTACATAACTTGGAGGATGGTTGTGTTTGTTTGCAGCAGTATGAGGAATTCATTATAGCTGCGTGGCAAACTAATAGACGATATAGTCAAAGGTTTGGGAGATTACGATCAGAGCTGAATCCCCTGTGGTTCTCTTACAATGGGTGATTAAATTTCACTTTGTGATATGCAATATATGCCATCAGGTGTAATAAAAGGAGATCAGAGACCTAAAATAAACAGAAGGGGAAAGGGTAATCTGACATCTATTGTACTTGTGCCAAGGTGTGTCACTTTGGTACAGGTACAGTCAGATAGTTAACACTGATAAGCAGTATTTTTTGTAGTGGGTGGAACACTAGCGGGATCAAATAGCCAGCATTCAGTCTTTTGAGGTGATGAACACAGGCTTGGTCATTCAAACGTCACAAATCTGTCTGTATTTGCAAAACACAGCCGCTTTCGCAAGCATCATAAAATACTGATTTTGGCATCTCAAACACAGCAGCAATCCTCAAAAACATAACTTCAAATGTGGTTATGCAATTAGGCTTTTAACACCTTCCCAAGTAAACCAAATTGTAGGTTGGCACATTCAGAGGAGAACAATAAAAAGAGAAACACAATGGTGTGGTCAAACAGCATCCACTCACGGAAGGGAAATAAAACTAACGTGACTCACTCCCTCAAGGCTACTCCTGTGAGGAAGAGAAAAAAGAAGTGGCAGGAAAAAAAATAGCAAAACATGTCCAAATCTTAGCCTCAAATCTGGATCTGTGCTTCCTGTTCTGACCACAAATGACTCATAAAGGGCTATTATATGTGGAATGGATAAGGTTCGGTGTCTGCTCTTTGCACCAGAATTTACAGACATCGTCCTCTGATGATTTACAAAACAAAGGAAAGTGAGCTCACTTAAGCGTTAGAAGATTCAAAAGAAAAATTAGCATTTTCATAATTCTATAAAAAAAAAAGAACCCCTAAATGCACAAATAAAGCAAGTTTACAGGGGTTTCCATGCCAGTAGTCTCTCTGGGAGAGAGCTGGGAACAGCGGGTAAAAAAATCCAAAGTAAAGAGTCTTTGTCCAAAACTTGGTTTACTGCAGAGAGGAAAACTTGCCTGTGTAAAAAGAAAGTATGATGGCAGAGGATTGGAATGCAGCAAAATGGGCAAAAGGAACAGATGAAGACAAGAAAAGGGAGAGAATATCATCAGGGATTAAAGGGAGTGACTGTAGGAGGCTGAAGGAGGGCAGACAAGCAAAGAAAAGCAGCTTGCAGGATGACAGGAGAGACTGGCAACAGGACAGTGTGCAGTGATTAGTGAGTCGGAGGTGAAAGAGGCTCTGTTAAATGAACAGCATTTGAAAATAAAATGATTTTCCCTTACTTTCCATGCATTCTGAAAGTGCATCTACTGAAAGTTTCTTTTAGCTTTGGAGCAAAAAACCATAAACAGGGAAATAACACCCATTTTCATTGTGTTTTCTCATCATGCTATATTCTGTATATGTTAATGCTACCTGGTGTCAAGCCAAAGCGTGCAATACCACCGTCAGTCCACTAGGGAATACCGCGTCAGTGTCGTGTTTTGCTTCTCCTAAGCATGAAAAGTTTACACACGTATGACCAGGCTCGAAGAAGGAGGTCATGTGATAGAAGTCACGAAGTACAAAGAGTGATAAAGTGTGAGTAGGGAGGAAAGTCAAAGGTGTTTGAGTCAGAGAGAACGTGGATTTCTTTGAAGTAACGTAAGTCGCGAACGTAACGTATTTAACCTATGTAACATACGTAATGCTACAAACATAAAATTACTTATTTTAACTCAAACTAGATCATTTCCTGACAATTTTTTCCCCAAAACCTAACCACTTGGTTTTTGGTGATTAAATTGAAGGCAATTTACTTTTTACGCTGAGACGAGGTTAAGCGTGATACTGCCATGCTATTGTCGAGTGGACTAATTCAATTCAATTCAATTCAATTCAATTTTATTTATATAGTGCCAAATCACATAAAACATTAAAGTCCTTACAGTAGAACTTTACAATATTATACAGAGAAACCCAACAATTCAACAAGTCCAACATAAGCTAGGAGGGAAAAACTCCTCTTTAAGGGAGAAAAACCTCCAACAGAGGGAAGAAAAAACTCCCTCTGAACAGGAAGAAACCTCCGACAGAACCAGGCTCAGAGATGAGCGGCCATCTGCCTCGACCGGTTGGTGGTGAGAGGAGAGCAGAGAGAGAAAAGGACAGCACAGCGATAGAAGAGAAGAACTGTTGGTGGATATCTGCAAAAGAAAGAAGAGAAACTATGCGAGCAAGGGAACTGAATGGAGACAACAGATAATAAGCAAAAATTAAAACTGCAAGCAGTGATGTACGGGCCCTCGCACTCCCACGTGCCGCCTCCCCGAAGCCATCTCCCCAACGTGCAGCGTCCAAGGGACCACATATCCCCGCTTAAAGTTGCTATTTTTGTCTCGTTTCCTGTCTCCAGCAGGGGGCGCTGGCGAGCCGTTTGGCCACGCCTACTCACAAAACACATCAGATGTATCATCTCACCAAGCCGGATGTATGACATGTTTCGTGAGGTTTCAAGCATCCCTTGACCTTAAACATCAACTTCCTGTGTCACGGCGAGCGAGCCGTTTGGCCACGCCCACTCGCAAAACACATATCACGTGTCGTCTCACCACGCCGGACGTATGTGACACGTTTCGTGAGGTTTCAAGCATCCTTTGACCTTAAACATCAACTTCCTGTGTCACGGCGAGACATCCAACTTTGCCGCATCGTCACGGCGACGCCCATTGACAAAGTCGAACGAATGTCTCAATATATCATCAACTACATGTTTAGGTTATTGTGACCCGACTTTACGTTTATGTGATCAACCAGCTCGACGCAGAATGTGAAAGTATGAAAAGTGTAATTTCCAGTGGCCAACAGGGGGCGCTATGACTATGAGAGAATATGACTGTGAGCCACACAGGGGTCTTCAGGGCGGGGCTGTTATCATACCTGTGATGTTTGGAGAAGGTCGGTCCATGTACATAAGATTTAAAGCAACTCATAGTTTCATGGCGAGACGCTCAAAATAGCCGCCTCTTACAGCCACACACATCAATGAAAACGAATTATTTTAAGAAAGTTTAATCCCAAACATGTTATCTATCCATAGAACCTAAATTCAAGTCGGGGCGACAAAATCCCTCGGAGGAGTTCGACAAAGTACGTGTCAGAATCGCCCAAAATGGTGACTAAATTCAAAATGGTGCACTTCCTGTCGAGTTGACATAACGGTGCAATGTAACTTTTTTGTGCGTCTAGGTGTGATACAGGTGTCCACCGGATTTCGTGACTTTAGGTAAATGTGGCCGCCAGGGCATCTCTTTAGGGGGCGCTCTCGAGCCGTTTGGCCGCGCCCACTTGCGACTCCACCAGAATACGAAATTTTTCACCGGGAGTCGTGTATCCACTTTCATGAGTTTTTGAATATGATAAAGCCTCCAAAAAGACAAATCACTTTACGTAAGAATAAGAACGTCCAAGAACAAGAACATTTTTACGAAAAACAATAGGGCTTTTGCACCGATGCTCGGTGCTCGGGCCCAAACTCTGGGAGAGAAAAAGATGGTGAGGTATGAGTCAGTTAAAGAGTAGGAGGAAAGAAAAGAAGCTCAGTGTGTAACGAGGTCCCCCAGCAGCCTCGACCTATAAGAGCATAACTAAGGGTTGGTTCAGGTCTACCTGAGCCAGCCCTAACTATAGGCTTTGTCAAAAAGGAATGTTTTGAGTCTAATCTTAAAGCTAGAGAGAGTTTCTGCCCCTCCAACACAAACTGGGAGCTGGTTCCACAGGAGAGGAGCCTGAAAACTGAAGGCTCTGCCTCCCATTCTACTTCTGGAAACTCTAGGAACCACAAGTAGACCAGCGTACTGAGAGCGAAGTGCTCTGCTAGGATTATATGGTTCTATAAGATCTCTAAGATATGATGGAGCCTGGTCATGTAGGGCTTTGTAAATCATCAAGAGAATTTTAAATTATATTCTTGATTTCACAGGAAGCCAGTGAAGAGAAGCTAAAACTGGAGAAATATGATCTCTCTTGCTAAATCCCATCAGTACTCTTGCTGCAGCATTTTGGATCAGCTGCAAGGTTTTTCATGAGTAATTTGGACATCCTAACAGCAAGGAATTACAATAATCCATCCTAGAAGTAACAAACGCATGAATGAGTTTTTCTGCGTCACGCTGAGGAAGGATTTTCCTGACTTTATTAGTATTACGTAGTTGAAAGAAGGCAGTTCTGGAGATTTGCTTTATATGGTGGCTAAAGGACAAGATAACTCCAAGGTTCCTCACAGTTTAGCTGGAGGCCAAGACAACGTCATCTATAGTAACTAAGTGATTACAGACAGAGTTTCTGAGGTGTTTAGGACACAATACAATAACTTCCATTTTGTCTGAATTTAGAAGCAGGACGTTTTTGGTCATCCAGGCCTTTATGTTTTTTTTAGACAGGCTTCAAGTTTTACTAACTGATTTGTTTCATCTGGTTTTATAGAAAGATATAGCTGAGTGTCATCTGCATAACAATGGAAGTTTATGCAGTGCTTCCTGATGACATCTCTTAATGGAAGCATGTACAAAATAAAAAGTATTGGGCCTAACACTGAGCCTTGTGGAACTCCATAACTAACTCTTGTTTGTCTGGAAGACTCATTGTTGACATGGACAAACTGGAATCTATCTGATAAGTAGGATTTGAACCAGTCTAATGCAGTTCCTTTAATCCTCGTAACGTCTTCTAATCTCTGTAATAAGATCGTATGATCAATCGTATCAAAAGCAGCACTGAGGTCCAGAAGAACAAGTACAGAGAAGAGTCCATTATCTGAGGCTAATAAAAGGTCGTTAGTAACTTTCACCAGAGCTGTTTCTGTGCTATGATGAACTCTAAAGCCTGACTGAAAATCTTCAAACAGATCATTCCTTTGTAAATAATCACAAAGTTGATTTGCAACAACTTTTTCAAGGATTCTAGAAATAAACGTCAGGTTGGAAATTGGTCTGTAGTTTCCTAAAACAGCTGGATCAAGAGTCGGCTTTTTAAGTAAAGGTTTAATTACAGCCACTTTAAAAGCCTGCGGTACATAGCCGGGTACAATAGATAGGTTGATCTGATCTAATATGGAAGTATTAATTAAAGGGAAGACTTCCTTAAAATTTTTATTTGGGATGGGATCTAACAGACAGCTAGAGGATCCAGATGAAGAAATAACTAGTTAACTCAGAGAGCTCAACAGAAGAGACATTTTCCAAGTATACATCTGGTCCTACAGTTGCTTCCAGGGCTGCTGTGCTTAACATCACATCAGTGATGGTGGCAGGAAGGGTCTGCCCGATTCTCTCCCTAATAGTGAAAATTTTATTGGTAAAGAAGTTAATGAAGTCATTACTGCTGAGAGCTGAAGGAATAGAGGGCTCGACAGAGCTATGACTCTTCGTCAGCCTGCTACAGTGCTGAAAATAAACCTGGGGTTGTTCTTGTTGTCCTCTATTAATGATGAATAATATAAAGTCCTGGCCTTACGAAGAGCTTTCTTATATAATATTAGACTATCCTTCCAGGCCAGGTGAAATTCTTCTAAATTAGTGGAACGCCATTTCCTTTCCAGCTTTCTAGTCGCCTGCCTAGCAGAGCGTAAGTCTGAGTTGTACCACGGAGACAACTTCCTCTGGTTCATTACTCTCTTCTTCAGAGGGGCGACATCATCTAGAGTTGTAGCAGAGATACTGCAGTGTTTTCTACCAGATGATCCACTTGTGTGGGACTAAGATCAACGTAGATGCCTTTCACTGCTTTAACACACGGCATCAAAGAGGATAAGCATGTAACTGCTTCCTTAAACTTGGCCACAGCATTATGTGACAGACATCTACTGTAGTGGGATTTATTCCCACATGCTGTGTAGTCCATTATTGTAACTTCAAATGTTAATAAGAAGTGGTCCGACAAAACAGGGTTTTGAGGAAATACAATTACATTTTCAGTTTCCATACCATACGACAGAACCAGATGGAGGGTGTGGTTACCACGGTGACGGGGTTTATTTACATTCAGAGAAAAGCCTATAGAATCTAATAATGAGCTAACAGTAGAACTGAGGCTGTCGTTGTCCACGTCAACATGAATGTTAAAGTCTCCCACTATCATCACTTTATCTGAACTCAGCACTAAATCTGACAAAAAGTCAGAGAATTCAGTTAGAAACTCTGAATAAGGACCAGGTGGGCGATAAACAACAACAAATAGAATCGGTTTCTCTGCTTTCCAGTTTGGGTGAGAGACAAAGAGTCAGACTCTCAAATGACTTATAACTAATTTTCGGTTTTGGATTAATTGATAAACTTGAGTGGAAGATTGCTGCCACTCCTCCTCCTCTGCCTGAATCTCTAGGAATATGATAATTAGGAGTTGCTTCATTAATACTAACATATTCTTCCTGTTGCAGCCAGGTCTCTGTGAGACAGAGTAAATCAATCTGATGATCAGTTATCAAGTCATTTACTAACAGAGATTTAGACCAGAGAGATCTGATATTTGATAGTCCGCTTTTAATTGTCCGATTTGTTTGATCCATTAATTTGGTAGGATACATTTTTATTACATTTTTATTGATACATCTTTTCTTGAGTTTTTTAAATATAGGTGGTCTGGGTACAGACACAACCTCTATAGGATGTTGAATGTTTTGGGTGAGTGACAGCTCTAAAGAAGCTGCAGAGGAGCTGTAAGACTGTAACTCTGCGTCCTGGCCTCAACCCTGGATGTCAGGTTTTAGGGCTTTTAAGAGACATGGCCATATTTCTAGAAAGAAGAGCTGCACCATCCAAAGTAGGATGGATGCCGTCTCTCCGGATCAGACCAGGTTTTCCCCAGAAAGTATTCCAATTGTCAATGAAGCCCACATTGTTAGCGGGACACCACCTCGACAACCAGCGGTGAAGTGAAGACGTACGGCTAAACATATCATCACTGGTCCGGTTAGGAAGGGGTCCAGAGAAAACTACGGAAAACTACAGAGTCCGACATTGTTTTTTTTAAAGTTGCACACCGATTCCACATTAACTTTAGTGATCTCCGATTGGTGTAACTGGGTGTCGTTACTGCCGACGTTAATAACAATCTGACTGTATTTACGAATAGCCTTAGCCAGCAGTTTCAGGTTTGATTCAATGGCCCTGGGAAGACATCTGACTATGGTCCCGGGAAGACATCTGACTATGGCCCCGGGTAGACATCTGACTATGGCCCCGGGAAGACATCTGACTATGGCCCCGGGAAGACATCTGACTATGGCCCCGGGAAGACATCTGACTCTGGCCCCGGGAAGACATCTGACTATGGCCCCGGGAAGACATCTGACTATGGCCCCGGGTAGACATCTGACTATGGCCCCGGGAAGACATCTGACTATGGCCCCGGGAAGACATCTGACTATGGCCCCGGGAAGACATCTGACTCTGGCCCCGGGAAGACATCTGACTATGGCCCCGGGTAGACATCTGACTATGGCCCCGGGTAGACATCTGACTCTGGCCCCGGGAAGACATCTGACTCTGGCCCCGGGAAGACATCTGACTCTGGCCCCGGGAAGACATCTGACTATGGCCCCGGGAAGACATCTGACTCTGGCCCCGGGAAGACATCTGACTCTGGCATCTGGTTTCGCTAACTTCACGTTGTGCAAAATAGAGTCTCCAATAACCAGGGTTGGTTTCTCAGCGGGTGTTTCGCCGAGTGGGAAAATCGGTTGGAGACGTGAAGGGGTCGGTGGTGAACCGTGAGCTTCTGCTTGGGACTATGCCTCCTTCGTACTGCCACCCAGCCGCCCGGCTGTTCGGGTGCTGCAGGGGACCGGCTGACTAAGCCTGCAGCCCTGGACAGCTGTACACCCCCTCCCTGAGAAGCTCCTACAGCTAGCTGGTTATTTAGCATGGTGCACAGCCGTGATTCTAATTCGGTGACCCTGGCCTCCAGAGCCCGAACTACATTACATTTATTACAGGTAGCATTATCATCAAGGGAGGCAGGGTCGTAACTAAACATGTCACACACCGAGCAGGAAAAACAAGAAGAGGTGGAGGAAGAGAGGGAAGCCATTGCTAACTGCTAAGCTAGCAGTACCAAAACGCCAAGTTAAGTGAACGTTTGGTCAAAGATTTAACAGTAGAATTGCTCAAGAAGAGCAAGCGTGAGTTTTAACTTGAGATTAGAAGAAGTGTGGAGAGAGTTAAGATATGTATAATTCAGGAAAAGAAGCTGAAATAGAAGAGAGAAGTAACACTAGTCACAATGTTTGTAGACAGGAAGTGACGCAATACGCTCACCGTAATGTCAGACGAGATTTCCACTTCTCCCATACTAATGGGTATATTACGGCTTTGGCGCAATTCTGGGTGGGTAAATGCAATCTGAAATATATATATTGTCATATTTATGCACTTAAATGTAACGGTTTTGTACTGCGCTCTGAAAGCTCTGAAAACTGCCAGTGACAACAATCAATACTGAGCTTGAACACATTTGGACTGAAGGTGTGGTCGAGTCACTTTTATGTCAAGAGCCAAGATATTCATCACACTGATATGAGAGTGGTATTGATCTTCCCATTGAATGTTCCACAAGAAACGGATTAAATGTGTTTTCTGAAACGTCAAACAATTCAAGACAAGGCTTTTGCTTGAATCACATGGGGGGTGCTACAGCGCGCCAAAAGCAAAGCGTTGACTGCCAGACATGACAGAGCACAGAGGGAGCAAGACAGACAGAGAGAGACATTTAACAGCCTCACAAACTGTCTCATGCAAACAGTGAGGTGGAGAATACAAGAATTGGGATTATGGGATAAACAGTGGGAGTGGAATGGAGTAAAAGTGGAATAAAATTTTTTTAAAAAGAGTGTCAGAGCCAAACAAGAGCTTCAGTGTGGTGGGAGTAGCAGATTTATGGGTTTCAGGGAAGAATGTGAGGTGTCCAATTCTTCACTTGTCTTCTGTCCACAACCCATAATCTTGCTTTTAGATGCTGGCTGAAAAGGAGAATTTTAACCTGAGCAGACTTCCCATATGAACTTTGTGTCCTGAGGGTCAAAGCTCTGGACACAAAGTCGCAGCTGACTTCAAATATAGGAAAGGAAAATGTGAACTCTACCAGATAACCTCTTGTTTTAGAATGCTTGGATGTGTTTGCAGTGAAGAAATCTGCTGCTAAACTGTTGCATTCATGTTGGCAAACGATAAAGTGTACAGCTGGGTGAATAAACATGTTTAAGTCATAAATACATTTTTTTCTTAGTGTTACTCATTTCACTTCTAAAATGAAATCTTCTAATCTAAATCTTCTTTATGTTGTTATTTAAACTAAAACAACTATATGAATCCATGGACTTCACACTGTAATATCTTCTAATGCCTTTACTTCTTTTTTTATTCTATCTTGCCCTTTATTACACAAATGTGATCTACCTTCAGTGAAGTATCACACCCGGCTCAGACATTTGGAAGGAGTTAAGAGTGACCTGACCCACAGGGAGTGGTCAATATGTGTGTGTGTGTGTGTGTGTGTGTGTGTGTGTGTGTGTGTGTGTGTGTGTGTGTGTGTGTGTGTGTGTGTGTGTGTGTGTGTGTGTGTGTGTGTGTGTGTGTGTGTGTGTGTGTGTGTGTGTGTATAAGCACATCGTTAGGGGGGTGGAGGGATTTTGAGGCGAACCCTGCTGCGCTCGACTATGGGTATTATCTAATCTATTTGTTGTAACAAGTGAATTGTCTTTGAAGTGTTTGTTCCACTCTTTTAATTTCTGTGGCAACACATGCAAACACACATTCAAGAACACATTCACCAAACAAATACATGAAAGATGAGAAAAGTTTCCTCCTGTGCCTTGTTCATCTACTGTATTTGTATGTGTGCGTGTGTATGTCTGCAGCCTGTCACATCTGGTCACACAGGTTAAAAATGGAACACACCCACGTGTGATAAATTTGTGGATTTGATGATTGATTCTAATGCACTTAAGTTTGTCGACCAACAGGTTAAACCACCTGTCTTAATTGGGGCAACACTAGCTTTGTAAATATAGAACATGTCTGTGAGTATGTGTGTGTCCATATGTGTGTCATAAAGTAAAAGGTTAATATCCAATATCATTTTCCTACTGAGATTCAAAAATAATATTTTCCCATTGCTTGTTGCCACTGAGCAGTGCTTAGAAGAGGTTAGTTATACCACAAAAACTGGTTTTGATCCAATAGTATCATGTCACCTGATGCAGACACTTTTTACCGTGAAAGATCTTAAGATATGGCCCTTTATGACTCCTTTTTTACACCTCTGACCGCCAGCAGCCTGTTTCTATAGATATTTACAATAAGGAAACCATTTTTCGCAAACACTTATTCCATTTGGTTTGAGGTCTGGCCCCAGGTTCAGCTACAGCCAATTAAAATGAATGAATAATGCAAACTGTTCCTTTTGCCACATCTTAACAATGAGTAATTGATAGTAAAAACAAGACTTTGTATCAGTCACTTTGATGTTTTGGGGATAGATCTGCCCACTCTAGTGCACAGAGAAATGATATACAAGACAAGATAAGCATGCACATTGCTGTCTCCACAGGGTTCAAATTTGTTGATACTTGGTTAATTTGTTCACTGACATGACAGAAGTAGAGTGGAATTTTGTTTGGGGGTTTTTAAAAATCAACATCACCACATGCAGTTCAAGTTTGAGGGTCCACACAGAGGCAGAGAACTTTTCTTTTGACAGCGCCAGAGGCTGGATTTTCTTGTGTAACAGAATTATGTAACTCTCATGACTTGCCATTCTAACCTGGCTCCACCAGACTACCACTCACAGCTTCAGTTTTCTTCAATGTGATTATAGCGTGGAAACCCTGTTCACAATAGTTTTCTCTCACTCTGAATGGCAGACTAATCGGTGCGGGGGGTTAAGTGCAAGGACGTTGAAGTCAAAGTTTTTTTTTTTCTAAATGGAGTTGCAGCGGTGGTAGAGTTTTGGCTCAAATGGTGGTCAATGCTGATTGGATAAAAGTTACTCCAAAAGTTTCAAAATGAACCTGAGGTGAATAGCCAATAGGATGCAATGACTGAAAACGATTCCCTTTGGAGCATGGCCAGACCCAAATATTTACACTGTAAATTGGTAACAGATGATCGCAATTCTGCTTTTGTATTATTAAAATGTTTGCATTCAAATTTGCTCAAAAGAATTCTGACGAACAGTTGATTTGCTTGCTTGTTTTCATTATTACAATTTCTTCTCATTTCGACAATTAATCAACCTTTCTAGAACAATAACTAGTCCTGTACAGTAATGAACAATGTGTGTGTGTGGGGGGGGGGAGGATGGGGGTCTGTGTGTGTAAGCACATCGTTGTGTATACACCTCTGTGACAGAGTTTGTGAGGCTCTGTCTACACTATCACATGACCACTGCTGATGCTTCAACACCTTTTGTGGTCTTCCTCTCTTGACAGTTTCAATTACTGATACGGGTCTACACCTGGTGTGTGTGTTCACACTCTCGCACTCAACCGTGAGGAGTGTCTTTCACAACTTTACATTTCAGCTTTATCTAAAACATATGAGGGTTGGTTATGATGAAGAACACACCCTCATTAAATAACTTAAACAGAACTGTAACCATGTACAAAAACATCATTTTCATTTGGATTTTCTCTTCAACTTTGCTGGTGCTTGATTGTTATGAAGATTTTATAGCTGAAATATAAATGCGAGGGTCTATTTTCAAAGCCCAGTATCTCAGGAATTACTTCCAAAATGGACGATTTCACACATTTAAATATTCAGTACTACCATTGCACAGTTTTTTGGTGAAGGGAAAGTAAGGTTGTGGAAGTTGGGGTGATCGATTAACATATAGCACATCAGACCTCCATGCAAGAGATGGGAGTTTGTGTCTCACCACAGATTTGTTATCAATGCTAGATTTTGTATTAGCTGTAAATACAATAATATTTTTCATTATATCACAGTTACCATGCACAAATGGTTGAATTGTTAATGAAAAAGTTTGGTTGAACTTATAGTACAGCTCCTACCTCTAGTTTCAATAAATTGAACTTGTTCAAATTGGACCAATCCCATTTGTTAGCTAGTTGTTCTAGTGAGCTAAGGTGATTAGCTGTGCTCCCTGTTCACTCATTTATGAATGCGATAACTAATAAGAAAAGTTGTCAAATTGGAATCAAAATTGAACATTGTGTTATGGGCTACTTTAAAGATGCTGTAAAGTAGAAATGAAAATGAGTTTTTAAGTTCATCACACCACAGAAGTATGGGTTGTTAACTACCCATCCAAATTTGAATGAAAAAAAAAACACAGACAAGTTTGTTAAATTGGGCTTTGAAATCGTGAGAAAATCAGCAGTCTTCTCTGCTCTGAGACTGAGGGGGCGTGTCCTGAAGGAGCTGAAGCTCCGCCCACTCGCTGGAAGGTGTTCAGTGTTGTGTAGGACAGTCCTGTGGCTGCAGTTCTTTTCCCCACTGAGCGGTCCGTCTGACATCCAACCTCTCGGTGACTTTATGCGTGATGTCCCACTGGTCCTCTGTCTCTCTGGTGGACGGAGCAGCCTGCTTTGGGAAAACAGAATAGAATCAGAATTTATTTGTCCAATGAGTGAAACATACAGATGCATATAAATGAAGCTTGTCCCCCGAGCTGTAACACAGGAGTCAAACTGGACACCAGAGACAGCAGACAGTGAGTCTCCAACTACTTCTAACGCACCTGCATTACGATAGTGGAGATAATAAGAGCGGAGGAGTTGATTTAGTTCTGTAACGACTGCAACATGCACAACGCTGCATTACATCACGTTAATTCATTACATCACATCAATTCATTACATCACATCAATTCATTACATCACATCAATTCATTACATCACATCAATTCATTACATCACATCAATTCATTACATCACATGTCAATTCAAACTTTGAACCTGCTCAGGTCGAGCCGACAGTCTTTCTCTTCCACTGATGTCTCTCCTCCTCCTCCTCCTCCTCCTCCTCCTCCTCCTCTTTCTCCTCCTCCTCCACCTCCACCTGCTCTCTGCGGCCTCCTGCACATGTAGTCGGGCTCTTTTATCCGGACCGGTACCGGTGCATGTAACCGAGAGGGTCGCTGATTGTAACGTTACACCGGAGTACAAAAACAACAACCCTCATTAATCGTGAGGATTAGATCTCCTCTGGTCCATGTTCACCATCACCCCGACATGTAAAATACAGAGTTACATATATTATAGGGCCTGGTCGGAGCTATATTGAGACGCATAAAAAAATCTGAGGTTATCAAAGCATTTTCCTCTGAACTCTGCTACGAGCTCAATAGAAGCTAATTAGCACATTAGCTCCCATTTCATGTAAATAAAGTTATTCTACACCGAGTAAAATCACGTTAGCGGTAAATATAGCAGAGTTACTGTGGAAAAGTTATCTAGTATAATTATAACAAGCACACAGAACTGAGTGGTGAACTGCTGGGGGCAGCGGGGGACCCTGCCGACGGCGGTGGACACGGTCGGCGGTGGTGTCCACCGCTACTGGTGGCGGCGGACCCTGGTGGCGGCGGCAGCGGACGGTGCCGGTGCGACCGAGAGATGAACGGCCGTGAGGGTGATGCTCGGTTCGGCTCCGCGCTGCAGGAGAACTCCGTCCGTCTCCGGTGGAAGTTGGTGAAACAATCCGCCGTGAAATGGTCCCTGCACAGGCGGCTGTTGTTGATGATGCGAAGCTCTCCATCAGTGTGGCTGTTGACAAAATCAATCCATCTCTTTTTCCTTTCTTCATCAGTAGGGAATTTAAATAGCGATGCAGCGCTGCTTTGGAGGTTCTTGCTTCTAGGAAAGATGCACTTGCGGGTGGAGGGAGACATCCTGTAGCAGGTGGAGGGAGACATCCTGTAGCTGATGTACGATAACAATCTGACTACAGCAGGAGGAGAACTGAAGTCGAGTGGGATGACCTCTTATGCAAATGAGCTCCAGGCTTTTATAGCGTTTCACCGTGTGAGAGGAGGAGCCATGCAGAAGGTTATATAAACCGGCTGTGATATGACGTAGATAGGTTGTTGTGACGTAGATAGGTTAGCTTTTAGCCCCGCCTAAACAAAACCTACTAATGTACTGAGAAGCAAATCATGGAATTTGCTTTACAGCATCTTTAAGTTGTTGCTGGAATTAAACGGGAGAAGTTTATTTTAGCAGTGGGTTGCATATGTTGCAGGAAGACTCTTGTTGTTCTTGGTGCTGAAGAAAATGCAAGTTTGGACTTATTTTACTGCTGCAAAGTGAATTTGCGACAGTATGACACCTCCCTGTGGGTATTATGTGAGGGACAAGAATCCAAACATCTTATGTGCCTAAAATCTTTGCACAGCTCTGCACATTTTTAAAGTTGCCTTCACATACAAGAACTTGAACCCTCCACCCTCATGTTACAGAAACAGTGGGATCCTCGTATAACTAAATGCTTGAGTGTGGCTCCCCCGCCTCCAAAGGAGGGGACCACGACAACTCCACCCATCCCAACTCCACCCACAGATACAGTAAATCATGCTCCTGCCTTTTTCTACATTGAGCTGTACGAAGACTGCCCCTACACCTCATGTTACCATAACTATAGAGCCTCGTCTTTGACATGCAGGGTTTTTGTCTAGAGTTCAATCTACCCGACACACAGTTAGGAAGAAGAAAAAAAAAGCCTGTCGACGTGTTCAACAACACAGGTTGGCCTCAGGGAAAATACCTGGAGGTTAGAAGGGTGCTGCTGAAAACTTCACAGGAAGAGGACATCTCTTTACTCTTTTTGGACAAAGAAGAGAGAAGAGAATTAAAGAAAAAGAAAAGGGGAATGAGACAAAGAGATGTAAAAGAGTGAATGGAATAGGAAACTAAGGCAGACTGAGGCAAAGGCAATAAAAAATCAGCTGTGGTGGAGCAGGGAGGGGTGCAGCGTTGCAGACCTGTTATTTCCTACCCACTCAGTATGCTGCATTGAGATAACAGTCAGAGACTTTTTTTTTTAATTCAGCATGTGGTAACGCACAGTTTATTTTCTCTATAAATCATTGTTTTGGAAACCAGTCACAACACCTTTAATGTTGCTGGCTTCCCTGGTGCTGATAAGAGGGCTGATTCCGAGAAAACACCCACACACGCCCACACTTTTGAATTCCCTCAGTGGTAGTTTCTGTTCTCCATTGGATAACACACACACACACACACACACAGATTCAATCGTCCAAGAGTAACCCACATCTGATAAGCCCACATTGGGCGCATGGAGCGAAAATGAGCCTTATGCAATTAAGGACAGCAGAGGGTGAAAGCTACAATGCGGAGAGGGGTGCAAAGAGATTAAAGTGGGGCAGATAATCACGTTCCTCACCTGATATTTAACCTGCTGCTTCTACCTGTGCAGCAAACACCTGCACTATACTGCCCCCTTCTGCTGTTGCTGCTGCTTAAAAAACAAACAAAGGGAGCGCCTGAGTTTTCTTAAAACCAGCACGCATGCTGAATAAAGATTTAAGCTGACATGATTTTAATGCATAATTTGTACTTTCTCATGTGGCAAATCCTAGCTATTCTTTTTCAGCACAGCAAAAGACAGTGCTGCCATAGTGTGGCCCAGTTGCATGTGTTTGCATGTAATCCGACACCGTTATGTAATACCTTACAGGGGAGATTTGTGCATGGAGGAGCAAGATCCTGGGGATGTAAAGTCTGTCAACTAGAGAGTAGGCTGGACGTTGTGCAGCAGTGAGCATCATTTCCTATTTGGCAGAGGAGTTGAAGATTTATCCATTTTTGTTCAATGAGTCAGCGGCCACGTCCTGTTTCCATGGAAACTGGTGCGTCTCCACCCGTCATCTCATGGGAGGTTGGCGCAGGCATCCATGACTAAGTAGTAACATTCAGCTGCTGCTCACTCAAACTCAAGGTCTCTTAAACCACTGCAAAAAATGAGCAATGAGAAGATGAAATTACAAAGAGCGAGTTACATTTGGGAAAACCATGTAAAAAAAAAATTGGAAGGTAAGGTAAAGGTAAACATGAATACAGGTAAATAACAACTGTTACATTAAAAGAAATATCACTGCATCAAAATTATCCGGTGACACACACTCACAATAATATAGAGTTGATGTTTGATCCAGTTTATATTATATATATGTATATAATATAAACTATTCTTAAAATAGTTACCTTTGGATGGTAGTTTTAATCCTCTTTGTTTGGGACTTTGTTTAGGAATCCCCCCTTACACAACTGAAACCTAGAATTTGATGACTAATCTTGTCTTCCTTCCCCTTCTTCCTAACCCCTGATTGTGTTACTGGTCATGAAGCCGTGTCCTTGTGGAGAATCACTCTTATCAGCCCTGTTGTGTTTATGTGCAAACAGTACATTCCTGTCAGGGAGACAGGCCAGTGAACCAGGATCCGCAGCTCTGCAGCTGTAAGGTCAGGAGGAGACGGAGGGAGAAGAGAAGGGAGTGAGAAAAAGAAAACACACCAGAGCTAGAAAATTATTAGAGGACCCTCAATACTGCACACAAGAAGTGGTTGGGGTGATGGGAGGGGAACAGAAGGAGTAACGAACAGGGTGGTTTTCAGATAGAAAGCCATGAGAAGAAAATGCCATCTGTAGTTATGTTTGATTGGAGAGAGGGAGAAGCAGACAAGTAAGGCAAGATAAGACTGAAGCAAATCACAGCAAAGCCTATGAAATGAAGATAAAAGGCCCCCAAAGAAGAGGACTGGGTACATGAAGGAAAAGAGACAACAACACGAGAACTGAAAAGAGAGAGTTGAAAACAGGGGGAAGTGAGACTGTTTCAGGAGAGAAAGGAAAGAGAGCAGTGCAAGTTTGCCAAGTTCTGCATTCTCCTGACTGTTTTTGGTCATCATCTGCCACTCTTAGGTTAAAGGTGAAGAGAAAAGGCAAACTGACATACAGTCCACACCCAGAAGTTACACATGGGAACAATCAGAAGGCGTACAAGGGCACATGTGCACAAAAACTTAACACAAATGGATGCACGCATGCAAATACTAAAGCAGGAATGTTTGCATATGCATGATGACAGCCATGTACACAAGAAGACACATACTAGGACTCTCACACGTAACTAGCCAAATAGAAACACTTGTATATTGTATGAATACAGTATACAAACCTGTTTATGAACCTGAAACAAACAGTGACAAAATATTTAGAGTGGAGTAAAATAATATAAGATTTGTGCCAATAAATCTTTTAATATATTCATTGTGTTCACTTTACACGTGGGTGCTTCTTTAGTCAAAATTGTAAATAAATAAATAGAAGAAATTTAAGTTATTTTTTTTCCCTTTTTGGGGGGCAGTGGCAGCACCCCCTGCAGTATTCTCCAGGGATGTGACTTTTTTGTTCACAAACAGTGTCATTACTGTAATTTAATTGGTATAATGTCTTTGTGGACGGGAACGAAAAAAAGTTTGTAACTTAAATTCTATGGCCACGTAAAGGACTTGTTAACTGCCTCATCTTCACAGGTGGAGTCTTCACGGCTCCACTTGGATCTGAGGAACCGAGACCCGACCCAGTGCCTGGTGTGTGTGTCGCTGTGATCAATAGCTGAGTAGATCCGGATGGACCAGAGCATGGAGGTATCATCTCTTTCATTTAAATGATATAATGTCATCTTCCATCACTTTACTATTGAATTCTTGGGGACGCAGGTGACAGAAGACAGGTGCTCTACTGTCATGGGAGACAGGAGTATCTTCTGTGATGTAACGTTATGTAGAATTACTACATTATTTTTAACCAAACCATGATCTTTTCATAACCCTAATCAAATGGTTCAGCGCCCTCACCTATGGTACCTTACACACTTATGAGGTAAAACGTGACACTGACACAGTATGACACACTTTGGCATACGGGTAGGCAGATTAGGTCTGAGTCTGTTTTGAGAAAACTTCTCGGGATGTCTTAAAATCGCAACTGTTATATAACCAATGTTATTGTTAAAAAGGCTGATTGTATCCATGTTTGTAGGCTATACAGTACAAAGTGCCCCAAGTAGAGAACATGTCTTTGCGATGCACTTTAAATGTCACTAAACAACTGTCACTCGCTCACCCAGAGGCTTTAAGATAAGCGTTCCATTAAAAAGAAAAAAATTGCACAATAGCTCCAGCATCATCATAGTCTGTATTGCCTTATAGAAACAATTTGGAAAATCTAATTTCAGTTCAACTTTAAAGAAAACTACAAAAAATGTATTGCCTTTTTTATTAATTCACATTAGAAATTCAGCATTCAGCGATACAATCACATTTCATGAGCGTTCCCAGAGCTCAGCAAGAGGAATAGGGAGGGGTGGAGGTCAGCGAATGGTTCACTAGCTCACTTCTCAACATGTCAACATATGGTTGCTAGACAGACAAATTCCTGGGACGAGACATCGGCACCATCCGAGATGCACTGAGGTGGCTGAAGATTGTCATTTTGCATTTTCATGCTGATATGCTGCACCTAGTGAACATATGCGATATTTATCAGCTCTCTCAACTGGCTCTCCCTATTTTTCAATGCAGCTTTCTTCTTCTCCTGCCACTTTTACTCTCACTGTCCTTTTGTGTGTGCGCGTGTGTGTGTGTGTGTGTGTGTGTGTGTGTGTGTGTGTGTGTGTGTGTGTGTGTGTGTGTGTGTGTGTGTGTGTGTGTGTGTGTGTGTGTGTGTGTGTGTGCCCTAGTGTGGGGAAGCACTGTATGAATGTGCACTTAAGGTTTGTTTTCCTAAAAATGATTGAACTGACAAAGGCCATGGAAAAAGAAATAGCGAAGGGAAAAAAAAGTCTTTCCTGCCATTTGGAATAAATTAAGACCATACACAGCCACCGTGGCGTGGCAGGGGGAAAAAAAAAGGATAGCAAGAAAGACATAGCAAAGTGGAACGCTCTAGCAATATGTAATAGTTTCCAGAAGTGCATATGGCCATTGTGTATGTTTCAGGGTGGCGCTGAGGGAATGGGATACAGACGGATTCCTTGATATGGGGATACCCCCTTTTTAGAGGGATTTCCCTGAAGCAGCTTCCGTCCCTGCACAACTCATTTACTGTACAATCTATGAGGTGGCGGCTGGTCAGCCAGGAGGTAATTACATGGGAGGAATGAGTCAGCCTCTGTACCTGAAATAGACACAGCTTGCAAAAAGCCGTTAACAGATGGGACACATTTAAATACAGGCTTTCAGAACCAATGGAAAGAAGGGATAAAAAAAAGGGTAAACCAATTCATCTACAGACATGTCTGCCTGTTTCATGGGATGAATAAATAACGAAATAAGCTGTTTTGACTCAGAATATTTTCCTAAATAATCTTAATAACAGTTGCTGATATTAACTTTGAGTAACAATACTTAAGTTCATTTTCTTGATTCATGGTCACAGAAAATCTCTAACTATTTTGTGTCCTATGTAGAAAATATAGCAAATTCCACCATTTCCAAACAAAAGGTTGAATTCATAAGCAATAAAACATACACCTTGTGTTTAATAAACCTTTCTTGAACTGGTATATGACAACAACTGAGTGTTGGGCCCTGAGCATTGCCCAAACACAGAGGACCTACACCGTGGCTGTTTCAGGCAGGGTCTAGCAGTTGCACTTGTCTGGGCTTCACTCCCAGCCAGACATCCACCATCATTCTCCACCAATGTGATGCACCCCTGATGTCCTGCTCCAAGGGCTGATGTGGGGTCCCTGTCTGGTGAGACCCCACCCTGGACCGCCCCATGAAACCTTAACCTCACCATTATGTAACTGCTTTGCCCTTTTCACTCTCTGTGCGCCACCGGGTGCCCATCACTCCTCCATCTTTCAGGCACAGGAAATGAGGGAAATAGGCTGCATTTATTTGGTATAGTCTGCAGTTGTCCATTATTTAGAGTAACAAGTGATGAGCCCAATTCAATTGCTGTATTTTTAATGTAACCAGTAAGCAACTCTCTCATTTTATTCATTGCATTATTGCAATTAGTAGTCTCGAGCAGTGTTAGGAGTAATTCATTGTAAGTTATCACTCCCAACACTGGTCACCTATAGCAGATTAAACTAGGAGTGTATTAAATTGAGTAAGGTTGCATTTTGTTGCTTAACTCAACTTCTCATTTGTAATAGAAAGATGTGTTATTTCCTGTTCCAAATTACAAAGTCTAACTTGAAACTGTTATTTATATGGGTAGGATAATTTCAGGTTGTCCAACATGGATGCAACCTACAGTATGCCATTGGCTTTACATTTAAAGTCAGTGCAGACAGGAACACTTGCCTCTCACACACATCTCAATCAATGCCTTTTTTCTTCTAAGACTCAAACTTGGCCCGTTTGAACATTCTTTGAGACCAGACAGTGGTCATTCTTTCTCTCCCCCTTCTTTTCATTCTTCTTATCCCTGACTGAGACTGAGGGCTCTTTGGAGAACTTTTTCCACACTGTGCCTGTCCGCTCCAATGAGGCCATTGTGTTTGAAAACATGCTGTCCAGCGAGTCAGACACAGAGGGGAGCAGGGCAACAGCTCTTAAGAATTGGACCCTGGCTACTGCACTGTGTTCTTGCACGCGCTTGTGAAATGTGGTGTGTGAACATCACCAGGCAGTTGCCAAGAGGCTTCTACAGTATACAAGCCCATGTGTACCCAGCGGGGGTTATAGATTAACAGCCTGAGCAGAGCGCTTTCCCAAAGTGAACATTGCAAATTTGTTTCTCATCACTATGGTAGCTTGGTGAGGACCCAGTTTGGAACTTTCTTTCCCTAGGAGCACTCTGCATCAGAGGGAGGCATTCTGGGAGCAATTACAGAGTGGGAATGTGGGCCGCGATGGGGAAAAGGAGGAGACACAGTGGCTAAGAATGTCTGTGTGAAAGGCACAAAATGGGGGAGTGAGACAGAAAGTCACTGACACAGCATGCTGTGTCAGTGACTTTCTGGGCTTGCCTTGTTTTGAGCTGTTACTCACACCCTCAGTGCTCACATAGGGGCTTATCCATACTGAACTAACCTCCACCCTACAGCGCTTATCAAGAAGTGACACACCCTCCATGAGCCTTTCCTGTAGCATCCTTTCAAATCCTTGTATCTTGGAGCTGGCGATCACTCAAGAAAAACATCATATTCGAATTCAGAACTTCTCCCTGACAGCCACATAAATGAATTCTTCCCCACTACACAGTGTCATACACATTTATTCTCTGTACAATATATCCCCAGATCGCCAATGCACTCCCCTCCTTTACGTTGAAAAACTAAAGAGTTTTTTTTTTCAATTTCGTTGTTTGTTCTATCATTTTTATGATTGATTTTAATGATTGTTTGTTCTATCATTTTAATGATTGAACAACATGAACTAGACTTATGATGCTCTATTTATTCTTATCACTTAATCGTTTTCCAGTACTCCACCCTGAAGACCACACATCCACTGACATCACTGCAGCCAATACTGGTGACCCATGACTTCCCTTTTTGTCTGTGAAACTGTGCACTCCTCCGTTCCAGTAAACCTAGAACCTTGCAGTGAAACCAACACCCTGATCCAATGTGTTGCACCCAGATGTTACACATATTTTATTTCACAATAACATTCGTCCTTTCTTTTTTTATTTGCACCTTCTTCAAACATATACATATACCTCTCACACGTGTATCAGGTTTTTCTGTCTCGTCTTGGCCAACTGCGGCCTCATCCGCCTCCTGCAGACCTGAACAATTACATCCTTGGCTTCCTGGAATCAAGCAGCAGCCATTCTTTTAATCAGGAGCTCATTCTGAAAAACACCCTCTGACAGTGTGTCTGCTCTTGTCATTTTCTCACATATACACAAACACACACACAGGAACCTCTGACAGACATTTCCCAGCAAAAGATCTCCTTATCGTATCAGATCAGTATCTGCAGTTGGCCACTGCATCTGGTAGGAATGTTCCACACTAGTGTTTCCCATCTGTGTACCCCCATCCTCACCCTCACACCTAGTGAGTCACCCTGAGCTTCTTTATGCTGTAAAAATCTCACAACGGCATTGTGAGCTGCATATTCTCATGTCCATTACAGAGATACAGCACAGCCAGATGATAACTTTGCAGTGCAAGTGAGTGACTGACTATGTAAGGAAGTTGTGACTGAAGGTCCTTGTGATAGTAGGAGTTTTAATGGGAGCTCCACTGAAATCTTCTATGGTGGTTTGTCCAACTGAAAGATGTGCTGAGTGATAAATAGCCAAAGGCTCGGTTAATATCGTGCCACAAGGTCAGATGCTTGACGATCCCTTGGCCTGTAAATGAGACTTCTCAGTGGTCATCCTTTGCTTCTGTCAGACTTTTGCTAATTTAGTGCTTTCCGTGGGTGTTCTGGCCTCTGAGGTCAGGACAGCGAGAGGATGGGCCAACAGAACAACAACTCTACAGTCTCACTGAACCACTCAAGCCAGCCAAGCTACTGATAACTACTTTTTACCCCAGTAAGGAAGAGTTTCAACTCATTATCAGATGATCATGAGTCAAACTCAGTTGTGAATAAGTATGTTTTCTCTGTATCAACAACAAACAACCCTTGTAACCAAACAAACCACAGTCCAAACAGTGCATTTCAGCATAAATGCCATATATAGGCATAAACATATAACCCTTTTTGGTATCTATACAGTATCTAGTGAAAGTGAGAGTATGGACATGGCAGAGTATTTGTCATTACACAAGGTTGATAAGGGTGGTGGAGTAGAGTAAACAGAGGCTTAACATTGCCCGGTATCACACACATACGTGTTAAATTGGCTTTCCATGAGAAAATCCCTGTAGCTCCTAATCCAGTCAGATATTTAATGTCTTAGATCATGCACTCTAGTAAAACTTGGGGGCTGTGGGGCAATTGTCTTCAGAGACATT
Source organism: Brachyistius frenatus (assembly GCF_029030835.1). Classification (NCBI taxonomy): domain Eukaryota; kingdom Metazoa; phylum Chordata; class Actinopteri; family Embiotocidae; genus Brachyistius; species Brachyistius frenatus. The sequence goes on from NW_027210615.1 coordinate 5,769,207, forward strand.
TAAGACTCATTGTTTCAGTCTTAAAAATTTAAACTAAATAATTAAAAAATAAAGACTTTAAATGAAAAAACTATTTTCCAAAGGAAGCAGACGGGCTTGAATTAATGTTCACTCAGATTGTATCTCCTCACTCACCTGAAAGTAGGCTAATTGTGTGTTGCTCTGCAGCAAGTTATGCATCCCGTTTTTCATCAAAGTTGTTAAAGGTAAACGAAGGGCTCTTCTTTCATGTAAATGTTCGCAGTATATAAAAGACAACTTAAACAGACACAAAAAAAAAACCTCTTTATTATAACAGTAAATACTTTTGAAGCAGAGTTTATGTCAGTATCGGTTTTTTACATTTAACATTTTTTCAAAATAAAATCCAGCAAATGAACACAATAAACAGCCCAGTCTAATGTCTGTCTACAACACCCTCAACAACCTCATAGCACTTTGATTAAACTTGAAGCCACCCATGATTTGCTAATATGTATGGGAACAAACTGTGATCTGCCCCTTGAAAGAACAGATTAGTGTGTAGCTGGGAAGGGAGCCAGTCATGGTGGGTGATGACTATCAGAATAATGACAGACAAAATTCTTGACAATGGGCCAGAACTCAGGAGGTAAGTCCTCGGTGGCGTCGCCGACTGCCAATTCTTGTGACAAAGGATGGAATAATGTCTTACATCCAATATATCGGCAAAATGGGCATTATTTTCCTTTTTATATATAAAACCCTTTTTCAGAAATATTGAGTCTAAAGTAACAGGAAATCACAACAAGTGTCAGTTAATCTGACAAATAGTAACATATTGAGATGACATAGTAAAATGTAAGTACTAACCAAGAAACATGATCAAAAGGAAAAACATTAAAGAGGTTTCTGTCGCTATTGCCTTGTGACATTATTGGCAAGTTCTCTGTGAAACATTGTTTTTTCTCATTTCTTTTAAGATTGAGATGAGAAGATAAAGTAATATCTGTGCATTAAGGAGCAGGAGTGGAAAAGCTAGCTCAACTTTTCTAAAGTGCAGAGTACTCCTACCAACCTGGCTACAGGCCACTAAATTTCAATTTTCAATTTCAATCAACAGTGGAATTCACAGACAAGCAGAACTTTTAAATTAACAAGTTTTTAACAATTTGCAAGTTTTCATAGATGTCCACATTTGGCATGAACAAACAGTTATTGCTCTCCCTGTATTACCCCTAAAACCATCAACTTTGTAATCCTTCATTTTCATATTTCTATTTGTATACCTTTTAAATAAACGTGACGTGTATTATCTTAAATAATCTTGAGTATTACAAAAAATATGGGCCGATGTCTTTGATGTGTCATATTGTTTTACATGGGAAAAGACTGAGGCTAATCTCCACCATTTATCTCACACATACACACAGGGAGTTTGAAACATGATACTCGGTCTGCTCTCCACCCGCTATCTTCTCTTTACCTTAGTCTTTGTTGTCTCTGCTGGGCGTGGCAGCCATCAGTACCAGACAAAACATTGCAGTCATTACTACCGCTGCAAGGTAAAACAAAAACTCCAAAACTGGTTAACCATGAAAAAGAGCCTCTTTGACAGGGGCTGCTTTTGTCTGTTTCCTGGCTTTGGGAAGAAGATTCAGGACTTATAATATGTATCTGTTAATCACAAATCATGTTTTTGTCTGCTGCCCTCCAACTTGAATTATTTCCCTTTCTGCTAACTGCCCTCATAAACAGCTTATGAATATAACAAGAACTAGAACAAATAGGCTATGCATTTGGTATTTGTTTCATTGTTATTATAATTCGTGTTTTGAAGCAACCTCATGAATCTACTTTATTGCTATGCTTAGAAGGAATCCCTTTTGTTTGCCTGCTCAATGACAGAGCAAGAGTTGTTTTGATTTCATCAGGAGCTCTTTATATGTTAATATCCTGTTACATGTCATTTCCTGAAAAACAAATGCAAAAACATGGAGCATTGAGGAAACTGAAAACCATTCGTAGGAATTGTATCTGAGGACAGGTTGATGCTCGTGTAGGGAGATCGTTGGTGGGAAGACAACGCAGGATTTCCAAAGAATGATGATGATGATGTTGTTGCTTAAGAGTTTGCACACTGGATTCCAGAATTTGAAGGTTAGAGATACTATAAAACACATGCTTCTGTGCTGATTCTATTTTTCACATAACAAACACAAGAAAATATAAAACTGTGAAGAAACTAAGTAAAGAAGATGTATTTCAGCCCTTGTTACAGCCTGGTACCAAGTAGTGGAATGTGTGTGGAATTTGCTCATGTTAAAAACCTGCAGGGGGGCACTGAAATATGTTTACTGATGTAGAAAAGTCATTGTTCTTAAGTATCAACTAACCAGACTGCGGAATTGTTCCTTTGTTTGACCATATCCTTTATGGGAGGGAGGCAATCAGACACACATCCGGCTATGTAGGACAGATAACATACCGTACCTCACATAACATCTGGAGCTGTCTAATGCCTAAACAACTTTTGTCTAATTTAAACAGATATTTTTGTCCCACTTTATCAACCATAATGGCTCTAAAGTATCAAACCATTATGTTTAAAGCATTTTTTAAATGATGATCTTTTTATGAAGGCACACTGTGTTCTTATAAATATCCAGATGTGCTTTTATATCATAGAGTGATCAAAAAGTTCAGAGAGCAGCAAGGTAATGTGAAGCAGAGGGAAGCAACAGGTTTGTTTTCATGTTTGGGAACCCAATTGCCATCATGCCAGAATTTAGGTCGAATAAGCTAAATGTTTTACCTTAGACACGTCACAATGTCACAGTAGATATGGTTATACTGTTTTCAGTCTTGGAAAGTGAAATGTGTATGCCACTCAGAAAACTTTGCCTAGCTCATTGCTTCATTGCTATAGATTTCTGAAGCATATAAAGGGTCTCAGTTGGCAATTTCTTGAGTTTGAAAAGAAATTAGAGTTGCGCTCTGAACTTTTTGTTGCCTCTAGTTGCCTATTTAAAACCATTTTATCGGAATGCAGATTTTCACTTACAAGATCTGATGCACTGAAAACCTGTTTTGTCTATAGTAAATCTAATGGAGCAATTAAGGTGAGGTTTTTTTAAGACAACCAGACCATATTCTGATGATTTTCCTCCAATGGTGCCAGTTGAGTGAGACATCCTGCTCCTCCAGGTGTGACATGACCTGATCTTTCCCAGTCACAGTGACTACAGACAGTGATGAAATCCTTTGAACATGTGATGCAGTTTGTTAATATTTCACTGTTCAACTGACTAATGTGGGTGTCCAAATCAGACATATTCGTTCATCATGCAACTTAATGTTTTTGGGATATTAGATATTGGTTACCTGTATCTGTAGCAAGTGTCGACACAAAAATATATTCTAACAGCTAAGAGTCCTTACCAAGGCTGGTTTTATTTTATGTTTTTATTACAAACATATTGACAAAGAGTCTAAAACTAATAATGGATTTATTAATTGTCTGTTTGGCGGCATTATATAAATATAATAATTATAAATATAAAACTAATACAATACATAAAAGAAGAAATAGGTCTGTTCAGGGGAATTGTTGTTAGAGACAAGAGGCAAAAATCATCTTGGACTTTACTTTTTTTTTTATTGAAGTCCAAGTGTTATTAAGTATCATTCATGTCTGGTGAAACATTTTTTACATTTCTTTTCTAAATTCCCTCGAATCTCAAAGTTATTGAATTCCTTTGAGTCCTGAAGAATTTACCAACTTAGGAGGGCCGTGAAGGACAAAGGCATGCTTTGAGCAGTCCTGCGGTTTAGGTGGTGGAAAAGAGGGAGGTGACAGGATGAGGGAGGAGTGGTTGGAGGGGCGGACCTGAGGGCCCACAAGGTTTATATAGTTAAACAGCTTCCCCTCTCCTCCTGCCTTGTGTCTGTGAGCTCCAAATTCTGCCTGCCCAGTCTGTGACTCTCTCTTACTCACAGTCTCTCTCACTGAGTCTCAAACTCTACAGCAACAATGAAAACCTCCAGGCAAAGTACATACTCTGTGCACTCCTCCACTAGTAGCAGACCTGCTATGTCAATCACCCGCTCCACTCCTGTCTACAGGGCCCCCACTATTCACGGTGGTGCCGGTGGGGCCCGCATCAGCGTCTCATCCAGCGTCCGCAGTGGGTTGGGAGCCGGGATGGGGGTGGGCTCCGGAGCAGGGGGCTTCTCCGGAGCAGGGGGCTTCTCCAGTAGCGTCCAGGTGAGCGGCAGTGGGAAAAACGCCGACATCATGGGCAATGAGAAGTTTGCCATGCAGAATCTGAATGACCGACTGGCCAGCTACCTGGAGACAGTGAGGAACCTGGAGCAGGCCAACTACAAGCTGGAGATAAAGATCAAGGAGGCCCTGGAGAAGAGTGGACCTGATTTCAGAGACTACAGCAAGTACCAGGCTATCCTGGACGACCTGAGGAAGAAGGTGAGGAGGGGGTTGGCGAGTGGCAAGGGCAGACATTGGAATGTACATGTGTTGATTTATAAAGTGCTGAACAAAAGCATGTGGGGGTAAGTTTGGGGGAGGGTGGGAGGTTCAGTAAACGGGTGAACTGAAAGATGAAAACCAGAAGGAGTTGTTGTGAAATGAGAAATGTTTTGAGATGTAAGTGTAATTGATTAAGACATGGGTAAAACTGACTATAAGGCACTATACTATTATTTTACAGAGCAAATGAGTTCATAGTCATATATCCTTTACCTCCTGAGTCAATGTAGCCACTTCAGTATTGAGGGTTTCAGATTGTAGATTCTTGAAAGAAGGGGTTCCCTGCTGGTCCTCTGCACAATGCCTGCTGCTACTCTGTGGGCTGGGGGCTGAGGGCTGGACCGGAAACAGTATGGAAGAGGAATGTTGGAGCATCAGGGGTCACAGAGACAGGAAACCAGAGATAAACCAAAATTAGGAGAGTCCAGGGACTGAAAAGGGTCATCCTGTCAGCCCTTTATGACATCATGACTTTAACTACATTTTTCCTCTTTCTTTAGTGTTTTTAACTGGATAACAGGACCCAATATACAGTAGTAGTCATTACTACTGTGCATACTGGAGCTGATAAGGAAAGGGAAAGAAGAGGAGAAACTTGATTAACTGATTAATTGATGAGTAGGATCTGTCAGCTCGTTGTTCCACATTTCCACATTTAAACTGATTCATTTCACACTTAGCAGATATACCCCACATACTTTCATTTGGTAGTTTAATAATGCAAAAAGTTTTAAGAATGGGCAGTAAATGACAAAATGACAAGCGGGACAAAATGTTAATCATTCATCCAGATTCTGTTCCAATAAGTGCCACATAACAAAATGTTCACTGAAAGAGACACGCTGCTATTCTTCATTCAAAACACCAAGACAAGAAGTCAAGAGTAGTTTCCAAATTGAACATTCCTGTTGGAAAAACATCTAAATACTGTGTATCTGCTGTAACATTGGAAAATTGTTATTTTTGCATGTTCTCATTGTGAGGAAATGCGCATATAGAGCATTTTCTTCCTCTAATCTTCTGCCTTGTGGGAGCAGCACAGATAGACACATCAAGGTCGGCCACCTTGAAACGAGGTCATGATTGCAGCAGGCTAAACAGGAGGCAAAAAAAAGGTAGAAAAGGTTTTGTTTATTCTACCAAATGCTAAGGACCTTTACAACCCAGGTTCAAAGAAGCCTAATTTTTCTTCTGGCATGATGTAAAAAAAAAAAACAACACAGAAATGGTGTCTTCAACCTCAGCCCCCAACTGAGAAAACACAGACTCTCACAAGAACATTAACAGAGACCAGTCGAGTAAAGAACGCAAAATTAACTACCCGTGCAAACACGCACATGACTGAGCATGCACACACACAACACCATCACAGACAACCAGCATCATCACCTCCCTCATGCAAATCCCTTGCTGACAGTGTAGATCCTGTTCCTCCACAGCGACAGGACAGTCGCTGCCTGGCAGCCACTGATTGGTCTGTGGACTTAGCCACCTTGATACCTCCCCTGCCATCCATCCCAGCTTTTATCTACCATAACCTGACTGCTAAAGCAAATATTTGCAACCATCGGTTTTTTGAGTGGCCCAAGTTCTTATTTATACATGAAGACAGTGACATTTATTCTCTGACAATGAACTTGCTTCTGCTTATATCAGTGGAATAAACACCCAAACTTTCAAATTCTTAGTTTTAACAGTGGCCAGTTTAAATATAATTTGTTTCTGACGTAGAAAAGGGCTCTTACAAAATGTATAGGTGGCACAAAGCCCTTAAAGATATAAAATAGTCTGACATTTTAAGAAATATACTTTTATTTTTTTGAGTTAAACAAGAATGTGGATTACACTCAGGTGTCTGTTCACTAAAAGTGTAGCTACTGCCAACAGCTGGTTGGCTTAACTTAGCGTGAAGAATGGAAATGGAGAGGAACCTTTTGCTGAAGTCTTTTTCATCGGTGTCAGGTTTCAAGGCACAAGGTCAAGTGCCAGCAGGGAGATTTTCTCAGCTTCAAACAGTTGTTTCCAGGCTTTATGCTATGCTATGCTAAGCTAAGTGGCTGATGGCTATAGCTTCACATTTTACTGACATGAGTAAAAAATGAATGATTCCGTTTATTATTTATTATCTTTGTTGGCTCCGTGAATGTTTACCCATGCTGCCCCCTGTCTTGAGTTTGCAATCTAAATAACCTATTTTGTTTTTGTTGTGTAGGTTTTTGATGCCACCACTGACAATGCCCGCCTTGTTCTCAACATTGACAATGCTCGCCTGGCGGCTGATGACTTCAGAATGAAGTAAGACCCGCCTGCTTTACCACTGAGACTGTAAAACATTAAGCCAGACAGCTGTGGGCACACCCTGTTTTACTGCTGAAAGGATGCAGGATGAATACACATGACATGATCTATGGAGACAGTCATTTATCTTGTAGTCATAAATCCTCACCTTTGCCTAATAACCGGTGGAGATATTGCAGTTGTCATAAATTTGATGTCATAGTATGTCATTGTATGCCGACCAGATAATGACTGTCTACATTTAAACATAAAGGAAAGGTACTTCAGAAAAGATTTCTCTAGCCAACCTAGAGTTAGGTAACTAATCAGCAAGACTTTTAGCACAAGTTCTGATGGATCTCTGTGAATGTGAGCAACAGTACATGGTCTTAAGTTCTTCTTGCTACCCTGTTTTGTGCTGTTCAGATATGAGTCTGAGCTGGGCATCCGCCAGTCTGTGGAGTCTGACATCGTCGGCCTGAGGAAACTCATCGATTGCACCAACATGAGCCGCATGAACCTGGAGAGTGAGATCGAATCCCTGAAGGAGGAGCTCATCCACCTCCAGAAGAACCATGAAAATGTGAGTTTGATTGCATTGAAAGCCAAATCTTCATCTTTATAGCTCTTTAAAACATTGTCCATTTCTACGTCTACATCTGACTATATTACTCATTGTGAGTTTAACATTCAAAATGTGGCTTATGTTTGTCAGAACTGTGTTGATTTAATTACATGTGACAGTACCGTCAACATTAGCAAACAACCCTCTCGACTGTCAGCACACTAAACTCTGGTGCACAGTGACATCACAATCCCAATGATTCGCTTCAAACCAGTGACCAAAACCAGGATTAAAATTAAATAAAATCAGCATAAGATATAAGGTTATTGATATAAGATCCATTCACTTATCATAACAACAATAACATATTCAGAAATTAAGTTTTTAAAGTCAGGTTGCAGTTTTGTACATTTTGTCAGTGAAAGTCAAATATTGCATCCATCCCACGTATTGTTGACACTTTTAGTGCTGCTTTCAACAAAGTCTAATATTTTCTCAAATAAAAACTCAGGACATCATTTAAGTAAACACCCACGCCTATAGAAGACCTTAATAAATATTTGCTTACTAGCTGATCTCAATCATCCCCTTCATTCATCACTGTGTGCGTAATGTAACACACTCCACACGTCGAGTAAGCTTCAGAGAGTTCTTGAAAACAGACTTCAGAAGTCTTCATGGGAAAGACAGGGGAGGTTTGTTAAGAAATTTGGAATATCTGGATGTGAAATCTGTGGGAAGCCTCATCGTAAAACTGGTTCCCATCCATATTTGGCAACACAGAAAGCACAAAAGAATGACTATGATTTGAGTGCATAAACCAGAGCACAATCATTTGTTTACTGAAGGAAGTATTAAATGAAATGTTAAGGGACCCAGACACAGGGTTAGATATGTCCCCCATGTATTTACTTGACCATAGCATGTGATTATGGTTGGAACAGGCTTGGGGTCACAACTGGGTCACAATTTAATGAAAAAAAAAACTCTTTAGACCTTGAGGTTTGTGATTTTGTTTACTAATTTCTAAATCCAATATTTATTTTTGTAGGAAGTTATGGAGCTCCGTAACCAGATTGCCCAGTCCGGAGTCCATGTGGATGTTGATGCCCCAAAGGGCCATGACCTGGCTCAGATCATGGCAGAAATCAGGGCAAAGTATGAGAAGATGGCACAGAAGAACCAGGAAGAACTCAAAACATGGCATGAATCTCAGGTAAATGATTAATGAAAAACTATTATCTGGAAACAGGGAAGTTCTTCTCAAGCAAAAAGTCCCTATTAAAAAATAAAGAAGTCTTAGTTGTCTTTTAATCTGAATTACAATTTTAGATAACAGAGGTGCAGACCCAGGTGGTCCAGAACACCGAGGCCCTGAAAGGCGCCCAGACAGAAGTGAACGACCTGCGCAGACAATTACAAACCCTCGAGATCGAACTGGAATCCCAGAAGAGCCTGGTGAGAAGCCCTCAGTCAGCGCACACACTTCATTGACCTCAACACACGCTTATCTTAACTTCCAGCAATGCCCAACTCAGCACTCTCACTTCAAGTCGCTCGCATTTACTTTGTTGAAACAAGCTTTACACTCTAGTAACCCGTCGCTATGGAGCAGCTGCCATCACAGATCTGGGTTCACTGTAAAACTTTAACCCATTCTTTTCATCACCCTTTCTCACAGAAAGGCTCTCTGGAGGGCACACTGAGGGACACAGAGCTACGTTACAACATGGAGATCGAGTCTCTCAATACCATCCTCCTGGGTCTGGAGGCGGAGCTCACACAGCTGCGTAACAACATTCAGCTGCAGACGCAGGAGTACGAGGCCCTGCTCAACATTAAGATGAAGCTGGAGGCCGAGATCGCAACATACAGGCGTCTGCTCGACGGTGAAGACTTCAAGTGCGTGGGATAACTTTATTCTTAAAAACGACATAAAATGTAATCTGCCTGCAGAGGCAAAGTCTGTTTATAGAAAAGAAATGTGTTAATAGAATCTTCCTGGTAATTAATTGGATTTTGATATTTTTGTTTAGGCTCCAGGACGCTATGGAAGACCAGAAAACCGTGAAGACCAAAGTCATGACTGTAACTCAGACCCTGGTGGACGGCAAGGTGGTTTCCTCCAGCACAGAGACCAAGAACCTTTAAGTACAAGAAGAAACCAACTGCCACTCCCAATAATCACTGTCACTAACATACAACAGGCCAAAATATAATTTCTCATGACATCTCCTTTTTAGTCATTCAGCACTAACCATCAGACCCTCAGCTATCTCTGCGATTAGTTTGACTTCCTGGGTATAGCGCTCTTCCACAGGCTGATAAAAAGCTGGATCAGAGGAAAACAAAATCATCTTTTATTTATTTCATCATGGTATATTTATGTGTTTGTGTGCAGACCTGCAGATGTTTACAAAGGTTCATGATTGGAGATATGTGAGCTTTTTCAGAGGCAAACTAATTGAAGACATTGAGTATTTCAAAGTAACAAAATCGTCAAATTGACTGCAAAATTGTTTTTATATTTCATCATCTTTGGTTTTCTTTCTGTCCAGTTAAAGTCTGCCTGTTGTGCTGTGATGTTCAGACATATCAATAAAGTCCAGTTGAGGAATTTGACTTGTGAAAATGTTGTAATTTCTGTCAAACATGTAAAAAGCTAAAAGGAAAAAAGGACATGTAATGCAGGTAGGAATCACACCAAAGCGTATAATCACCCATCAGTCCATTAAAGGATACCGTGTCAGTGTGACGGTTTGCCTGGGCAATGCGTGAAAAGTACAAGCATGTATGACCTGGGTTGAAGAAGGAGGTCATGTGTACAAACAATAGGGGGAAGGTCATTGGTGGTTGGAACACAGGACGTTCACCTGGTGTCTCCCAGTGTTCAAGTCTGTCAGAAAGCAAAAGTCAACATGGCTTTCTTATGAGTAACTCAAGTAACATACACATGCATAATATAGCGTTATAACTCACAGCATATGTAAACTACATTAAGTAATTTGCATGACATACGTAATGTTACTTGTGTAAAATTACCTAATTTAATCCAACCCTTTCCTAACATTTGATGCCCAAACATAACCACCGTGTCATGTGTAGTCCAAAAAAGGATTTTTCCTAAACTTAACCACGCAGGTTTTGGTGCCTCATCCCAGGGCATATATTTAATACGAGCTTTGACGTGATACCGCACTGCAATACATGCTGTATAATGAGAGCAGAGGGTGAAACTGCGTTTACTACCAATAACATCTGAACTCCTGAGAACAGTAAAATGAACCAAATCTAACAAACCCTTGACTTCTGACAAAAACAAACAGGAACACGAACTGAAGGGATGCACCTCCCACAGTTGTTGTATGATTAACATGATATCTCTAATTTCTTGGGTTATTTAGCTTGCTAATCTTTATTACCTCTTTATTTTTACTGACTCTGTTTTCTCGCACAGCTATAAACAGCCTCTTCAAAGGCAGGGTTGTGCAATATATATTAATATATATACTATAATTCTAATGTTAACTTTGCGATTGTTGAATTGATGGATACAATTATCATGGACATGATGAATTTCCCAAAGTTGGAACATAATTCCTTGTAGTATTCTAAAGTACTGTACCTTATCTCCAGTTAATCATTCTGTATTGTGTGCCAACTACGTGACAATGCCCCTGCCAACATTAGCTCTTTCATTTTCGGTTTGAGTACCCAGTTCAAGGACACAAATGGTGTAACTATTTCTTTTTGTTAACAAATTCCAGGAAAAGACCAAAACCAGTTGGTTACTCCATACTCTTTCCTACCCTGTCTGTGGCACTCAGTTCCAAGCCCACCCATTCCTCCTGAAGACATACAGTCATTTTTTATTTATTTTTTTCATTTTCATATGGCTCACATGTGCGCAGTATTCCTTAAGTAATTTCCTAAAACAGGTGGCTGCTGGTGGGTTTGGCAAATGTTACTCAAACAGAAGGAAATTTTCCATTTGTTCAAGTCTATTTTCAACTGCAGATAAAACACAAATTGTGCTCTGATGAGCATCAATATCAATAAACTACAGTGCCAATGTTCACAATAATGAAGTAATGTGTATCCTAGTGTGGCTCAGTATTACTTTTAGTGCAACAAATGGACTCTACTGTAGCATAAAGGAATAAGATGTATGAGGCTTTGGATTTTATTGGATTTATTGTTAATAAGAAAAATAGAGGAGATGTCGACCGTATCCTTTAATCTGCTCTTTATATTAGTGTACCATATATACAGCAAAATGAAAATGTAAGCATATATTTCTGCCTTTGACAGGTCATTTGGCAGTAGGTGTTGGGGGTCAAAGGTAAAACTATAATATAGATAGGAGAGGAGTGGCAGGACGGATATTGCCTTTCAGTGTCATATATAAAACCCCACACTCCACCCTTGTCCTCCACTCTCAGCTGCCACACTCCTCTGTGCCAGGCTGTGCCTCTTCTTCCTCTGATTGACCAGCACACTGCTATCAGCTATGGAGTCCCGACTGACACGCCAGATTTCTCAAGGTCTTGGTTATAAGGGACATACGGGCTATGCCCACAGCGTCACTGGAGGGGCAGGTGGCCGCGGAACCAGGATCTCCACTGGAACCTATGGCATGCAGGTTAGCGGTGGCTTCGGCGGTGGGTATGACTACCAGTCCTCGTCTTCTGGGGCCACCTCTGGGAACCTGGCCATTGCGAACGAGAAGCTTAACATGCAGCACCTGAATGACCGCCTGGCCAGCTACCTGGAGACAGTGAGGAACCTGGAGAAGGCCAACAGTAAGCTGGAGATCCAGATCAGAGAGACCATCGAGAAGAAAGTCCCCTTTGAGGGGAGGAACTACGACAGGTACTATGATGTCATCACGAAGCTGAGGGCCAAGGTGAGCAAATGAATCAGTTTTGACAACACCTGATGTGTGTAATTTAGTCTAGTCAGGAAAAAAAAACAACTTATAAAGGATATATTTCACAACACAAAGTAGAAACAGAAAAAAATAAAAGACAGTGAATGGAGCAGAAATGTCGCTTTTTCTAATAAAGCATAGGGTGCAGTCACTATAAGGAGCTAATAGTCCAAAATTTCAGTTAAACTGTAAAAGTCATTACAGCCTGAATCACTTACTTTTTTTCTATCACACCTCCTGCACTACAAAGTGTTCATGAATCTGTAACTGATGGATTTCTCAATGTTTATTGCCTGTGGTCTGACTTTTATCTTTATACACATGCCAAGCTAAGATAGCAAAAAGTTAACCAGCTATCAAAGTTATCAAAGGCCGTTCTTTTATCGGCACCATTCATCAAAGTGCAAGTTACAGTTACGGTTTGCTGTCCATCACAAAAACTCTTTAATTTTTCCAGATCTTTAATATGATCAAAGGCAACGCCCATCTTGCTATTTCTCTTGACAATGCAAACTTGGCCGCAGATGACTTCAAAGTCAAGTGAGTATTCAGTTTAACATGCACAATTAAACAAGTTTTCCATCTAGCTTAAGCATATGTGATATAAAGTATGTGTCGTTAGGCTGGAGTACGAGTTGTCCATGCGCCAGACAGTGGAGGCTGATGTTTCCAGACTGAGGAAGCTTCTGGATGACACCAACGTTGCTCGCCTGCACCTGGAGGGTGACATCGAGTCTCTGAAGGAAGAGTTGATCAGCCTGAAGAAGAACCATGTGACGGTGAGGGACATTACTTCGAAATTATTTGTATGATTATGACAGTATTTCAAAGAGAAACACACATTCGATAACCACAAAATACTACAGTACAATACAATCAAGGTTCCTTAGCACAGGATAACCTTACAAACCTCGCTCAGGAAATCACTCCCTGTCTATTTCCTCCTCAACAGGATGTTACGGAGTTGCGTGCCCTGATCGCCCAGGTTGGCGTTAACGTTGATGTTGACGCTCCTAAAGGACAGGAACTTGCCAAAATCATGGAGGAGATGAGGGCTAAGTATGAGAAGATAGCACTGAAGAACCAGCAGGAGCTCAAAGCATGGCATGAATCTCAGGTGCAGCAGAATTCAGCTGGGAGTACATCAATGACGTTTTAAGTACTATTTATGAATATTAAATGTATTTAATCTTGTATCCAGATCACAGAGGTGCAGGTCCAAGTGACTAAGAGCTCAACAGCTCTGGAGGAGGCCACAAGTGTAATAAGTGAAATGAGGAGGCGGTATCAGGGACTGGAAATTGAGATGCAGTCTCAGCTTAGTCTGGTAAGAATCTTTATGTTGGTCCATGTAATTAGTGCAATTTGAATTCTCTTAGTGTCAAGATTAAAGCCTTTAATCGAGGCATCCTCTCCATTAAGTGATTTTTCTTATCGTTTGGAAGCCAGATACCCGTGCTTGCTTGAATTATACATTTACACCTAGTAACAGGTGCTCCTTAGGATTAGCAAAAACCTTAGCAAAAACTCTACAGCCAGGAGAGAGTTACATTAATTAATTTATTTCCAAAGGTAGACGAATTCCAGCAACCAGCAACCGTGAATTCACCAGTTAACTATTTTTATCTAGCTATGAAGCTGGCTGTAGCTTCATATTTAATAAGCAGACATGTCAGATATCAATTTTCTTTTCTAACACTTGGTAAGACACCTGTAAAATAAATGTTACTCCTTTTCTCCACTTCATCAGTAAATTTTCTCTTTCACACCTTGACAGAAAGCGTCCCTGGAGGGCAACCTGCGTGACATCGATAGGCGTTACAACATGGAGATAGAGAAGTACAACACAATCATCGTGAGGCTGCATGAGGAGCTGAGTCAGATTCGCAATGACATCCAGCACAGCACCAGAGAGTACGAGCACCTTCTCAACATCAAAGTGAAATTGGAGGTTGAGATCGCCGAGTACAGGAGGCTGCTGGACGGTGAATTAGACTTCAAGTAAGTATGAGGAGAGAAGCAGAAAGAGTGAAACAGTGGAAACGGTTTGTAAAAGTGTCGGTGGCTCCTTTGCTTATAAAGGCAATCATTCAATGCTCGGCTTTTGGAGCTCACTGATACTAGAGCTTTGTTCCTCCCACGGAAGCGTTTTGCAAATTTGATTCAAATTAGCTTCATGCAAACATAGAGCTTCATTGATATGGAAAGTAAAAGTGACTCATCTGTCAATATTATGCCATAATTTACATGTCAACTGCTAAATTTCAGCATGTGGACACCACATAACCGAAAGGTGCAAAATATTTTTTTAAGCCAAAAAAGGGACAGAAAGTATCTGATTATAGGGTCTAAACTAATTCATGTTATGTTTTCATTCTACCAGACTCGAGGATGCAGTTGATCAAAGGAAAGTCCAGACCAAAGTGGTGACAATCACTCAGACTTTAGTGGATGGCAAATTGGTGTCTGAGAGCAAAGATGTCCAAGCCAGCGAAAATATTATGGATGAGTAAAAACTGAAAACAAACCCTTTGTAACAAAAATAAATGATCAACAAGAGCTATCATGCCAGTGACTTTTTTTTTTTTTTTTTTTTTTTAAAGCTTTCTGCAAAGAAGTAAAACACGCATCACAATTACAGTCATGCATATCAAATTCCCAGCTATCCACTGATTAAAATATAGGACTAAAATATGATATTTATATTTCACAATTACTTTAAATTAATATTCTCAGCAGTTTGGGAAATAAGCTTTATTCCTATTTGTAAAGAGTTTGCTGAGAGAATTAAAACCACTCCAATGTGTGTAGGTTAAATGAAGCTGCCCACCGGCAAGTTAGCTAGCTTAGCATAAAGACTAAAATAAGAAGGGAAACAGCGAGCTCTGCTCTGTGTAAAGGAGACAAAATCTACCTATACAGCTCACTAAGAGCCAGATTGTAGCTCCTTAATTTATTCACACATATACCAAAGCATAAAAGCATCAAATTGCAGTTTTACAGGCAGCTATGTGCTGTGTTATTTCTTTCCATACCTGCCAACAGTAGTTTTTGATTTCTCCCACCATCTCGCAGTGCCCTTCCATTTTTTTTTCATTCAGGGGAACTCATAATTTGTATTATGAATAATCACCATACACATATACACTAATTTTGTATGTTTGTCTGGAGTTATACCTGCCACAACTGTGCTGATTAGCCATCATGTAGCAACTTTTAGTGGCTTTTTTGTGCAGGGTTTAATTGGCAACACTATGCATAATGAATTAGCTGGCCAACTTAGTTGTGAAAATGACAGAGCAGGACGATGTTCCACCTAAAAAAAAACAGATACACCTGAAAATTAAAGCAAAGTTGAAGTTTCCAATTATATGTGCCAAAAATAATGTTGATGTGATTTTTTTTTGGTAGGGGGCAGAGACCTACATGAATCACTGGTTGCTTTCCAACATCAGTCATGACAAGGCTCCTGTAAAATACTAAAAAAGTCCCACACAGCGCCCCCTGTAAAAACACAGCTTGTTGTTAATAAAGAAAAGATAACTGTCCCAGTTTCTCAGCTTGCAGTCTTTAAACCTGCCAATCATTGCAGCCTTGCAAAGCTACATGAGGGGTTTTGAGGATGTTATCAACTTTACTAATGAAAAACGATACAACGTATCAACAATTTTCTTTTAGATCTACCTTTTTGTTTGTTTTTGTGTATGAATTGTGTTTTGCGATCTGCAACATTGTATTTTTCAATCGGAGGTCAACAAAGTAATAAAATTTAATATATCAATGCGCAACTTTAACTTTAAATACAGTTCATATACGTTCACATTGAATTCAGTTCATATTGAATATGCGTTGTGTGCATACACACTGATTGCTGATATCCTGCCACACATCCAAGTCTGCAGTGAAATGCAGGAAATTCTTTTAGCTTCTGAGAGTCACATCCTGACCTGCAGGTCTTGAGCCTGTTCCATTAAAGGCAGAGGGCCACTCTTCCCATGCCATGGTCAACAAGCCTGCGAATTGCTGTTTCTCCGCTTTCTGTTTATTTATATTCACATTGGTCAGTCTAGTTCCTGTGTGTCTTTGATAAAAACAAATCTCTTTTGGTCTCAGTTGAACCACTGCATAGCTTTGTGTTAATAGGCCACTCGTGTTGTTAAGGGGTGAACAGATTTAGATATAACAGGCTGGGAAGATTTTTTTTTGACAGTTTGGGATGATTGTGCAGAATGTACTCACATGTCTCACAAATCAATGCACTGTTCAACATCATAATGTCACAATTTGGGGTTTACACAACTTCAGCATTCCACAGAAAGCATCATATCTTCCTGCTAGATCAAAATTTCTCAACTGTGGCAAAACATCAAGTCGGAGTAAGGCGCAGCTGTTGCTCAGATGGCAGTGCGGGTCGCCCACTAAACATAATGTTGGTGGTTCAACCACAGAAAAGTGTCCTTGGATAAGACACTGAACCTCAAGTACCTTGCACCTTGCATGGCAGCTGTGCTGCGCTAAACAGGTGAAGTCCATTTACCCTTTTAATTTGTGCCTCTTTCATCCACCATTCTAAAGCGGTTGTTGTGTAAAGCGTGTGTCTCAATTTTTGTTATGAATAAAGCTGTTTTTCTTGACACTCTGAGCCTTTTTGGAGGGCTCTGTTATCCCCTGTAGCCAGACGCTTCATATTATGGCCTTGCTGAAAGAAGCTGCGCAGATAAACCACAAAGGGGGAAGGAATTTCAAACAAACAGCAGAAAAGGAGGGATGTTGGGACAGACAGGAGTAGGAGATAGAACAGAAAACATAAAGGGCAGAAGTGTTTGTATCTATTGCATGCCTGTAATCCCTCAGTGGGTCCCAACGAAAGCTGGCACAACTGTACTTTTCTCTCTGAGGCTTCACTTTGCTTGGTCATGTCACTCACTAAAAACAGTAATGCAGACGGGCGAAAGTTCCTACTTTAATATATAACATTTCAAAGCATTTTTAGTTTGACACAAAATATAGGCAAATACTGTTTCCACTTAAAGTACCAGTGTGTGAGATTTAATGGCATCTAGTGGTGAGGTTGCAAATTGTGCCCATGAAATATGAAAGGACCTCTCTGGAGACTATGTTTGGTTTGCCCCTTCTGGGCTACTATTGTAACATGGCGGTGCAACATTGTGGACTCTGTGGAAGATGTAGAAATGAAGGGTTGATTATAAGGTAATGAAAACAAAACAATTCTTGGCTTCAGGTGATTCTGCACAGATAAAAACATATGAATATTGTATTCCATTTCTGCAAATAGATCCCGCTAAATCCTATAGATCACAAATAAATTGTCATTTTGTTTTACTGCAGTTAAATTGAGAAAACCCTGTCAGTTCTCACTGAGAGATTTAAAAAATGCATCAAAGTGATTGAGACTGATAAAAGATTAGTGTTTGTGAGAAATGTTGCAGAGGCCTGCAGTATACACTAACGCTATTTAAACTTTTTCCTCCGTTCAGTAGTAAAACATTTAACCGTTTTAACATAGACAAACATGAATCATCTCCCACAAACAAGCACACATTCTTGATGTTTCCCTCTACCCCACACATCTGCAGGGTGTGTCCAGTTGTGAGTCAGTCATCCAGTGCTCCCAGTTTGCTGGGCCTCATCCCAGGGGGAGTAAAAGAGAGTGAAAAGTGGGGGCCGGTGGTGGAATAAAAAAGGGTGTGTCTTTGTGTGTGTGCAGGAAAAAAATTGAGAGACATAAGGACAGCTGTACTAAATTAATGGGAGTAGTGGCAAAAGAAAAGACATACAATTAAGAATTGATTAGAGCTTCACTAAATTCACTCTAATTAGAGTAAATTTTCTAGTTTACATACATAGACCAGCCCACAGGAAGTGCTCATAATCAAAATCCAAACAAGTGGTGAGGAAATGCTCTGCACAAGGAAGGATTGACTCACCAAAATGAGACCTTTGACTTCTCACAGCATCACAGACATGACAGATTAGTAAACAGACTAATTCCCCCTTAAATAACTTCTGGGAACGGAAATGATTCTTCAAACAGTTACTGTTAGTCCCACTATTTGGAGAGGCCAGTGTGCAAATGTGCTAAGCATAGGGGAGAGGTGACAGAAAATAGGTGCAATTGAGGGTGGGAAAATATAAGTGAATGTAAGGAATCAAATTGAAAATGAGTGATAGATAAAAAGAGGGAAAACAGGAGTGTGGGAGAGCAGAGGTGGCTGAGGAGGAGGAGGAGGAGGAGGAGGCACAGAGGGCAGGTTGAGTAAGAACAGAACTGGGCAGCAAGCCACGGTCCAGCCACTGTTTGCTCTCCCCACTTTCATTTTCCAGTTGCATGGGGGGAGAGCTGGAAATCTGAGGCTTGCCTCCCAAACTGAAGCACTGAATTGGCTGAACTTGTTGGGTGACTCACTCGTCTGGTTTCCGTGGAAACTAACCAAAAGAACTCTGTGACCAGAAGGTTGAAAGCTGTACACCCAAAGGAGAAAGATGATTGCTGCCTATCCTCTGCTAAAAATACAGCGGTGCGGTGCGGGTCTCTGGTGTGGATGAATCCAGCCTAAAACAGAGATGCCAAAAAGCTTAGTTCATCAAGTTAAAAGCCCCTCAAGTTGTTTTTTCCCTTCCATACACTCCAATCTCATTATCTGAAGCAGTTTCATTAACCTTGGCATTCTTTGAATGAGTAACTGACTCACATTCCAGAGCAAAGGGTAAAATGATTAAAACTGCAAGTGAAACCATGCTGCACTGAAGTAAAACCCGATCAAGTTTAAAAGACAGAATATACCAAATAAACATATTTTCTTCAACTGTCATGCAGGTTAGACCAAGGCAGACCCATCCCCACGTTACATGGACAGTATATCACGAAATATATTTTTTCATAGTTTAAAATATTTCATAATAATGTGAACAATGAAGAACTTCGGACAGATTCTACAACACTTTAAGTTTTGTTTTTCAGAAATATCAGCATTGAATATGTAACATGCCTAAGCAAAATGAAAATTAAGCAAACTGTAACCATAGAGCAACTATAAGGTATAAAATAAACCATGTGAAATTTTTAGCAGCACTCAAGTGGTAGAGTGGGAACTATAAACTTCCAGTTGCCACAGACTCAGCTCCACCCTAACTTTCTCTCCAACCTCACTCACCGCCCTCTCATCCTCCAGATCCACAGTAGCCCATAGTTCTACAGTGTGGGACTTTGCCTTTCTTCACAAGGTACACGAGTAACCGCCTCACTAAGAAGCAACAGTGACTGTTGAGAAATACGCTGTATTTATCTCATTCCAAACTGTACTACATGTAGTAGAGTAGTAGTGCTTGTTGTGGTCAATATCAATTAAATCACAAATAATATTCCTTTTAAATTTCACAAAAATGTGTAGAGATAAATATAGATATTTTCAGATTGGCAATTTTGTTTATCAAGAACAATACCAATATTTACAGGGTCTCCTCCACCTCCACAATACAGAATACAATGGCATTGTTCCTGTCTACACAAACGCAGTGCAGCGCAGTAAGGTGCATGAAGCAGGGGAAGCAGTAACTTTTGTGAGTAAGTATCCCAAAGTCACGTCGCTTGATCAGCACCTATGTTATATGTATATTTGTGACCAACGTTCTGTTCCCAATGATACAAGTATTCTGTATATTGATACATATCTGGCATTAGTAATAAGCAGATTAGCTTAGAAAATGACTGGACGTTTAGACAGTTTTCATTTTAATGGATAGATCTCCTGTCCTGATAGACACACATGTATTTGGAGACAAGGCTTCACTGGAGTAATGTGGCAGCCATGTTAAAGCAGTGAAGGAGGTATCTCTGTGCATATGTCTATGTGCTGCACCTGTCAGTGAAAGGACCGGCAAATATTTCAATGATTTTGTTGTTTATCACCTGAGAATGAAAACACTTGATTAAAATATGCTTGTACTGTAACAGTTTTTGTCATTGGCTTTGCACTGAGTGGTAAGACTTCACAAATAAATATAACTGGGCTCATTTTAAATATAATAAATTAAATGAATAAAGATAAAGTGATGATAGTGGGAGACTTTAACATTCATGTTGACACGGACAACGACAGCCTCAGTTCTACTTTTAGCTCATTATTAGATTCAATAGGCTTTTCTCAGAATGTAAATAAACCCCGTCACCGTGGTAACCATACCCTCCATCTGGTTCTGTTGTATGGTATGGAAACTGAAAATTTAATTGTATTTCCTCAAAACCCTGTTTTGTCGGACCACTTCTTATTAACATTTGAAGTTACAATAATGGACTCCACAGCATGTGGGAATAAATCCCACTACAGTAGATGTCTGTCACATAATGCTGTGGCCAAGTTTAAGGAAGCAGTTACATGCTTATCCTCTTCGATGCCGTGTGTTAAAGCAGTGAAAGGCATCTACGTTGATCTTAGTCCCACACAAGTGGATCATCTGGTAGAAAACACTGCAGTATCTCTGCTACAACTCTAGATGATGTCGCCCCTCTGAAGAAGAGAGTAATGAACCAGAGGAAGTTGTCTCCGTGGTACAACTCAGACTTACGCTCTGCTAGGCAGGCGACTAGAAAGCTGGACAGGAAATGGCGTTCCACTAATTTAGAAGAATTTCACCTGGCCTGGAAGGATAGTCTAATATTATATAAGAAAGCTCTTTGTAAGGCCAGGACTTTATATTATTCATCATTAATAGAGAACAACAAGAACAACCCCAGGTTTATTTTCAGCACTGTAACAGGCTGACAAAGAGTCATAGCTCTGCCGAGCCCTCTATTCCTTCAGCTCTCAGCAGTAATGACTTCATTAACTTCTTTACCAATAAAATTTTCACTATTAGGGAGAGAATCGGGCAGACCCTTCCTGCCACCATCACTGATGTGATGTTACATTACATTACATTTAATTTATGTTAAGCACAGCAGCCCTGAAAGCAATTGTAGGACCAGATGTATACTTGGAAAATGTCTCTTCTGTTGAGCTCTCTGAGTTAACTAGTTATTTCTTCATCTGGATCCTCTAGCTGTCTGTTAGATCCCATCCCAACTAAACTTTTTAAGGAAGTCTTCCCTTTAATTAATACTTCCATATTAGATCAGATCAACCTATCTATTGTACCCGGCTATGTACCGCAGGCTTTTAGTGGCTGTAATTAAACCTTTACTTAAAAAGCCGACTCTTGATCCAGCTGTTTTAGGAAACTACAGGCCAATTTCCAACCTGACGTTTATTTCTAAAATCCTTGAAAAAGTTGTTGCAAATCAACTTTGTGATCATTTACAAAGGAATGATCTGTTTGAAGATTTTCAGTCAGGCTTTGGAGTTCATCATAGCACAGAAACAGCTCTGGTGAAAGTTACTAACGACCTTTTATTAGCCTCAGATAATGGACTCATCTCTGTACTTGTTCTTCTGGACCTCAGCGCTGCTTTTGATACGATTGATCATACGATCTTATTACAGAGATTAGATGACGTTACGAGGATTAAAGGAACTGCATTAGATTGGTTCAAATCCTACTTATCAGATAGATTCCAGTTTGTCCATGTCGTCAATGAATCTTCCAGACAAACAAGAGTTAGTTATGGAGTTCCACAAGGCTCAGTGTTGGGCCCAATACTTTTTATTTTGTACATGCTTCCATTAGGAGATGTCATCAGGAAGCACTGCCTAAACTTCCATTGTTATGCAGATGACACTCAGCTATATCTTTCTATAAAACCAGATGAAACAAATCAGTTAGTAAAACTTGAAGCCTGTCTAAAAGACATAAAGGCCTGAATGACCAAAAACGTCCTGCTTCTAAATTCAGACAAAACAGAAGTATTGTATTGTGTCCTAAACACCTCAGAAACTCTGTCTGTAATCACTTAGTTACTCTAGATGACGTTGTCTTGGCCTCCACCTAAACTGTGAGGAACCTTGGAGTCATCTTTGATGAGGACTTGTCCTTTAGCCACCATATAAAGCAAATCTCCAGAACTGCCTTCTTTCATCTGGGTAATATTAATAAAATCAGGAAAATCCTTCCTCAGCGTGACGCAGAAAAACTCATTCATGCGTTTGTTACTTCCAGGCTAGATTATTGTAATTCCTTGCTGTTAGGATGTCCAAATTACTCATTAAAAACCTCACAGCTGATCCAAAAAAGAAAGAGTACTGACGGGATTTAGCAAGAGAGATCATATTTCTCCTGTTTTAGCGTCTCTTCACTGGCTTCCTGTGAAATCAAGAATAGAATTTAAAATTCTCTTGATGACTTACAAAGCTCTACATGACCAGGCTCCATCATATCTTAGAGATCTTATAGAACCATATAATCCTAGCAGAGCAGTTTGCTCTCAGTACGCTGGTCTGCTTGTGGTTCCTAGAGTTCATAGAAGTAGAATGGGAGGCAGAGCCTTCAGTTTTCAGGCTCCTCTCCTGTGGAACCAGCTCCCAGTTTGTGTTGGAGGGTCAGAAACCCTCTCTAGTTTTAAGATGAGACTCAAAACGTTCCTTTTTAACAAAGCCTATAGTTAGGGCTGGCTCAGGTAGACCTGAACCAACCCTTAGTTATGCTGTTATAGGCCGAGACTGCTTGTTACATGCTGAGCTTCTTTTCTTTCCTCCTACTCTTTAACTGACTCACACCTCACCATCCTTTTTCTCTCCCATAGCTTTTTCTTACTGTCTGTTGTCTCCATTCAGTTCCCTCGCTCGCGTAGTTTCTCTTCTTTCTTTTGTAGATGTCCTATCATGGAGCTGCATGTCTCGGCCCTGCGCTTGTCATCTCCACCAACAGTTCTTCTCTTCTATCTCTATGCTGTCCTTTTCTCTCTATGCTCTCCTCTCACCCCAACCGGTCGAGGCAGATGGCAGCCCACCCCTGTGCCTGGTTCTGTCGGAGGTTTCTTCCTGTTAAGAGAGAGTTTTTCCTTCCCTCTGTTGGAGGTTTTTCTCCCTTAAAGAAGAGGGGTTTTTTTTTTTCCCTCCTAGCTTATGTGGGAATTGTTGAATTGTTGGGTTTCTCTGTATAATATTGTAACGTCTTGCTGTAAGGACTTTAATGTGTTAAGTGCCATGAAATAACCTATGTTGTGATTTGGCGCAATATAAATAAAGTTGAATTGAATTGAATTGAATTTTGGGGCTTTTTGGTTTGGGCAAATACAGTATTTGGGTTTGAATCTGACAGGACCTGTTACAAGACAAACCCTCTTTCCCTCTTTTTAAAAAAGTTGTTTTTAAGAAATACCATAAGTTAAAACCAGTGTCAAATTTGAATGAATACTTTCTACAGAGACTTCTTTGTTTTCTTATTAATTGTCTTTACTTAACTCCAGATAATCCACTTACTGCAGGATGCTGTGTGAGCAAGGGGGGGCTCTAATTATAGAGATTGTTTGGGAGAATTCTTTTGACGGGAGGAATTCCATCACAGGAAGGGAGGGTCTTTTTTTAAAGAGCTCCAAAAGGTTCCACTGACCCTCTGTCATAACAACATGCCCAGGAAGAATGACACACAAACACAAATACACATGGTTCAAAAGCACATTCCGGCACACCTGCATAGTTCCTGCACTTTGCTCACATACAAAAGGTCTGCGTAACATAATCTTGACAAAGCTCTGGCTTGCTTCACCTATTTAAAATCTAAATCTTAGTAAATGAGGCGGAGAGTGAAAACGAAGACCAGCAGAGATGGGAGTTAAGCTCCTGAGGCCCCTCTCTAATAGTTAGTAGTAAAAACAGGGGGATTTAAGAGAACACCAGTCACTGGCTCAGATCCAGTGGTGAAAGAAGTATTCAGATCCTTTATTAAGTCAAAGTATTAATACCAAACTGTAAAAAATACTTCTCTACAAGTAAAAATCCTGCATTAAAAACATTACATTACTCAAAGTATACAAACTAAAAGTACACACTATGTAGTAATTGCTATCTGTCAGTGTTTGACTATTTTATATTTAATTTTTGGAAGAATATTTCTGCTGCACACGTACAGTTTCCTGCAGTAGTTGTTTACCGTTGTGCTAATTTGAAGTATATAGTAAACTACAGTGATGCATCATATTAAATAAGATCACTATATTCTATCCATATCTACATATACTATATCTCTCTTTACAACTATATCTCTGTAGCATCATTGTTCTGTGAGAACCACGTATCTCTGAAAATGTCAATAAGCTCAAACTCAGTCCTATTTTCAGCTTTGCGACGATGCATTTTCCAGTTGATCCAAGAGGATTTTTACATTGTTTATTTAGCTTAAGAAGTAGATGGATTCCCTCAACCCATAAAAGAATATCCATCCATCCACAATTATCTACAGTATACCCGCTGTATCCTGAACAGGGTCACGGAGGGGCTAGAGCCTATCCCAGCTCACTTTGGGCAAAGGCATAGAACACCTTGGACAGATCGGCAGTCTCTCACAGGGCCAAACATGTTTAATTATTCAAAGTCAAAATCATTCAATTTGGAGGTACATGGTTGTCACTGGACAGAAAGAGTATGAAACTGAACTATGAAAAGTAATTAAAGCTGTCAGACAAATGG
Source organism: Brachyistius frenatus (assembly GCF_029030835.1). Classification (NCBI taxonomy): domain Eukaryota; kingdom Metazoa; phylum Chordata; class Actinopteri; family Embiotocidae; genus Brachyistius; species Brachyistius frenatus. The sequence continues at coordinate 5,794,067 of NW_027210615.1, forward strand.
AGTAAAAAGTAAAATATTTGTATCTGAGATGTAATGAACTGGAATATTATAACGCTGAATAAAATGGAAACACTTAAGTAAAGTAAGTACCTTGAATTTGTATTTAAGTATTGTACTTGTGTAAATGGGATGAGAGATTGCTTCACTTCTCACACCAACTCACTGATCAATTTGTAATTCCTAAATCAAATGGTGGGTTGTTGTTAAGACATGACACCATGCTCCCTGGTAATGGCATCTGAAGGATCAACTACATTGTGTTGATCATTGAGCCACAAACCTCTGTCTCTGCAGTCAAAATACAATTCTTCAGCTGTAAAAGTAACAGTCACTTTGACCCCTTTTAAACTTTCTACTTTTATACATATAATTTTAAATCAATAAGATTGTCATTTTTACCATCAATCTACACTTAGTAACCCGTATGTTTTTAGAATTTTTTGCAAAAACGGAAAGTTACAAAAGTAATTAGTTCAGTGAATTGTTTTGGTTCTACAGAACACAAACTTGCTTTAAATTAGGTACCTCTCTTACAAACCCCTGCATTTAACTACGGACAGCTGTACCAGCAAACAAGTTGAAACAAATCGAACGTCGTCTGAGTGTCTGGTGGATTAAGTTGACCGAAAAAAGACAAAGGTTAGTAAAAACTAACCCAGAGCTGAATTCTAATGTGAAACAGCAGCTGGAGAACAAAAAGCTAAGACTCATAATTAATGCTGCTCAGTGTGCTCTAACACACTGCCTTCTTATTCTGTGAGGTAGCCGTACAGAGCAGCACCTGCCTGCACTTGACCTAAAACTGGAAGATTATGTGTACAGCTATCCATCAGAAAAAGAAATCAGTTCCCATGTTAGTGTGTCAGAGCACAGTGAGCCTGAGCAGTATCAATTATGAGTCTTTGTTTTTGTAGAGAGTAGAGAGTATGTCTGGCCTCACTGTTTGTTGTTCTTTCTCAAAGTGTTCGGTCTTAAAAGGAAAGCGTTGCATTCCTTTCATATAGAGGCATGCTCTCCAAAACCTTTTACTTCCCTATACATTCTCAGATAAAAAGCCAGAGGAGGTTCACCTGACATCATTGTGTGCCCAGAATGTTTTGGGTTTGTGTGTGTGTGTGTGTGTGTGTGTGTGTGTGTGTGTGTGTGTGTGTGTGTGTGTGTGTGTGTGTGTGTGTGTGTGTGTGTGTGTGTGTGTGTGTGTGTGTGTGTGTGTGTGTGTGTTGATTTGGTTGCCGTGGTAACAGTGACAGCAGTAAACTGTCACATTCTGTATGGTAAACACAGCAGCAAATAATGACTTTATTTTGTTTGTTTTGTTTTTGCAAAGAGAAGAATCATTCGTCAAACAGTTGGAAAGCCCCTGGAGAAGTGAATATGGTGACACTTGTAGAATTATGCAAGTTTTCTGTCTGTTCCACATGCGTTTTCCATCTCCACCTGTGTCCTATCTTGTTTCTTGGGGGCTGCATTTGTATCCAGTTGAGTGTGACAGTCTATCAACAGTGCTAACAGGCTAAATGATGTCTGTCATCACATCAACACCTCCCCCTCAGGCAAGAGCAGGGGTGGGACAAAACTGTCACAGTCTTCTGCACATCAGTCATGAAGGACAGCTTCCTAATTCTTAACCCTTGTGTTGTCCTTGGGTCAAAATGACCCGCAGCTGTGTTCAACCAAGTTCTATTTTATTTTCATATTTTTTGGGATCATTGGTGACAAGGAGGCTGTGAGGGTTTCTTTAAAGAATGATGACCAATGATCCCCAAAAATATATAAAAATATAGAAATAAAATAGAACTTGGTTGAGCACAGCTGCGGGTCATTTTGACTCAAGGACAACACAAGGGTTAACTTCAGAAACCGTTTCAATCCTGATATCCTGTTCTGTTAATAGATATCTGGATGTTTGGATGTGGGTGATTTGTACAGGAATACCTCAGCTGGGTCAGGGATTAACATTTATCGTCATCTTGGTGGTAAAAGTCCCCTTATTCTTTCGCACATCCTCTCCAGTGGAAGTACTGTTCCCAAGGGAGCCACTTTTAGCAATGACTAGCAGACAGGAAGTGCCAAAGGTTGTTCCTTTCTACTGTAAGCGCTCGACAGAATGTCCTGCTGGAATTCAACAAGTGCTACAGAGCAGCACTTTCTGAGATTGATGATATTTAGTTATTAAGTGAATAAAAAGATTGTGTAGTGAAAAAAGTCTGTTCACAAAGCAATTTCTGTGTTGCAAATATTAGCGCTTCACTCCCCCTTGTGTCTGTGTAGACATACTTGCACAACTCTGGTCATATCTGTTTCACAGAATTTGCCAAATACATTTACATAAGACAGTAGAAAGCAAATCAAATTCTTAAAATGTCATGTCCTTTGTGGGGAAAAAAAAATCAACTGTTAATAAAATCGTATTTAATCATGAGGATCGAAACTATTCCCTTGATCCAAATCTCCAAAACAGACCGACTCAGACAACCACTGCATGCCGATGAGTTTTGCCAGTGGTAGGTCAAGCAGCAATAATGCAGCTCAGTGCTGAGTCTACAGAGTTCTTCCTCGCTACTGGCTTATTTGGCCTCCGATTACTCTGATATGACCAAAAAAGGCTTTTCACTGCTCACTGCTGCTGGGAATCCGGCCTTTATCTCTCACCCACGTGGGCTTGGACTGTTGCAAAATTGTGCTAAAGCTCAACATGGGAGCTTTGGAAAGACAATGAGGGAGATGGGACAGGTCGGACAGAAGGTAATGCTGGTCGTGTTCTCATGCGTTTACATGTGAGCGTGTGACCTTTGAAAGCACCTTGATGAATAATTAAACCTTTTCGGACTTGGTAATTATTAACTCATCCACTTGATACAGTGCAGGTATGTGGGAACAAAAACCACTGTCAGAAGAGTTATTTTATCTCTCCTGGTAAACATTTACAGACCAGGAGATTGCCTTGACATGACAACTACAGTTGATATAGCGGTGACACATTAGGAGTTATGGGGTCAGCTGAGGCTTGAAACTGAAGCACTGAGCTCCGGTAAATGAACGCTGAAATAACACTGTGCAAACAAGTCCTCTGTGTAATGAGGAACAACTTCAAAAGAGTGAGAGAAAGTGAAGGGAAATGATTTCAAATTACAGCAGATGGTTTGACCACAACCTCTTAAGGAGCATCGACGTTTTGGTCTTGGCTCAAATGCAGTTTTCTTACATAAGCAGGCTAAAGAGCACTCTGGTCTCCTGTGGTATCTGGAGCTGACTTTGTGCTGCTGAACACGGGAGTGACTGAGGCTATGTAAGGGAGACTCCCGCAGTGATCTCATTTTAAAGGCATCTTGGGTTTTTTTTGTTTTTTTTTGGTCAAGTGAACACACTGAGGTGACCCCTTAATATTTTGCCCTGACTTCACCTAATCTGGTGCTCCTCTGGGGAACTGGCTCGCCTCTGCATACCCACAGCTACTCATCCTTCTCTGTGTTCAATTTAGGCTGCATTGGTTAACAACGAGCCTTCCTTATAAGAGCAGAGAGGGAAGTCCAGCTTCCCACTGGAAGAGTGTCAAAGGAATAACCGGATTTAGTCCTACTGATGCAAAATATGAGTCAACTGTGTTCAAATGGGCTCTGACGCTTTAACTTTCTCGCTCGATGCATAGTGACACACTGACCCACTTCAAACCAGCAAAACATAAAACATAAAGAACCACATGTTTCATGAAGAACAAGACAATAAAGAAATTGCCCAGACTGAAATATTTATCATGAAATATTTTGTTTGATGGACAGAAATTTTTTTGTAAACACGGTACCTCAAGTGTAAATCCTGAATACTTCGTTGATCCCTTGACTTTCACAATTAAGATTTTTTTGTTCTGAGGGATATTCTGCATCTCATTAGCTATAGCATTGATTGTGTTAATTACAAGCATGCTAACATACTAAGCAAAGATGGCGAAAAATGGTCAACATACTTGTTATACCACTTTAATTATGAGCATTGTCATTGTGTGCATGTTAGCATGCTGACCCGAGAATTTTATCGTAGCACTGCTGTATTAAAATTGCATAAATGTATTTATTTAATTGTATTCTTTCTATGTTTTGTTGTGGTTGTTGTTGTTGTTGTTGTTGTTGTTGTTGTTGTTGTTGTTGTTGTTTTGGGGAGTGTGGGGGGGGCAAAACAATCTGTAAATACTGATAGGTTATCATCCTATTAAATATGTACATAAAAAAAATGTAATGTCCATTTTGACATCCAATAGGTTATTATTGTTCAACATTTCTCCCTTTCTTAGCTGTTTTGGTCTCAACCATCTCTTGAATAAAATCTGATTCATTAGCTGCTTAATGCTCCGTTATGTTCACCGGCTAGTGACTAACTGTCTATTATGATGTGTCAGAGCCTTTCTGCTGAAAACAGCTCCCTGTTGTGGATGGAAGCGAGTGACTCAAAACCCAGTGCGTCCAAAACAATGAACTTGAAAGACAAGACAAATCTGTGTTGAGCTGGAGAGAAAGGTAATAATTATTTGAGGATTTATTACTATGAGTGACATTTCTCACTGATCACATCATAGATCATGACTTCATCCAATGCTATTATAAAAGTATTGGTAGCAGCTTTAATATCAGCCTTACAGAGAGTTGTGGGGTGGCTGCAGATGTAGGTTGACTAAACAAAAAAAGTTTCTTTGAAATTTTATTGAATCTTGAACAACAGTGTGAGAGTAAGGACCAACTTAAAATTATGCTGGCTTCTTGTCTCATTCTGCATTGCCAAATGTTGTACAGTGTAATATTTCTACAGAGAACAAAGCCAAACTTGTGAGTTCTTAGAAGCCCATTCATGGTTACACTTACTGTATGTCAGTAACTAAAAGATGCCATCCTTGGAACAGAGTACTCTTCAGAGTCATATAATATGTTATATAGCATGATGTTTCTGGATAAGGGTGGAAGTTATATTGTTGTTTGTTCAATATTTAGGTTTTTACCAGCTTTCAACCAACACCATGGTCCATAAGCCCTCAACATTTGCGGGCTAAATGTCAAGTGCTCATGAACAAATTTAATTGTGAGTTTGAGGTTTTTCAGTGCTCAATGTAATCATAGTTAACATTGTTAAAATCTCAAATTAACTGAGCTCAAATCTAAAATAGGGAAAGTAGTCCGCTGGACAAGCTGCACAAACAATAAAAAAAAAAAAATAGGAAATTGCATTGATTTACTGAAGCTAGTGGCACAGAGGCTAACACTGACATGATGTCATGACTTTAGTTTCATGTCAACTTTTTCTCATTCATTGTATATGACTACAGGATTATACTAATAATACTTCTTTCAAACCAGCCACACCCATGAGGACACCCGTTAAACCCTAAAATTGGCACTCACAGCTTCCCCTTATCTCGTGAATGGTGGAGACAAATGGATATTTGTTTAAACATAAGACACACACAGTTTTACAAGACCTCACCCAAACTCACACTGGCAATCCAAATCTCAGAACAATCTGAGAAGCCGAGAGCCGGATAATGCCAGCCAAGCCTTAAGCTCCCGTCTGCTGTCTCCAGACTCAACAGAGGGTCTGAACAAAGTCTGGGCATGTCAGACAGCAACACAGTGACAAGTCAAATAAATGAGGGATATTAAACTAAATCAGCTGTGTCTCTCAGGGCAACAACTGAAGGATTTAGATTCTAAGTAGTTTATCTACAGCCACAGTTAATAAAATTGGATTCCATGACGTATACCTGTCTCAAAGACAGTGCTAGTTTTTTGCTTAATGAAATAATAACAAGAAGGTTTGGGAAACCGTTCCATAACGATGGCATCAGTTTGTATAACCCGGCACCTTCTTCCCTATAACTTAACTGTGTGATACTATAATCCACAAGCTTTGATTGACCTAAGGGGTTCACATGCTATGTGTGATGTAACCATTTACATCACACATACCGTGTGATCTCATCAACTGCCTCATGGTTGAAATGCACTTATTGTAAGTCTCTCTGGATAAAAGTGTCAGCTAAATGTAATGTAATGTAATGGTTAATTTTAGGGTTGTCAGGAACGGGTGGTATTAGCCTGAAAAATCAGAGATGAATCAAACTCAAAGATATAAATGGGACACCTAATTCATGTTGTCTCTGATTCATGTCTTTCTTATTTTCTTCTTGTGTCTTTTCTTATTTACTTGAGGGGGGACAAAGAAAGAGGATGGAAGCAAGTTTAGGAAAGTGTTGAGACAAGGGAAGACAATAATGGAACTGTTAAGTAAAATGACTCAGCGCTACCGTAAGCCTTTCACTTCAACTGCTCTACATCAAGCGTAATGAAGTGCAAACATTGATTCTCTGCAGGGAATCACTTTACAGCTACAGCAAGCATGACAGAACAATTCCCAACATTCGCATACCTGATTTTACATTTTTAAAGGAATGGTTTGTCAATTTGAGAGATAAATGTGCAATTCTGCAGAGAAAGATTGATACTGTCTGTTAATTTTTGTAACAAAGATCCTCTGCATTACTCACACAACTAAGGGAAACACAACACACATAATCTGCCAATATATATATAATTAATGTGCACAGTAAGAGGTAGGAAATACCAGCACAAACATAGATTGAGTATATTTTATTGACTGAATTTATTGATTCTATTTCTTTTTTTTTTATTTGTGCTTTGTTGATAGCTGCCTCTCAGCTGGCACAAACAAAGGCCTGGTCTGTGGAAGAAGCTCACAGTGGGCTCTACGTGTCGAACTCGAGAAATTAGCACCAGTGACCCTTGAAATGCTAACCCTAACCGTCTGAGGGAAAACATTCGTTGGAAACAACCTTAACTGTGGTGCGATTGCAGTTGGGTTCTCCAACATGACAACGTTCCTGAATTTTTTTTTTCCCCTCAACAACACTATCATTGCTCTGCAAAATTTGACCAAATCTGATGGTTGTGTAGTTTTTGCTAGTTTCAAATCTATTGTGAAATTGCAGGTTCGCATTTACCTGTGGTATCAAACACGTGTGTATCTTAGGTGCTGATGTTGATCAAGTGACATAATTTTGAATACTTACTCAAAGGTTATTCAATGAACACTGATCTCATTATACTCATTATGATTATCCATATGTAAACTTCACTGAGTTGGTCTATTCTGCACAGTGTTGTCAAATGTACGATAAGGATTGTATTTATATACACAAACTCTAATGTGGGGATTTACAGGCAGTTCTATGCTGCAACCATTTCTCTCCAGGGTAAGTGACTTCCTGGGATCTTGTCTTTTTCCACAAACATAATTGATATCAATGTTCTTATCTAAATCCCTGCACAAAGGCAAATAATCACGGTTCTCCAAAACTATTCCCTTGACAAGAAATAAGACAAGGAAAATATTTGAAGTCTGCCTCATTGGCATTGTAGCCTATGTTGGTGCACAGTAAGTGATTCAAAGCAAATTTATCTGGAACCAGGAAGGTAAACCCAAGATCTTCTCCTTTCATTTGGCATCTGCCAAGTCATTATCCTTAATCATTTTTGTTGTGGTTCAGTCAGAGCTTGCAGTCACTCGTCTTCCTGCATTAACAGGCTTACTGTTTATGACTGCAAAACTAATGAGTGCCTCTGTCTGTCATTTTTATGTGGTGATAAATTGCCTGGGTCTGTTTGCTCTGCAAAAGAACAAATCCTCTCTCAATCATGCTCCTTGTGCTCACCTTATGTAATGCTGAAAGGGGGTGCCTTTTGTGGGGTTTTACACAAGGATGCTTCAGCAAATAATCTGTCATAGTAATCTGTGAGAAACTGAAAGTTTAAAAGTTTTAATATACACACACATATTTCACCAACTCACAAGATGCCGTGTCTGTGGACTACAAGCACAACACTGAGAGCTCTCCCTGGAAAAAATTAATCGTGTTCATTTCAGTTTAACTCATAAATCAAATAATACAAAGATCATATTGTATCTGTCCAACCAAACTCTAATACCAAGATTTTCAATAAAATCTTTAAAACAATTTGGCTGCTCATTTTGTTCTGAATGCACACAAAACACTTCTTTCTCCGCTTGGTCAGAGAAAGCAGCCTGAAGGGGGTTATGCGGTTGGGTGAAGTGAATCAGAATTTCTAAAAGCCCTTCAGTTCAAGTTTAGCAAGGACCCTTTCTGCACTGAGCGTCTCCATGCTGAGGAATCTGAGGGATGATTCTGCCAGGAACCACACAGTGATCGCACTCAAATCAAAATTTGACATCTGCAGAGAGCTGCAAGCGATGCCCTGCGAAAGAGTTTGCATTAATTTGACCTCCAATGCAGTACAATTTTAATTAAAACGGGATTCTTTATGGTCATAAGGTAAAATATGCATTACCAATGCAGGGAGTTCTGTGTCTTTTTATACACGGTATCAGAGCTCGTGTAACATCACAAACCTGCATTTGATGTTTGTTTTCTTATTAACTGAGACCATAATCTTTCCCTAACCCTAATCCCTTCAAATCTGGGCAATTTCTTTACACTTCCAGCTAAAGAATATCCCCAAACAGTTCCGCAACTGTACGGCCAAACTGAACAAGTCTGGGCTCAATGAATGTGGAATAGTTGGAAGAATTAAAAAAAAAAAACCAGTGTACTTGTTCCTATCAAAAGGCCAGAATAAGATTTAACCAGAGTGAAAGTTGCCTGTGAATGTACATTTACCGCTCTATTGGCCGTAACCAAAAAATTTTCTAGCCCTGGCCACAGCTGCCATGTAAGTTGTAAAAAAAAAGTTACAAAAATAAAATCAAAAAAGGAAACAAACAAAAACATTAGCATCATACATAATCTGTAGTTAATAAAGCCAACTTTGTCTGGTTATAGATTTGGTTTGTGAGTCCAATATCTATTCTTTCTCTTCTTTAAATTTTGGGTTCCACTAAGTCCTGCTGGAAAATATACTCCACTGTGCTCATCAGCCAGTTGCTAACTTTGTCAGCCTGTGTTTAGTTCTGGTCTAGTAGCACATTATGGATTTATCTGAACTTTTTCACTGAAAACAGCTGCCTACTGCATCTGGAAATATGACCGCTGAAAACAGCGAACCAGAGCAGTTGCAGGCTGCAAAATCAAAACATTGAGCAGAAAGACTGCAGTGGGTTTATCACTACACAGTCAAAAAGTGCATTGGTATTAGTATTGGAAAAGTGTGTTTACAAAGAGTACACAATGGCGGAGCTGCGCTTCCTGCAACTATTTATTGACACAGCCTAGCAAACCTCAACACATCATGATTCTGTTTTTCCCAGAGTCTCAACACCAGGTATAATACACTGTCCTTATTGTGTATCTTTTATGTGATTGTCGAAACACAGGCAAGCTGATGATCTAAAGTTTCTATGGGGGTTGAAATACACCTAATTAAAAGGTGTTGTTGATTAAGAGGTGAAGAGCGGAGCTTTGACAGGAAAACACTATGGCTACATTTGTAAATCACTGTTACTCCCAAAAGAAGCCTTCAGTCATTCAGTCTAGCTTGATCCAAGTGAGGTTTCTGGAATTGTGTCACTGCCTGACAGACTTCTGCTAAAGATAACATTTTTGGAAAAGAGCTATGAGGAAAAAGTGACAGAGTAAAAAAAAAAAAAAAGCTCTTGAGAAATTTTCCACAGAAAAGAAGACAGAGTTCCCTGTGTTTCCCATGTTAAATGCTTCAAAATGTTGTTCTATCGTTTCTAATATCACAATCTTCATAATTATCCCAGCACCGATGAAAGTATCTTATCCCCAGAGCTGTTTATTAAAGCTTTAGACACAGAGATCCCCAGCTGCTCATGGAATTGGACTTAAAGTTTAGAAAGCAATCATTTCTGTGAGTTTTTTTTAAGGCCAGTTAATGACTGTCTTGTTCTGTTGAGACACTTTTATCTGTATCAGTGTCTGAGCTGTGTGTCACTCAGTAAATATGTCATTCACAGTAATGTCTGAACTAAAGGCAGAATAAAGGGCGCATTTCCTCCTTCGCATATGCCTAGCACTGACAAGCAACTACCGTGCATTTGTGCTTTTGACTGTTGCCATGACGATCCGAAATAAATGGGAAGTACTGTGAATGCCCAGTAACATTACTCTGTCACTCTTAAATTAACTTCCTCTTTTTCTTGTCTGGCCTTCTCATGGCAGCCTCAGTGTATAACCAGACAGAAGCTGGAACGTCCAGGAATAACAAAGAAAAAAACAATTCTGGATGGTACATTAATGAAAACCATATAAAACGGAGGAATCTACAGCAGCTCAGGTCTAGCAGCTACTGCAGGAATGTGAGGGGGTGTCGGTGTTGTCAAAACAATGACTGAACTGTTTTGGAGTTACCAAGACTTTCAGGCTTTGGTTTTGATGACCAGCAGGAAAAATCGACAAAAGAGGAATGAAATATTCCTTAGCTGGTGCTCTTTTCTCCTTCTTTCAGCTTAACTCTCATGTTCACACAGATTTTAGTCCCCAATGCAACTTTGTGCTCTGACATGTATTTGCTTGTACACAAATAATACCTTGTTCTTCGGAAGCTGTTGCCAGACAGGTAATGGTTAGGTTTTAAGCACAACAAAGCAGTCAATGAACTATTTGAATGCGTGATAGCAGCACACGAAACAGTGGTGGAAAAGATCTCTTAATATACAAGGACATGAACACACGTATACTAAAACAGAACCATTCAGTAGTTGACACAAACCTCACAAACATGAGACACAATCAGCTATCACCTTATTCCAGTATCACTTCTATCATGAAATGTCAACCGTTCGTCCTTTCCGATAAAAATAAAAAAGTTTTAACAATAACGATATAATGTAACTTAAAGTTCACAAATGTAACAGCTTAAAATAATGTCATAAATGTGCAGATTTATTTTTTTATTATCATAATAATAAATATAATTTAGTCACTGAGTTAAGATGAGAGCAGAGGTTCAATTACAAAAAAAACCTACTGGACATCTATTGAAATATGAACTCTTTCATTTTTTGTCCCACAGATTTCTTTGCCTGCACTGCTCCCTAGTGAACGCTGGGTAAAAATGTTTGACACCAGAGCATCGCCACATGGTTGGCAGATGCTCCACGCTTTCTAATGAGCTTACCTTATATAGAATAAGATTATACATTATAATAATGGTTCCCAACCTCGGGATCAAGATCTACCCACGGAGTCACAGAATGATTTTACAACATAAGAAAAGGAAAAAAAAAAAAAACATGTCTGAGGTTATTTTTTCAATTCTTTAGTCGGTGTTTTGTTTTTGTTTTTTCTTGTGAAACCTCTGACACGATCTTCTCACAGAATCACGGTTTTGTTTTTTCGTGTCACTCCATCCACCCACCAGAGGTCTCTTGCCTGGTTCGCCCCAGCTGCAACTACTCTGCGGTCACTACTATTGTTACAGAATGATAAATAAACCTTAAACCTTAAATAATTAACCTTTGTCACAAGTCTTTGTCTCTTAAAGTTAATCTGATGAGTTTTCTAGGCGAGAAGCCTGTGTTTTGTCAGCTTCATACCCTGCATGGACTTTCCACTCAGCCTTTTCCTTGGTATTGTGTTCACATGGCCAGCTACTATTCTTTGCAAGAAGACTTTGCTTTGTGTGCTTTAACAGCTGTGTGTCGTGCATTTAGGTATTTCTGTATTTCTGCTTGCTTGCATATGTAGTCTCTTTTTTTTTTGTCATCCTAAGGACAAAGGACATATCCTCCACACTTCATCAGGCTCCAAAATGAAAAGGTGAGTCAAATCTGCGATTCCAAAAATTGGTGCAGTACTTGGAACCATCAAATACCTTTTGACAGTTCGTGTCCCATAACATCTGTGAAGTAACGGATTGTAGCTCAGCTACTACAGGCTATGCATGTTAGCATTAGCTTAAAGATTAATAGATTTTTTTTTTGCCACCTGCATTAACCTCTGAAAGGTTTCAAGACCATTGCAAACACCTGAATGCATGTGCAAACAATCAAAAGGCCCAAACAGTGTCGTGAAAGCAATCTAACGCTGTACTACTGCCACCTGGTGGAAGTTATTTGCAAGGTCAAAGGTGAAAATATATGTCACCTTTCATCGATCCATCATCTATACCCGCTTTATCCTGAACAGGATCACAGGGGAGCTGGAGCCTATCCCAGCTGACTTAGAGCAAAGGCAGGTACACCCTGGACAGATCTATCACAGGGCCAACATAGAGAGACAGGCAGAAACAAAGACCATTCACGCACTCATTCACAACATTTTTTTTTCTTTTTCAGAATCACCAATGAACCTGACATGCATGTCTTTGGACAGTAGGAGAAAGCTGGAGTACCCACGCAGGCATGGGGAGAACATGGAAACTCCACACAGAAAAGCCCGAGCCGAGGTTCAAACCCAGAACCTTCTTGCTGTGAGGCACCACTGCGCTGCCCTTGGCACTTTTTAATGCATCACAAAACGTATCTAAGCAAATTCCACCTACTCAGGGAGGCACTGGTTCTGGTCTCTGACAGAAAGACAATATCAATAACCCCAGTGAATGGTGCTATATGACGCTCTCCTGGCAGATAAACATAAGAACACTTTTGGGGAGGTTACTTTTGAAATGTAATACGTTACAGATAGTTACTATGTTATAAATGTAACAAGTAATGTAACTATTTTAAATAGTTCATCAAAGGAATATAACTTATTACATCTGATTACTCTTTGTTACGTTTATGTTCACAGCAGGGCAACAAAGCTAAAAAATGTTTTTTTTAAAAAAAGACCTGATAACTAAATTTAAACGAGTATGTGTAAACCTCACAACAGCACTCAACATGAGACTTTAATCAAAAATTATTTAGTGTGACTTGACTTAAAAATTGAAATGTTTTGAATATAACTCAAATCCAAACCAATCACAAGTGTGTAGATTATAACTGAGTGCAGTAAAGGAAAAATATTCCCTTTATCTTTAACCAAATCTACATTCAGTCCACCTGCATGGTGGGTGATGATACTACTATCAACAGGGCTGGGTACTGTTCACAGTTTTTGGAAAGTGGATCCTGAATGACACTTTTAAAATAGTTCTTCATCATATCTGACATCATGGCCAACCACCTTGCTATGCTTGCTTAGCGCATTGCACATTGATTTGAAACCGCAATATTCAGACGTCATTCCTGCACATCTAATTGTTTCTGCTTTGCTTCTTTATTTTTTTATTTTTTTATCTGACTTCCGTGGTAATATTGTGGCTTCCATTGATAAGATGACAAAGATCAACAATGAGATGACCGCTGAACATGTACAGCAGAGACTGCAGGCAGATTTAGATATCTCACTGAGTCTGACCAGCATCTGCCGCGCCCGCAGAAACCTGATGAAAGAGCGCATCAAAGAAACAAGGCTGCAGCAAGTTCTGGAGTGGTTACAGTCTGGGGAGAAATGGCATGATGTGCTGTTTACAGGTGAAACCACGATAACTCTGGAACACTGTGCCAGACGGAGATCCTGCAGAAAGGATCACTGTTGCAGAAGCACAACCCGGACATCCCGTAGATTTGGCGCTATATAAATAAAGTTGAATTAGAGGTCAACATATGGGGATTGATTTCACGATTCGGTGCCGGCCCCGTCGTCATATTTGAGGGAAAAATGGGTAGAAAGTTTTGTGAGAATACTATAATTATAGAACAGGCAGCCATATACATCAGGGAACAACTGGGGTCACATCATCGCTTCTTCCAGAGCAATGATCCAATACACAACGCTGCTGCAGCTTGCATGGCGTCAGAAGGAATCAACTTGGTGAAAACTCCACTGCAGTCACCGGATTTGAATCCCATCGAGCTTGTTTGGGAAAAGATTAAAAACTTCATCAGAAAGGAGGCAAAGCCAGGCACCGCCAAGAAGGAGCTTATCCGAGCCATAGAGGTCTTCTGGGAGAGGAGACTGACCCTCAACCTCTGTAACAGAGAGATTACGGATGTAGCAAGCGTTGTGAGACAAATTTTGAAGAAGAAAGGAGGCAATTGTGGAAAATAACATGTTCAAAAATCCACGCACATTTAGTGTTCCCTTATAACAATATCTCGTTGTATATTGTTATTGTTTTATTTTTATTTTCATCGGGAATAAACACGACACACAAAAAAAAATCTGCTGCGTTTTTTTATTTTTTGTTAACAAGCAGACCTTTATAATAGGACAATAATAACTTAAAGATAAACAAAATAATTTCCAACGGAATTGTTTGTATTTTCTCATACAATCCATATTTAGCCTATGTTAAAAATAAATAACATTCTGAAAATACCCAACTGCAACTCACTGTATGCCCACTTGTTACAGTCCACATGGCCTTTCGCCAGCAATGGAGGACTTAAAGCAATGTCTCAGTCTAACCACAGAAAGGCGTAACAGATTTGTTGTCAGGAGCTGAGGAGGACACAAACTACATTTAAATTTCAACTTTTAATCAACCATTTAATATGTGAATCCTACTTCAAAGACATGTATTAACACATAATCATGGTTTCATTATAATCCTGGCTTTATTGTTTGGCTGCGATGCATTTAGATATAAGTTTTAAAAACAACATATGGTCCAACATTCCCTAACTGTCCATAATGCTCACACAGGAACCCGTTTCTCATACAAAGACAGTCATGGGAATTTATAAAAATTCATCCAAATCAAGTCCGCAAGACGCTGTTTAAGAGTGGTACAGGTTAACCAAAATGGATGTGAGGAATTTATTACTTAACTTGTCCTCTAAAGGCAAGGGCCAACCACATATGCCAATCATAGCCTATGTTACCCTTTAAAAATTGGCCAAACCACAATTGACTGTGTGGTGTGGCTTCTCCGTGACACCAAAATATTCAGCGCTTGTAGAACTGCTAAGCAGAAGTCAAGGCAGCGAGGCGGAATGCAGGGTTACATCACACAGTAAAGACAGCATAGTTTCAAATCCTGGACAATTTATCTGCCAACATGTTCCTTGGTCTTGCCTCCACTTTTTCCCACCCTTTCCTTTCTGTTTTCCATGTTGTGATCAATACAGTGGACACTCAACATCATCAACTTCCTGCTTAATTCCATCTGTAAAAATAGAAATGCCATTCTGTTTACCAAAATGAGAGTTTATCATCATTCATTTCTTCTTAAAGTGCACATTGATTTCAACTACTACTCCTTGTTTACATGAACTGTGTGTAGGTGGTCTGTATGAAAACTGCAAGCTAAAAAAAAACTTCTGTGAAAAGTTGTGGAGAGACCATTGGGTAACTTTCTAGCACAGGACAAGCAACTAGTTTTCAAACAAGGACTTTCAGAGATTGAAGGGCTTTTAACAAGATGTCAGTTGAACTAAGCACTATATAAGTTTTTTTTGTACTCGTCCATAACCTCCTGATAGCTGCTGGTGTTTCACCAGTTGTGTGGACTAGGGAAATGCAACAGAGGGCAACAGGGGTGGGAAATGTCCATCGTGTCTGGTTTGATCACATAACTTTGTCCCGTGCTGATTCTTTAACTTTTAATCTTAAACACATTTAAATCTTCATTAATTAGGGTTTAACTTTTATCCAAACTTTTAAATATAAATGAACCTTTGTTAAATTCAAACCCGTGCCGAACATGTTCACTGAGTACTTATTAAGTCTATATTTCACAGTATCAGAGTTTTTACATGTGGTGTGTTGTGATATATTCCCGCAGTAGTGCACCGGTGATGCGTTTTACATCTCCCACCATTCATTGTTTTTGCCAGAGCTGAAGAGGGAGAATCAGTTGGGACCAAATGAGCGTTTGAGTTTCCAAAGTGGATGCTCCTGATAAGAAATACTCTTGGCATTCAGAGGGTGGATTTGGGAAGAAAAAAACAAAACAGAAAGGAAAGGAATCGACAGTGATCGCTAGCACAGATGGCGACGGGTGTCGTTTTTCTTCATGTTACTGCTCTTGGACAGGTTGTAAAATATTTGGCTGGGAGGGGTCGGCAAAAGTTCCCCACTGTTTAAAGGATTGGGCCGGCATCTCCATACAGTTTTCTTTCTGTCAACAAATCCAAGGAACAGTCTAAAACTAAATTAACCAGTAGGCTACATCTTTCTGTCTTTCTTACTCCTGCTGTCGCACTAACTTGCGAAAACATTGGTCCTTTACTCAAGGTGTAAACATTTCAAAAGAAAAAAAGAAAAAGATGGAGTAATTTTCTAAAACAGCTGGGCAGAAATAGTCCACTTGTCAGCGCTATTTTCAGCGCTGCATTAATACACATTACGTTGATTAGTGAGTATTCACAGCCGGACGGTGTCTGCAGGATTGATTCAAAATAAGTCCACATGTTCATCATAATGAAGGAACATGTCAGCCACTGTGGCTTGTTCATGTATTTTTGATAGTTTTCTTTACAACTATGGGACAGAGGGAAAGGATAAATCAGACTTTATACATACACATGTTAAAAGGGTCATTGGATTGTTGGCTCTGGTCTTTTCATAAGATTTGTTGATAATATGAAAAAAATACTGTTACATCCATTACATGTTAAATCTTCATAGTGCTATTTTTCCCCACAAGGGGGCAGAAAATCTCCAAGACAAACACATAATATTTCCCATCGGTAGTGTCTCATTGTGACATTGCAATAGTCCTCCTATACTTTCAATTCTGTGGGGATCATGCTTAATGAGGTGTAAGTGTAACCAGTGTACACACCCTTGGCTTGGACCTTCGTCCTTAGTTAATCTGTGGCCTGACAAACATGTTATCACCCTGCACATTTACCACACACACACACACACACACACACACACACACACACACACACACACACACACACACACACACACACACACACACACACACACACACACACACACACACACACACACACACAGTGAAGTTGTGGAGTGGTAAGACCCCCCCAGAAATAAAAAAAAAATTGGGCACAACAAAGAGGCCAAAGAGAGAGTAAGACAGGGCTTTCTAGCATAAGGGCATGCTAATGTGTACACACTTCTGTTTTACAACTAAGTGCCGTTGACAGTTGACAATGATAAAAGTCTTCAGTCAAGAATCCTCGGTTAACCAACACTGATGTTGTAGAACCCTGTGCTTAACATCATCTCTGACATCATCACAACTGTGATGGTTCTGTGCTCCTTTGTTTCTGTAGCTTTTGTTTCATCACATTACAATCCCTTCTGTTTCTCTCTCCATCTCCAGATTTGGACTTGGTCTATATTGTCTTGACTGTCCTTCTCAACTCTTCTCTGAAATGTTACTCCTTTCTTTCCTCCTTATCAAAACTTTCATTGAGAAGTCTGTCATTATCCTCATCACTGATCCAGTCTGCCAAGTCTCCTAACAAGTGCTAAGTATTCTTTGATTTACTGGCATTATTGCCAGAAACACTGAATATTAGATTTAGTATATATGTATATATAACCGTTTCTTTTAGTAGCCTCCCATATTTTCTAATCAGATGGAATTTGGATCTTTCCTTTGGCTTTAAAATAAGCTGTGGATAATGGCTCAGTCTTCAAACTACCCTGTGTCTTTCCCCATGCAAAAACTAGCATGTTGGCAGGACCTGGGTTGATTAGAAGGAGTCCATTTCACAGCACGTAAAACCAGGAGGGGGCTTGTTGTAAACACTGTCTGCAGCCTGAGCTCATGTCTGAGACCTTGCCTAAAAGACAGCACTGGTTGTGGGAAAGCAAAAGGAGGGGCTGAGGTCAAGTGGAGAGGGAAATTAATGCACAGGGCTGGTGGAGACGCAGAGATGGAGGAGGGATAGATTGATGATGGGGCATATAGGAAGGGAGAAGAGAAAGGACACCTGGTAGGTTTGTCTGGGGTAAAATGACTGCAACAATAAGACTGGTTTCAGTCTGGAGAGAGAAAAGAAAGACAAGGGAGACACAGAGAGAAAGAAAACAAAATTAGAGGAAAGGGGGAACGTAGAGTCAAGTTGGGAGGAGGGGGGTGGGGGCCTTTGGAGGAGCATCAAGAATTTGCCTTTTAAGGGGTATAGTCTCACTCTTCCAAGCCTTGTGAGTTTCTGCGTAGCAGCCAAAACCCTCAAGGGAAAAGAAATAAACAACAGCAAAGAGACTGTGAGGAAAAGAAACATGAGCAACTCTAATCATTTTAACACTTAGGCAGTATTAAAAATGCAGAGGGCTACTTTTCTTTCATTACTCAGTTTATCTAAATAATGGCAAGAATGCATCTGATGCTCCTTCATGCAACTTCTCACATCTGTGTCATATAGGTATGGATTCTGTGCTGAAAGAGACTTTGTTTCACAACAAACAGGCCATGGCATTGTACGCAAAGGGAATGCTCAGTCCACTCTGAATCACTGACTTGCGCAGCATCCCAACAGCTGCCACTGTTGTGCTTTTCTTAGTTGTTTTCTGGACAATACCAACAATGTGTTGGCAGCACGAAGGAGAGACTGCCTGTATCTGGGAGCAGGAAACAAGGGGGGAGCTGAGGAGGAGAGCTGGGTGGGGGCGAGAACAGAGAGGTAATTGTATATGTAAGAGTGAGGCAACCTTGGCAGAGGGGTAGAAGCAAGAGGAGAATGAAGGAGAAATGGGAATGGGAGAAAGAAGAAGTGGAGAGCTCTTGGGATGGGAGGACTGGGAAAGGAAAATAATAGCAACAAAGGAAGAGAAAAGACAGAGGGAAGAAATAAAGAAGAGCTTCACAGGAAAGACGAATCTTTAAGTGTTGATGTTTGAGTCAGTGGTCTTGAGTCCATAGAAAAGGGAAGGTGTGAGTGTGTTCGACAAAGAAAAACAGAAAGTAAAGCAGGAGACTGAGGTGTGCTTAAGAAAGTTGGGGTGTTTGTGTGAAACAAAGAGGGACAGTGAAAGGGGGTGGAGGCAGAAACAAATTGGGAGTCCACATGTGACTGCAACAGGGCTGAGTTAGAGAGAGAGGTGTTTTTAAAGTCTGTGTCGAAAGGAACAGGGGTGGAGGAGTAGGGGGGCAGAGTGTATCCTCCCCTCTGTCCCCGTAGCAGAGCTGAAGGAGAAGCAGGAAAAAGGAAAAAGGGAAGGGCCTGCATCTCCTCCTTTCCAGCTGACAAAAACAGCTGCCCATTAGCCTGGGACTGGAACCCGTTCAGAGAGGACGTGTGGAAGAAGACATAGAGGGAGGAGGAGGGAGGACAGAGGAGTAAAGAGGAAAAAGTCCCAGGGTCCTGGACCCTGTCAACCTATATGGGTTGCGTCCTGAGCTTGGACTGGTGTGGGGAGGGAGAGGTGAAACCGGTGCTGGTGGTCAGGAACCCGTCTCTGAAGAGGAGTGAGAGTGGCAGGATGAGGCTTATGAAGGTCAGTGTGCATGTGTGTGTGATGAAGCTGTAGTTCAATAACAGTGGCATGCCGATGTTGATATGCACCTCCCAATTGAGATACTGGACATCACATGTCCCAACATGACAGTGTAATAACACAGCTTTAAAAATGTTGACTGCAGCATGGCTCTATTCTGTAATTGGGTTATACTGAAACATCTCAAGAACTGAATGGTTTGATTGATACAGATATTCATGACCTGCTAAGGATGGATCCTAATGTCTTCAGAGATCCTTTGACTTTTCCTCTGGTATTACCATTAGCTTTGTATTTTTGTTTAGAATGCCAAGCAAATTGGTAAAAATGATTATACTGCTTAATTTTCACTTATACACTGAAATATCTCAACAACTGTCGGATAGATATTGGTAATATATGTCTTTAACACTTTGGTTCATGACTGCAAACCTGCACAACCAATAATATTTCCATCAGCCTCAGCTGCACTTTGTGTTTGTGCTAATTAGCAGATATCAGCAAGATAAGAGTGAAAAAGATAAACATTACAGCTACCTGCTAAACATCAGCATGTTGCCATTGTGAGCATGTTAGCATTTACTGTACCTCAGTACAGCCATACTCTAGTCTTACTATTCAACAAAAATTGTTATTTAAAGATATAGGGGGTATAATATACATAATATATTTGTAATCCACAATATTGAGGTAAATAATTTCATGAAATCAACATTATTTTAGCAACACAGTTAAGTTGGAGATGCTCTACTCAAAGCAGTCATTTTCAGATAATACTTTTGACACCTGCTGGGTAAGAGAAGTGTGAGTGTGATAGAAAAGTGAGGCACACCCCTCATTGTTGTTTATTTTGAGCCAAGTTTAATATTATCTTAATATTAATACTAATAAATAATGAATATTTAGTTATATCAGTTTCATGCATATCTGAGAATAGAAAAAGTGATTCTTGACATTGGATTGTTCCATAGTGTGTGTGTGTGTGTGTGTGTGTGTGTGTGTGTGTGTGTGTGTGTGTGTGTGTGTGTGTGTGTGTGTGTGTGTGTGTGTGTGTGTGTGTGTGTGTGTGTGTGTGTGTGTGTGTGTGTGTGTGTGTGTGTGTGTGTGTGTGAGGGTGTCTCTTTTGTTTGGCCTTGTTTTAAAAGATGTGGATGACGATGGCACATCTGTTCAGTTACAAATGTTCTGTTGTGATGCCTCAACACTGCTGGTGAGTTACAATCCTCTATATAGAGGAGGCATCCAGGCTGGCTGCATGGAGGGATCTTTAAGAGAGCATTGACCTCTTCAGCTAGTTTATATCACATTGGATAACATTTTATCCAGTTGTGTGAACTGTCTAAGTATGTTTGTGTGCAATTTTGTTTCTACATGCGTGCATGCAGTCATCCATCTATGCTTGTTTTCCATGAGTGTGTGTGCATGTGTATCTGCATATGTGTGTGAGCTTGCTTGGTCCCAGCGGCTCCATATCAAATGGAGAAAAGCAGTGTGGGAAAGTGGAGCTTTCGGGACTACGTCATGCTGCAGTGACCGACCCCACGACATGGGTGTGGGAACCAGTTAGATTCCAATTACCCTCGCGTAGCAGATGTTGTCTTATCCATTCATGGTCTGTTTTTTAATGAACTTGTTTTTTACTTTTCAATATTTTTAGAGACATGCAGGCATTCATGTGGGTGAGGGTTACTATAGGTTGCTATAGTTCAGATGCAACTATCACTATGAACCTAACAAATATGATTTAAGCCTTTAATGCCTTTATATTCTGGCAAGAGCTGTATACATTCCTAATACAACTCATGCCTAGTACTTACTGGAAACCCTTGTCAACAAAAAAATTATGTCTGTGATTACATAATTTGCAAATGTTATGTCAGTCACATGGGACAGGGATGTTTTACAACAATTTATTAAAAGATGACATTATATAAGCTGTTTTTTCACATTGTATGGGCAGTGGTCAAAACATTTTTCTCAGAAAGTCACCTGTCTTGTTTTGGGTTGTAAATGATTCTGTGAGCATTAGTATTTTACATCTAATTAGCGAATTTTCCACAGCCTTCTCTAATTTTATATTCTCATCACCTTATGCTGCTTAAATGTGCACAGTATACTCAAAACATGCATGCCTGCACCACATTTTCTTCCTTGCCTAATTATTCTTGGGCAGTCGATAAACTGCTGAGCATCGATAGATTGAGGATAGATCCTTGAAATAAACAGCTTCATCCAGTGAGAGTCAATAGTTTATATGGTTCTCTTTAAATAAAGCACTGAGCTATGTAGGAAAGCCTCTGTCAGATGTAATGAAACTGCCACCTCAATCAGGATTATTATATATTCTTATTATATATACTTTGTTACCTGAGTTGTCTCAAAGCACTACGGTTTGCCTCCCATTTACCCACTCACAAACACACACATTGACACACCAATGGCAACAGAACTGCCATGCAAGGTGCTCACCTGCTATCAGGAGGAATTTGGGGTTCAGTGTCTTGCCCAAGGACACTTCAGTATGTGGACAAGAATTGAACTGCCAACAACATGATTGGTGTGCAAAGCACTCTACCATCTAGGCCACCTCAGAATTATATCCTTGTCTTTAACTTCAAGTTTTTTTGATCGATGTTATTGTATGTTATGATCACAAACTGACTATATTGCCGCTGAAAGTTAAATGTCTTACTATCTTGGCAGGCATCATAACAAAGATGAATATAATTCACCTGTGTGTACAGCCAAGGGTATAATTCTGAGAGACATTCATGGAATCAGTTACCAGTAAAATTCCAACATGAGACTTGTTCTGTTTGCTCAGTTCCCTTTGCCAGGGACAGACAGGATTTCATTTAGCTACATTAGCAGAAAGTAGGTGGTCAAGTCAGTCTGTTAATCATTTTGGTCCAGAGTGAAATATGTTATTAACTAATGGATGTATTGACATAAAACTTAGTACAGATATTCATAGTGCCCAGAGGATCAATCCTCCTGACTTAATTAGCCCCTTGACCTTTCCTCTAGCCCCACCAGTGTGTCAAAGTTTGTACTTCTCCTTTCAAATATCTTATATTTCATGGATGGGCTACTGCAAAATGTTGTTACAGGCATTCATGGTTATGTACCCAGATCATTTTAGAAATTTATTTTCTTTTCCTCTTGGGTAATGAGGTTAACATTTTCATCATGAGTGGTATGTCTCAACAACTATTGCACAGATTGCAGTGAACCAGCATACAGATAAGTATGCTCCCCTCAGGATGACCAGAAATAACTTTTACCATCACCAGACTTTTCATCTAACAAAACCTCAGGTTCATTTTGAAATTATTGGAGCAGCCTTTAGCCCATCAGCATTGACCACCACATACCGTATGTTGTCATTGGAAATTCTACCACTGCCTCCATTGCTGGAACTACCTAAATGTCATCACACATAGCCACAGCCACTGGTTCCTGATTGGTCTGCCCAAATAATAATGCCAACAGGGTTTCCAGACTACAGAAAATACAAAAACTGTGAGTAATAGTCAGGCAGAGTCAGTCTGGAGGCGGTCAGACACAACTCTGATGTCGGTAAAGTGTGGTGGTAAAGGGTTTCCAAAGCTGTTTGATCATCCATAAATTGAAGCTTCAGATGGAGTATAGCAATATAAATTTTGTCAAGGTCTTTTATATTAACCGTTCTAACTCTAAAGTGTGAAAGTCCCACTGTTACTGCCAATCTTGCTGGTAGTTGACAGTGATCTAGGAATAAAAGTTTAATATATTCTTTCTTCCAGCTGTTATTGTGCCCCCACGGATAAAAAGTAAAAGCAATGTTCTTTTTTTGTGTTGTTGACTGTTGAAATATATAGAGACCTGGCGTTGAGACAGAGGTTTATTATGTATTTGTCCATCTTCCCTGTAATTACTCACGAGCAGCAAAGTTTAGATTGGCCATGACCAATACAGAGGCCTTGAACCGCAGGCATTCACAACAAACACACAAGAAGCAGGAGTAACCGGTTCTGGTTAAATATGGACACACACCCCCGGCCCCACCCCCTCCCACAATATCAATAATAGAATGGAATAGAACAGAAAAGAAATAGAAGTAATTCTTACAGTGCTGCATTTAAAAAAATGGGTTACTATGTAAAGTCCAGGCTCAGGGGGCAGCTGTTGTAGACTAGATTCCTGCGGCTTGAAAACAATGATCTGTCCCAAACAGGGTTTGAGGAATGCTTGTTGTTGTGTGTAGCAGGCCGGCAGATGAAAGCCTATTGAGGGAAAAGGGAAAGACATAAACCATTTCCTGCCTCAGTGAGTCCCCAACAAATCCTAACACCGCCCTTAAAAGAAACACCTCCCAGCAAACTGTGCATAAAATGTTTTCTTTTCTTACACACAACAATGTCGAGCTTGATTTTTGGCCAAGTTCTGAAAATGTTTTCGGGAGTAAGCAGGACTGGCTGCCAGAGAGGATTTTATTGAGTTCATCGGCACAATAAATATGAACATGTGCACATTTCTGTCCTCTGTATCTCTGTCTCACCCGCTTGTCCCTCTGCTTTCTCGCTCTTTTTGCTCTGCCAACAGCTGCACCTTATCAGCCTTTGGCTTAGTGCTGTTTTACACAATCCATCGTTAGGCTACACAAGCCCCTTTTTTAGCCTCCTCCTCCCCTCATTTCCTCTTGGCCCTGGTTCCCTCTCTGTCCACCTCTCTCATTTACCTCCAAGCGTGATCCAAGTCCTTCCACTTGTTCAAGACTCTAAAGTCTGTGTTTTAGACAGACTAGACAAAAAGACACCCAGCCTTCCAAATAATAAGTCATGCAACATGAAGCACTTTGCATTATGGGGACGTTTTCCGCCATTTGGTGTGCAGATAAAATGGGATTCATGTTTCACTCCATGTGTTTACCAAAAGTGTTGTGAACCCCTCACTTCATTCACCTCCTCTCTGTCAGCGACTTTGTTCCCCCCTCTTTCCTCTTCTCCATCTTTCTTCCAACATGACCCTCCCCCACTTTACTCACTGACTCATACCCCTCATTCCAATCCCAAGCACCAGCTTCCTGTCTCTGTGGTCCCTCGCTATTTTTTTTGTCTACCTTTTTCACCTTACTATTCTGCTCCCCGCTTCATAATCCAACTCTCCTCCTCTTTATCGCCCTCCTTTTCCTCTTTGCCCTGCTAAAAAGGAGTCAAAAATGCCACACACAAGTAAACTCTCTGAGACCCCCCAATCTATCAGCCAGCGCTTTTCTTCTATTATGAACCGGAAACTCTTGGAATGCGAGCAAAAGGAATGTACCACATTCATACACGTGCTGTTTGGTTATGCACTGATTGGCAGGGATATACTGCACAGCCTTCATACCTGCATTTCAATGCAACACATGAAAAGATATTGAGGCAGCAGACAGAAATAATGCAGTGTGCATTAGGAGTCTGACGCTGAAGAATATTATGAGCTAACAATTTAAGACAGGATGATCAAAAAGCCATATATAGAGTAAAATCCCAGCCAGAAGCATGTACAGATTTTGGGTAGTTTGCTGATTTGAATTATATTGAAGAACACAAAACCAGATTGATATCTGCTTTTACCTTACTATTAAATAATACAAAGTTTTAATAAGCATATATTCATGCTGTCAAAAAGCACAATGTGAACATTTTCCTGGAATTCCTTAGCTGCTGAGAAGTTAAACTCAATAAACAGAAAAAGTTGTAACTGGCAAAGAAGCAGAGCTCTGCCTTACTTCTGGCATTTCTTAAACTATACCACTAGGTGCTGCTACAAACACACAGGTCACTACACTGCAGCAGTGTCATTGCAAGTGTTAATCAAGGCACATGTGTTTGTGTATGCTGGGGATGGGGAAGAAAGGTACTGACCACAGAGCCTCAGATGAGGAAGGCATCTTTGAATTTCCTTGTAAATTGGGTCAGGTTTTTGTTTTTTTTAAAAGAAGAGAAAAAAATATGTTGTGAAGTGATAATTAGATATTCTCACTTCACAAAAGTATATCCAGCAAGTAAGTGGAGAAGCTAAAAACACTGTGCTTGAAACTCAGAGAACAAGCATTGAAACAAATTTAATATCCACATATATGCCATGTCTAATATAATTAAATAACACCTAGTTAAAAAATATGTGATATTGGGGGTTTATAGGAGGAGGAGAGGAGCCACCTCGTGCACATGGCATTGAGCCCATAATCAACACACCCTTGTGTGTGAGCTAAATTGCTTCATGTTTGTGAACATGTTCAGATTTCAAATGCTTCTCATTTTTGGGGGCACACTAAATACCTCGCTGATTACCTCATCAGATCCACCCACCATGCCACAGAATGGACCTTGTTGTCAAAGCCTTGGACGAAATCAAGTCGATTTTTTTCTTAGAAGTGCATCATTAGTACACTTTCCGATAAGTGATTCTAGAGTTACTTAATTACACTCATTAAAATGTATTTTAATGCATATTTTTTTAAGTCTCCCATACTAAAAAAGTGCCTTTCTTATTGTTGGTAACATGGACTTTAGCCAGTCCTGGTAAAACATGCTTTTGTGACATGGCACATGAGCACATCAAGCAGTTAAAGAATTGAAATTAAAAAATATGTCCATGTTAATACTGTTTTAACCTATTCATTTGTAGGAAATCCATACCAAACACAAACCATCATTATAAGGAAAGTATTTTATATTTCCTAAAACATGTCTGGAGGGCATCACTGAAGTAACTATACTATTGGACAGGCCACACAGATCAGAAAATGCATTAGAAATAATGTAAGGGTTTAATATGTGATTAAAAAAAAATACATTGAAAAGTAAAGTATATTCTGGATTGACCACCTCAATCACAGCAGAAGTTCTTATAGTGTAGCGATTAACTCAGCCAATCCGGAGTGAGTGTCTTTACGCTCCCCACTAAAAACTGACCAATCAGGGGGCGAAATTCTAGTAATAGTACTCCACACATGCGTTTAGCTCCGCCCCGCAGCTCCAGAGCTGACGTTAGACCAGAGAAAAGAAAACAAGTTATCTCATATAGTCCCAGACCATGTTATTGATGGACTTCCCGAGAAAGAGGGGCAGCCCTTAAACCAGGGAATATGATGAGCGGGAAAATGAACAAGGCAAGTATCAAGTCTATTATCCTGGGTAGAAAGTTTTGATATCACTCGCTTATCGATTTCCTCATGATTTCCTCGTATTTGCAGTGAATATGAATGGTTTTGGATGGATGGATGATGCTGCGTTTTCATACGCAAGTGTTGCCGTGCAGTTGCGCACTTTTTCTGTTAAGACGCCATAACTTCAGAATCACTGTACAGTATAGGCTTTCTCAAAGACTTACTTTGACCTCATTGTATTAAGTCCTACACAGTGCTACATACTCTAACGATTATAAGTTCCTGTATGTGCTGTTCATGAAGAGGTGGAATATGCCTTTAACATACATGGCTGCGTGTCCTGACCCACGTCTGTGTGATATCCCATATTTAGCATAGCCTACATATTGCTCATATATATATATATATATATATTTTTTCTACTGCAGTTACCATTGGAGTTTTAGGGGAAAACGTAGTGACTTCAGTGACTTGGTGCTGTTCTCTGAGTAGTTGCTCGGTGTGTCGCACTTCATTAAACTGACATCAAATGTTCCGAATAGGGTCATATGATGCATTGGGCAGCAGCCCTGCAGCCCCGCGGTGACTGCCCAGCGCCAAGCAGGATTTGTTAACGTCGCAATGTCACAATGTGTAAGACGATAAAATACCCAAAATAAAAACGTAGCATCTCAGCGCGTGCGCGCGTGCACGTTTTTTTTGATGGTAGCAAAACCAAGTAACAGGTGTTTTACAATTGCAGGTACTAACTTTATTTAATTTTGAAGTTAAAAAAAAAACACAGCCAGTATTGTGTTTAGAAGTTAAGTTGCTAGACATGAATTTGTTAAATTAGAATGGGGTCTATTTTAGAGTTGACTTATTTCCCATTAGCATGCTTCCAGCTGTATTAAATTGGACAAGGACTACAGCTGGAAAGGTCACTTGGATTAGCTGTCTGACTTTTGTGAAGTAATAAATAAATGAAGTTTGTGAATGTATCTAATACAATATAAAATGTGCCCAAATTGAGTTAAAGTGTAAGAACATGTTTAAAAAAAAAAAAAGAAGTAATCTTCAATTACACAAGTGATTACAATTTGTTGCTGCCTGCTTTGCCAATTTAAGATGACACTCTAGTGCTGAGTGTGTGTGCACATTAAACTGTACCTGTGTGTACAGTATGTATGCATATGAATGGGTGATTACTGACGATGCATTCGTCATTCCATTAGCCAATTAGTGTTGGCTCCACATCATGACGCAGGCTTCTTAGAGTTCCTATACTGGTTTACAGCAAGAGCAAAACAGCCACGGATTAACAACAAGATAACATTGTGTCCAACGTCTAATACCTTCCCTTTACTGACAGTGGTGTGGTCATTTTTCTCCTGTGACCCATACCTGCTGGAATTTTGATCAGATTGGAAAAGGAGTTTGTGATGAAAATGTTCAACTATCTGAGAAAACCTGTGAAGGAAATTGGAATAAATGTGCTGCCTCTGAGCCAGGCATTAAAGCCAAGTCGCTCCAGTAGAGATGCTCAGTGACCGGCAGTATGATAGCGGGGCTGTGTTCAGTGTACAGTAGGTACTCTATATTTGTAATTATTGGGTGTAACTGAGAAGTTTGATGGCCCGGAAATGGAATATGATGGTTGGGTTTACTTGGGACACCTGCCAAGTCAAGAGGCTGAAAACAGAGGCTGGTTCACATTCCCTTGTGCCAGATGCAGTTACTCGTTTGAAAAAAAATCAACAGGAGCAACTATTCACTGTCACCTGGAAAATCCTGCAGCTTTAAAACAGGATGGATGCAAACAATTCCCCTCTACTCCAGCAGACTCTGCGACAGGTTCTCTTGGCATGTGTCTCAGGCTGCAAACAGATTACATCTGGGAGGTCATTTATTCATCACCCATGGATGTTGTCGTGCACTTACTGAGGCTACGTCACAGTACATGGGTAACATTTTAAGGCCAAAACAGTTGGTGCACTTTACCAGTTGATATGAACAAATGCAGCAGGGGTGTTGCTGCAATAACCTTTCTGTGTGTGTGGATGTTTGCAGCAGGAGTCCAGTTAGGGAACGGAAGTGTATCATGGCAACATGCTGACCTCACCTCGGGAACAGGCCGTCTCTGTTCCCCCTGCTGCCTGTCACACCCTTTGGACACATGCGTGCACACACACAATTATTAACACACATGCTGGCATTGATGCCAACAAATGATGCAGGAACTCAGGTCCCGGTGAGATACTCTCAATGGAGGGTGGGATTTAAGTACACAAGAAGTCACAAACAAATCACTGTATGACTGGGTGTGTTGTTGTGCATGAAATGCAACATGCTGTGATTAGCAGCCGTTACAAAATGGACAGCTTTGTCTTTTGAAGAGAAAGTCCAGTTCTGACGGACAGTAAACATAAACAGTGAGTGAGGATACGTCTGTTGGTACTGAGGGTCAAGTCTTTAAATTCCTTCTATAAGGACCTAAGAATGTTTCCCCTCCCTGCAGGGTTGTGATTGTCAAAGGGAAAACCTGCTTTGCACTCACACCATTTGCACACCAGATGTGATTTGACCTGCCAGCCAGTTTACCTCTGTTCATTACTGACCTGATACAATTATATTATGTGTTCATTCATCTTTTGACAGAAAAGTAAAAACTGCTTTGATAAGAAATCCTTCACATCAGTTGTCTGGCAAATATGCCAAAAATAATTCAATGATAAGAACTCTTAGCTTTTCTTTGTCATATGTGACAGTAAATGGAATTTCTTTGGTCTGATACAAACACAGAACTAATCCTTTAATACAGGTGTGAATTTGTGGCACTGTAAAAAAAAAAAAAAAACTCAGCTAATGCGCTAACGGGGCTTCGATATGGAAGAAAAATACATTGCATCAATTTTTCATTATATAGAAACCAAGAACTTTGCTGGAAACCTGTCAAAATAATGTAGTGTAGTGCTGAAAGGAACATTTAGTGTAACTTGCATTGCACTTTGTATCTAATCTTTTTACCAATGTCTTGTCTTACATTCTTTGTGCAGGTTAAGGTAGAAAAACATACTCAGTTTTTAAAGGCGAAGTTAACGGCCAAGTACAGAAAATATATTGTGTGGCTGGGGTGTCAGTGGCTAGCTTGTGAGCGCCAGTAGTTCACTGAGTTATAACCGTAGGTGTAGTGCTGCCGGAATGATGCTCTGCCATTATTTTCTCCAAGTGAAGGCATATCATGTTCTGGTGTTTCAGGAGACAGAAACCTTTCACGTCTTAACAGGGCTTTTATTCTGAAATATTTTCTGAAACATGTTGTGACTGAAATCGGACGATAACACTTGAGATGAGCAATACAGAACAACCCAGGAACAACGATTGAAAATATTTATTGTTGACAAAAATAAAGTAATGGAAAACACATTATTAACTATTGTTTGTAAACTTGCCACTGTAGGAACTGTAGGTTGGTGTGTAACCGCTACTATCTGGTACAAATAACTACACCCTTGGTCATCACGTCAAACATCTAAAACAACATTTTGCCTTCAGTCAAATAAAACTCAACTCTGCCATTTTGCCGTTTCTTCTACATTTTACAAACCAAATTTACAAATTGGTTGATTAGGAATATTAAAAAGAGTCAGCTCTAATTGTTCATCAGGGATTGGACAGACCATTTGATGAAATGAGAAAAACCAAGTGATCAAATAATGTCAAACCAAAAGCAGTCATGCTGGTGCTTCACGGAATACACCGTGAAAAAACCTGCCACTGTTGGTAGAAGGACACACAAAATGAAGTGGCTGTGCTTGGCCTGAAACTAATGACCTCAAGACAAAATCCTATAATATTGTAAGAGACAATCACAGAATTCTTCTGAAAACATAGACTTTCCCTTCATCTGCCTCTAAAGCTGAGGTCACAGTTACCAGTCCTGTAGTCAGTAATGAGCCACTCCCACACAAGGCCCATCATTGTCAAATATCAAGGCTATTTTTAGAAAGAAACAAGAGGGAAGGGGCAAGAGAGTTTCCAGGGACTTGTGTGTGTGTGGCCAGGAATGACCCTCTCTGTCTCTGTGTATTTGTCTTTAGGTTTGCATGCTTGTGTGTGCATCTCTTGTGTACGTGTCCGGCCCCTTCCTCACTTAATCCAGCTACTGTTCTGTGAGGGCCGGCAGGGGCAGTGAGGAAGGGGGAGGGATCTCTGGTTAGAAAGCATCTCTTTGACTCCAGAAACTTCTGGCTCCTTTTTCTGCCAGAAGGCTAAAAATATTAGAAAAAGGACCTTCTTGTGTGTAGCAGATGTTATGGAGGGTGGGGGGGGGGGGACGAGGGTAGCCGGGGAGGGGGGATTTGTCCTGGAGCACATCGGGACGGGAAGAGGAAAGGGAACGGCTGTCTGTTTCCACCGGCTGCCTACGGGGACACACGTCTGCACGTGAGTGTGTGTGTGTGTGTGTGTGTGTGTGTGTGTGTGTGTGTGTGTGTGTGTGTGTGTGTGTGTGTGTGTGTGTGTGCATGTAAAGTGTCTCTTCCTGAGGTTTCAGGTAGATGTTTACAACTTGTGTCACTTCTGTCAAAATGTCTGTTTCAGCTGGTGGAGGACGTTGCAGCTCAAATGTGCTGTATATGCAAGATGGGTTTTGTCGTCCATCACTGTGCGATTGTGATGACATGAATCCAGTGTGATTGCCCGTGTGGTCGTAGAAATGTCAATCTTCAGTGCATAAATAAACTAATTTGATGGTTTATTCTGATTTTGAACGTACCTTCATATCTCTTTTTTTCCCTCAGCCAGCAGAAACGATCTTATCAGTGACAGTTTCTTTATTAGTTCAGAGTTCTGAATCTTGAATAACACATTTTGCCAGAGGAAGATGTTTTTTTTATCCATTACGATGGTGACAGTAATTACTATCCCGGGGACCGGGCTCGCCATCACAGGTTGTTTTTTTTGTGCTGATACACTCAGACTCTACCGGCTGTTATGGGTTTGTAATCCTCCATGAAGTTGTAAAACTCCCTCACTGTGGTTTCATTGTCTGGACTCCCAAGTTGAGCTGAGTGTGGTATTTTGATAGACTTGTTTGTAACCTCAGTTAACTTCATTCCTTAATTAAACTGTTATACATTGTGACTTGCTATAGTAAACAGTTCATGTTTTGGATCCCAATGCTGTCCTTTTCTCTCTCTGCTCTCCTCTCACCCCAACCGGTCGAGGCAGATGTTCTCCACCTCTGAGCCTGGTTCTGTCGGAGGTTTCTTCCTGTTAAGAGGGAGTTTTTCCTTCCCTCTGTTGGAGGTTTTTCTCCCTTAAAGAGGAGTTTTTCCCTCCTAGCTTATGTGGGAATTGTTGAATTGTTGGGTTTCTCTGTATAGTGTTGTAAAGTTCTACTGTAAGGACTTTAATGTGTTAACTGCCATGAAATAACCCTGATTGTGATTTGGCGCTATATAAATAAAATTGAATTGAATTATAGAAGTCGCCCCATACAGGACTATCTGAGTTTCTAGGCTGCAAAACAAAGCATTGATCTGAAATTGTGAGGACTTTTGATTTCTTGCCGTCATAATTAGAATGTTAGGATGTGCCTATGTTTCTACGATACAGTGTTAACTGCAGTCTTACAGGTACAACTGGAGGACAAAAGGTTAGCAACTCCTTTTAGACATTTAGATGTTCATTTTGTTGCCCTTTATGACAGCATCATTTATTAGAAATAGATACAACAAGTCTGTACCAAAATTCTGAAAACAGTACCAAAGAACAGAAAAAAACAGGTCAAGCATCCAGTCCACTGCAACGTGGAAGTTGGGACCTCTTTCCCCCTCCTGAAAGAAACAGAATATTAATATTTTCTTAGATTCTGTGCACTCATTTAATTTTAGCTGAAGGTCACGCTGTCTGTCCTTTGTCTCATCTCTGAGACTATTTTGATGGAGCTAATACGCCTTCACTGTCCCGCACAACGAGCAAAGTAGTTTGGCTGGTTAAAGGCTTTTGTTTAGTGATTTTAGCTTTTTCTAAGGGAAGACAAAGTGTCTAGTGGAGCTTTCTAACACAATATTCCAAATGAATATTCAGCTAGATAGCTGTTTATTATAACATACAATGGGTCATTTATGTATCTGAGCAGCTAGCCACGAAGTTAATTTTTTGCTAGTATTTAATTTGTCCAAAGAAAAGGTGTTGTTGAGGTTTTTTTTACAGTGTGGTAATGCTGCTTATTTCACCCATTGTTTGTTATTTTTGTCTCTCCTTTTAGCTTCATATTGTTCCGTATGTGCTTCTTTCTATTGACCCTTTAAAAAGTAGAAAAATTGATCCACTGCTCCTGTAATGCTGCTTCCAAATAGAGCTCATGGTTACAACGTGGAAAGTTGTCAAGTAAGTCGTGAGAACATTGCTCTAAGGCAACGGAAACATGGGGAGTGTTTTTTTTTAAACCTCTACGGGTTGATTATAATTTTAAAACAGGTGGGGGTTTTTTTTCACAGTGTTGCATATGTCATTAGGCCATCCCCTTTATTCTATACATTTTAGATAATGCATTGTTTATGAAACATGCTTTTTCTGGATATTGTATATTTTGTTTTATATATATCAGATTTCTTTTTTTTCAGCGCTTTTTACCTTTATTACATAGTCAAGACAGGTACATTGTGCTTCATGGTCTGCTCATAACACATCGCTGCCTGACCATGATTGCCTGTGGTTGGACCATATATTGGTCTTGATTGTGTCTGAAACAGAAAGAATGCTGCCAACCTCTCCTCCATGCTGTCAGCCCACATCTCCACTGCAGTTAAGCTGACAATAACTGGTTTCTTTTTTTTTTTCACTAACCATGGGCCCCATGTGTATACTTATAGAAGCTGATAGAAACTCTGATCCTACATGAGAAAGATTGCATAGACTGAATCTGAAACCGCATACAAGAAAATGTAAGAAATGTTTGGTGTTCTTTTGTGTATGGTCGGCTTCTGTCTACTCGGTGTGCATAAATGTCACTGCAGTAGGAGTAAAGATGTATATCATAAGGTAGTAGATTGGTCATGAGGAAAGGCCAAGGGGCGTCTGCTGTACTTGGGGTTTCAGGAATACCACCAAATCTAAAAAATGATCTGGACAGGATCAAGATGAGATTGAACATATTTTGGTTTGTTATTGTGAGAGAAAAAAAATAAACAAGAATAGTCCAAGTCTTACTGAGTCAAACAAAAAGGAATGAAAACCCCAACATAAAAAAAAACATGTAACTTCCACAAGTAATGACTATACAGTTTAAGAGAAAGGACATCAATCTCCTGATCGCACCATACTACATACCCAACATCGGCCCATGAGCCACCCACTTTGTCCACCTCCGCCATCCAGGGTGCTGCGGTCGTACTACACTTGTGCCGAGGGAGGCCAGCAGCCACTGAACACAGCTGGCGGAGGGTGATGCCAGGCAGGCAGCTGTCCAAACACTGTTCAGTTCCCGAGAACGGAGTCAGAGAAGCCGGAGAATGGAAACTTAGCAAACAGCCTCCTTTCTCTGTTACCAATGAAGAAAAGCACAGACATAGGAAGCAAAAAAAAAAAGCTTTCCGTGTACGTGTCACCTAAATTATCCAAAGTTTACAGACACTGAGTAGCAGCATAATTGCTTACCTACATATAGCTGTTTGCTCCTGGTGTGATGTGATGGTGTGTGTGTGTGTGTGTGTGTGTGTGTGTGTGTGTGTGTGTGTGTGTGTGTGTGTGTGTGTGTGTGTGTGTGTGTGTGTGTGTGTGTGTGTGTGTGTGTGTGTGTGTGTGTGTGTGAATGCAAAAATAATTGAAGTCCTAAATACTGCCCTTTAGAGTGAATATCTGTCAGTTTCGAGAATGCCTCTGAGCATGACATAGCAGACAATTTATTCACATGCTCTCCTTTTCCCATCATGCATGAGGACACGCTAAGCAGTCCTCGTACTTAGCCCGTGGTCCTTAGCATTCTCATGTTCAAAGCCTCTATAGAGTCACGTCAAGCCCAGTCATCTGTGGATCTGATCCCATGTTGGGAAACAAAGAGGCACTGGGGGGGAATGACTACACACACACACACACACACACACACACACACACACACACACACACACACACACACACACACACACACACACACACACACACACACACACACACACACACACACACAATGAGGATTATAGTGGGGAATGGGCGGGAACCACAAGGATTATTACTGGAAGACAGTTACACAACCAGAACAGAAGTTCAAGAGGCAAAGAGAGTAGAGAATGGATTTTGCCATAGTTCTGCACATATATTCACACACACACACACACACACACACACACACACACACACACACACACACACACACACACACACACACACACACACACACACACACACACACACACACACACACACCATACACCCTGTTCTGTCATACGCACAGGTTAATGCTGACAGTTCTAAGCTCTTGTCAGTATTGCAGTCAACTCACTCACTCAAGCATTACCATATGTCTTTGTTTCGGCTTTTCTTTCTCATCTTGGAAAGATTTAGAGCGGTTGAATGACTTTGTACTGCAGCGTATAGACGGCTCACAGAAGACATTCACTTGCCAAGTCGAACTGTTGGATTAGTGTGAAAAAAGATCAGAGCAGGCAGTCCACAAGCTGCATTATCATGTCTGGTGCTGTTTCAGGTATCTAACTCAGAGTAAATTCTGTTTTTTTCTGTGTGTTGTGTGTGTGTGGAAGCAGGCGGGGAAGGGAGAGCCCCACGTCTTTAAGGAGAAGACTTTCAAGAAGAAGCGGCAGTGCAGCGTCTGTCGGCAGAACGTCGACAACGTGGGCTCCTTCTGCAGAGGTGAGCATGTTGCAATGTTATTTACCCAAGTTCCATTGAATGAGCCCAGAAAAATGTGCTTGATGATGTGTCACAGGCGCCTGTGCAACTTCAGCGCTTGCACACAGGATGCAGGGCTTCAAGTAGAAGATGGAGGGTGAAGTGATCAATGGCACAGCAATACAGACGAGTGATTTTTACTTTATTTTATGTACTTTTATTTTATTTGGTAGATGGACCTCACTACTTCTTATGTAGACACCTATTTTGTAAGTTAACATAAATAACTGCAGCTGTGGCAGGACTAATTTGGTCTTCTTTTTTTTCTTTCCTCCCTCCTTCCTGACTCGCATCTCTCATAGTATGCAAAACAGCCACCCACAGGAAGTGCGAGGCAAAGGTAAGGATCAACATCAGAGAATTTCAAAATAGTTTGTAGCTTTTTCTGACTTCTTTGTCACTCGAGCCACCACTATGTGTGGAGCAATGAGAAGACTTTGATGTTCTTCAAATTAACACATGAAACAAACATGAGGCATATTTCCATTATGCTCTCTTTGTGGTTATCATCCATTTGAGTGTGAACTCTTTCAATAAAGTCATATTTCTTACGCCCTCTGCTTTTGCAATAGTTTGATGGCATCTGATTGGAGAATTACTCCGCCTAGGAAGAGGGATGGTTGATCTGTAATGGAAAACGGAATCCACAAATGCGAGTTGAGAAGTATTACGTTTTTGACCCCAATGGACTTTAGGAAAAACACAGAAATTCTTATCACAGTTTAGTAGATATGAGGTGAGGTGTGAAAAAAACCACATGACGGTGTCTCTATGAAGGCAAAAGTCCCGAGATCCCTGCTAATAAGAAGGCTGCTTGATTGCATTTCTCAGAACAAGCTGCAAGCCTGGCTGGAACCCACACTGCTGCCTCTGTGAAAGGATCATTGATGGGGGGGACGGTTTAATGAATAGACAGAGAGATGCAGAGGGGGAGAATGCCAGCAATGGCCATGGAGTGACGAAGAGCGGGGCAGAGGCTGAGGCAGGGGGGGCCTTGGCAGGCAGTGAGCACAGGAGAGAAAGCCGAGGGCAAAGGCATGTGGCAAAGACGAGCCTCATTCCCACCGTCCTCTTGTCTTCTATCTGAGGAGAGGAGAGCCTTGAGGATCTGTTCCGAGATGAAAGGAGGGCTTAGAAACAGCACATAAAAGTAAAATTGGGCTTTTCAGGACAACTTGATATATGGGTTGTAGCTTAGCATTACATTTACAATAGATAGATATGACTAGTTTTCCTATTTCCAGTGAAGGAGGATATTATGTTATTTCGGTATGTTTGATATGATAGAGTTCAACTTTGAGAGTTAGATACTAGGATCGATACACTCTTATGTCTGAAGGACAAATATGAAGCTGCTGCTCGTTAGCTTTTAATTTGAGCAATTGGAGATAGCAACACAGCAGTAGGTATGTTACGAGAAGATGCTCTAGTACCAAGTCAATACCCAAATTTGTAAAACTTGTTTCCTGTATCAATGGTACTGTAGACTCCAAAGGTACCACAAGAACAGAAGAGAACAGCAAGTAATCATTTCAAATGACAAATCAAAGAGATGTTGTAGGTCCAATGTTTCCCAGTTTGTTAGGAAACAACAAATCTTGAAAAAAATATGTATTATTCAACAGAAATTCTAGACAAACCCAAATTAAACTTAAAATTGATTACAAAAAGGAAGCACAGGATGTTATTTGACAGCCTTACCGTAACTGTGTGATGTGTTTCTAACTGGGAGTTAAACTGATATCCATCACTGCTGCCCAGGAAGGGAGCGGTTCGGATAAGGCAGGGTGGGGAGGTCGATCTGCTGTGTCCATCCTCGCTGTTTTCTAA
Source organism: Brachyistius frenatus (assembly GCF_029030835.1). Classification (NCBI taxonomy): domain Eukaryota; kingdom Metazoa; phylum Chordata; class Actinopteri; family Embiotocidae; genus Brachyistius; species Brachyistius frenatus. The sequence goes on from NW_027210615.1 coordinate 5,831,275, forward strand.
CCTTTTAGTGCAACGATTTAAAGGTTCAGTGTGTACAAATTAGGAGAATCTATTAGTAGAAATGGAATACAATTTTCATGTGTAGGGGGAGATCTGGGGAGGGATTTAGCTGGGATGGCATCAATCTCTACAGTGTGAATTCAACAAGGAAGACATAGATTGTGCTGAATAATAGATCTCAGCACTGCCAGATAGATAAATATATATTGTATGGTTTGTGCTTAACAGCTGTTTTTTTACCAGTGTTACTGGTGTTATTTGTTCAAGGTGTTTCCTCTCTTGCATGTCATTAACATTTGGAAGTTCTTAGCCATAACCCTGTATTTCAGTCAGCCACCTCTACCCTACACTATGAGCATATTTACCATGGTCATGTGTGTCCATGCTCACACACACAAACACACATCTGGAGACATCTGTTAGCCATCCTGTTCTCACCAGACTTCTATTTACATCTCCACCCGGCTGCTGTTGCCATAAACTTGATGACAAATCATGTCACTACCCCACCGTCCAGTATCCTGTCAGTTTGACTCATCCAGTTCTCTGGAAAACCCTTACAGTTTCCGAAACTTTCGAGAGAGAGAATAATTGGTGGTATTAGCTAGTCAGTGTACGGTTCATGTTTTTGTTTTCTCTTTTATACCTTCTCTGTCATTGTGTTCCGTACTCGTTGCCCACAAGGTCAACAGCCTCCAGCTGGTCCGTCTCTATTCTATTAAAGAACACTCCCAGGCTCTCTCAGAGACGAACAGAAGACTGTAAACAGTTTGTATTTCAGCATGTTTTCTCTAAGAGAATAGTTCCCTCTTATCTTTGATCCCAAGTGGAATATTTAGTCCATGGGGAATTGGTCGGGGGCTCTGAGGGAAAGTGCCTGGGGCCCAGGGGCAGAGAGATGAAGAGGGCGCTGGGGAAAGACACGGAGGAAGAGGGGGGGGGGGTGAGGTACAGTGGGAGGAGGAAGGATTAAAATTAGTGAAATGCAGTCCGTGACGAGTTGACTGGCCCGTCTGTCTAATTAGGCAAGAAGAGGCATTTCCGCTGGTCAGGGAAAAAAGTCCACAACTGGCTGTTCGACTGACTATCTGCTCCGCTTACAGACTGAGTCACACGCCACTGATATAAAATCCCACAGGCTGGTTTATTGAATGGCTGTATGGTTGACTGGCAGATGTACAGTATTATACAAAATAGTGCAATAAGACTTGGAGTCTTTCTGACTGACTTGACGAGTGTGCTGAAAGATTGATGGACATTTCGATTGACTGATATGAGAACTTTCTGTTACCGTACATAGCCAAATGTCATGATGTAGCTTTTCTATTTTGCTCAATATGTGGGATCTACCAAGGCGATACAATTAGAAGTCAAATCTGATTGCCTTCTTCTGACTAATATTGCAAATACATTAACATCAGTGGCAGGTTTACTTAACATTACTTAATAATATTCAAATAAACTACCAATATTGTTATGCATGTTTGCTAAACTGGTCATTTTTCAACATAAAACAAAGCAAGTTTACTTTAAGGTTGACTTTTCTCTGACTGTTTTAAAATTTAAAAAAATTGTAGGATCTCGACAACAAGCGGCAATATTATTTAATCTGATTCTATTCATGTACATTACATTCAGTGAAATTTTGTGACAATACTAATCATACCCGCTTAACATGTATAGGAGACAAATACAGGCCTACAGTGTAACTTGATGTACTGTTTATTTCATTAGCAATATTAGTCAAAAAGAGGCAGTTAGATTTATCAGATCTAATTGTATAGCCTTAATAGGTGCGATAACACTGAGCAAAATAGAAAAGCAACATCCTTCCATTTGGCTACCCAACGAGTGCGTTTGCTGTAACGTTACTGTGCAACACTCATGTAAAGCTGCAGTACTGATTTCACTTCTGTGAATAATAATCCTGAAAGTGTGATCACCTCTGCTGTTGCAATTGTCTTCCTGCCGCTTGTTGTTACAATTGTTGTGTTCTTATTGTAAATGCAAAGTTTGCAGCACAGTAAGTGCAAAGTTTCTCATGTATGCTTCACTCACAGGTTTGTGAATGAACCTGGATACGAAGCGTCTGTAGTCCGTTTCTAAAGAGATGAGACTGAGAACAGGACAGCAGAGCAGAGGACTCATAGAACAATAAATCAAAATCTAAAATCCCAAGTTCATAGCACTGACTGGGAAAAATGGTTGAGTGATAAGTCGTCCTACAGATGGTCTATGTTGGCAATGCAGAGATGTGTATCACAGTAATTACAAATCCTTCTTCCCCATTGTATCAGGACTCTTCCTTGTTTCTCGTCCTCGTCAGTCCTCTTATCCGCAGAACATGTCAAAATATATTTTACATGAGACTTGGCTGTGTACTGTTTGCACCTGCACATAGAACCAGATAAAACAATAGCTTTTTTATTTATTTATTTCACTTTATTAATCCCCGAGGGGAAATTTCTTTGCTACAGCAGGGGGGGCTCTCAGGGGGGAGCTGCTGCAGCAGGCTGCCACTAGCGCGGCGCCAGGTAACCTGACCTGAGGTGCATGTTTTTTTTGGATGATGGGAGGAAGCCGGAGAACCCGGAGAGAACCCACGCAAGCACAGGGAGAACATGCAAACTCCGCACAGAAAGGCCCAGGACCGGATTCGAACCCGGAACCTTTTTGCTGTGAGGCGACAATGCTAACCACTGCACCACCGTGCCACCCCATCGCTGCTTATTGTCAAGTTTCTGCCAGTTTTTTTTTTTTTTAAACCAGTCAGAGAAAAGTCGACCTTAAAGTTCGCGCTGCCCGCTCCTCTCTTCACAAGAGGAGGATGTAGTCAAGTACAGATAGTCAGAGCGGAAGTGGGGGAGGATGCAGGGATAGGTGGAAGAGCAACATCACTCGCCTGATGTTCCACTAACATATAACCCTTTCACGAGGAGAGCTGTGGCTGCAGCCATGCTCCTCACACATGGAAATACAGTCAAATAAAAAACTAAACCATTTTACTGAAGACTTCCAATTCATATATTCCAATTCTCTTTCCTTTCTAACTTTGCATTAACCGAAGTTATCCTTCCATACAAAACATACGGCAGAAGCAGAATGGAGGAAGTGATGATGAGGAGATGGAATGATGAGTAATGGCAGAAAAAGAGAACCAGAGTCCGTGTTTTGCCAACATGCAGCTCACCCCGACATCCATGCTACTCTACAGACTTCCCGTCAAACTGAAGTCACTCATTACTGTTAAAACATGTCAGCCACAGCTTACTTTTTAGTGGTCTTCAGTTCCAGGGCTGTAAAAACTTGCAACAAGTAAAAATATCTGTGCCAACAGTTTATTGTTTAGCAATCTTCTTGTTTCAGTAGGTTGTTTTGGGGGATCTGAATGACATCAACAGCGAGTAATTCTTGTGGCCTTGAGCCCAGGCCTCTGATTTCCTCCTGCAGACCCAGCACTTCACCAAATATTCGCTTTGTCAGTGTGAGTCACTCAGGAAAATAAGATCCAACTGTTTCGAATGTGTATTTAATTTTACCGGGACCACGACTGTTTCTCCTGACTAAAGGAGTCCCAACTTTATCACAGACAGCTTTGGTAATTGTGGCGATAAGCTGACATGAGTTCAAGTTCTCTCTCTCTTTCTCTTTCTCTCTCGCTCTCTTTCTCTCTCTCTCTCTCTCTCTCTCTGTGTGTGTGTGTGCGCGCGCGTGTGTGTGTGTGTGTGGCCAGCAGCAGGGTTGAGCGAGGGAAGGAACAAGTGAGTGAGCAGGGTTGATGAGAGTTAAAACCATAAGCATGACAGCTAACTTCGCCAAGTTGGGACTAAGCCAGTCCGCTGTGTGTGTGTGTGTGTGTGTGTGTGTGTGCGTGTGTGTGTGTGTGTGTGTGTGTGTGTGCGTGCGTGCGTGCGTGTATATGTGTGTATCTGCAGTGGTATAAGTTGCACTAATTAGCCTTTGAGTTCGGTCTGTCCTGTGTCTAACAGGAAGAGACTATTTGGATAGCTCTGCTAACAGGGATCTTAAACATCGACAACCACATTGCTGCAGTACACGACACACAAAGGGATTTTAGTGATACACACTGTAAAAGTTTGTACTAGTTTTTAATTTTGGGGCATTTCACATTCACAATTCAACCCAAAACATCTATGTCAACTGATCACCAGTCTAGCTCCTGAACTACTGTTACAGATCTTCCTAAGTACAACAAAAAAAAACATACTCTCAAATTGGGTGTATCAAACGGGTCTAATCGGGTAGGCCTGGTCTTTTTGTCTTATTCGTTTAGTGCCCTGCTCTAAAATTGACCTTATTAGGCCATAACGACATGATGAACAACAAAAATAAAATAAAAATCACAGGAAGACAATAAAGACTTGGACCACAGAGTCATCTTGTTTGGGAGCTGTGGTGTAGGCCCTGAAGCAGCTGTTGACAAGGCCCTTCTAAGGAATGTGAATGCATTTTTTGTGCGTATGGTAAACAGTGTTTAAGCTAAAGGGTGTTGCAAATATAGAAAGAGGAGGGAACAGTGTGCTTTTGTGAATTGTGTGAGTGTCTGCTTATCAACAGGATGAATGACAGATGCAACTCGACTACAGAGGGTAGACATGGAGGGAAAGACATGAGATTTATAATAATGCCCCACGTCGGTTGGTTTACAGATTTTTCCATTGTTGATCTCTCCCAGTCTCATCACAATAAATGTCTTCATGCTGTGTTTATTTACCCACATTTATTTGTTCTTGTATTTGCACTTTCAACCCTTGTTTGGCTTGGGAAGAAGATAAAGATGAGTATCCACTCATCCGAGAGTGCTGTGGTGTGTATGTGCTTCGGCATTGAGCATATACCTAGAAACCGTCTGTACAAGCAACATGTGGCATTCCTGTTTGTGTTTCCATCTGCATTACTTTATGCGCATATATATGTGTGTGTGTGTGTAGTCACTGTATCCAAAATTCCCAATCTCCATAACAGGGAATTGTATCCCACTCGGTCATAAACGCTTCACCACAGGGACCCATTTGACCAGCAATATCTTCGACCTCCCTCTCAGCAGAGAGGGAGGTCGAAGGTTTGTTTTCTCTTGTAGCGAAAACGAAACAGCAAGACACGGACACTTCTTTCTTTCCTTTCGGGGTTAAAATACATTTTGGGAACAACAGACAAATAGTGAGAGAGTAATCCGTATTTAAGAGTTGGAATTAGCTAGCAAGGCTTTTGTGTTTCATTTCTTTTTTTTTCTCAAACAGCGAAGAGATTTGGTCTTCTGGTCATAAGTGTTTCCCCTATAGGTGTTGTTTCTGCTTAACTGTGGCCTTGAAGTCCCTTTGAGGTAGGCCGGGTGCCTTCCGGATTTCTCTTGAAGTCCACCTTGTCATGATTAAGAGGCATCAGACATGTGGGGTGCATTTGAGGGACAGTTATACGACTAACCCAGGTAATTCTCTAAACTGCCATAAAATACGTGCACTCCTTTGTGCCAAAGAGAGACCATCTGCATTTTCAACTGCCAGGCATACATTTAAAAAAGTTTGAGTTACTCTCAAGTGTTGTCTGAAAAGTTTTGGAGAGGGGCATGGAGCTCAAGAAATAATTCATATTATTGAAACTTGAAAAACTTTGAAGGCTTGGATAGACTTTTGAAGATAGTATTTGAAACAGAGATACTTAATTGTAACGGACTTGATATAAACCACATAACAAAAAAACTTTCCAAATCATTGCACTTTGGAAGACACTCAAGTATAACTGCAGTGATCCAGCATTAAGGCTGGGTATTGTTCAAATGTTTTTCGGTACGGGTACAGGTACTGATACCTTGACTTTGGTGCTGGTACTTTTTTTGATCCCAATTTCATTATAGGGATATGAAAATTAGATGACATATTATTGTACACATCTTTAGTTTTAATGCATTTTAGAAGGGGAGAGTGTAACCCATGTTGTTTCCTGTAGCTTCAGTTAACAGATGTCCACTAAATGTTATCATCTGATGCTACAATTTACCAACGTCCCTTAAACGCCTCACATGCCGTCAATAGATGCTAGCTACCGGCTCCACACAGAGAAACCCACTGTTACTGCAGAACATGCAACCATGACACGCAAACGCCCAAGTAGAAACTATGTACTGCTGCTGCTCACTTACACAGATAAGATTAACTCTTGAGGAATGGAGTAAAAGTTATAAGCGTTAAAACCCCATTGATGTAGTCTAAGTATTGAAATTGGTACCGAAATGATAAGGCATCTTTCGATGCAAAATACTAACGGAGGATTCGGTTGTTGCCATAAGTTTGGTTCCCATCCCCAGCTATAGCATGTATGTACGTAGGATGTCTACCATCTAGAACAGAGGTTCCAAAACTTTTTATTGGAGCCCAACCGATACTGGATTTTTGGGGACTATACCAAAAAATGCAGACAGTAATATATTGGCTGATATTGTTTAAATAAACTGTATTTAGCAGTCAGGCTATACTTACCAGACCATGTACCACAATGTACAATGGTACCAAACCAAAGTTTTGGTACATTGTGGTACATGGGAACCACTTCCCATTGCAGAAATAAACATGTCTTTTGGACCTTTAAACATTTAAAAAGATTACCCTAATTCCACTTGCATTTTGTTTAAAAAATGTTTAAATGATTAACAATTCAGTTTCACATCATTGTAGTGTGATTCATACATGGAACATTGTAATGAAATGACCATATTTTGGACATGGGCCAGCTTGAGTGATTTTGTTTGGACTGTCAAACAAGACTCTTAAGTAAAGCCTTGTGTACCACCAGTGGTCCATGTACCACTGTTTAGGACCCAAATTGCTCCCTATAACTTTCCAAAGCAAAATGATACACACTGTGGGCAAGAGCAAAGCTACTGTAGTATGTTCAACCAACTGAACAGCTTTAGTCAACAGGGGAATATGAAACTGCAAAAAAGTATGTGTCATTACCATTTCTGTCTTTTTTTTTGTGTATGAAAAGAACAAAACATTCCCGTTGCTTCTTTCCTTCTTTTTTAGAAAGATTTTGATTAGCTCAGACACCTTTAAACATGCACGTCTTTTTGTTTATTTCTGTGGAATCTCAACTATGACAGAAAACACGTGTAAGACATTAAAATGTACCATATTGCTCTAACTCTTGTCAAGAGCATTGTATGTATGTATATATGTATATATATTCACCAGCTCTTAATCATCCACTTGGACATGTTGTCCATATATATATGCACTATTTCCTTGGGCCTGTAGGTGCTTCAGTGAGGCTGACACATCTGCTGCATCATTGCAGTTTTTACAATCAGAGAAAAAATATGCCTTCGGGTTCTTAAAACATATTATTACTATAATACATTACTTTATTATGTTCACTTTGATACCCCTGCATTCTTCTCGAGCTTGTTCCCTTGATGATGATCATGATGAAAGCGCAAAAGGTCAAGGCCAGTATTGGCATTCACTGCTGACTCCTTGCAACTTTAATCAATGTTCTCTGATTGGCTCTCCCAAGGGAGCTGAGGGAATAAGGACTGTTAGACCTAAGGCTGACTGTCAAAGGAAATAATGCACGAGTGCAGCATTCATATGTAACTAAGGAGCACACATACTTTGATGGAGATCTGGATTGGGTGTCACAGTTTGCAGTGCTCACAGATATAGTTACTATCACGTCCCAGTTACTCACTGAGCAGCTCTTGAGTTAGTCGCTGCACAGATGCTATTAAGTGCAACACACACTGACCACTTCACATCTTTTGATGTACAGTTGTGGATAAATTTGTTGGTACCCTTAACAGATCATTGACATTTTCTCCTGAAAAGTAATTAAATTTAAAGCAATTTTCTCATGTATACCTTCTTTTCTTTGGGTATGTGACAGTGAAAAGAAAAAAACAACCTTAAACTACTGCTTCCTCAACAAAGATATTTTAAAATGGCCTTGATAGATTTGCTGGTACCCTCAGAATTGTTTTTCTTTAAATTTGGATTAAAGTCATATGTCAAACCAACTAATTTGCCTCATTAGTTTCACACGTTTTAAATTTTGTAATCAGTGATTCAGCCTGTTTAAGTGGACAAAAGAGGTCACTGCTGTTTGGTATCATCTTGTGCAACACGCCGAAAGTGGACCAGAGGAAGCAAAGAAGAAAGCTGTCTGAGGAGATCAGAAATAGAGTTACAGACAAGCATATTAAAGGTAAAGACTAAAAGAGCAGCTTGATGTTCCTGTAACCACAGCTGCTAATATTATTTAAAAGTCCAGTGTCCATGGGATTGTAGCCAACGTCCCTGGATGTGTCCGTAAGAGGAAAATTTACCCCAGATTGAGAAGAAGGATGGTGCGAATGGAAAACAAAGAGCCAAGGAAAACTTCCAGAGATACAAGCTGAACTCTGACATCTAGGTACACCAGTGTCTGATTGCAGCATGCGCTACATTTTGAGCAACAGTGAGCTCCTTGGAAGATGAATCTGGAGGATTCCACTGGTGAACGAAAGACATAAAACTGACTGGAATTTGCTTGACTGCATATTGATAAGCTACACTACATCTGGGAGAATCTTTTGGACAGATGAGAAAAAAGCAGAACTTTTTGGCAAGTCATATCAGCACTGCGTTTTCAGGCAAAAAACAAAGCTTTACCAGGTAAGAACACCATGCTTACTGGGTGCCGTGAATCTGAGCAAGGCACAATGAAATTTCAATGCTATCAAGGCATTCTCTCAGAAAGCTCCGTTTCAGTCGCAGGTCATTGGTCTTCCAACAGGACAAAAGCCTAACACCCACAGCAAAAAGCACCCAAGAATGGCTAAGAACAAAACATTGGACTATTCTTAAGAGTCCCTCTATGAGTCCTGACCTGAATCCTATCAAACATCTATTGAAAGAGCTGAAACATGCAGTCTGGAGAAGGCACCCTTCAAACCTGAGACAGCCAGAGCAATTTGCTCAGGAAGAGTGGGCCAAACTACTTGTTGACAAGTGCCCAAGTCTCATTGAGAGTTACAGAAACCGCTTGTTGATGATTGTCTCTAAAGGTTGCGCAATACAATAAGAAAAGGGTCCCATTAGTTTTATCATTGCCATTTTAATTATGTTTTATTATTTAAAGTGTTTAGTTGAATCAAAAACTAAAAGCAAAGTCTGATTTTTATGTATCACTGAATAAACAATCATCAAGTCCACTTACATTTATCAGTTTCAAATTATATTGTTCTTCTTATAGTCTTTAAAGGGTAACAACAATTGTCCACGACTATATATCATTATTGATTGTTGCCCACACCAAACACACAGTTGGTGGCTCCTGTGCCATAACTGCTTCAATCATTTGTGGTGCCTCCACAGCGAGAAGTGACAAGGTAATGTTACTGTAGGGCAGCTGGGTTTACAGAGTTAGTAACTTTTGTCCACAGTTTCCTCACACAAACCCAATATGCTTCATCACGTTACTCCTCAGGTTTGGCACAGTATTGTGTTTTCCTGACCAACATGGCTTACAGGCGTCTCCATGTTGCGTTAATAGAAAGAATAACAATACCAAAGTGATATGGACCTCAACACTTTTTCATGTTGTACGTTATTTGGTCACACAGCTTTACTTCTTCCAAAGTATTTTCTTTGACAGATAAAATGTTTTATCTGATTAAAAAAAAACAAAAAAAAACATCAAATATCAATCAATTCATTCCAAGGATAGACTTTACTGAGATAGGAGCTCATATACAGGAACTATATTAGGATTCTTTTAAAACCACAACAGCTCAGAAATCCATAGTTAACAGCTTCTCAGAATAGAGCCCATGGCAGTGCTTCGCAGAGATCCAGCACCTGTTGGGAGGAGACTGAGACCCAGCTGAGATGGATTGGGATGAGTTGGTGTGAAGATATAGCAGCCAACAAGTGCTCAGCATATGTGGAACTCCCGTAAGACTGTCGGAACAATTCCAAATGATGACCTCACTAATCTGGTTGAAAGAATACAGAGTGTCTAAAGCTGTTAGTAAATCTCTGAAGAATCCAAAACTTTGAAACATTTATTTATTTCCATGGGTGTACTTGCAAGAACATAATAAATATACCTTATCTTTTACAGGGTATTCACGTACAGACACACTGAATCTCTTGGGGTCTCACAAACGTTGCCCTCACATATCAATTTCTCACACTAATAACATACCAAGGCCCCTACCTCACCCCTTAGCTATCCCTCTTAGAGCCCACAGCTCTTAAGCCATGCATTAAGAGGAGAGAGCTGTGCATTATCCATTTGCTATGCTTCCTCTGGCTTGTGATGAATCAAAGAGTGTGTTAGGAGTTGGAGGAGCCGGGGCTACTGCAGAGAAAACAAAACGCTCAGAGGACGAGGAAAGAGTGCTGGCAGAGGGAGATGGAGCAGAGGGTTATGGGGGTCAGGGTCTTTCTGAGTGTCAACAGCTGGACCCACCTGAGAAGAGGCAGCAGAGGAAAGGGAGGGACAGCGTTTCACTGAGTGTGTGTAAGAATAGAAGATACCAAAACAGAAGTAATGTGCGTCTGTGTCGTTTTGATCATACCGGTCACTTTGCAGTCACGCTCTCTTCTGCTACTTCTGTGATTAGGCATGCAGCTAGCACTTCCCAGGGCAAGTTAGAATAAGCTAGCTTTTCTTTTTCAAGGGTATTTGGTGACTGATGGACACACAAGATCAAACCGGTGACCTTCAAGTAAAAAGACACTCAAAGACAGGACCATGAAAACATAAGAAAAACAGCAGCAGTTCAAAAGCAGAGTTAAGGGAATGAAAAGATTTCAAGAAAAGTAGGAGGTCACTAGGGACTTGGAAAGGTGAGAGGAAGACAAACAGGAAAAGCTTTGTTGGAAAGAGATTAGAGAAGAAAAAGAATGGAGGAAAGAGGAAGGAAATATTGGGATCGAGAGAGGATATACATAGGAAGAAGAACATTGGTCATTCGGAGGAATTTCAGGGAGTGAGACAAGAAAAAAAGATGAAATCTATGAGAGGAAGAAGTAAAAGAAAGCTAGAGAGGAGGAAAGATAAGAACAAAAAGAAAAGCAGGAAGAAGGAAAAGTAGCAAAAAAAAACAACCAAAAAACAGTATATAGCTAAAGCACAAGTAAAGAAGGAAGTGAACAGGGATATAAAAAGAAGGGAACAAGACGGGAAACAGGAAAAGAAGGAGCATGGGGAGTGAAATGAACAGATAAGAGAGCAGTCGAGGTAAGAAAAAAAGGGATCCCAGAGGGATGAAAGGAGAAGGGGAGAGATGGGTGGAGGTCTGTTAGCAGGAAGTTTGTGCGTAAGTGTTGGCCTGGGGAGATGGAATCTGGTGCGGTGTGGTGTGTTTGTTCTGGCTTAGCAGCCACCCTCAGCAGGCCCCTTCACTGGGCACTGTAAGACAGGGATGTAGAGGAATAAATGCAGAAGAGGAGGGAAACATAGGTAATGAAAAAAGAACGGGTCAATAACTGTGTGAAAGCCTCAGCCAAGGTAAAGCCTGATTCACACTGCCTTCAGAAATACAAGCAGTGAAGGTTACATGGTCACAAATTGGGTAATTGTAGTCAAAACGACTAGAAATTTAGAACAATGTGGACAACATCCAGGGATACAAAGTGGAACCAGTGAATGATGCCATGAGACTTTGATACTTCTTGTAAAAGGCCAGTTGAGTTGCTGCACTTTCTAACAATTCCACCAGATTGCATGACGAGTTTTGCGGCTCGTCTTTCATTGAACATTGTGCACATCAAGTCTCACAAAGCATGAATGAGGCGTTTGCCGACTTGGTTAACATCCAGTGCAGTATATTTAATGTTCAAATTAAATGTAGTAATGTTACTGGAATAACAACACCTTAATGAATGATGAAGATGAAAGTACTGCGCTGCATTTTCATAGTTACAATATATCATAGAGCTTGACCAATGAATGCAGATGCTATTGCTCAAGGTCATGCATGATATACTTAGGAAATTATTAACCTGTCATGCTCTGTGTCATGTAAAAATACTGAGCAGGCCCAGTTGATCTCAATTTCAATCAAGATGGCAAGAAGTGACTTTGCAAGAGGGTTTAAAGGTCAACCAGAGGAGTGAGGTACTGAATGAATCCAACCACAAGCTCACTAAGACACCAAGGTTGTTAAATTGTTGGGGTTTCCTCATAAACTGTAAACAAAAAATTGGCACAGGCCCTGTTACTCCACCCATAGGTTTCTTGAAGAGCAATTTTGAAGCTCGGTTTCAGATGGCTCAGACTGTCGCCAATTGGCTCTACCTAACCCAGTCTGTCTCCCGGCTGATCCAATAATGGGCAAAAAGGTGTTGCGTGTTTAGGACTGAGGGGGCCTGAATGAAGCCTAATTGCCAAAACCAGCACTGAGGAGAGTCTTTGCCTGTGTGGCTCTGGCTGACAGTTAATTTGTAAGAATTAAACCCAACTTCTTTGTATATTAGGGGCAGTAGTGAGTCACCAAAGCATCCAGCCAGTCACTGAAATCTAATAATTCATTCTTCACCCACAATAACAGAAGTTTGTCATCAACAGAATCATAAAAGATTATTCTTTCAGTGGACCCATCTTTGTTGCTGCTCTGCTTCAAGACCGAGCTTGATGTTTGACCCATTATTTACGAAATGAGAATTAAATAAATGCCAAATTTTTCGATGAGAAAGTTACCTCTGCATTAAAACGTAATCTTAAACCAAACTTGAATGAAATTAAAAATACTCAAATAGAAAATTATCTATCAAATAAAACATCTGCGTCTTCCCTACAATAATATGACTAAGTTGCCCCCTCTGATTAAACCTGATTGCTGATGTGATCAAATCATCAAATGAGGCGAGTGTATCATATCATATATATTTTAGGCCTGCTAAGATGACTTGTTCACAGTGGGGATAGATATTACAGATCACGTGGAAAATTTGTTGACGTTTTTGAGCAGTAGTTTTTAATTTTAAATAAAATCTGACAGCCCGAGTAGCCTATCAGGGGACCGAAAATGTATTAAAACAGCACTTTTTCTGGAGCAATGCCACACATCAATGCAAGGACATTAGGACAACCACTTTTAATAATTGTACGCATAGTTTATATCTACGTATTTTGTGATCCATTCCTTCACTGTATTTCAAAAATGTTTGCCACATATCTGAGCTGAAAACTTTCCCGTTAAAGGAAACTGGAGAAATCAAATCTGAAGTCTGGGTATTTAACCCTAGCATGGCGTCACTCGACTGTTGCTCTTGGCTTCAGTCTTCTCTGTGAATATAGTCTGCAAACCCTGTTTTCATTAAGGTTCACTCAGTCACTGTGAAGGCATACCAATCGGCAACCACTGGGGGTGGCTATAGGTCAGATGATGGTGAAGTTGTTCCAACAGTGTTGGCAGTGGCAGAGTTTCGGTGCAGAGAGCATACGGAATATAGTGTTCAATGGCAAATGGTTCGAGGCTGCTCTAATGGTTTCAAAGTGAACCTGATGTATACGCCCATTAGGATGCAACGACTAGAACCAACCCCCATGACCAGACCCATATATTCACGCAGTCAATTTGGGTCTAGTAATACCGGGCTAGTCAAACCTTACACTTAATTGATTTGCGACATTGGCACTCCTTGCAAAGTTTGGTCGAAGTGCTTGATGTATAAAATAAAAGTCTAAAGATTGAAATAACTGAAGTTATCTGGCTATTCAAGAAAACAGCAGGAGACGGTAAAAGAGAAGAAAAAAACAAGCATCTTTCTTTGAGATGAAATTAAAAAGCTATTTGACAAGGACAGTAAGGAAGTAACTGCTGCTAGTAGGAACTTCTTATAGTTTGACACAAGTACAGTACATGCTCTGCTTTAATAGAAAAACAGACATAAAATGAAACTGACCTGCGTCAGCCAGAGGGAATTAAGATCAATTTGAGCCTGACTCATCTGCCGATGCATTTGGTTCAGAATGGGAATAGAAATCTCAGGAGAAGATTTGAGATTCAGTCCCCCTGTGGAAATGGAAAACAAACATATATTTCCAGAGTGAGTCATACAGGAACATTGTCCAGTTTGTCATTTGATAGCCAAATGTACGTTGTTGTATCTGAACCAGTTTCCTGCGACTTCTGTCAAACACGCCGCATCTCAGTTTAGCTCATTATCTGTTTGTCTGCCTTCCTGTTGATGTCCGTAGTTACGGACACAACAGCAAGCTACTGAGATTTATGCTAAAGCAAGAACGGAAGAAAGAAAGCCTAACACAAACTGTACAACACAGAGTCACTGTGGTGACACACCCCCAGGTTCAGGGCCTGTGTAACTTCCCCTTTGTGCACAATGAGATATACACAGGCCCTTGCCCTTTTCCTGTGTCCAAATAAACAGTCCAAAAAGGGCCATTTACCGGGAACACTGCCTTGAATGTTTGTGTGTGCACGTGTCTGTGTCCATGTGTTGCCATCGTTATGTAAGGATGACTATGGCCCTCAGCCCCCTTCATTAGGGCTGCTATTCAGCTCCTGCTTCCTTCAGTCACAGTTCACTGACCTGTAGGCCCATAACAGACATGGGAATTGGATGTGTCATCCTGTGTGTGTGTGTGTGTGTGTGTGTGTGTGTGTGTGTGTGTGTGTGTGTGTGTGTGTGTGTGTGTGTGTGTGTGTGTGTGTGTGTGTGTGTGTGTGTGTGTGTGTGTGTGTGTGTGTGTGTGTGTGTGTTTCTATCTCAGTGCTCCTCCAGCTGTGGAGCTGCATATTTGGCTTTCAATTCGCACATACTTAACTTGCTACAAACAGGCACTCAAACACGAGCTTGTATTTACCAAACAGTAACACGAAGTAGTTTTACATTGTGCTTTATTCATCATCATGTAGGGTTGTTGTCTATGTGTTCCTCCCTTGTCTGACCTCAACAAGTTGCTCTGCAAGACTGTCTGATTGTGGTAATCCAATTTAGATTAAAAGATCATGACTTTTGGCAGTTACACATTCCCACACTGTAATACTGAGGCAATTACAGTTTATTGTTGATTGACAATCCAAATTGACCAAACCTAAAGCTTAAGGTTTGGTCAACTGAATTGTTTAAATATCAGAAACAAGTGACTTCAATCGCGTGAATATCCTATTATCAAGCCCAATTCAGACCAGATTCACAATAGAAAGTCCAAATTTATTTTAGAGTGTGGTAAGGAAACATTGCATCAGCGTGAACTTGCCCATCACCGCTCCACTCAAGCCAGCTGAGAGTGTCATCCGCGATTCAGCTTGTCAAGTCAGACTGTAAGGCATGATGTATTTGTCTGCTTACTGGAGGAGACACCAACTCCTCTCAATAACGGAACTGCTCCGGGGGAAAAAAATGAGAAAATGATAAGGCGGGGATAGATCTCTTGTCCCGAGTTCACGGCATAAATTTGAATAACTCTCAAGCGTATTCCGTTGGAGCACCCATGGGGGGCTCCAAAGTCTCAACTCTAGTTTATTTTGTTTTCACCATTTAATCATCACGGATAACTCACTATCACTACTTTCTCACTCACTATCACTTTTAAAGCGCTAAAAACTATAAACAGCTACGTAAAAGCCTGCAGTTCAAACAGAAGTACAGAAAATTGATAGATGATACACCATCTCTTGTAGTTGCTTTGGTGGAAACTGGAAGGTTTCAGAATGTTGCAGACTTGCGAATTGTTCGTAGTTGCAAGTTTCAAATGTTTTCAACACAAACTATCGGTCTTAAGATGACCATGGACTTTAAAATTTGTGTGAATATTTACACCTTGGGAAATACCACTTTTATTTTGAATAACAACACTTAGCTCAAAATAAAGAGTGGGAACAGCTGGCATGACTTCTTTAATATATATATATATATATATATATATATATATATATATTAAAAGGCACACCTCCAAAGCTCAATAATTAACATGATATAGTTTATCCTTGTTTTATCTTAAAAGAAAAAAAAAAATGCCAATTTGCTATTTTATGGGAAGACACACTCTGTAACTTTTACATGTGCATTAGCATTTTGAAAAGTCACAATATCCTCTATTTCCACTTTTAGTGTTAAATCCAAATTGCTTCCACACATTACTTCAGACATTTCAACACATGCTTTTTTGTTGTTAGTAAAGAGGACAGCTCTAGCAGTCGGAGGCTAACTATGTTCTGGCTCCTTCATATTTAACAATGCTATCAGTTTAGTCGAAGTATAAAGTAAGAGAGCAAATAAGTGAATTTCCCAAACCTTCAAACTATTATTTAAGAATGTTGGAGTTTTTTGTTTGTGGATTTTTCCACTCTTATCTTGTTGTCTGAGGAAGCATTTCCTTTTAGTCATCTAACAACGCCATCGCTCTGTCCACAAGCAAAAAGGATGTTTGTTGTTTTCTCTCTCTCTCTCTCTGTGTGTGTGTGTGTGTGTGTGTGTGTGTGTGTGTGTGTGTGTGTGTGTGTGTGTGTGTGTGTGTGTGTGTGTGTGTGTGTGTGTGTGTGTGTGTGTGTGTGTGTGTGTGTGTGTGTGTGTGTGTGCATGAGAGAGTGAGCGAGATCAGTCTTGTATTCAGATGTGGTTTTCTTTGTGTTCCAGGTGACCTCTGCATGCATCCCAGTTCCCTCCAATGATCTAGTAAGTCCCCATCATTTCATCTTTCCCTCAAGAGCATTCTGTACAAGTGTGTACTATTTTCCCACTTTGTCTGTCCATTGTTAGGAGGTAAGGCTCCCCAAAACCACCGTATGGTTTCCTCCTGCTGAATTACTTCAGGGAATCTCAGTCCTCGGCCGAGCTTGAGCTCGGTTCATTCCTGGAGCACTGCAGGATTTCTGCCTGAAAGGAAAAAAAATAGTTGATGTTGCTATAAGAAGTAGTAATGTTTATCCATTAGGGAGTCTGTTTGTTTAATTAACTCTCCATTCCTTCCTCTGTGTTGCCTCCTCTTCTCTCCCCTTTCTCCCCTCTCTCACCTCCTTTCAACCTCCTCCCTTTGCCCTACTTCCTCTTACCGTCCCTCGCATCCCTCCTCTCCTCTCCTCTCCTCTCCTCTCCTCTCCTCTCCTCTCCTCTCCTCTCCTCTCCTCTCCTCTCCTCTCCTCTCCTCTCCTCTCCTCTCCTCTCCTCTCCTCTCCCCGTTCATTCCTCACATCCAGCAGCGGAGAGGGACCGCTCCTTCTCGACACAACCAACACCTGGTGAGCACACTTTAATTCAATGCTCTCTGCTCCTCCTCCTCACCTTCATGCTTTTTCTCTGTATCTTCCCTTTTCCATCTTTCCCTCCATGTCCCCAGTGTCATGCTGTCTGTTTTGGAGATTCCCAAACCTTCCAAGGAAAAAAAAAACACAGCAGCTTCACTGAATGCATTTTATACATTCTGTGTAATAATACATCACATCACCGTCTACCCCCACAGTCTTTCAAGTAGGACAAGAAATACATTCTCCTCCTGCTACAGGCGCTGTATCTGAAATAGTTGCAAAAATGATTAGGAGGATTCATGTTTTTTTACTGACTAAAACACAGCAAGCTGTATTAAATTTGTGCAAAGGCTACAGCACAAAGTAATAAATAACAGCAATGAACAAAAAAATGACAAAACAACTTTTAGACATGCTTGAAGCACAAAAATCGAAACACTTAAAGGCTGAAACGCTTCCGGTGGGGTATGAGGATGGGACAAAATATCGGGTCACATTCGACATGACAAACCAGTGCCTGGTGGAAATGCAGGTAAGGTTTGCTCAGCCACCCTAAAGGGCAGACCAATCAACAGCCAGCGTTCATAATGTTCCAACAGTGGCAGCGACTGCAAAGTTTTCACCCTTCCACATACGTTATCTGGTGGTCAATGCTGCTTGGTTAAAGGCTGCTCCAAC
This sequence comes from Brachyistius frenatus, assembly GCF_029030835.1. Classification (NCBI taxonomy): domain Eukaryota; kingdom Metazoa; phylum Chordata; class Actinopteri; family Embiotocidae; genus Brachyistius; species Brachyistius frenatus. Next base: position 5,849,171 of record NW_027210615.1, read on the forward strand.
ACTTTCAGAATTAACAACTGGAAACGATACCCATTGGAGCGTGGCCAGGCCCTTGTATTGGCATGTTTGATTTGGGTCTGTAAATATCAAGCTGGAAAAAATGTGAAACAGAATCAGATTCCATCAACAAACAAACAACAAACACAAACGCCAAGTCAAAGGCTGTCTCAAATCACGACCCTTTTACTATGTAGTGCAATTCATTTGCTTTTTTGAATTGTGTCTGTCAATGTATTCACAATATAGCACTTTAAAAAAGTTGAACAAAAACAGTACTTTCATCCAAAAAAAAAATTCTCTGAAAGCCAAAAATGTAATGATGCTGCCAAAAAGTCAGACTGTGTTGACTGTATATATATTGGTTTATATAATGTCAAGGCACCTAATAGTTGTGAAGATATTTTTGTTTGAACTGCAGTGATTTTTGACCAAGAGAGCCTCTGTTCTTTGCTGCATTTGGGAATAGATTTTATTATTATACTATAAAAAATACAGGGTATGCTGTTCTGAATCCCTAATGACCTGACGGTGCTATAGGGGGGCTATATTAGGGATGGATACACAGGTGACTGGCCAGCTGCTCAGGATTTTCATCATCACATCAAAGGGCCAAAGTATATAATCTGAATTGGTCAATCAGTAATGGATAAACTCAGAGTTTTTATTGTATTTTTTTCTTATTTTCTTAAACAGGGATCCACGAAGTCTCTAACTTACACGAAACAGAGAAACACCCTGCCAAGGTAAAGTCATCGTATTCTATTCTCATTATACATGTTGAAGAAATTTCTTCAGAATTTAGTTAATACGAATGCAAATAAATGTCACCGTGACAGCACTGCTCTGCATTTGGCTCTCATCTGTGCCTGCTCACACTTGTTCCTCAAACTACTGTTTTTTTCCCCTTTTTTCTTAGTGGAGGGTTTAGTGTCACCCATGTGATGGAGCGAGTTGATCCGACCTAGATGCTACACACTGTATCCAGTTTCTCTCCTTCCCTTTCCTCCTCGCTTGTTTTCTTTTTCTCCTTTCATCCGGCCAGAGGATTTCCTCACAGCATGTGTGAGGTTCACGTCAAACACCGCCTGCAATATGCTCTGCTCACATTTCTCTGTGACCACCTGACCCCCTGCCCTTTCCTCTCCTCTTTGGGTGTTCCTTCAGGAGCTTCAGCGTAGACCGCGTGATGGAACGAGTGATGGAGCGCAACTACGACTTCGACCTGACCTACATCACTGAGAGGATCATCTCCGTCTTCTTCCCTCCAAAGCTGGAAGAGCAGAGATACCGGCTCAACCTGAAGGAGGTGGCTGCCATGCTGAAGTCCAAACACCAGGACAAGTTTCTGGTGAGGGAACAGAGATGCAGCACTCTCATATCAGCCGGGGATACGCAGCATTTACAGGAGCTGGTATTTGCTGTCGTAGTGATTTCACCTCTCTCCTTGAAGTATTTAGTTCAATTCAATGTAAGATGCTTGTTGCACAATGGAGTTTGGCCTAAAACCTCAAGAGGCTGCGAAATACACTTAGCAACCCACAAATAAGCAGTCTATTTGTTTTTTCTGTCATACCCATAGTAAAATAATTGACATGATAACTGGCTGCAGTGATAGAGTGGAGTAAGAATAAAAACATCTTTTCTCTTTCAGCTCCTAAATCTCTCCGAAAGGCGCCACGATATCACTCGACTAAATCCAAAGGTAGAATATTTCTTCTTATAATTCTCTTGAGAATTCAGTTTAATTGAATTGAATTTAATCTCCTCAAATTGGCACAACCTTTTTGTCTGTCTGTCAACTACCAGGTTCACGACTTTGGCTGGCCAGACCTCCACGCCCCACCGCTGGATAAAATCTGCGCCATATGTAAGGCCATGGAGACCTGGCTGACCTCTGACCCCCAGCACGTGGTGGTCCTGCACTGCAAGGTCAGAGTTCAGGGGGCCGCTGAGGGCTTTCAGACGGACATCCCGCTGATTCCCTCGCTCTAAAACAGGCAGATGTGGTGGTATAATGAGTGAAGTTTTGTAACCAGGTTGCAATATGTCTTGAATTACTGTTAATTGTTTTGTTTTTAATAATGCAGATTTCATATTCATTTTGACAACAATATTTGAAATAGGACTGGTAATAGGGGAAAAAAAAATCTGATATGACAATTGTGGGGATGGCTATTGGGAATTTCACAATAGTTTTAAATGATGTGATTTTTTGATCAAAAGTCATCAGTAATGTGGATATAATGATGGTTTTGAGGCAAACAGTAGAACAGCTCAAACAGTGTGGTTAGTTCAGAGGATTACACTTTACTGTGATGCAGCCTTTAAAACCAGTAAAAGACAATGCTTAGAATTGATTATGATATTACCACATCCAAAACCTAAGAAAATATCTAGCCTCATACTCCTGCTCATATACTGCGGGCTATTTTTTTCTAGAACAAAACATCATGTTTTTAAGTCAGTCATATACTTTAAATATAAAATCCTAACTGCAGCACGTAATTAAATAAGTGCCAGACGAATGAAATGGAGTAAAAAGAACAATATTTCCCTCTTAAATTTCACGGTGTAGACATTAAAGTAAAACACAATATATATACATAATAGAAAATAAGTTGTACATCAAAATTATGAGTGGAAAAGGTTTGTATAATATGATGGAGAAATGTTACAGAAATAAAAGATGCACTGACATTTGGAGAGCTAATATTTAAATTGACCATTTATTTCACTTGATGGTTCAAATTTATCAGCCTTAATCTCTCCAATCACTATTTTCTGATAATAATGCAATAAATTAAATCTAATACTAATGCTAAGACATGACTTGACCGGCGCCAGTTCAATAAGCTCCTTCCACCCATGCCAGAAAATTAGCTGCACGACTTAGATCAAACTCTGTCAACCTGATATTTAACTCCCACACCCTCATGCCACATTTAGAGTTTCATTTATATAATTTGTTCAGGACATTTTAACTCTTCCATTGTTACCAAACAATAACCATCTTACGCTGAGGGTGACTGATCTCCCACAGCTTGTCTGGATGTTTTATTTATTGGTTTTGGTCAGGAAAATTGAAATACCAAAACCACACTGCTTCTGTGGTCTGCTGACTTCCCAGAACATTCCAGCTACAGGCAGCTGGATCTGCAGCTCTTAGCCAGCTGCAGATCACACTAGGGACCAGAATAAATAAGTTGTTGACAATGTCCCTTTTAGGGACTAAAGCACTGTTTTGTGTGCTCAGCACGTGGAGGTGCAGCCTTCCTTGTGGTATCTGGAGGGTTCAAAATTAGGAATTCAGAAATGGAGTTTCTTTGGAATGTGTCAGGAAGTATGGAGCACCCGGAGTAGAAAGAAAAAACACCACAGGGAGCTTTTTAATTTGAAGTCAAACAGCTTTTCCACATCTCTCTCTGTCCCTGCCTTGTCTCCATATCTCTCTCTCTCTCGGTCTTGCCTTAACTGTGTTTCTGTCTATCAAAAATCAACCCTGCAGTTGAAACAGTGAGGCATTGAGGTTTGAGCTGACAGCTGATTTTCACAGCTTATAGACCTGAGGCTGAAATCAGCACATCATGACTTTGTCCTGGTTGTTCCTTCTTCCTCCTACAGGGAAACAAAGGTAAAACAGGCGTGATTATTGCAGCCTACATGCACTACAGCAAGATCTCCGCAGGGTGAGTTTGTGTGTGTGTTTGTGTGTGGTTGTGTGTAGGTGTGTGTGTTGGAGACATTTTTTTTGTTTGTAAAATGTCTACACATGGAACCCATTAAATGTTATTGAACTGATGTGTACAAAAACATTGGATTTAAATTCATCTAATCCAATGTACATGACCAATTATGTTTAAAAACGTATTTCTCCAGTGTATCTGGTTAATGATGTGTGCATGTTCAAGTCTATGCAAGACAATGATTTCCATTCAGACTGGCAATAAGTTGTTTGATAAATGAAGCCCTGTGGATTCTGCACAGGAACAGTGGAAACTGGTTTATCCTGTGGCCAACGCCAGCTGTATCCTCTCCATGTACTTTCTGGCATCTAGAGAGTCTGGTGCAAGTCCCATGATGGAAATTGTTGGCTGAAAGCATGTCTGTGTGTCTGTTTGTGTGTGCATTTATGTGTAGGGCGGACCAGGCTCTCAGTACTCTGGCCATGAGGAAGTTCTGTGAAGATAAGGTGTCCTCTTCCCTCCAGCCGTCCCAAAACAGGTATGAGGCCACAGGATGATCTGAGGGGAAACTGGAAGTGGGGTGCAGAGTGTGTGTGTGTGTGTGTGTGTGTGTGTGTGTGTGTGTGTGTGTGTGTGTGTGTGTGTGTGTGTGTGTGTGTGTGTGTGTGTGTGTGTGTGTGTGTGTGTGTGTGTGTGTGTGTGTGTGTGTGTGTGTGTGTGTGTGTGTGTGTGTTTCTTTTCCCTAGTTAAAGGGAAAGCAAAGAAAAAACACTTTTAGCTTTAAGCTCTTCATGCTGGGTTTATCTTTAGTTTGAGGTTTTTCTCACAAGACTTGTTGCTTCTTTCTTGAATTTTCAAGACAACAGAGCCATTGTTAATGTATATAATAGGAATAAAGTTTATTCCTAATATGACAAACCAAGCAGTAAACTGTAAAATAGACCTATGGAATGGTAAAAGTAAATAAGCTGTGCAAATTATGAATGAGGAAGTGAAAGTTGAAGAAATGCAATGCAATGCTGCAATGCAGTGCCTTCCCACCATCTTTCTATTCACTGCTAAAAATTGTCCACTTGACCTGGATTGTAGCACATAACATTTTAAATAAAAAATGTAATACAGTAATGAGTAGGTGTAAATATTTTCATCGAACCTACAGCAAGAAAAAAAGAGGTTATTTCAAGTATCAAACTATTCTTTTGATTGTTTTTGTCATAAAAATATACTTGCAGAACTTCACACTCACTTATACATTTAGTTATTTTAGAGATTAAATATCAAAGATTTAAAAAAAAGCCAAATTAGTATCAAAATAACAACTGATTCAAGAACATTCCTGAATCAACTTTAGCTGTGTAAGATAAAAGAAATAGTTTCTCACACGCATTTAATTTGAGGAAAAACAGTTTATAGACTCAGCATAAGATATCTGTTGCTTTTTACCTGCCTCTTCATCCTCTCTGAGGAAACTGCTGTTGCTGAGCTCACTGCAGCAGTTGTAAATGTTTGTTGGCAAACTCAGTCCGCAACTGTTATTGTTACTCCTGCTTTGTCATTTCTGTCTGACTCTATATGATAGAATCTCTTTCCTCCCTTTTTATCCTTCAGGTATATCTACTACTTTGGGGGCCTTCTCTCTGGGGCGATCAAGATGAACAGCAGCTCTCTCTTCCTCCACCAAGTTCTCATCCCGTCATTCCCAAACTTCCAGGGTGAAGGAGGTGTGTTTTTTTTCTCAGCCAAATCACCAAAGCTCCAAATGTATTTTTGCTTATTCCTAATGAATATTTCTACATGGGCACCTTCTAAGTCCCTTATTTTGTCATTCCTCGATACTTGATCTGGTTCACGTTATGAAGGGCACCTCTTTCTCTTATTTCTGTTCCTCTGGCCACGAAGCATTCGCAGAGGGTTTTTATTGAGGATACCTGTCATCATGGAAGTCTTTTATCAGACTAACACATATTGGAGCTTTGAAAACTGCAGTTTAATCAGGCTGCTTTTAAGCTTCATCAACACGACAGCAGTTATTTCAACTTAAAAATAACATGAAGGTTTGCATGCCTTTACATTAAAGAAAACGCCTAAGAGGAAGGGACGTCTCGTTTTTACTAAAACATGTTTCATGCTTCCTTTTTTTCCTTGCACAGTCCTTAAATGTGAGTAAGCGAGAGGTTAAGAGAATTGAGATGTTTATAATGTCTCTTTAAACTATGCCTCCGTACGCTGATTAAAATGTATCATGAAGTCGTCTTTATTTTGTGCTGTGACAGGCTTACCTTCTGAATTGCAGCAGTGTTATTGAATGCAGATGCTATACCCCCCACACACGCACACACACACACACACACACACACACACACACACACACACACACACACACACACACACACACACACACACACACACACACACACACACACACACACACACACACACACACACACGTCTGTTTATCTTTAATCTGATGATCAAGTCCACAAGGACGGGATGGCAGTCAACACATTCCTCTATCCTCATGTTGGTAATGCTTGCTATGTCTAAAACTCTCTCTCCTCCTTCTAGGTTACTTCCCTTTCTTAAAGATCTACCAGTCCATGCAGTTGGTCTACACTTCAGGCATCTAGTGAGTTTACCTTTCTTTCAGAAGCTCAACTGATAGCACAGATAAGCCGGCATGTGTTTGTTGGCTCTGGGGTGTTTTCTATTCATGAACTGAGGTTTCAACATCGTCACAGAGTAATTAAAGACATGGGAGTGAAGAAAAATCACAAAGGGTGTTTTTCAGCCAAGCTTTTATCTCATATGTTGATTTTGTTTTTTTTGTTTTTCTTAAGGCCTTTTCAACTTTATAAATGTCATTAGCCCGTGTCAAGTGAGAACATTGTCTAACAATCCTTTAAACCAGAGGTCTTCAATAGGGGGTCCGCGACCCCAAAGGGGTCCGCGGAGGTACTGCAGGGGGTCCGTGAAGTTTTTGGCTGATTAGACCATTTTTCATATTTTGTTTATATTTTTTTCCCCCAATTTTTTTTCTACAAATTTAAATGTCTTGAAATACACATTAACATGAATCCAGTCAGAAATGCACACATTCAGCAACACACAGGAGCGCTCAAGCTGGGCACCGGTTCACTCACAGCGCTAGACTAGCCTGGACCTGTCCCTCCATGCCTCCTGCACTCCTCCAGTTTAATATAAAACACAATTTTATACAATATTTATAGTCAGGGGTCCATGCTCCATCTCTCTATCAGTTTGGGGGTCCTTGGCCTGAAAAACGTTGAAGACCCCTACTTTAAACCAGTTAAAATGCCACAAATTGCATCTGCGTCTTTGTAGTGGTCTGTGACAACATACAAACTTTCATACGATATATGTTTTTTTGGCCACTGTTTATAACAGGCACGTCTGTGTGCACTTTGTTTTCGACAGTGACCTTCAAGGCACTGGAGGCAGACGGCTGTGTGTGACCATTGAACCGGCATTGTTGCTAAAGGGTGACATCATGGTGAGTCATATGGGAAGGAAATGATAAACAGAAGGCCACAGATATGGGTGGGTGTCTAATCATTATTTCATGATGTCTCATTATGTTTGACAAATATAAAAAAAATAAAGAAACAACAAATACAAAGTAATGCCCGATAAGCTACAAAACCTTATCTCATGACTGAACCAAAAATTTGGTCTGGAAAGAGTTTTGTCATTTTGTTACCATGTCTGTTTTATTCAGTCTGTCATTTCTAAAGTGCAAGTGTCACTCGTTTGGGAACACAAAGCCCTATATTTAATGCCTAGGCCTGTCTCAATGCCACATGCATTTTAATCTGCATTCCCTCCCACCTCTCTGCCGCACTCTGCAGGTCAAATGCTACCACAGGCGAGCCAAGAGTGCAGACAGAGACACGGTGTTCAGACTGCAGTTCCACACCTGCACCATTCACGGATCCCAGCTCTGGTTCGGGAAAGGGGAACTGGATGGAGCTTGTACGGGTGCGTTTATTTAGGCGGTAGACCGGAAACAGACGATCAAACTTAAGAAATCACAGAATAGAGCTCTGAACAATGAGGGGTGTGTTGGTGGCAAAATTCAAAATGTGCAAAGAAGGTGGTCGGGAAGATAATGAAACACATTGCAAAAAATGCAGCTTAAAAGTCCAACTGAAATTATTTCTTTTTCTTTTTCTTCTACAGCATACACACTGCATCTGCTCTCATTTGTTGTGCTCCAAAGCAAAAGGGAAGATTTTGTGTAGCTGTGTTTATGTTTGGCCCCTAGTTCTACATGAATTTGATTGAATACCGTTTCACTATTCATCTACATAAATGGAGACCTCAGTTTAATACAGCTAATGTCTAAAGAAGCCATTTTGATGTTTCCCCACAGATCTTTTTTTTCTTATTTCTAATATACTTTTAAAAAACAGATTATTTTCAACGACAAAAAGGTCTGATTAAATATGAATTCAATTGGACAAGTCACACATTTGTTAAATGCTGTTCCTATTCTGCATTGTATTAATGAAAAAGTACCCTGTTAACGGAAGTTGAGCCATACAGTGGATATCCTATGCAGCATGGGCCAAGTACAATGCTTCCAATTCTATTTGCATCCCCTGAAAGTAGTTTCACCGTTTTAATCAGCAAGCAGCAGCTGCTTTCCAGGAAGAAGCTCTTAAAACCCACTGCACAGAACCTGCTCAGCACCAAATGACAGACAGCAGTCTGACAAGTTAAGCAGCTTAAGAGGAAGATATGTTTACCCACAAACTAGTGGAGATTCAAAACATAACTAAAAGGGCAGCTTTTTTTTTTTATTGTGCTAAGTGGACCCAAACCAGACTCCCAATGGATGTTGCTCCATATCTGCTGGATATGTGAACCAGCTACTGTTTGCTAGTATGCTTACCATATCAATGTAGTAAATAGTGTAACAGTAGGACAAATAGAAGAGTCATACAGCCAGCAAACTGACACAATAATATCAGTTACACAAAAATATGCATGTAAAGCTAACATAAGCCACAACAAGCTATCTGGTCATGCCAGATATTAAATTGAACAGTGCTAGTTTTTTTTGCTTAAAGCCTTAACTTTTGATTTGTAAAAGCAAGATTATGGTATCCATCCATCCATCCATTATCTATGCCCGCTTTATCCTGAACAGGGTCACGGGGGGCTGGAGCCTATCCCAACTCACTTTGGGCGAAGGCAGGGCACACCCTGGACAGATCGCCAGTCTATCACAGAGCCAACACATAGAGACAGAACGAAACAAAGACCATTCACGTTCTCATTCACACCTAAGAGCAATTTGTAGAACCACAGATACAGTTGACAGCCATTTGTTCAGTGCAAACAGCCTGCTGAATCTTTCATCTCCTCCTCTGACAGGTGGAAGATGGCCACTGATAAACACCTCAGCATTGACAGAGCTGACTGTGTTTAACAGATCAATAAAGTCTCGCTTCAGAACTTCAGACTGTTGTTTCACAATATCACAGCTTCCTGTGTGCACCATGATGTTTTTCACCGTGGGATGGTCAGCCACGATGTCCAGGATTTTGTCTCTCATGTTAGAGACCATATCTTTCAGAAAGCAAAGTATTTTGGTTTTGTTGCTGCACATCATTCTATAATCTTTTACAGCAAAGTCACCAACAATCAGAGCTTCAGGCCCAGTCATTAGCTTTCCCTGCGGCCTTTTACGTTCACATTTACTCTCAGTTCTTACCCTGCTTTGAGAAGATAGCTGCTTATCCAGGTCATCAGATGGAGATTTAGGATCCTGCGACAATGGAGCAAATCTGTTTTCAAGTTGTAGGCTCGATTGTTGTGGAGATTTTTTGCTGGTTCTCCTTTTCTCAGCGGTCCTTGGATGTGTCCTGCTGAATGTAGGGGTTGAGGAGGAGTTCTGCCTGTGTGGTAGTGCAGGCCAGCCAGTCGCATCACAAATCTCAGGGCGCTGGGCTCTGCCTGTTAGTCGTCCTCCCACATCCTGAGGGTACAAGAACAAACTATGTTGCTCCCTACATGCTCCCTAAATGCCTAATTTTGCTCCTTCAGATACTTTTAAATCATTATTCAAGCACAATTTGTTAATTGTGGAAGGATAATCCCCATTTACAACAAACTGACATAATAACAGCTCTTTAAACTGGCATTGTGGGCTTCATAATATCATGGTTGCATAAGCCTCTAAATACTAGTAGCTAAATCCCCAACTTGGACATAACGTCTCCCTGGAGGAGAGAGTTGTGAGAATGAGCTGTACAATATACCGCAGTAAGTGTCTCAAACTACCCAGCAGAGAGAGTAAATTATACCTAAAAAGCTCTTAAGTACATAATGAATATACTCACTACTCCATTTCCTTCTCGGTTGCACTTTCTCTGAAAAGAGAGAATATGTAGAATCGTGTTCAGAAAGTAATGTGGCAGTCAATACATTACACTTAATCTAGCATGATGCAACTCAGAACACATCTGTAAAAAGTATTTGTAATTTGTTCTACTCAAAATCACCCGTATACTTTAATAAAGTTGGATGTCATGTGGAGATTACATTTATATTTGAAGTCTCCATATTTTTTCCATATTTTTATGTTAGAAAAACAGCTATTTATCATGATCTTTCAGAACGTTACCTCTGTTTTATTGAGAATTCTTCCCTTTTTCTTCTCCCCAGATGAGCGTTTTCCATCTGATGCCACAGTGGAGTTTGTCTTCTCCTCTGGACCTGAGAAGATCAAAGGTGGGTTCGCTCTATTTCAAATGATTCTTTGTGTTCCACCTCGAAAGCTTGGTTTCTTTTTGTCATATGGAAATAAGACAAACTGATTCATGTGCTCAACTGGAATGTAAAAACGTGTTCAAAGATCATAAAAAGTCCAAATTAAGGAAGAAATGAAATGTGTCTTTTCTCAGGCCGTGAATACCAGAAGAACGACCCGGCTGTCACAGTTGACTACAACACTGCTGACCCAGTGGTTCGCTGGGATTCCTATGAGAACTTTAACCAGCGATACCAGGACAGCCTAGAGGGTAACTGTTGACTTATATCTTTATATCTAAGTAGAGAAGTACAAGAGGTTGGCACTTTAGCTGAACCTGCCAGCTCTAAATCTAACCCAACCCCTCAACAGTGGTAATCCTAGCCAATAAACAAAAACATACAGTCTAGATCTCAAGTTGACAACCAAGCACAGTAATACGCTGGATAGGTTCAAAACAACTGGATCCATACATTGCTAATGAGTGCTGTCAGTGTGAAAGTTGAGCTGATCTCTGTACTTTTGTTTCAGATATCGCCCACACCAGAGGTCCCCTAGATGGCAGTCTCTACGCTCAGATAAAGAAGCGCAGAGGTCCCGGCTCTGGTTCTCTCACCTCAACCAATGGTAGCAGCCCAGGGGCAGGTGTTGAAGAGGATAGGCCTAATCATCTCATCACCCAAAGTTCGGACTCCGCCCTCTCAGCCCATTCCCTCCATTTGAACCAATCATCTATCCATCCTGACTGCCCAGAGGAGACCATTCGTCCTCCACCTCCAACCAGGCAGGAAAGGGAGGAGCTTGAGCGTCTTCTCGGAGGCATTGAGGGAAGCCGAAATGGAGAACGAGAGACAGCCATCTTGGATGATGGAGATTCTTTGACCTCGGAGAGAACCGGGACGCTGAGGCTCAGTCGGTCGTGTTCCTGCCGGGATGGTTACCGATCCCAGCGCTGTGCCGAGCCCGGCTGTGACCGCACACTCCTCATGCCTAATGGTTACTGCCTTGATCGGGCTCCTGGCACCAACGGGCACCATGGGGCAACCCCTTCCGCAAGCCTCAGCCCAGCTGTTGCTCCATCACACATGGATCTGTGCCAGCACTACAGCCCCCACTCCCACCAGCCCCTCCCACCCCCAGATCTGGTGTGGGACCGTCAGAGTGGCCCGCCACACTATCTGCACCGCTCCTGCTCGGAGGCTCCCTCTTCTCGACATGCCTGTCCATATCCATCACCAGACCTTACCCCTCACTCTCACAGCCACCTGCATCACCACCCTCTGTCTGCGGCAGGACGCCTCTGCTGTCGAGAGGATGACTATGCACCCTACCACCACCCTCCTCCACCTCACAGCCACCACCATCCACACCCGCATCACTCCAAACCCTCGACCAGCCCCACCTACCATGATATAATGCTAATGGATGATGTGCCACCCCCTGGCTGTCCCTGCAGGGACTGCAGCATCAGAAGAGAGGACTCGACAGCCTTTCACAGCATGAGGTTGGACCGCGGTGACAGCTTTCACTGGGACAGAGAGGCGGAGCTTCAGCAGAGGGAGGTGGGACTAAGGAGAGCCAGGGAGGCGGAGCTACCCAGAGGGTCAGAGCTCCACTGGGAGAGGGATCCTGGGCTGAGACGGGGCCGAGAACTGTCCCTCCACTGGGAGCGAGACAGGGAGGCTGAGCTGCAGTGGGAGAGGGAAAGGGAGGCCGAATACTGGCACAGGAGAGCCACCGTAGCCTCCTACGGCCCACAGGGTCACGACCTTCCAGCATTCACCTTTGACCCTTTGCCATCAGGTCATCCAGCTTATCCAGAGGCGTCAAGGTCCCACGCTCATTCCCATCTGGATCTGAAGTACAGTAGCAGCAGCAGCGGTTACCAAACGCCACGTCAGGTGTGCCCCTGCTCGCCTTACCAGCCCTCACCATCTGAAAGTAGGGGCTATGGTTCAGGCTACCAGTCTGAGTCAACATCCCCGCTGCCTCCCGCTTCTTCCATGACAGGACCCTGCAGCCACAGCAACGGGCCAGCAGTGCATAACCTCCATCATCACCATCTAGACTCACAGCCGTCATACAGCTCTGACTCACACACGGGTGAGTCACGTTAAAACAGAGACACTCAAGTGTTTTTCTTTAACAGGAATATGGAGGAAATAAATTTACCATAATCAGCAACAGCATGCATTGAAAACATCTGTTTTCCCCAGACAGATGCCTTCCACATTACTCACAAACTGCCTTTTGTCGCCGGTCGCCTTTTCTGAATTTTTTTTACAGAGCACTTACTATCAGCTGGCAACATACGACCCCAGCCGATACGATGTTTACCGAGGTTACTTTTCATAAATGCAGTCTATTGTTCCCTTCCCTTCTCAGATGGCCTTCGTAGCTCTGGTGAAAGTGTGGGCTGGAGGGATCACATCACCCAGGGCTCCTTTAAGAGGGTGTACAGGGACGCTCACGCAGCATGCTCCTCGCCGTCTGACATGTCTGGACCGCCCACTCCCGTCCACACCAGCAGCCCTCTACGCACACAGGAAAGGTATAACACTTTTTCTCTCTTAGGGATGGAAAGCAGGAACGTTTCTCACCATCAGGGGTGGGGGGGGATAAAAAATGAAAACATGCTGCTGAGAGCAAACATTAAATATGGTTGTTTAAGACAGTCGGTCATTTAATGCTGACAACATGTGAGCGGGGGTGGTGGGGGATACTGAAAGGCCATTGTTGTGATTTGGGATCCACTTGCACCTGGTATTAACATGTGAGCTATATTTGGATATAATAAATAACATGTGATCCACGAGCCGTAGCATTTATACATAATATTAAAGAGCATTATCATGTTTTACATTCTTTCTGCGCTGTGATTGGTTCTAAGTATGTAAATTAGCTAGAAGGAGCTCCCGGACCAACATGGTGCTTCCCATGACTTTCAATCCACTTGCTTAAGCTTGGAGGAAGAGATAGGGTGAGGGGACCTTTCAAACAATGCTGAGAAGATTTTTTTTTTCTCTTCAGAATATGACTGGACTGCATTTACGAGGGGCAGTCCAAAAAATGTCAAGGCTGCACCATGACATGCAGGGAAAAGTACAAAGCTATAATCTGCCTCAGAAAACAAACAGCAATGAAGCAATGAGCCGGGCAATGTGTTTCAGAGACATTTCAATTTCTAAATGGGCAGAATGTCACCTGTCCAATATCAAAAAAAGGCCATTTGTGGGATTGGGCACCGTGAATTCATCCCCCAGTGTCCAACTGTCAACACGAAGGTCGACTGTGATGTTCTGTGACGTTGTCATGATGGGTTCTTTGACATGACAATTCACTTGCTTCCTGTATGTTAAAAACGCAGACGTTTCTTGCCCTAAAGAACACAATCATTGCTCTCCACCTCCCCCACTCGCCAGGTTTGGCTCCCTGCGACTTCTTTCTGTTCCCTAGAAATTTGACTGCTCCCTGCTCAAGTTCCAGGCCCATGTTGAAACGATTAATCGACATAACTTGGAAATAACGTACTCACCGGAGTTATAGCTTCCACCTGCTCCGTGCACGTCATGGTGCTGTGCTCCTTTTCCTGTGCAACGGGAGCATTCTGTGAAATTTTTGATTGCCCCTTGTACACTTGGCTCCACTGTTGCGGTCCAGCCGAAAATATTGTATTTTTGTTATTTACCTAATTTATGAACACCCGTTTCTTCCAGCCTTCATTACACTGACATGGTGCAGAGCAGACACGGGGAAAACGGAGAGAGCGGAGATTTTCCACTCGTTAATCCATCTCGTCGACGGGGCCGTTCTCTCGACCAAGTTAAAAAATAGACAAATAAAATATTCCAAAATGGATCGCCAAATTTACTTGGGCGGCCGTCCATATACCTGGGCAGCCCGCCCAACTAAGTCTATGTATTAGAAACACTGCACATTCTTCAAACCTTTTGAGAGCTACTCAGAAAAGGGTGGTGAGCTACTGGTAGCTAATGAGCAACGAATTGGAGTCCCCCCGATTTACACATATCATTAACAGGTGTTGTTCCCTATCCAAACTGCACATGAAATTAACATTTCATCAGCGCTTCAGCAAATCTCTCACTGCAATAATCCTGTCTGTCCATTTAAGCCCCAGTCCAGGAGGCAGAGATCATGACATCCGGACCACAGACATCATCGGCAGCGACTCCGAGGCTTCCCAGCCAAAGAACGCACACTATCGTGCTAATAATGTCGTCCAGGAATCTCTGGAAAGCCAAAGAAGCAGCATCGAGCAGTCTTCCCTGCAGTCGGTCGCCAAAATACCACACGCAGCCACACCTCTACAAACAGAATCCCCCAACCACTGCACTGCACCTACAGACTCATCCCCTGCCGCTCCCCAACAGCAACACTGTAACTCCGATACACCTTCAGCACCTACATCCAACCAGGGACACTGCCAGGCTCCTTCTTCCCGTGTCCTTGCTTCCCCTGTGTCAGACACACACCCCCAGCATGGCCCTCTCACCCTTCAGACCCTCAGTCCTTCAGAAGCTGCTGATCTGCCTTCCGCTGCGGCACTGGCGGTGTCCCAGCCTCAGACCCAGACCCAAACCCAAGCTTCTGAAGAACCAACTCCAGCGCAGGTCAACGGCTCCTCTCCGACCAGGGAACCTCACCCTGAAGCCCCCAAACCCGCCACCTCCAACCCCACACCTGCTCCTGCATCATCAGTCCCACAGCCTGCATCCAGCAGCATGGAGGGCTCCCCTGTCTCCGATACCCCAGTTCCAGGCTTTGCCACCTTGGGCAGGAGGTTGATGTTGAGCGGGTCGGACCCTCACCACCCACACCACATGCAGCAGCACAGACCCCCACATCCCCAATACCCAGCCATGGAACACAGTGCTGCTCCGGACTCTAATAAGAGGCACTGCTACTCTGGTCAGGCCCCACAAATCCACGCGTCTTCCTACTCCAACTACTCCACCATCTCCATCCCTCTCCCTCACCCACAGCCACCTCTGCCAGAGAAGCGCCACCCATCCACCCAGTCAGGTTCCCCCAGCGATGTGGTGAGGCCAGCAGTGGACCACGTTCCTCCCTCCACCAGCCAACATCAGCACCATGTCACATTTTCACCCACTGTGGGGGAAATCGCACCCTCTGCGTGCCAAAATGATGAAGCGCTGTCCGTGGAAGCCGAGACTGCAAACAAGGTCAGCGTGAAGTTTGTACAGGACAGTTCGAGGTTTTGGTACAAGCCCAGCATCTCCAGAGAGCAAGGTCAGCTCTTCGATTGCTTTGACGCTCGTTTTCTCCTAACTTCCACACAAAATCTTGTTTGTTATGATTAAAAAAAATTTTAGGAGAATTACCATCTCCAGATATGAAATTCCTGACATTTATTTGTGCTTTGGCTGTAGCCATCGCAGCTCTGAAGGAGAGAGAGCCAGGAACCTTCCTGATCAGGGACAGTAACTCTTTCCAGGGGGCCTACGGCCTGGCGCTGAAGGTAGCTACACCTCCTCCCAATGTCAACAACCACAGCAGCAAAGGTGAGAACGACGGCTGGCATCATTTACATGTCTCTCATTTTGACATATTTCTCTTTTCTGTGTGTGACTTTTCTCTTTCAGTTGCTTTATTCTTGGTAAAACAGTGATAATAGTGAATCTGTGCTGTTGCAGTGAGCGACCCCCTGGAACAGCTGGTGAGACATTTCCTGATCGAAACAGGCCCTCGAGGAGTCAAGATTAAAGGATGTCAGAATGAGCCTTACTTTGGTACGTTTCCTTCTGTATGTGTTTGTGATTCATGGAAAACATTGTGATGACGAAGATGATTATTTTGCACTTTGTCATCTTTGAGATGTAACAGATTTTTACTGTCATCTGTGATCAACAGGGAGCCTGTCTGCGCTCGTCTACCAACACTCCATCACACCCATCTCTTTGCCCTGCGCTCTGAAAATACCAGAAAAAGGTTTTTACAGACTGCTAATATGATCATTTCCATTTAGATCACATGCTGGATATTTGGAGCCAATTCTGATACTAATACTGGGGAGGTGAAAAAGTACCGATTTTGATGGACCAATATATCTGTGATAAGCTAAACTCAAGCTGACTGGACAATATATCAGCCAGGCTCTAGTTAAGAATCTAATAATCTGTGATGAGTTAACCAAGTTTAACATGAAAAACAAAGCATGGCATTTTCCTTTAAATCATACAACAAATTTCAAAGTAACTGTTTAACTGTATTTGACACTTTGATGAGATATTATTGATTCTTTACCTCCTTGTTATCAGATCTGACAGGAGAGATGCAGGAGGTTCAACCAATCAGTAACATCAGCACAGCTGCTGACCTGCTGAAACAGGGAGCGGGTGAGTTCTGCATCCCGCCTCCTGTCTGTTGTTTCCTGTTTCAGTCCACCTGAATCATATTATCGTGTGTACGCAGTACTCTGTAAAAGTTTTAGGCAATTGAGATGTTTTAAATTTTTCTCAATCAGGGTGCATATTTCAAATTCATTATCCTACATCTTATCCTACAACCCGGTTCCAAGCAGGTCAAATGATAAAGGATACTCTCAATACTGGACATAGAACATACATGCATTTACCAATATTACTACAAATGTAAATATCAGTACAGAAAAAGGGGGGGGGGGTCTCTGTCTGTCATCTCATTGGTCAATACGCTCACCCGTCTCTGTATCTATCCGTCTTCCTTCAGCCTGTAACGTCCTCTACCTGAACTCGGTGGAAACGGAGTCCCTGACCGGCCCCCAGGCCATCGCCAAGGCAACAGATGCCACGTTGGGTCGTGTCCCGCGTCCTGCAGCCACCGTAGTCCAGTTCAAGGTGACATCGCAGGGCATTACACTGACTGACAGCCAACGCAGGTGAGAAATTAATTTTCCCGTGGATTCTTCAAAAACATGACTTTTATCTTCACGCACATGTTTACAGTTATTTCATGGAATCTCATGTCAAAACTTCCATGCGTGTATCTATTCAAGGGTTTTCTTCAGGAGACATTACCCTGTGAACAGCGTAACCTTCAGCAGCATTGACCCTAAAGACAGAAGGTGGGGAATCAGAACAAAAGACACGTTTTGGTTTTTTTTGTCTCATAGCTGTAGTCGGAACCATAACTAACATAACTAGTAAGCAGGAGCCGTAGAATCATCACTGCGATCAATCATTCACTGCACCCATGATCATTCACTGCACCCATGATCATTCACTGCACCCATGATCATTCACTGCACCCATGATCATTCACTGCACCCATGATCATTCACTGCACCCATGATCATTCACTGCACCCATGATCATTCACTGCACCCATGATCATTCACTGCATTTGTTGCTGTGAACCGCCGCATGAGCGTCTGTTTAGTGAGTGCATTTGTTTTTGCCTTGTGAACTTGTGTGTGAGAACAAGAGCATGAGACACAGGTGACTTTGCGTGTCAGCATGTTTGGCCGCTGCTGCATCAGCTTGTTTTGGCAGCTCTGCCTGTGTGCGTTAGTCTGAGTCCAGTTTTTGTCTGTCTCTCTCAACTGTAGGCGGACTAACTCAGACAGCACAAGTGTTAAGTAAGTGGTCTGTTTTAATGGCTGAGAGAAAGCAAGTGTGTGCGTGTGCTGTGTGTGTGTGTGTGTGTGTGTGTGTGTGTGTGTGTGTGTGTGTGTGTGTGTGTGTGTGTGTGTGGTTTCACCTGTGGCTGAAAAATCTGTGACATTAGAGCCTCTGCATGGCATCGGATTGCGTGTGAGCTTTGGCAAAAATCATTCAAGCAAACGTGATTTAAGTATGAAGCGACCTTGTATTACGTAACACTCATCGTAGTTTACTCTGTAGGCAGACAAAGACAAAGAGGGAGTATGGCCTTCGCTTCTCTTCATGCTCAGTAACTTGGTGTCTCTTCTTTTTCATCCACATCCCCCCCCCCCCGCCCCTCCTCCTTTTTTCCCTCTCAGGGTGTTTGGTTTTGTTGCTAAGAAACCAGGCAGCTTGGCAGAGAACGTCTGCCACCTATTCGCTGAGTTGGACCCTGAGCAGCCTGCTTCTGCCATCGTCAACTTTATCAACAAGGTCATGTTGGCACAGCGCCGATAGAGGGAGACAAAGAGAGGAGACCCAACTCAGAGTCACCTGCAACATATAGTGTTCAGTATTGGCCTCACGCCAGTGCTTGTGCTTTCTGAGTGTGGATCTTTGTCCATCAGTTGGCGATGTGACAAAGATTTCTTCATTGTTTCAAATCTCAGCCCTCGATCCCTACTGGTTGTTTTGCATTTGTTAAGTTTTCCAAGCCACGATGTGGATTGTTACAACTCCTCCAAAGATGAAGAGGCTTCAGAACAAGCATCTATCAGAGGCTGCTATCATGAAGCAAGATGATTAGGTTTAGTCAGCGCTATCGTTGAGTGTGCCATGTCTTAAAGTTTCACTTTAAATGAGGGTAGATCACCACGGTAACTGGTGCTGTGTTCCATTTCACCTGCTACAAAGCAGGTTTACTCAGCAGAAACCCTTTCAGCCGCCTGCACACCGAGCAGTCTGATTTAAGACGAGCTGAGTCATGTATCCTACAGAATCCCTACATGGACAAAAGGACTGACTTTAGAATAAAGTGACGGGTAAAATAAGAGCATGAGAGACTTTTTAAATATTAGTAGAATAAGTTTGCCAAAGACAATAATTAAATCAGACACAGAAGATGCCCTTTATACGCAACAATGTGGGTACTCTGGTTTTCTAAAACGACTTCGAACAAACATCCATCCATCATCTATACCAGCTTTATAGTGAACAGGGTCACAGGGGGGGGGGGGCGCGAATAAACACCATTTCTAACAAATGGCGTTTGTAGCTGGAATTCTATTATTTAATGATATTTTACCTACAAACAGAAACAGCATTAGTTTACTTTTAACCTCTGTTACTTGGTCATGAGAAAAAAGAAAGCACAATTTCTCTGAAAAAACAAATGAATCATCAGTTCATTCTTGATGATGGACAAAGCTGAAAATGCCTCTAATCCTTCTTATTTTTTATTTTTGCTCTAGTCCTGACAATAGTTTTAGTCATATTCTTCCGAGAAAATATAATCTTCGACTGTAAATTGTGTTGCTGTTGAACTGCATTGGGTTATACTCAGAGGTGTTCCTTTTATTTTGTCCCTCCATATAAATGAATCTGGTTCAACAAAACATTATAATCCTGTTCAACTGACTATAATCTCACTGACTGCAGAGCTGAACTTGGTTCATGATTCGGGCCTCTGAATAAATGACAAACAATGACAGTCGTGCTAAAAGCTGCTTTAAGGAGGATGTTTCCTTCCACTGTTCTGGGCCAACAAAGACACGATAACTGCATTTATAAACAGACGGTGTTTATATTGTGTACTGTCCCCTCTTTTTCTATGTTTAAAAGTGACCAAATTTGTAATAATTGACTTCCTATATCTAGAGATGGTCAGGTATTCTCATGTATGTACAGCATATTTGCAGCCACTTTGGCCTTCATCAGCACCTTTTAACCAGTGGAACACATTTAATCATAACCGACAATCATGCCCCCCCCCCCCACACACACACATACACTTTTAATCAGAGCGAGCGACATGAATCTAATGCAAGTAAACACAAATGGGAGGTTTTTCTAACCTTTAACGAATGTGTGTGCGAGGTAGCGGCGTGTTTGCGTTGAGGGGATTGAGGTGAATATGTTGGATGAAGGTATGTTACGTCAACTTTTAAAGGCATTTTTGTGAAATGGGGGGGGGGGAGCTAGTAGGGGGAGCACGTACAGAGTTCCAACCACAGCACTGCCGTCAAATGTTTGCGGTTCTTTTACTGGTGCACATTATTCACAGGTAAACACACACAAGCAAGCCAGTGGCCTAAAGACAGCCGTACGTAACCAAAGATAAAGCACTCTTGTATTAATACGCGTGTTATTCAGTTATATTTTTGTACTTACTGCTTTTTGTATTTTTTACTATGCATTCATTTAGTGTGTCGCCTTGTTTGGTAGAAAAAAACACTACTTGTATTGCAGCGATAATATATTGTGGTCTGTTTTCTTGTTGATCTCTATTATGTAGTAATATATTTTCACATGCAGCTATAGGACCGTGTATGAGACATTAAAAAAAGGAAGCGTTTGTTTGTTAAAAAAGATATCTGCTATTTTGTATGCGGAGAAATGAAGAAGAGAATAAACTATAATGATGTGGTACATAACGTCTGCTCGAGTGACTGCTTCTTTTGGTTTAGCTGCAACTAACAATGATTTTCATTGCAGATTTATCTGCTATGCATTTCCTCCGTACATGCTTAATAATAAAAAAATAAATACAAAATAATAACAATAAAATACCAGGAAGTAAAATACAGCAGCTCTAAATGGGCAGCAAAAAATAAAAAGCATTGGTCTTCATTGTTAATTCTATTTGTTCACAATTCCCTTTATTGTCTTTTCAAAGCTAGAACCAAGCATGAAAATATATGCTGTTTAAAAAAACACTAAAAAATCTTTCAGAAATGTAAAATTCAAACCACAATCAAATTGTTCTCAGTCACTGTGTTTTCATCGGGACCTGATGAAAGACAAGAGTCCAGTCAGCGTCCAGGCTCTGACATCTTGTACTTGGTCTGATAAGCCAGAGAGCCCACAGATGAAGGACTAACAGTGTGATGGTCAGTCTGACAGACTTCCTGTTAGAATACTACACAACTATGCCTTGGTGCTGAAAATATTGTAGCTGTTCCGACAACTGCAACTTTGAGGTCCAGTGGGGCTGCAGTGTCATTAAGGCTTCAGCTTCCTGTTTCAGTAGCTAAACCGGGAGTGTAAATGAGGAACTTGGCAAAAATGATTGTAATGAATGAAGAAGACTTTTGACAAAACAACAACAAAAAAGTTTTAGTGACGGAGCCGAAATCTAGTCGAAGAACCCATCTTCCACTGAAAAGCTGGTCCTTGAGCTAAAATCAGTGTGCTTAGACTTGCTGAGATCAGAGGTACCAAGAAATAACTTAACAATTCATTTAAAAACATCTATGAAATGTTGCATGTGTAAATGCCATTTTAACTTTAGAACACAGCAAAAAAAAAAAAAAAACCCAATAAGCTCCAGTTGCAAGTCACTAAATAATTCTTTCTGTGGTCACATCTAAAATAGAAACAGCAATGCAGCTATTTCTCTTCTTTTTTTTTTATTTATTTTTTTTAAAAGAGGTGTCAGTAGCCTTCAGTCAACAAATTGTCACTCAAGCTATGCTGAGGACTCGTGATGTTGCAGCACTAGGCACAGCTCTGCAGCATTAATTAAAGCTTGGATAAAATTGCCGTCCCTGGCTAAGGATGTCGGCCATTTTCCCCCAAAGAAAAGATCGTTTTCTGACGTTTGTCCAACTTCCAGGTCAGCGGCAGCAACTCATTCAGTTTACCACTCCGTTGTCACAACTTGAACATGTGACTCATTCTCTCTGCAAGTTGGAAAACAGCACAACGGCTTCTTTCTTTTTTTTAACTTTCAAACAGGATGTGTTTATCTCAGGCAAGTGGAAACCAAAAGTGGTGGAAGGAAATATCCAAGTCCAGAAATAACAGATGACATCCTTAAAGCAGCGCTGACCTTTAACTCACTGCCGTGAAGCAATGTTTTCACAACAACCAAATCAAACCCACTTATCTGAAGCTTCTGGGCTGAACAGTCTCTAAACTGCCTGTTACAACAACTCCCTCAATCTTCAGCAAACTGCCTAATCCTGCAGTTGCACAAGAAAACAACACCTCGGCGAGAAAAAAAAAGAAGCCCTATTTGTTATTTTGCTGCTGGTTTTGCCGGCAACAGGTAGCAGAAATCCATCTTGGAGTGTGAACTAACACACACACACACACACACAGAGAGAGAGTCAGAGCAGAGGGGGGCTGAGGGACATGGCTGGTGAGAGGGTGGAGGAGGCGGAGAGGTCCCGGTGGTGCTTGGCTGTGTGGTGGAACGTGCTGTTGGCGCCGCAGTCGATGTAGCGATAGGCCTCCAGGCTGTTCTGGGATGTGCGCACCATGTATGAAGTTTTCACCGACATCCTGAAAGCGGGTGAGAGCACAGAGACGTAATCATCAGTTAGCTGCAGATAAAACGCAGAAATAAATGTCAACATGGGCTTTCCCACAGCTCTTTAACTACAACACTTTGATAACCAGCAAAGAAAAAAAGCTGCCGCTGCACAAACGATCAGTCCAGTAATTTCAAGAATATCCAATGACGGTATTTTGTCTAAATTACAAAACAGGAATTTTCTTTAAAAACATAATAATAAAGAAATAAATAAAAAATAGGGTTTAACAGAGTTTCACTCTAGTAATGATATTGAGTAAGTGTTTAAATGTGCGGCCTCTGGGTTGTGGGCTGATTAGCAAAGGTAACTAGTAACTAAGTATATTTACTGAAGTACTGCAATTAAGTGCAGTTTCAATCACTTTTTACTTCTACTTCATGACATTCCGAAGGTAAATACGGCACTTTCTACTCCCCTGTGTTTATGTGACAGATAGAGCTTGTACTTTCCACCAGATTGTTTGGGCTGATGCCAATATTAGGAAGTAAAAAAATTCCAGTATAGATATAATCGACCAAAATGTGATTATCAAACAGGCAAAAATATGTAATGGAGGCAGGATATTTTACATTTTACCCCAAGACCTTTATTGTCCAAAATTACATCAGAGTACTGATGCAACACACACACACACACACACACACACACACACACACACACACACACACACACACACACACACACACACACACACACACACACACACAAGTAAAGCCATTTCTAAATTACCCCAACTATGTTTATCTACATGTCGTTTTCATACATCACAGAATCAATACCTGTGACATGCCAATATCGGTTGATAAAATAGGCCAACCAATAAATTGGTCAGGTTCCGCTAGTTTACGTATCTTTTGCGATACATTTTTCACCATGAACTTCTTTTAGTCTGAATTTCTTAAATAAGCTGACATGAAATAAAGTTTTCTTCATACAGAAATATCTTAATAAGATGAAGGTTTAAGGATAAAATTGCTCAAAACCGAGTGCGCTGAGCACTGCGGCTACGAGGGTAGAGCAGGTTGCTCGTTAATTCTAAAGGTTGTCAGTTCGACCCACAAGTACTCCTGTCCAGATGGCGAAGTGTCCTTGGGCAAGACACTGAACCTCGAATTGCTCCTGATGGCAGGTGAGCACCTTGCATGACAGCTCTGGATGTGCGTGTTAGTGGGAGAATGGTTCGCAAACTGTGAAGTGCTTTGAGATTGCAAAGGTGACAAAGTGCTAAATAAGTTCAGACCACCAGTTGGTATTTTTGAATGCAGGAGTATTGTTTACACTGTTGTAGCTGCACTTTCACCTCAGGAAAGGATCGGAGTAGTTGCGCAGCCCATGTGGTGATGAACGACAGAACTGACCGGACCATCGGAACAAAGTGAAACATTTTCTCAGGGAAAAGAGACACTTACTGCATAAACACCACGATGTTGTGGACCTTGATGCTGGGCATGGTGCAGAAGGCACTGAAACAGACACAGAGCAGATTATTAAAGTGGAGACTATTACTTGTAGACTTGTAGACAAACTCTTTAATGGAAAAATAATGACTTGTCAAATGTTGGTCTATCTGTTGCACAACATGTTCCTATTGTCTCAGAAAAGATGTACTCATTTATCTGTTGCACAACATGGTTCTATGGTCTCAGTTACAACGTCTCTGTACCTTTATCTTGAGACCTACAACCTCAGTCAGTACTATCTACAAAATCAGATATACAGAGGGAATGGGGGTGACTGTCAACTGTTTGTCACACTGTATATAATAAGCTGAACTACGGAGGAGAGACTTCGAGCAATGCTGGACATCCTTCTTTGAGTGTACATGCATTTGCCCCTTCTTGCAAGAATAAATGTCCGATATGTTTGATTTTGTAAATACAGCTTCTGAGTAATTTTTCTAACACTCTTCTATTTCGTTTCCCTTCGTGTCACTGTTTGGACAACGTGTGGGCTCAAGACACTTACTAGACGTAGGGTGCGCTCCTACCGATCTCCACGCTGACGGTGTAGTTCACCTGCAAAACACTGATATGTTACACAACAACAAAGTCCAACGTGTTGTTTTGTAGAGCAGCAGAGAAGGAAACTTCACAGCAAACAGATATTATCTTATAAGTAATGGGACAACGGGAGGAGGTGATGTATACAAGGGTTTTGATTATCCCTCCTTTAACATGAGTGATAATAAATATCCAGGGAACAATATTAGAGTGCAACAGCTATTGCATCAAACTGACAATGTAGCTAAAGTGATACTCCTTATTCTGTTTTTTTTTCCCCATCAACATATCAATTGAAAGATTCAAATCGGGTGTGAGCCTGTCGCAGTCTTGAGCCCATTCTGTCTGTTTCACGTACCTGACGATCACTGAGCGGCAGGATGGCGGTGGCGCTGTCGAGCTGCTGAGTCCCGATCACCGTCTTCATGTAAAGGACCTGGCAGCTCACACTCTGCACGAGCACCGAGAAGAAGTTCGGGTTGCTAAAGTTGAGAGTGCTCTGAGAAAAACAGGGTGAATACAGAGTGGAACAAAAAAAAAAAAATCTATTACTTAACGTGTTTCCGTAGCAATAATAGGTTTCTGATGTCAGGAGCACTGAATGACAACATGTTTTCGAGCTGTTTTTGAAACTAGTTCCTAAAAAGGTCAGAGTTGTTAACACAGTTAAGCATCTTCACGAAGACAACACGTCATGCAGGGATACTGTGCTGCATCGTATTACATCTGATATATTCAGATTGGACAAGAGTGCAATAATTAGACTTCTTCTCACTGGTTCAAATCTTTAAAGTTACCATTTTGAAACATTTATGAGGCAGCAATCTCATAATTTCATTAATATTCAAATCTGCAGAATATTTGTAAATATATTGATTTGTTGTTGTGTCAAAAAAAAATTGAGGAAATGGTGAAAAATGCAAATATAGCTTCTCAGTCATACTGTCATATTGATATTGCCAGTTTTCACAGTCCAAAATTTTAAGCTCTTCAGTTAACAATCATATATGACCGAGAAATGCATTAAATCATCACCTTTGAAAAGATAGAAACTTACAATGTTTGGAATTTCAGCTCATAAAATGACTAAAATAAATGATCTAAATAGAGATCTGACTCAATGCTTCAGATCAAATTTGAAAGTAAAAAAAAAAAAGAAGAAAAAAGGTCCCTGGTCATAAACTAGATGACCCACACCACACAAATCTACATTTGACTTAGTGCCATTTGTTT